>NC_092158.1:50748853-51357603 GCF_045791955.1 Oncorhynchus clarkii lewisi | reverse complement strand
GGTGTTGAGGTCTATATAAAGAACCACATTCCTGTAAAGCTTAGAGAGGATCTCATGTTAGATACTGTTGAAGTAATATGGCTACAGGTTCATCTGCCTCACCTAAAGCCCATTCTTGTGGGAAGCTGTTACTGACTGTTAACACTTGGTGGTCTATATCTGGATAATATGTGTGAAATGCTTGATAATGTATGTGATAGCAACAGAGAAGTATATTTTCTGGGTGATTTAAATATTGACTGGCTCTCGTCAAGCTGCCCACTCAAGAAAAATGTTCAAACTGTAACCAGTGCCTGCAACCCGGATCAAGTTGTCAGTCAACCTACCAGGGTAGTTACAAACATCACAGGAATGAAATCATCAACATGTATTGATCACATCTTTACTAATGGTGCAGAAATTTGCTTTAAAGCAGTATCCAAATCCATAGGATGTAGTGATGACAATATAATAGCAATGTCTTGGAAAACCAGATAGGCTGGGACTAATATAGTCTATAAGAGGTCGTCATACAATAGGTTTTGTAGTGATTCATACAGTATGTTGATGATGTAAAGAATATTTGCTGGTCTGTGGTGTATAATGTGCACTTGACACATTTATGAAATTGCTTATTCCAGTTACTAATAAGCACGCACCCATTAAGAAAATGACTGTAAAAACTGTTAAATCCTTTTGGATTGATGAGGAATTTAAAAAATTGTATGGTTGAGAGGGATGAGGCAAAAGGTATGGTTAATAAGTCTGACAGCCCAACTGATTGGTAAACGTATTGCAAATTAAGAAATCATATGACTGAACTAAATAAAAAGAAACTATACTATGAAGCAAATATACATTATATAAGGAATGTTAGTAAATGCTTTAGAGTACCTTAAAAATAATTAAATGGGAAAAAGCCAACTTGGCTCCATCATTCATTGAATCAGATGGTTCATTTATCACAAAACCCATTGATATTGCCAACTACTTAATGACTTTTTCATTGGCAAGTTAAACAAACATAGGGATGACATGCCAGCAACAAAGGTTGACACTACATATCCAAGTATATCTGACCAAATTATGAAAAACAAGAATTGTACTTTTTTATTGTGTTTGACCAGAAACAATGCCATTTCACAATAAACAAATTGACAACAGACTATCAGCACGTATAGGGAAGGACACTCAACAAGCACTGCACTTACACAAACGACTGATTATTGGCTGAGAGAAATGTATGATAAAATTATTGTGGGTCTTTGTAGTTTGACTTTTGACATTATCAATCATAGTCTGCTGCTGGAAAAACGTATGTGTTATGGCTTTACACCCCCTGTTATAATGTGTACAAAGATTTACTTGTCTAACAGAACACAGAGGGTGTTCTTTAATGGAAGCCTCTCAAACATAATCCAGGTAGAATCAGGAATTCTACAGGCTAGCTGTTTAGGCCCCTTGCTTTTTTCAATCTTTACTAACAACTAGCCACTGGCTTTGAGTAAGGCCTGTGTGTCTATGTATACAGATGACTCAACACTATACACGTCAGCTACTACAGCGACTGAAATGACTGCAACACTTTAAAAAAAGTTGCAAATAGTTTCAGAATAATATTTCCAAAACTAAAAGCATTGTGTTTGAGATAAATCATTCACTAAACCCTAAACCTCAACTACACCCCATTATGAATAATGTGGAAATTGAGCAGGTTGAGGTGACTAAACTGCTTGGAGTAACCCTGATATGTAAACTGTCATGGTCAAAACATATTGATACAACAGTAGCTAAGATGGGGGAGAAATCTGTCCATAATAAAGTGCGGCTCTGCCTTCTTAACAACACTATCAACAAGGCAGGTCCTACGGGCCCTGGTTTTGTCGCACCTGGACTACTTTTCAATCATTGGTCAGGTGCCACAAAGAGGGACTTGGGAAAATTGCAGTTGGCTCAGAACAAGGCAGCACGGCTGTCCCTTAAAAGTACACGGAGAGCTAACATTAATTATTTTGTCAATCTCTCATGGCTCAAAGTGGAAAAGAGATTGACTTCCTCATTACTTGTTCTTGTAAGAGATGTTGACAAGCTGAAGGTACCTGTCTGTTTAATATACTATGACACAGCTCGGACACCCATCAATACCCCACAAGACACACCACCAGAGGTCTCTTCACAGTCCCCAAGTCCAGAACAGACTATGGGAGGTGCACAGTACTAAACTTAGCAAAAAAATAAATGTCATTTTTTCAGGACCCTGTCTAACAAAGATAATTCGTAAAAATCCAAATAAATTCACAGATCTTCATTGTAAAGGATTTAAACACTGTTTCCCATGCTTGTTCAATGAACCATAAACAATTAATGAACATGCACCTGTGGAACGGTCGTTAAGACACTAACAGCTTACAGACAGTAGGCAATTAAGGTCACCATTATGAAAACTTAGGACACTAAAGAGGCCTTTCTACTGACTCTGAAAAACACAAAAAGAAAGATGCCCAGGGTCCCTGCTCATCTGTGTGAACGTGCCTTACGCATGCTTTAAAGAGGCATGTGGACTGCAAATGTGGCCAGGGCAATAAATTTCAATGTCCGTACTGTGAGCCGTCTAAGACAGCGCTACAAGGAGACAAGACAGACAGCTGATTTAGTTTACTTTATCAATTACATCTCTGAGGTATCTAGTGGATATGACTTGTTCCATTTCATTCCCACCAATTGAGATTCTGACTCCTTCTTTACATTTTAAGATAATTTGTTAATCTGGAACCATTCAGAAAATTTGGCCATGCCTGAGTTGGCTTCATTAATTAGAAAAGAGTTAGGAAGCAAGCCTGATGAACCAAACCACTCATCTCTCTGATGATACCAACAGATTTCATCACTTTGCTGCAGACAGATTGAATATGATCTTTCCATGATAACTTTTCATCAATTACAACTCTTAGGAATCTAGTGGATGTGACTTGTTCCATTTCATTCCCCCCAATTAAGATTCTGACTCTTTTTTTACAATATTTCTTATTCTTACTAGTGAATACAATAAAGTTGGATTTTTTTAAACATTTAAAATAATTTGTTTATCTGGAACCTTTCAGACAATTTGGCCATGCATGAGTTGGCTTCATTAATTAGTGAATCAAAATTATTGTGTGATAAAATCAAATTGGTATCGTCAGCAATGACAATGGAAAGTACTGTACAAGACAAAGCATCAAGATCATTGATATAGATTAGGAACAACAAAGGTCAAATTATCGAACCCTGTGGGATCCCTGGTAGATGCACAGCCGTTAGCATAAACAAATTGTTCTCTATCATAAACATAACTTTATAACCAAATCTATGTATAAGCAAGAAAACCGTAATAATGCAATTTAGAAAGTAATATCTAATGATTAACTGTGTCAAATGCTTTGGATAATGCCCTGAATTGACATGTAATGACTGACTGTATGTTTTACACTAGCCAACATCACCAATGAAACCAAGCCAGATATTACTTGAGCAGCCCTCAACATCAGGGAGTTACTATGCCTCGATCCCAGCAATAGAGCACACAACACATCTAAAGGTAAACTGTAACATTACTCCACACACTAGGTAGATAGCATACTGTAACATCACTCCACACACTAGGTAGACAGCAGACTGTAACGTTACTCCACACACTAGGTAGACAGCAGGCTGTAACGTTACTCCACACACTAGGTAGATAGCAGACTGTAACGTTACTCCACACACTAGGTAGACAGCAGACTGTAACGTTACTCCACACACTAGGTAGACAGCAGACTGTAATTGCCATTTTATGGTATTCTATTCTGACTTCATTTTTTCCATGAGAATGGGAGGTTGAATCAATGAGACGTGTGACAGATACACAACCCACAGCTTGCTAAAGTGATCTTGTAAGTTTTAGATGCACACCAACATTCCAGTAGCTACAACGTATTGGGGAGTTTGGCTTCCGAGGGTTGTAGCAAATAATACTCAGGTCTCATTCTGGTCAGGGATTGTGGGGCTTTGTTTATATGAAGAAATATAGGAAGAAATAAAGGTTAATCTGTCCTATTATTATAGTGGATAATGTGGTTATTGTTTATTTAAATAAAAAATGATATTCTTTATCATAACTGTTGCTAAACAAGTGGCTCTGACTAATGGTATGTGTTGATCTAGGACAACCTGCCTGAGTCGTTTGCTAAAATGGAAATGAAACTGTCTACTCCTCCACAACAGCCCTCCCACACAGCAGAGCCCCAGCCACAGACAGAAGGCTCAGACCATATCCAGATAAACTCTTCCTCCCCCAGGTGCCCTCTGCTCCACCCTTCTGGGGGTGTGTGGGTGGATGGTTGAGATGCTCTGTGCTTGGCTGGTATCAGACGGTGAGAGACGGCTAACACTCTTCCTACATGCCTTTCCTGAATTGTTTCTGTGAAAACCATTGAAAACGACATCTCCGTCTCCCCACCCCCTCACTAAACTAGGCTTCGATGTCCCTGTTGTTTGAGCAGCCACCCACCCCATCCTCCTTTCCCTCTGCATTCCCACCTGTCTCCACACCCCACAGCCGTACCATCAATGGTAACGCAGCACCATTCCAGTCCATTCAAGTGGTAGGTTTTGTTAATGGAGGACTTAACTGACAACGCTTCATTTGAACTAAACAGTTACACACACAGGGTATCTGACAGGGTACCAGAAACCTCTAAATAAAAGCATTTCTATGTTTGTATTTGTTTCCCTCCAGTGTTCAATCTAAACGCCTGTGTGCCCCCTACAAATGAAGCCGATACTCTGAAGCAAAACCAATTCCGTAGAAGCTACCGCCAGGGCATCGGCAGCCAAGCAGAGTACCTTGTGGAGCAGCAGGACATCCAGCAGGATGCACTACAGTCTGGTGAGGGAGGGACTAGGACTGGGGCTGGTGGAGATGTGGCATAGACAAGCTGAGTTGCAGAGCTTGGGTCAAAAGGTTTGAAGAAAATGAACAGCAGAAAGAATATTGCTGTTCATAAGTTTTATAATATCATGGATGTCAGGAGGCTTCCACACCCAAGAACAAATGATGTCGTCGGCAGGCGGCCACCAGGTACAGTTGTCCCAGGGTCCAGGCTTTGTGCGGCCAGACCAGTCAATATATCTCAGGATTTTTTAAATCATAACTGTTGTCACACAAGTGGCACGAACAAAAATTGAATGTGTTGATCTAGGACAACCTGCCGATTGGTTACGAACAGAGCATAACTAATGCCGAGTGATGGGGCTAATCTCATAGTACTTGTTGTGTTTTATATGTTTTACAATGTGTTAATAGTTTTATGTGTTTAAAGTGTTTATTTAAAAAAAACTTGGAATACAATGTTATTTCTTTAAAACACGTATTTGTTTACTATGGCGCGAGCTTCCTCTGCTTCCTGGAATTTCAACGCAGCTTGCATTGGGGTCAGGGTATTTAGATGGAATTGCTGCCACCACACAGGGTGGGCGTACCCTGCGTTTGCCTCGACTGAGACGTTCTCCCCTCAGCATCCCCTCCAAAAGTGATTGTGTAGGAAACCAGTCTGTGTTGTCTAGACTTGTCTAGAAAATAAATACATGACAATGTAATATACAACAATCCAAAAACAAATAAGGCTCGGCCTATACAACACAACCTATTGTTGAAAGGGTGTAAGTGGCCAAGTGCGCGGCTGTTTGTCTTCCTCTTTAGTGTGTGGGTTTACAGGCGAATCGAGATATTAGTGGTGTAAAAGCTAGACTGGCAATTGGCAAGCAACGTTTTATACTTCTAACACTGTTTGGTAATACACATTATTGATTATTCAGACCATATTGTGAAGTGTGCATCCCGAACATTCTATTTCAATGGCGTATCCACTCGTTCTAGACACGGTTTACCTAGCCGGGATGTAGTCACTGTGAGACAAACTTGAAGGGGAGACTGCTAGGTTGCTATTAGCTATTCAATTGCATCTCAGAGGGTAATAATAACATATTTGCTTATTTCCATAATGACTTGCCCTTCAGAGAGCTCCCCATTTGGGCCGTCAGCTGTGGCACGACACTTTGAAAAACGTTGCTTACTATAAGCTACATCTAAATACTCAAGCAATCGATCCAAAAACATTCAAAAGGGGGGATAGTAAATGGCCAGGCAAGTGTTTTATAAAGGGTCCAGAAGTGTTTCGGGGTGAACTTCCCCTTTAAATCTATACATGCAACCATTTCTAAGGTTTTACTGAGTTACAGTACATACAAGGAAATTAGTCAATTGAAATAAGGCCCTAATCTATGGATTTCACATGACTGGGAATACAGATTTGCATCTGTTGGTCACAGATACATTGAAAAAAAGATAGGGACTTGGATCAGAAAACCAGTCAGTATCTGGTGTGACCATCATTTGCCTCATGCAGCGCGACACATCTCCTTCGCATTGAGTTGATCAGGCTGTTGATTGTGTTCTGTGGAATGTTTTCCCACTCCTCTTCAATGGCTGAGTGAAGTTGTCGTACACGTCATCCCAAACATGCTCAATGGGTGACGTGTCTGGTGAGTATGCAGGCCATGGATGAACTGGGACATTGTGTACAGGTCCTTGCGATATGGGGCTGTGCATTGTCATGCTGAAATATAAGGGTATGGTGACGGATGAATGGCACGACAATGGGCTTCAGGATCTCGTCACGGTATTTCTGTGCATTCAAATTTCCACCGATAAAATGCAATTGTCCATAGCTTATGCCTGCCCGTACCATAACCCCACCGCCACCATGGGGCACTCTGTTCACAACGTTGACATCAGCAAACCGCTCGCCCAACTGACACCATACACGTGGTCTGCGGTTGTGCGGCCGGTTGGACTTATTATCACATTCTCTAAAATGACATTGTAACATGAGGCTTATGTTAGAGAAATAAACATGACATTTCTGGGCCAATTGCACTCTCCTTCAAAACTTGAAACATCTGTGGCATTGTGGTTCTGTGTGACAAAACAACAAAATAATATGTAGAAAATAAGGCACTTACTTTGATAGGAATACACACATGTCCAAAGTTATTCATTTGTAAGGAAATCAACAATTAATGCAATGCGAGTGCCAGCCAGAAAATGTGCCAGGGGAAAAAGTTTGTGCAAGACTGCTCAAATGTCTGCATACATTGGGGAGGTGCTTGGGCTCTCTTCAAAGAGAGAAGTTTTGTCCTGCTCAGTAATGCCTCAAACATAAATTGTCCGCAACTGTGAAATGGCCAACCTCTATGTGAATTAACGAGGAGGAGGAACACACCTAAATGCAAACTGTGGTTCGAAAATAAAATGACTTTCTAACAAGTTGAAACATAGCCTATAGCTAGGCGGAGTGGTGCCAGGAAAATAACTTCTCCCTCAACGTCAACAACACCAAGGAGCTGATCGTGGACTTCAGGAAACAGCAGAGCACGCCCCTATCCACATTGACGGGACCGCAGTGGGGAAGGTGAAAAGCTTAAGTTCCTCGGAGTACACATCAACAAGATCTGAAATTATCCACCCACACAGACAGTGTGGTGAAGAAGACTGAAGAAATTTGGCTTTTACATATGCACAATGGAGAGCATCCTGTCAGGCTGTGTCACCACCTGTTACGGCAACTGCACTGCCCGCAACCGCAGGACTCTCCAGAGGATGGTGCGGTCTGCCCAACCAATCACCGGGAGCACACTGCCTGCCCTCCAGGACACCTATAGCACCCGATGTCACCACCTGAGCGACGGCCTGTTCACCCCGATAACCATCCAGAAGGCGAGATCAGTGCAGGTGCATCAAAGCTGGGACAGAGAGACTGAAAAACAGCTTGTATCTCAAGGCCATCAGACTGGTAAATAGCCATCACTAGCCAGCTACCATCCGGTTACTCAACCCTCTACCTTAGAGGCTGCTGCCCTATATACACTGCTCAAAAAAAGAAAGGGAACACTAAAATAACACATCCTAGATCTGAATGAATGAAATATTCTTATTAAATACTTTTTTCTTTACATAGTTGAATGTGCTGACAACAAAATCGCACAAAAATTATCAATAGAAATCAAATTCATCAGCCCATGGATGTCTGGATTTGGAGTCACTCAAAATTAAAGTGGAAAACCACACTACAGGCTGATCCAACTTTGATGTAATGTCCTTAAAACAAGTCAAAATGAGGCTCAGTAGTGTGTGTGGCCTCCACGTGCCTGTATGACCTCCCTACAACGCCTGGGCATGCTCCTGATGAGGTGGCAGATGGTCTCCTGAGGGATCTCCTCCCAGACCTGGACTAAAGCATCCGCCAACTCCTGGACAGTCTGTGGTGCAACGTGGCAACGTTGGTGGATGGAGCGAGACATGATGTCCCAGATGTGCTCAATTGGATTCAGGTCCGGGGAACGGGCGGGCCAGTCCATAGCATCAATGCCTTCCTCTTGCAGGAACTGCTGACACACTCCAGCCACATGAGGTCTAGCATTGTCTTGCATTAGGAGGAACCCAGGGCCAACCGCACCAGCATATGGTCTCACAAGGGGTCTGAGGATCTCATCTCGGTAGCTAATGGCAGTCAGGCTACCTCTGGCGAGCACACGGAGGGCTGTGTGGCCCCCCAAAGAAATGCCACCCCACACCATGACTGACCCACCGCCAAACCGGTCATGCTGGAGGATGTTGCAGGCAGCAGAACGTTCTCCACGGCGTCTCCACACTCTGTCACGTCTGTCACATGTGCTCAGTGTGAACCTGCTTTCATCTGTGAAGAGCACAGAGTGCCAGTGGCGAATTTGCCAATCTTGGTGTTCTCTGGCAAATGCCAAACGTCTGTTGGGCTGTAAGCCCAACCCCCACCTGTGGACGTCAGGCCCTCATACCACCCTCATGGAGTCTGTTTCTGACCGTTTGAGCAGACACATGGAAATTTGTGGCCTGCTGGAGGTCATTTTGCAGGGCTCTGGCAGTGCTCCTCCTGCTCCTCCTTGCACAAAGGCGGAGGTAGCGGTCCTGCTGCTGGGTTGTTGCCCTCCTACGGCCTCCTCCACGTCTCCTGATGTACTGGCCTGTCTCCAGGTAGCGCCTCCATGTTCTGGACACTACGCTGACAGACACAGCAAACCTTCTTGCCAAAGCTCGCATTGATGTGCCATCCTGGATGAGCTGCACTACCTGAGCCACTTGTGTGGGTTGTAGACTCTATCTCAAGCTACCACTAGAGTGAAAGCACCTCCAGCATTCAAAAGTGACCAAAACATCAGCCAGGAAGCATAGGAACTGAGAAGTGGTCTGTGGTCACCACCTGCAAAACCACTCCTTTATTGGGGGTGTCTTGCTAATTACCTATCATTTCCACCTGTTGTCTATTCCATTTGCACAACAGCATGTGATATTTATTGTCAATCAGTGTTGCTTCCTAAGTGGACAGTTTGATTTCACAGAAGTGTGATTGACTTGGAGTTACATTGTGTTGTTTAAGTGTTCCCTTTATTTTTTTGAGCGGTGTACATAGACATGGAATCACTAGTCACTTTAATAATGTTTACATACTGCTTTACTCATTTCATATGTATATACTGTATTATATTCTACTGTATTTTAGTCAATGCCACTTCGACATTGCTCGTCCTAATATTTATATATTTCTTAACTCTATTATTTTACTTTAGATTTGTGTGTATTGTTGTGAATTGTTAGATTTTACTGCACTGTTGGAGGTAGGAACACAAGCATTTCGCTACACCTGCAATAACATCTGCTAAATATGTGTATGTGACCAATAAAATTTGATTTGATTAGCAGGCAGCATGTCTTGGTGTGAGGGCAGTGAGTGTAAACTGTCCTGTTGTGTAACAATCACATTTGGAGGACTGAGTGCATTCTGACGTCACGCGCGAATACAAATTAAAAAACTCACTCTGGTGCGACCATTAGAGAGATTTGGAACTCACACGTGAAAAGGTTAATCAGCTTCTTGATATGCCACACCTGTCAGGTTGATGGATTATCTTGGCAAAGGAGAAATGATCACTAACAGGGATGTAAACTAATTTGTGCACAGTTTGAGAGAAATAAGCTTTTTGTGATTATGTAACGTTTCTGGGATATTTTATTTCAGCTCATGAAACATGGGACCAACACTTTACATGTTGCGTTTATACTTTTGTTTAGTATATGGCAAGACCAGGGCTTCTGAGTGGTGCAGAGGTCTAAGGCACTGCATCTCAGGGTGAGAGGCATCACTGCAGACCCTGGGTCAATCCCTGGCTGTATCACAACCGGGTGTGATCGGGAGTCCCATAAACCGGAAAATGGTTGTCTAGCAATGACCAACAACCAATTTGACAGAGCCTGAAGAATTTTGAAAAGAGTAACGGGCAAATGTTGCACAATCCAGGTGTGGAAAGCTCTTAGAGACTTACAGCTGTAATCGTTTCCAAAGGTGCTTCTAATAAGTATTGACTCAGAGGTGTGAATACTTATGTAAATTAGACATGGCTGTTTTTTAAAAACATGTTTTCAATTTGTCATTATGGGTTACTGTCTGGAGATGGGTGAGAGAAAAAAAACTATTGAATTTTGAATTTTGAATTCAGGCTGTAACACAACAAAATGTGGAATAAGTCAAGGGGTATGAATACTTTCGGAAGGCACTGTATATGCTGTCCATGTAACATAAGATTTATGTATGGAGACTGAACTACCTACCGTATGTTCTGTCCTGTAGTCAGAAGATGGTCCTTCCTCGTCGTTGCCTTGTGACATTATCATGCCCTCTAAAATGTAATAAAACATCTTCATGCCATTAATACTTCAATAGTAACCACAAAGCAGAGCGCCACACACACACACACACACACACACACACACACACACACAGAGAGAGAGAGAGCGAAACAGACACATACACAGACACAATTGTGTTTGAACAAATGTGCTTACCACTGTTGATTCCGAGCACCTTCACCAGTCTGTGGCGTCCTCCTAGGATCAATTATCTAGTGGAAGGTAATTGGACCCTGGTAACACAGCTGAGAGCAGATAGAACACCGAATACAATTAACTCCATGTAATTCCAATTAAAACACAATGAAAGGTAGCACAATCTAATGTTGGTTAAGAACGGAGGTACTCAATGAATATGTTATATCGATATTAAACTCATTATGACAGTAGGCAGAGTGTGGCATTAGTCATGTAAACACGGATATCAGATGTGTCCATGCAAACAGGATTATTAGGGATCTCGTTGTTCTTGCAAAGCATGCAAACATTTTAATCAAACTATTATATTATTCTGAGTATTCACAATAATCGTATTATTGTTCACAACAATCATATAACTGTGTGAATGTACCCAATGTTTATTGTAATGAGGCGGCCTTTAACACAAAAAGATAGAGAGAGAGAGAGAGAGAGAAGGGAAGCTCTTCATCACCCCCTAGTGGGGTTTGAGACTCTTGATTTGGGCAATTGAACCATACTGTGACTGTCTGCATGGTTTACAGGTTCTGGTAGAAAAGAAAGCTGAGGAGAATCGTCAAAATCCTTAGCAGTCAACAGCACATTTCCCCAATAGACAGGTAGACAATTATTGCTTTCTGCAGATACACCTATGCATCATATCCCACTTCATAGATACAGTAATACAGAAGGAGTAGCCTCACAGTGAGGTCTTGACATAGCTATACTGGAGAGTTATTTTAGTTTAGTTAGTGAATCAACTTAAACACATGTGATAGCCAACTACTCAAATTGCTTGCAATTTTGCTAACATAAACTGCAGCTATTCTTTAGTACTATCTGGTCTTGGCCCCTGGCGTAGACTCTGGTTCCTCTCCTGTTGTTTACTGCCACTCCATCTGTTAGTCAGCATGGTCTCGTCACAGACATACCATTAGAGAGAGAGATAGTGAGTGATAGAGAGAGAGAGAGAGAGAGAGAGAGAGGTAGGTGGAGGCAGGTAAAGAGAGAAAGAGGGAGGAAGGTAGAGGGAGGAAGGTAAAGAGAGAGAGGTAGGGAGGAAGGTAGAGAGAGAGAGAGAGAGAGAGGTAGGGAGCGAGGAAGTTAGATAGAGAGGTAGGGAGGAAGGTAGAGAGAGAGGTAGAGAGAGAGAGAGAGAGAGGTAGGGAGGAAGGTAGAGAGAGAGAGGTAGAGAGAGAGAGAGAGAGAGAGAGGTAGGGAGCGAGGAAGTTAGAGAGAGAGGTAGGGAGCGAGGAAGTTAGAGAGAGAGGTAGGGAGGAAGGTAGAGAGAGAGGAAGGTAGGTAGAGAGAGAGAGAGAGATGGTGAGAGAGAGAGAGAGAGAGAGAGAGAGAGAGAGAGAGCGAGAGAGAGAGAGATGTTGAGAGAGAGAGAGAGGAAGGTAGAGAGAGAGCGAGAGGAAGGTAGGTAGAGAGAGATGGTGAGAGAGATGGTGAGAGAGAGAGAGAGAGAGAGAGCGAGAGAGAGAGAGCGAGAGATGGTGAGAGAGAGCGAGATAGATGGTAAGAGGAAGAGAGAGAGTGAGCCTACGAAGAGAGTAGGCTACCTGTTAATGAAGTGCAACCGCCCGTCCACTGTTTAGCGCCCTGGTGTCCCACTGCCATATTTTCTAGCGTGAATGGTCACACAGAACATGTTGATGTTAATCACAGAGATGCTGCCATACGTGTTACCCCATGGCTACAGTCTCACTGCCAAATCACACCACGCTGCACTCTCTGTCACAATACCTACAAGCACACACCCACACTCCCTAGTGGAGAGGGTAGTAAGTTGAAAGACAAACTGAATTGGTCCACCCACACAGACAGCGTGGTGAAGAAGGCGCAGCAGCGCCTCTTCAACCTCAGGAGGCTGAAGAAATGTGGCTTGTCACCAAAAGCACTCACAAACTTTTACAGATGCACAATCGAGAGCATCCTGACGGGCTGTATCACCGCCTGGTACGGCAACTGCTCCGCCCACAACCGTAAGGCTCTCCAGAGGGTAGTGAGGTCTGCACAACGCATCACCGGGGGCAAACTACCTGCCCTCCAGGACACCTACAGCACCCGATGTCACAGGAAGGCCATACAGATCATCAAGGACAACAACCACCCAAGCCACTGTCTGTTCACCCCGCTATCATCCAGAAGGCGAGGTCAGTACAGGTGCATCAAAGCTGGAACCGAGAGACTGAAAAACAGCTTCTATCTCAAGGCCACCACCACTACCATTGAGTGGCTGCTGCCAACATACTGACTCAACTCCAGCCACTTTAGTAATGTAAAAATGTATGTAAAAAATGTATCACTAGCCACTTTAAACAATGCCACTTAATATAATGTTTACATACCCTACATTACTCATCTCATATGTATATACTGTACTCTATACCATCTACTGCATCTTGCCATCTTTATGTAATACATGTTTCACTAGCCACTTTAAACAATGCCACTTTTATATGTTTACATACCCTACATTACTCATCTCATATGTACAGTGGGGCAAAAAAGTTTTTAGTCAGCCACCAATTGTGCAAGTTCTCCCACTTAAAAAGATGAGAGAGGCCTGTAATTTTTTATCATAGGTACACTTCAACTATGACAGACAAAATGACAAATAAAAATCCAGAAAATCACATTGTAGGATTTTTTATGAATTTATTTGCAAATTATGGTGGAAAATAAGTATTTGGTCACCTACAAACAAGCAAGACTTCTGGCTCTCACAGACCTATAACTTCTTCTTTAAGAGGCTTCTCTGTCCTCCACTCGTTACCTGTATTAATGGCACCTGTTTGAACTTGTTATCAGTATAAAAGACACCTGTCCACAACCTCAAACAGTCACACTCCAAACTCCACTATGGCCAAGACCAAAGAGCTGTCAAAGGACACCAGAAACAAAATTGTAGACCTGCACCAGGCTGGGAAGACTGAATCTGCAATAGGGAAGCAGCTTGGTTTGAAGAAATCAACTGTGGGAGCAATTATTAGGAAATGGAAGACATACAAGACCACTGATAATCTCCCTCGATCTGGGGCTCCACGCAAGATCCCTCCCCGTGGGGTCAAAATGATCACAAGAACGGTGAGCAAAAAACCCAGAACCACACAGGGGGACCTAGTGAATGACCTGCAGAGAGCTGGGACCAAAGTAACAAAGCCTACCATCAGTAACACACTACGCCACCAGGGACTCCTGCTTAACGTGTCCCTCTGCTTAAGCCAGTACATGTCCAGGCCCGTCTGAAGTTTGCTAGAGAGCATTTGGATGATCCAGAAGAAGATTGGGAGAATGTCATATGGTCAGATGAAACCAAAATATAACTTTTTGGTAAAAACTCAACTCGTCGTGTTTGGAGGACAAAGAACGCTGAGTTGCATCCAAAGAACACCATACCTACTGTGAAGCATGGGGGTGGAAACATCATGCTTTGGGGCTGTTTTTCTACAAAGGGACCAGGACGACTGATCCGTGTAAAGGAAAGAATGAATGGGGCCATGTATCGTGAGACTTTGAGTGAAAACCTCCTTCCATCAGCAAGGGCATTGAAGATGAAACGTGGCTGGGTCTTTCAGCATGACAATGATCCCAAACACACCGCCTGGGCAACGAAGGAGTGGCTTCGTAAGAAGCATTTCAAGGTCCTGGAGTGGCCTAGCCAGTCTCCAGATCTCAACCCCATAGAAAATCTTTGGAGGGAGTTGAAAGTCTGTGTTGCCCAGTAACAGCCCCAAAACATCATTGCTTTAGAGGAGATCTGCATGGAGGAATGGGCCAAAATAACAGCAACAGTGTGTGAAAACCTTGTGAAGACTTACAGAAAACGTTTGACCTCTGTCATTGCCAACAAAGAGTATATAACAAAGTATTGAGATAAACTTTTGTTGTTGACCAAATACTTATTTTCCACCATAATTTGCAAATAAATTCATTAGAAATTCTACAATGTGATTTTCAGGATTTTTTTTCCTCATTTTGTCTGTCATAGTTGAAGTGTACCTATGATGAAAATCACAGGCCTCTCTCGTCTTTTTAAGTGGGAGAACTTGCACAATTGGTGGCTGACTAAATACTTTTTTGCCCCACTGTATATACTGTACTCGATACCATCTACTGCATCTTGCCTATGCCGTTCTGTACCATCACTCATTCATATATCTTTAAGTACATATTCTTCATCCCTTTACACTTGTGTGTATAAGGTAGTTTTTGTGAAATTGTTAGGTTAGATTACTCGTTGGTTATTACTGCATTGTCGGAACTAGAAGCACAAGCATTTCGCTACACCGGCATTAACATCTGCTAACCATGTGTATGTGACAAATAAAATGTGATTTGACACACGTGCACACACACACACACACACACACACACATACTTCCATTGCCAAAGATAAGGTGATAATCGTAGGAGAAATGTTCTCGAAGGAACAGAGCATGTCTGGGTCCCAAATGGCCGCATGTTTTTGTTTACGGCCTGAGGCATTGGCACGGTGCTTTCAAAGCATCTAGAGTGCAATAAAGTTGTAATGATGTGGTGGCACAAGCATGTCTTTACAGCATCGTTGTAAACGTATTGTATGTGTGACTGAGTGAGGCATATTGTAATATTTTTACCGGTTAGATATGGTCAAGATAGAAAGAGTAAATAAATCCAAGAGAAGAAGCGGGTCAGCAGCATATTTACTGTAAATAGGCCTGTAATTCCCAGCATACCACCGGGATCAATCTTCTAATTGTGTTTCCTGGCTGTTGTGGTTCCAGAGCACAGCTGCGCAAGTTTCCCTATTGTTCTAATTGTCCACACAGAATACACTTAGAGGCAGGAATAGAAAAACATACAGACCTTTAATTATCTACAGATGATTTAGTAGAGGTCGGGAAAACAGGAGCAGCCATTGGTCAACGTATCAAAATGTCTAATTAAAGAAGGTAACAAACGCAGTTAAAATAATGCTGTCTCAGTATCATCAAGGTCAGGCAACCAATCATCAACAGAGAGAGAGGGAGGTGAGGACGTTGGTAACCCGTTGCAAAACAATACCAGGAGGTGACAAACGTTTCACATTTCACCAGTTTCATGAAGCAAGAGCAAGGGGAAGAGAGAGCGAGAGAACAGGAACAGGAAAGAGAGAGAATGAGAACGAGAATGAGACGAGAGAAGTGGTGCATCTGGGGGGCTGTGATTGTAGGAGGAGAGCAGCGGGGGCTGGCATTATAGGAGGAGAGCAGCGGGAAGCTAATGGTATTCCAGACCTATAGTAGGGTAAGGTGGAAGAAGCGCTGTGGACAACCAGCAGATGTTGCCCAAATCCAGCCCAGAAGGGACATAACACTTTACCTCCTCAGCAGATCACATCCCTGACTGAAAAGAGTTTATCGGCGCATGTCCCTCCACTTTAAATGGAAACTTTAGTTTTACTGCTGCTCTTGCCTGTGGGCCCTACAGTCCCTTTCCAATCTGCTGTGAATGTACCTCTGGCCTGAGAACATTTTCATCTCTCAGCAAAGTGGCAGAGATTATCGATCATGTATCTACACGACATATACAAAAGTATGTGGACACCCCTTATAAATGAGTGGATTCGGCCATTTAAGCCGCACCCGTTCCTGACCGGTGTATAAAATCGAGCACACAGCCAAGCAATCTCCATAGACAAACACTGGCGATAAAATGGCCTTACTGAAGAGCTCAGTACTGTAGAATGCTACCTTTCTGCCCTGCTAGAGCTGCCCCGGTCAACTGTAAGTGCTGTTATTATGAAGTGGAAACGTCTCGGAGCAACAATGGCTCAGCCACAAAGTGATAGGCCACACAAGTTCATAGAACGGGAACCGCCAAGTATGCGTGTAGCAACTGCCTCCGAAGGCCACATTAGCACAATAACTGTTCCTCGGGAGTTTCATTAAATGGGTTTCCATTGCTGAGCAGCCGCACACAAGCCTAAGATCACCATGCACATTGACAAGCGTTGGCTGGAGTGATTTAAAGCTCGCTGCCATTGAATGCTGGAGCAGTAGAAACGTGTTCTCTGGAGTGATGAATCACACTTCACCATCTGACAGTCCGACAGACAAATCTGGGTTGGGGCTGTTTTTCATGGTTCGGACTAGGCCCCTTAATTCCAGGGAAGAGAAATCTTAACTCTACAGCAAAAAATGACATTCTAGATGATTCTGTGCTTACTTTCGGGCAACAGTTTGGGAAAGGCCCTTTCCTGTTTTAGCATGACAATGCCTCTGTGCACACAGAGAGGTCCATACAGAAATGTTTTGTCGAGATCGGTGTGGAAGAACTTGACTGGCCTGCACAGAGCCCTGACCTCAACCCCATAAAATACCTTTGGGATGAACTGGAATGGCGACTGAGAGCCAGGCCTAATCGCCCAACACCAGTGCCCGACCTCACTAATGCTCTTGTGGCTGAATGGAAGCAAGGCCCCGCAGCAATGTTCCAACATCTCGTGTAAAGCCTTCCCAGAAGAGTAGAGGCTGTTATTGTTGCAAAGCATTTTGGAATGAGTTGTTCGACGAGAAGATGTCCACATACTTTTGGTCATGTAGTGTATGTTTTAAATTCATCTTGTAGCATTGTAATTAATTATGATGCTCATTTTCAGATGCCTCACACATACAGTGCACTCAGAAAATATTCAGACCCCTTGACATTTTACACATTTTGTTATGTTACAGCCGAATTCTAAAATGGATTAAATTAAAACAAATCCTCATCAATCTACACACAATACCACAAAATGATGAAGAGAAAACAGGTTATTATTTTTTTTTTGCTAATGTATTAAAATGAGAAAAACAGAAACCTTATAAGTCTTCAGACCGTTTTGCTAAGAGACTCAAATTGAGCCCAGCTAAATCCTGTTTCCACTGATCATCCTTGAGATGTTTCCAAACCTTGATTGGAATCCACCTGTGGTAAATTCAATGGTTTGGACATTATTTGGAAAGGCACACACCTGTCTATTTAAGGTCCCACAGTTGACAGTGCATGTCAGAGCAAACCTAAAGGACTCTCAGACAATGAGCAACCAGATTCTCTGGTCTGATGAAACCAAGATTGAACTCTTTGGCCTGAATGTCAAGTGTCACTTCTGGAGGAAACCTGGCACCATCCCCACGGTGAAGCATGGTGTGGGGATGTTTGTCAGCGGCAAGGACTGGGAGACTAGTCAGGGTTGAGGGAAAGATGAACGGAGCCAAGTACAGAGAGATCCTTGATGAAAACCTGCTCCAGAGTGCTCAGTACCTCAGACTGGGAAGATGCTTCACCAACAGGACAACGACCCTAAGCACACAGCTAAGACAACGCAGTGGTGGCGTTGAATGTCCTTGAGAGGCTCAGCCAGAGCCGGGACTTGAACCTGATCAAACATCTCTGGAGATACCTGAAAATAGCTGTGCAGTGATGCTCCCCATCCAAACTGACAGAGCTTGAGAGGATCTACAGAAAAGAATGGAAAAACTCTCCAAATACAAGTGTGACAATTCTGTAGCGTCATACCCAAGAAGACTTGAGGCTGTAATCGCTGCCAAAGGTGCTTCAACAAAGTACTGAGTAAAGGGTCTGAATACTAATTTAAATTATATATTTCAGTTTTTTTTTTTTTGTAAATTTGCAAAAATTTCTTAAAACCTGTTTTTGCTTTGTAATAAATTGGGTATTGTGTGTAGATTGATGAGGAACATGTGTTTTTAATCTATTTTAGAATAAGGCTGTAACGTAACAACATGTGTAAAAGACAGTTTAGCAAAACAGAAATACCTTATTTACATAAGTATTCAGCCTCTTTGCTATGAGACTTGAAATTGAGCTCAGGTACGTCCTGTTTCCGATGGTCATCCTTGAGATGTTTTTACAACTTGATTGGAGTTAGCCTGTGGTAAATTCAATTGATTGGACATGATATGGAATGGCACACATCTCTCTCTATAAGGTCCCACAGTTGACAGTGCATTTCAGATCAAAAACCAAGCCATGAGGTCAAAGGAATTAACCGTAGAGCTCCAACACAGGATTGTGTTGAGGCACAGATCTGGGGAGGACACCAAAAAAATGTCTGCAGCATTGAAGGTCCCCAAGAACACAGTGGCCTCCATCATTCTTAAATGGAAGACGTTTGGAACCACCAAGCCTCTTCCAAGAACTGGCAGCCCAGCCAAACTGAGCAAATCAGGGAAAGGGCCTTGGTTAGTGAGGTGACCAAGAACCCGGTGGTCACTATAAAGGAGCTCCAGAGTTCTTCTGTGGAGATGGGAGAATCTTCCAGAAGGACAACCATCTCTGCAACACTCCACCAATCCAGCCTTTTTGGTAGAGTGACCAAACGGAAGCCACTCCTGAGTAAAAGGCACGTGACAGCCCGCTTGGAGTTTGCCAAAAGGCACCTAAAGACTCTCAGTCCATGATAAAGAATTTCAGGTCTCTGGAGAGAAAATAGCTGTGCAGCAACACTCCCCATCCAACCTGACAGAGCTTGAGAGGATCTGCAGAGAAGAATTAGAGAAACACCCCAAATACATGTGTGCCAAGCTTGTAGCATCATACCCAAGAAGACTTGAGGCTGTAATCGCTGCCAAAATTGCATCAACAAAGTACTGAGTAAAGGATCTGAATACTTATTTTTTATATATACATTTGCACACAAAAAAATCAAACCTGTTTTTGCTTCGTCATTATGGGATATTGTGCGTAGATTGATGGGGGGGGGGGGGGTAACATTTAATCCATTTTAGAATAAGGCTGTAACGTAACAAAATGTGGAAAAGTCAAGGGGTCTGAATACTTTCCCGAATGCACTGTATACGTAGTGAGATTATATGGTGGATGGTGTATAGATAAGGCTCTGTGCTGTCTGTCAAACTCACTTCCTCTCAGAGTGGCCCAGTGACAGTTGTCTCTCTTTTGCAGTACATGATTTAGAGAGGCAGGATGACAAAATACAATAACACTCTCAAGACATGAAATGCAGCCCCTAATAACAATTTATTCTCATGGGCGTAATTCTGTGGAGGCAGAGGGAAATGTTTCACTGTGGTGTTTCTCAGAAGAGTACATGCCAAGTGGCATCCTATTCCATACACTCTTTAGAAAAAAGGGTTCCAAAAGGGTTCTTCGGCTGTCCCCATAGGATAGCCGTTTTCGGTTCCAAGCAGAACCCTTTTGGGTTCCATATTAGAACCCTCTGTGAAAAGGTTCCTACAAGGAACCCACATGGGTTCTACCTGAAACCAAAATGATTCTACCTGGGACCAAAAAAGGGTCCTTCAAAGGGTTCACCTATGAGGACAGCCAAATAACAATTTTTAGATTCTAGATAGCACCTTTTTTATTAAGAGTGGACAGTATATAATGCACTACTTTTAACCAGAGCCCTATGTCCACTTGGGATGCAGCCAGAGGTTTTTTTTAGGATGGATTGCAGGCAGTTTATTGATGGACAGAAAACTGGGTCCACTTTATCAAGAGTCAGTGCCACCCAGACTGAGGTCCAGTATATGAAAACAACACAAACATGACAGTGATTCCAGAGGAGTTGTAAAACGTGTTTACAGCTTGGACCAGTAAAACTGCTAGCCAGTCAATACCTAACAAGAAGAAAGATTTGTTTTATTATTTAAATAATCGTTTGATTATATTGGATGTGGCAATATCGTCAGTGACATTGTCAATGTCAAAAGTTTTAACTTTCAAAAAGATGTACAAGGAATTGAACACTAACCTTTTAATTTGACCCAAAGTGTATCTTTTCCCTTGAGCTCAGGAAGTGTGGATATTATCCACACACAATTTCATGGTCAGGGGAGGCCTTATCCCATATTAATATTTTATATTTCCAATTTTCAGCCTATATCTTGGGCAGCTTTATTGAGGTTATTTCAGGTTAAGGGCCTACTTTTCCACACTACTGCTTGGAATTTCAGGCTAGGAACGGAAGAATTAATCATTAGCACATTTTCTGTCAGTCGGTGAGATGGCCCATTAGAATAGTTTCATATTCATACACCAACAGTGATTTTAATTCAAACTACACAAGCTGCTTCTGAATTAGGTCATGTCTGAATCCCACTGTTGGAAGGGATATTATATATCATATCAGCAATCAAGTTGATTACTATACATAGAGAGCTAACATGGACACCATGAGCGTGATGGTTTTCAGTAATCGCATAGCTGTTTCCTTGAACAGACGTGTTGAATGTACTGTAAGTCATCGAGAGGCATTACGTCCAGAAAAGAATGCTGTTGCTATGCTAAGAGACTTTAGTAGATAAGAGAAAAATACATTTGATTTCAGTCCCAGGGGGAAAAAAAGAGTGAACGCTCAAAATTGGATTAGACGTGATGAAGCCTTGGAGCTGGGACTGAGATGATAGTCTGTATCCCAAATGGCACCATATTCCCTATAAAGGGAATTAAGGTGCAATTTGGGAAACAACCATATCTATTGCTCATTGGTCAGTAGAAGTGGATGAGTTTCGAGTCAAATCCAAGTCGTGCATTTTTTCAAGTCAAGTCTTAAATCAAGTTTTTTTTTCAATTTTATCTATAGCCTACATGCAATGACTTGTTCAACTACACTCTTAGAAAAAAGGGTTCCAAAAGGGTTATTTGACTGTCCTCATAGGAGAACCCTTTTTGTTTCCAGGTAAAAACCCTTTTGAGTTCCATGTAGAACCCTCTGTGGAAAGGGTTTGACCTGGAACACAAAAAGAGTTCTACCCTTTTTCTAAAAGTGTACACATCTTTACCTCCTTATTGAGGCTACCAGACATCCCTTAATGTTTTTTTTTGTCTACAACACATTTCGATTTTAAGAACAAATTCCAAATGCACTGCTTCCCCTGTCTTGTGCCTTTCTCCACCGCCACCCTGTGTATTTATACCCGAGTTCAGTGTTTGTCTGTTGCCAGTTCGTCTTATTTTGTCAGGTCTTACAAGCATGTTTCCTGTTTCTCGAGTTCTTGTTTTTTAGTCTTCCGACCTTTCTGCCTGTCCTGACTCTGAGCGCGCCTGCCGTTCTGTCCCTGATTAACTCTGCCGTGGATTACGGACCTCTGCCTGCTCTTTGCCTGCCCAAAAGTTATAATAAATATTCGGAAAACCAAACTATCCGCCTCCTGTGTCCTGTGTCTGTGTCTGAGCCGTGGTGAAGACTAGTAGGCCAGTGCTAGTAATTGTTGCTTGATGCCCCATTGCTGGTGAGCTTGCAAAGTAAACAGATCATATTCTTAATCACCAAACAATTTCAGAAGCTGCATATTTATTCATGACAATCCTTTCTCCCTACACTTTTTGATGTTTGCGCTGTACCCGATCCTATAGCTGTAGGCCTACAGCAAATCAGCAATCTGTTTGCTAGCTCAGTGGTTCTCAAACCTTTCGACGGGGCGGCCCATGACCCCTAAAAACGTGTGGTTCAATGCTTGCAAACATGCACGCACTCTGTGCAAATGTAGTCTGTCCATACAGACATAAACGGTTATGCATTTTCAAAACACTAGATAAAGAAATAAACCTCATTTTGCACCTGCGTTTTGCACTGAAAGTCATTCATGTTAGCAGTCAATATCAACTAGGGATGTCATGTCTCATTCCCACTTCTCTGGAGTCCAGAGCAAGCAGGAATGTGGCCTACCTCTATTCAGCATAGGCTGCAGGATCGGATGGAAAGCATGATCTTCCTCACAAACATCATTATTAACCCCCCAGAATATGTTACATCTTTATCCCATAAGTATTGAAGGAAGTGCGATGTTACAGCTATCTTTAGGAATATAGCCAGTACCCACCACTGAGGTAGGCCTATATACAGTAATTATAACCCAGCCAAACTAGGCCTATCTGAAACATAAAAATGATCAATGAAATTACCAGGTATTCTATTGTTCTGGCAAAGACGCGTCCATAGCATATTGCTAAAGTGTATTGTATATGGATAACATATGGATAATATGAATGTAGGTAGGCAACTTTGTTTTTGCCAGGTAAAATCGTAGAAAATTATAACAAGTGCTTTCCGGTCACTAATCTGAATATGTGTACTCGCCAATGCTGATGGCTGGTCATTGGTCAACAGTCAAGACGCTCCACTTTTGGAGAGCACAGATTAGATGTTTTTGAAACAGTAATTTGGTGCAATGAAGTAGGCCTATATGTTAGTGACCAGATCAATTAAGTAAATGTATAAGCATAAATACAAATCTTACTCAATAATATTGCCTATTAAAATATGATTAAAAAAAAAAATCAATTTCCCATTCACTTTTACATTTGCGACCCCCAAAACCTTCTCATTGCACTAGCTAACCCGACCTGTGTTGATTGACAATCAGGGGGCTGAGTGTCCGTTTCACTAGCCAATCTGTTTTTTTTATATACTGCAAGTGTGATACTGTCTCTGGCTGCATTGGTCTGGAGCAGGAGAAGAGCTTGCCCAATTTGACAGGAGCGCAGAGCTAGAATCCCAAAGGATTGAGCATTGCCCCAATTTTGCTCCAGTAGCACTCACTTCATGAGTTCAGGGCAAGCCCGGCCCAACATGTATTTGTAGTCTACTTGCGTGCTGCTATAGTCCCTTGATTTAGCTACTGTCATGGTTTGCTAAATATTTTCATAAAGAAACTGATAAAACATACTTGCAAAATCAAGGTGACTTGCAAAGACGAGGACCAAGAGAAAGAGAGGGAGTGAAGTGATGTGTCCACAACAAAATAATAATTGTGGAATCTGAAAAGACAATTATCCTGAAAGCATGATGTTGTACTTACTATGTGCACATACTAAGTGTGTCATTGTAGCAAAGTATTTATAAGTCAGCCTATATGCGCAATTTATAGACTATAATGATTTAATACAACAAAACGTTGTTTAAATGCTGAGCGCGTTATGACCCTACCATTCTATTGCGTTGCACTTGCAAACGCTTCACAATGTATTTCTTTGTAGACTATAGCCTTGAAATAGTTGAAATAATATAGCCTAAATAATACATTGTAGTTCTATCTTAGGCTCATTGTCTGGCTCCTGAACTATTTAGAGTGTTTAAATGCTGTTTAACATGACATGTAGTCTATTTGAAATGATGAGGCTTCTTACATGCACCTTTTCATGTGTATTAAAATACTTCTAATTAAAATCACATGGTGTGATTTCAATACTTCCAAAACCAAGTGGTAGGGCCAAGTAGTCCGAAAAATAGATCCGTGTTGTTTAAATTGTGATTTTAATTCATGGAGCAGCAGTAGTTTTTTTCCCTCTGAGTGTGGAACGGTTTTAGTGGATTGGTAAGAAAAGGACACGGAGCACCAGGGGGATGAGAAGGATTTCCAGACTGCTCAACTCAAAAGCACTGATGGAGAGTAATCCATGCAGACTCTGTCACAAAATGAGTGAAAAAATGTTATCAAACCCAGCCAGATCATTTCAAGTCATCAGTCTCAAGCCTTGAAGCTGCAACCTGGTGTCAGAACAGTTTGTATTATTCTTTACATAAATCCAAAACACTCCATTTAGTATGATATGTTGCCTGTCATATGGTATGTATTCATTAGTGGTTGTCCATCACCCATTTCGTATGATATGTTACGAATTACAATTTGTGTTATATGTTATGAATTTGCAAAATGTTAGGGTTAGGGTTATGGGAAAGTATAGCTAAAAGGATTAAGGTTAGCATTAGGGGAAGGGTTAGCTAACATGCTAAGTAGTTACAACATAGCTGAAAAATTAGTAAGTAATTAGTAAGTAAGCTACCCAGGAAAGGGCTGAACATACCCCATATTAATATGTGCAGCCTTATAAATAAGGTTAATGAAATAAATAACTTTCTAACATCAGATAACATTCATATATTAGCCATTTCTAATACTCACTTGGATAATTCCATTGTTGATACAGCAGTAGCAATACAAGGATATAACATCTATAGAAGAGACAGGAATGCTTATGGGTGAGGTGTTGCTACAGTATATATACTCCATATCCATGTAATGCTTACAGAAGATCTCATGTCAAATGTTGTTGAAGTGCTGTGGTTGCAGGTTCACCTGCCTCATCTAAAGCCTATTCTTTTGACGGTGTTGCTATGGGCCACCAAGTTCTAACAGTCAGTACCTAAATAATGTGTGTGAAAAACTTGATAGTGTATGTGATGTAAACAGAGAGATCTACTTACTTGGGGACGTGAATATTGATTGGTTTTCATCAAGCTGTCCGCTCAAGAGGAAGCTTCTCAGTGTAACTAGTGCCTGTAATCTGGATCAACCTACCAGGGTGTTTACAAACACTACAGGAACAAGATCATCCACATGAAATAATCACATTTTTACTAATACTGTTGAACTTTGTTTTGAAGTTGTATCCGTACCCATTGAATGCAGTGATCACAATGGTTACATCCAGGAAAGTCAAAGTTCCAACACTTGGGCCTAAAATAGTGTATAAGAGATAGGATTTTGCTGTGGATGATGTTAAACATATTTGTTTGTCTGATGGGATTAATAAGGAGCTTCCAGATGCTGAACTTGATATAAATATATGGATGAGTAATAGCCAAGATGCAATAGATGGTATGAAATACAGTATATACATATGGGATGAGTAATGCAAGATATACAGTATAAACATTATTAAAGTGGCATTAATTAAGTGACTAGCTATCCATTTATTTAAGTTGCCAATGATAAGTCTGTATGTAGGCAGCAACCTCTCTGTGTTAGTGATGGCTGTTTAAAAGTCTGATGGCCTTGAGATAGAAGCTATTTTTCAGTCTCAGATTTGATGCACCTGTACTGACCTCACCTTCTGGATGATAGTGGGGTGAACAGGCAGTGGCTTGGGTGGTTGTTCTCCTTTATGATCTTTTTGGCCTTTCTGTGACATCGGGTGCTGTAGGTGTCCTGGAGGGCAGGTAGTTTTCCCCTAGTGATGCGTTGTGCAGACCGCACTACCCGCTGGAGAGCCCTGTGGTTGTGGGTGGTGCAGTTGCCGTTCCAGGCATGGATACAGCCCGACAGGATGCTCTCAATTGTGCATCTGTAAGTTTGTGAGGGTTTTAAGAGGTGCTGTTGCTGCTTCACCACACTGCATGTGTGGGTGGACCATTTCAGTTTGTCCGTGATGTGTATGCCGAGGAACTTAAAATTGACCACCTTCTCCACCTCTGTCCTGTCGATGTGGAAAGGGGGATGCTCCCTCTGCTGTTTCTTGAGGTCCACGATCATCTCCTTCGTTTTGTTAACGTTGAGTGAGAGGTTGTTTTCCTGACACCACACTCTGTCTCGTCGTTGTTGGGGATCAAGCCTACTACTGTTGCATCTTCTGCAAACTTGATGATTGAGTTGGATGTGTGCATGGCCACGCAGTCATGGGTGAACAGCGAGTACAGGAGGTGGCTGAGCACGCACCCTTGTGGGGGAGGTGGGGGAGGTGTTGAGGTTCAGCGAAGTGGAGATGTTGTTTACTACTTTGAACACCTGAGACTATCACAGTGCAGGTGCATTTATACGGAGACTTGATTACACACAGGTGGATTGTATTTATCATCATTAGTCATTTAGGTCAACATTGGATCATTCAGAGATCCTCACTGAACTTCTGGAGAGAGTTTGCTGCACTGAAAGTAAAGGGGCTGAATAATTTTGCACGCCCAATTTTTCAGTTTTTGATTTGTTAAAAAAGTTTGAAATATCCAATAAATGTCGTTCCACTTCATGATTGTGTCCCACTTGTTGTTGATTCTTCACAAAAAAATACAGTTTTATATCTTTATGTTTGAAGCCTGAAATGTGGCAAAAGGTCGCAAAGTTCAAGGGGGCCGAATACTTTCGCAAGGCACTGTAAATACTGCAAGGTTTCCTAAGGACTAGAAGCGAGGCGACCCTCTCTGTCAGCGCCATCTTGCCATTTTGATGTCTCAAATGCATTGTTTGTTTATAAAAAAACATTATTTGTTACATTTGACTTTGTACAACTTTGCAGTACACTTACTTCTGAGAATAGCTAAGTTTCCATCCAATTGGTGACTGATTTTCATGCGAATATTCCAAAATCTTCCAGTCACTGCGCTAACTAACTCTAGCTTCCTTCTTACTGGACACAGATACATACTGTAAAAATGGTATCCACAAGTTCATCTGACTCTAGGGAAGTAGATAAAGGGCATCCTGTCCAAAATCCTGATGTATCGCTTTAAGGATGCTTCCATGAACAAGTGTTGGAACACGTCCAACCACGTTGACGATTTGAATTAGCTGATGCAGAATTTGTGCTATGATATAATCAGGACCACCAGGGACCAGCTACAATTTAGCGTTCTGTCATGTGCAATTCAATCGTTGATTTTAAGTGGATGATACGTTTAAATTTAAACGGTTACTTATGTTCGCAAGTATGGGCCCAGAGAAATTGGATTCAAAAACAGAACTGTATGTCACCATTATCAAATGGATCAGCATGCGATGAACTCTCACACATGATATTTTATTCTGTGATCAACAATCAATATAGAGGAGAACATTTCTGCAATTATAAAAGGCCTTTCAGTAAACAGTTTCAAACCATAACTAATTATATTTTGTTATGTTTATCAAGGCCTTTTCCTGTAGTCCACGATCAGCTCTGTGTCAGAGCTGTGTGTAAGTTGACTATGCAAAGAATTTTGAATTTTCATCACAATAATATTACTTATGAAAAGAAGTGATGCAGTCAGTCTCTTCTAAACTCTTAGCCAAGAGAGATTAGCCCTCCGATTACAATGAAGAGCAAGACGTGCAGCTACAGCTTAACTAGATCTTTCTTTGCAGCACTTGACCACATGGCTGGACAATAACCAAGATAAGATAAAACTAGAGCCTGCAAGGACTTGCTTTTTGGAGTGTGGTGTCAAAAAAACAGAGCATATCTTTATTATGGACATATCTCCCCAATCTTTACAACCAATGCATCTATATGTTTTGACCATTACAGTTTACAATCTAGGGTAACACCAAGTAATTTAGTCTCCTCAACTTGTTCAACAGCCACACCATTCATTGCCAGATTATGCGGAGGTCTAGAGCTTGGGGAGTGATTTGTACCAAATAGAATTCTCTTCGTTTTAGAGACGTTCAGGACCAATTTATTACTGGCCACCCATTCCTAAACTGACTGCAACTCCTTGTTAAGGGTTTCAGTGACTTCATTAGCTGTGATTGCTGACACATATATGGTTGTGTCATCAGCATACATGGACATACAGGCTTTGTTTAATGACAGTGACAGGTCATTGGTAAAAATAGAAAAGAGTAGAGGGCCTAGAGAGCTGCCCTGCGGTACACCACACTTTACATCTGACATTAGAGAAGCTTCCATTAAAGAAAACCCTTTGAGTTATATTAGATAGATAGCTCTGAATACAAGATATGGCAGATGTTGAAAAGCAATAAAACATACTTTTTTCTCAACAACAGGTTATAGTCAATAATATCAAAGACTACACTGAAATCTAACAGTACAACTCCCGCTATCTTCTTATTGTCAATTTATTTAAACCAATCATCAGTCATTTTTGTCAGTGCAGTACATGTTGAGTGCCCTTCTATATAAGAATTTATTTTAATTTAATTTAATCTTTATTTAACTAGGCAAGTCAGTTAAGAACAAATTCTTATTTACAAGGATGGTCTACCAAAAGGCTAAATGCATGCTGTGGGGACGGGGGCTGGGATTATTATATATTTTTTTTAAATATATAAATATAGGACAAAACACACATCATAACAAGAAAAACAACAGTACATAAAGAGATATGTAAGAGGACAACATAGCAAGGCAGCAACACATGACATCACAGCATAGTAGCAACACAACATGACAACAACATGGTAGCAACACAACATGGTAGCAGCACAACATGGTAGCAGAACAACATGGTAGCAGCACAAAACATGATACAAACATTGTTGGGCACAGACAACAGTACAAAGGCAAAGAAGGTAGAGACAACAATACATCACGCGAAGCAGCTACAACTGTCAGTAAATGTGTCCATAATTGAGTCGTTGAATGACGAGATTGAGATAAAACTGTCCAGTTTGAGTGTTTGTTGCAGCTCGTTCTAGTTGCTAGCTGTAGCGAACTGAAAAGAGGATATGTGTGCTTTGGTGACCTTTAACAGAATGTGACTGGCAGAACGGGTGTTGTATGTGGAGGATGAGGGCTGCAGTCGATATCTCAGATAGGGGGGTGTGAGGCCGAAGAGGGTTTTATAGATAAGCATCAACCAGTGGGTCTTGCGACGGGTATACAGAGATGACCAGAAGCTGAGTAAGGTAACCAGTAAGGTCTGCTGTTAGACCCAGTAAAGGCCGCTTTCATCACTCTTGGGTAGCATGCTGAAAGTCTGTTGTTAATTTGTTTACAGAGAAATAGCATTGTATTTGGTCAAACACCATTTTCCCAACATTTTGCTAAGAACAGGCTGATAGCTGATAGCTCTGCTGTTAGAACCAGTAAAGTCCTCTTTATCACTCTTGGATAGCGGAATGATTTTATGCTTCCCTCCAGGCCTGAGGACAAACACCTTCACATAGACTCAGATTAAAGATATGACAGATAGGAGTGGCCATAGAGTCAGCTACCATCCTCTGTAGCTTTCCATCTAAGTTGTCAATGCCAGGTATGCCATTATTGATTGATAACAATTTTTACAGCTCTCTCACACTAACTACAAAATTCAAACGTAAAATACTTTTCTTTCATTATTTGTTTTTTTTATGCATGAATACGATGGCTCAATGTTCGCTGTTGGCATTTCCTGCTTACGTTTGCCCGCTTTGCCAATCATTAAAATAATTGGCAACATCAAATGGTTTTGTGATGAATAAGCCATCTGATTCAATGAAAGATGGAGTTGAATTTGTCTTTCTGCCCATAATTTCATTTAAAGTATTCCAAAGTTTTTTTTCCCATCATTCTTTATATCATTGATCTTGGCTTCATAATACAGTTTCTTCTTTTTGTTTAGTTTAGTCACATCATTTCTCAATTTGCAGTAAGGTGGCCAGTCAGATGTGCAACCAGACTTATTAGCCACTCATTTTGCCTCATCTCTTTCAACCATACAGTTTTTCAATTCTTCACCCAGCCATGGAGCCTTAACAGTCAGTATCTTAACAGGTGCATGTTCATTCATTTTTGGAAGAAGCAATTTCATAAATTAATGTATATATATTCTTATTCCATCCCTTTACTTAGATTTGTGTGTATTAGGTAGTTGTTGTGGAATTTTTTGGATCACTTGTTAGATATTACTGCACTGTCAGAACCAGAAGCACAAGAATTTCGCTACACTCGCAAAATCATCTGCTAACCATGTGCATGTGATCAATACATTTGAATTGATTTGATCAATATCACTTTTTTTCAATTATGATTCAATAAAATATTAGATGTGTATTTAAAACATTTACATTTGACATTTTGGGCATTTAGCAGATGCTCTTATCCAGAGCAATTTACAGTAAGTACATTCATCTTAAAAAACCTAGGTGAGAAAAATGATACAAACTTTCTATTCCAGCTAAATGATGGATATAGTTTTGCAACTATACAGTACCAGTCAATAGTATGGACGCACCTACTCATTCAAGGGTTTTTCTACATCGTAGAACATCAAAACTATGAAATAACACATGGAATCATGTAGTAACCAAAAAAAGCAAATCAAAATATATTTGAGATTTTAGATTCTTCAAAGTAGCCACACTTTGCCTTGATGACAGCTTTGCACACACTGGTTGCGGTTGTAACGGAAATTCTTCTTCTTCGGGATTGGGTTGGTGGATCGCATCAAATGTGCAGGTGCGTACACCGCCAACTACTCTACTAAAGTATGAGGCCAGTCACAGCCTACCTACATTAAATGATCTCATATACCCAAATACTTCTCTGCAGCTGCCACCACAGCATCTATTTTCTGTGATTTACTTTCATTTCTGAGGTATAGTTGATAACCATTGCTATAAACGCTAATAAGCCAACATTACTGATTCATAACTCACTCGTTACCCTATCCCTCTGTACTGGCACAAATCTACTACTCACTGGGATCCTCTCAGGATCCTTCACTCTTGACCCATCCTCCTCCACTTTCTTCTTCCACCAACTACACAATCCTCCATCCCATCCCATGCCCTCCTGCACACTTCCCACATCTTGGAATCTCCCTCCTACACACTGCTGCACTATGACTATAACGTTGCATCTGAAACAGCGCAGTGGATTCTGCACAACAGCTCTAACAGGATAACTGATATATACTAACATGACTTTGTCTAGTGGAGACTCTGACTCAAAACTCAAAAGGACAGTGACTCCTGTGTTTCACCGCTCTCCCCACCGGGTCTGCGTCACACAGGGGCGGCAGGGTAGCCTAGTGGTTAGAGTGTTGGACTAGTAACCGAAAGGTTGCAAGTTCAAATCCCCGAGCTGACAAGGTACAAATCTGTTGTTCTGCCCCTGAACAGGCAGTTAACCCACTGTTCCTAGGCCGTCATTGAACATAAGAATTTGTTCTTAACTGACTTGCCTAGTTACAGTGCCTTGCGAAAGTATTCGGCCCCCTTGAACTTTGCGACCTTTTGCCACATTTCAGGCTTCAAACATAAATATATAAAACTGTATTTTTTTGTGAAGAATCAACAACAAGTGCGACACAATCATGAAGTGGAACGACATTTATTGGATATTTCAAACTTGTTTAACAAATCAAAAACTGAAAAATTGGGCGTGCAAAATTATTCAGCCCCCTTAAGTTAATACTTTGTAGCGCCACCTTTTGCTGCAATTACAGCTGTAAGTTGCTTGGGGTATGTCTCTATCAGTTTTGCACATCGTGAGACTGAAATGTTTTCCCATTCCTCCTTGCAAAACAGCTTGAGCTCAGTGAGGTTGGATGGAGAGCATTTGTGAACAGCAGTTTTCAGTTTTTTCCACAGATTCTCGATTGGATTCAGGTCTGGACTTTGACTTGGCCATTCTAACACCTGGATATGTTTATTTTTGAACCATTCCATTGTAGATTTTGCTTTATGTTTTGGATCATTGTCTTGTTGGAAGACAAATCTCCGTCCCAGTCTCAGGTCTTTTGCAGACTCCATCAGGTTTTCTTCCAGAATGGTCCTGTATTTGGCTCCATCCATCTTCCCATCAATTTTAACCATCTTCCCTGTCCCTGCTGAAGAAAAGCAGGCCCAAACCATGATGCTGCCACCACCATGTTTGACAGTGGGGATGGTGTGTTCAGCTGTGTTGCTTTTACGCCAAACATAACGTTTTGCATTGTTGCCAAAAAGTTCAATTTTGGTTTCATTTGACCAGAGCACCTTCTTCCACATGTTTGGTGTGTCTCCCAGGTGGCTTGTGGCAAACTTTAAACGACACTTGTGCAATATACGACTGGTTGTTGTCCTATGGACAGAGTCTCCCACCTCAGCTGTAGATCTCTGCAGTTCATCCAGAGTGATCATGGGCCTCTTGGCTGCATCTCTGATCAGTCTTCTCCTTGTATGAGCTGAAAGTTTAGAGGGACGGCCAGGTCTTGGTAGATTTGCAGTGGTCTGATACTCCTTCCATTTCAATATTATCGCTTGCACAGTGCTCCTTGGGATGTTTAAAGCTTGGGAAATCTTTTTGTATCCAAATCCGGCTTTACACTTCTTCACAACAGTATCTCGGACCTGCCTGGTGTGTTCCTTGTTCTTCATGATGCTCTCTGCACTTTTAACGGACCTCTGAGACTATCACAGTGCAGGTGCATTTATACGGAGACTTGATTACACACAGGTGGATTGTATTTATCATCATTAGTCATTTAGGTCAACATTGGATCATTCAGAGATCCTCACTGAACTTCTGGAGAGAGTTTGCTGCACTGAAAGTAAAGGGGCTGAATAATTTTGCACGCCCAATTTTTCAGTTTTTGATTTGTTAAAAAAGTTTGAAATATCCAATAAATGTCGTTCCACTTCATGATTGTGTCCCACTTGTTGTTGATTCTTCACAAAAAAATACAGTTTTATATCTTTATGTTTGAAGCCTGAAATGTGGCAAAAGGTCACAAAGTTCAAGGGGGCCGAATACTTTCGCAAGGCACTGTACATAACGGTAAAATAAATAAATAAATAAAACACCAAATGGCGGGCATCACAAACACCAGGAATGTTCAACTTTAATTGTTCCCCCTCCACACTTAACGCTACTACAGAAATCACTCCTTTCAATTGTGCCCTATTCCTAAGAGCAAAGCAAGAAACAGATCTTGACCCAAGTAACACGAAGCGCTTTCTGCCTCTGGTCAGAAGTAACACAAACAAATATCACAAGTCCAGTACAGGTTACCTTTACTGATTCAACAACACCCAACTCCCTTCTCACCCACCCTGAAACCACAAATGGATCTGCCAAAAGGGAAGGGGTCCACTTTCTCCAAATATTTCACTCCTACTGGTCCAGATTCTTCTTTATCATGTCTGATACTATTCTTCCTCAACACACACTCGGCTCTTCTTCTTCCTGACTGTCCATAACCACGTCTATCTGTTGACCACGCTCTTGACGTGTCCTCATCCACTGCATTGCTCACAAAGCGCGCACCGAAGAAGTTTCCCCAAAACCCAACTTCTGTTACTTAGCCCACTTTTACAAGTCTGGCTATCTCTGATTTCTACATGCTTCCTCAGCCTCTGGAAATATCTCTGAGCTCTCCATTCAAGCGGTGCAGTGGCTCATTAGGGTGAATCAACACAGGTGTGCCAATTCAGGGAAGCATCCATCTCCAAGGAGACCAGCCAAGGGAGGCGGGACTAAATGAAGAAATTAGGGAAAACGCACAGCAGGGAGAAAGACGCATCAAACCAACAAAAACATGCAAAAGTAGGCATAATAGACAGTTATTAAATGAATGTCCACTGCAACTCAAATAAACACCATATTCACTAAATATGAGCTGGTTCTCTAAAAAAGCAAATAATAACTGACTTGTGTCTGCGACATAGAAGAACTATTGCTAATGAATGAACTCATCTGAATATGTATCAGTAGGGTTATAACAATAAACAAAATCTTACTATTTTCCTGCACAAGATCTTCCCATTGTACGTACAACAAATGATGTCTGTTGGCAAAATCACAAAACCACTGCCATAATGTATGTTTGGGGGCCATAATGACCTATCGGCAATCCCCTGTCCTCTGAAGTGTGCTTACCTATGTTCATTGATGTGCGGTGCATGTAGCGATATCCGGGCGCATTGAATTTGCATTTGAAATGAGGCCTGGCAATATCCCAGGTGACTATTTGTTGTTGTCGGTCAGTGTCTGGGCCCTGCGAGGGACTGTTTTATTTTCATTTCCCCTCTTATCTTGTGATTTCCGACAGCTCTACATGGCCTGTAGTGGTGCCTAGGAGGGCCAATCAATAGCTAGTTAATAAGTCACTTTGGAGGTGAATGAGGATTTTGTGTGCACATTGAGTCAGGGGATTTAAGAGACATTGGTTGCATCTCAAATGGCACTCTATTGCCGATAACCCTATAGAGCACTACTGCTAACCAGGGCCCATAGGGCACCCACTGGTTGAATCAATGTTTTTTCCACTGCATTTCAATGAAATTACGTTGAACCAACGTGGAATACACGTTGAATTGATGTACACTACAAAAGTATGTGGACATCCCTTCAAATTAGTGGATTCAGTTATTTCAGCCTCACCTGTTGCTGACAGGTGTATAAAATCAGGCACACAGCCATTCAATCTCCATGGACAAACATTGCCAGTAAATATGGCCTTACTGAAGAGCTTAATGACTTTCAACGTGGCACAGTCATAGGATGCCACCTTTCCAACAAGTCAGTTCATCAAATTTCTGCCCTGCAAGAGCTTCCCTGGTCAACTGTAAGTGGTGTTATTAAGAAGTGAAAACGTCTAGGAGCAACAACAGCTCAGCTGCGAAGTGGTAGACCACACAAGTTCACAGAAAAGGGCTGCCGAGTGATGAAGCACATAGCGCGTAAAAAACGACTGTCCTTGATTGCAACACTCACTACTGAGTTCCAAACTGCCTCTGGAAGCAACATCAGCACAATAACTGTTCGTCAGGAGCTTCATGAAATGGGTTTCCATGGCCGAGCAGCCGCACACAAGCCTAAGATCACCATGCGCAATGCCAAGCGTCGGCTGGAGTGGTGTAAAGCTTCGCTGCCATTGGAAACATTCTCTGTAGTGATGAATCACGCTTCACCAAGTGGAAGTCTGACAGATGATTCTGGGTTTGGTGGATGCCAGGAGAACACTATCTGCCCAAATGCATAGCACCATTTGTTTGGTGAAGGAGGAATAATGGTCTGGGGCTGTTTTCCATGGTTTGGACTATGCCGCTGAGTTCCAGTGAGGGAAAACCTTAACACTACAACATACAATGACATTCTAGACGATTCTGTGCTTCCAACTTTGTGGCAACAGTTTGGGGAAGGCCCTTTCCTGTTTTAACATGACAATGCCCCCGTGCACAAAGCGAGGCCCCTACAGAATGTTTTATTGAGATTGGTGTGGAAGAACTTGACTTGCTTGCATAGAGCCCTGACCTTAACTCCAATCGAACACCTTCTAGATTAATTGGAATGCTGAAAGCGAGCCAGATCTAATTTCCCAACATCAGTGCCCAACCTCACTAATGCTCTTGTGGCTGAATGGAAGCAAGTCACCTCAGCATTGTTCCAATATCTATTGGAAAGCCTTCCCAGAAGAGTGGAGGCTGTTATTGCAGCAAAGGGGGGACCAACTCCACATGAATGCCTATGATTTGGAATGAGATGTTCGACGAGCAGGTGTCCACATACTTCTGGTCATGTAGTGTATGGGGTACTGTGTGCTGCTGTGGGTACTGTGTGCTGCTGCACGCCTTGTAGGCTATGGATCAGATGCACATTAAGAGAGCATAAAGTATATGTGCTTTCTTTACAGGGCATACACAGTGCCTTCGGAAAGTATTCAGACCCCTTGACTTTTTCCACATTTTGTTAGGTTGCAGCCTTGTTCTAAAATGGATTAAATAACTAAAAATCCTCAGCACACAATACCTCATAATGAAAAAGCAAAAACAGTTTTTTTGAAATTGTTGCAAATGTGATAAAAATTCAGACCCTTTGCTATGAGACTCGAAGTTCAGCTCAGGTGCCCATGTTTCCATTGATCATCCTTGAGATGTTTCTACAACTTAATTGGAGTCCACATGTGGTAGATTCAATTGAATGGACATAATTTGGAAAGGCACACACCTGTCTGTATAAGGTCCCACAGTTGACAGTGCATGTCAGAGTATAAACCAAGCCATGAGGTCGAAGGAATTCTCCATAGAGCTCAGAGACAGGATTGTGTCGAGGCACAGATCTGGGGAAGGGTACCAAAAAATGTCTGCAGCATTGAAGGTCCCCAAGAACACAGTGGCCTCCATCATTCTTAAATGGAAGAACTTTGGAACCCCTAAGCTTCTTCTTAGAGCTGGCCTTCCGGCCAAACTGAGCAATCGGGGGAGAAGGGCCTTGGTTAGGGAGGTGACCACGAAGGCAATGGTCACACTGACAGAGCTCTAGAGATCCTCTCTGGAGATGGGAGAACCTTCCAGAAGGACAACCATCTCTGCAGCACTCCACCAATCAGGCCTTTATGGTAGGGTGGCAGGCGGAAGCCACTCCTCAGTAAAAGACACATGACAGCCCGCTTGGAGATTTCCAAAAGGCACCTAAAGACTCTCAGACCATAAGAAACTAGATTTTCTGGTCTGATGAAAGCTTTTCTGGTCAGTGTGATGCTGTGGGGGTGTTTTTCAGCGACAGGGACTGGGAGACGAGTCAGGATCGAGGCAAAGTTGAACGGAGCAAAGTACAGAGAGATCCTTGATGAAAACTTGCTCCAGAGCGCTAAGGACCTCAGACTGGTGCGGGACAGGACATCGACCTTAAGCCCACAGCCAAGACAATGCAGGAGTGGCTTCGGGACAAGTCTCTGAATGTCCTTGAGTGGACTAGCCAGAGCCCGGACAGAAATCAGATCGAAGAAACCTCTGGAGAGACCTGAATATATCTGTACAGCAACACTTCCCATCCAACTTGACATAGGTTGAGCGAATCTGCAGGGAAGAATGGGAGAAACTCCCCAAATACAGGTGTGCCAAGCTTGTAGCGTCATACCCAAGAATACTTGGGGCTGTAATCGCTGCCAGAGGTGCTTCAACAAAGTACTGAGTAAAGGATCTCAATAAATGTGATTTCTGTTTTTTTATTATTTTTAAATCAGCAAAATGTCTAAAAACCTGTTTTTGCTTTGCCATTATGGGGTATCGTGTGTAGATTTAAGAGGGGGGGAAAAAACATCATCAATTTTAGAATAAGGCTGTAACATAACAAAAAGGGTCTGAATACTTTCCAAAGGCACAGTAAATTCCACACAGGCTTTAGTGTCAGCTGTGTTTTACCTCATGTTTGTTTTCAATCTATTTTTTATTTTATTTAACCTTCATTTAACTAGGCAAGTCAGTTACAATAACGGCCTACACCGGCCAAACCTGGACGAGGCTGGGCCAATGGTGCACCGCCCTATGGGACTCCCAATCACAGCCAGTTTTGATACAATTTGCTTCCTTTCAGTGCTTTCCAGTATATAACTGATTAATCCACAATGAATGGTACAGCTCCGAATGTGAGCTAGTTACTAGTACTGAAGATAATGTAATGTGTTTTCAAGATTGATTAGAGCTAACGAATGCAGGCCATTGCTTGTGCTTGGAGACCTCATCAAATACGAAATAAACCACATTTTCTAATGCAGCAATAGGTGCGTTTTATTATAGTTTTCTTAAAATACAGAAATTAAAGGAATAAAAATAGCACTTTATAGAAATAAAAGACATGTATTACATGAAATACCTTGACTGCTCATGAAATGAAACGTGTTCTCCTGCTTGAAAAACAACAATCAATATTGAAACATAATCTTTATCATTGTGAAATTATGTTGAACAAGATGTCTAGATTCCACACAACATTAATTCATTTCATTTTTTTTGTATTGCCTCCTATTAAAAAAGCTTTTGTCTTGTGAGAGCCCAGATCCATTATGCATGAGACCTTGCCCTATTATGTCTCCGTATTGTCACTGTTCGTGTTGGAGGTCATCTTCAGCAGCCATCTGAATTGCAAGATAAGGAAAGCATTGGTTCAAAGGCGCTTTCATTGGAAAGATGGACTACTCTCCTGATATTTAATACAGAACATGCATTTTATAGAACAAGACCTATGAACCTGCTTTCACAGAACAACTCATCTTTCACTCATGTTGTTGTTTACTCTAAAATTGTGTGTGTGTGTGTGTGCGTGTGCGTGTGCGTGTGTGTGTGTGTGTCTGTAAGTCTGTGTGTCTGCGTGTCTGTGTTTTTTCCAAGGAGTAAATTCAATGGTTAGAAATTAAAGCTTAAAATAAAGCTTAAAGCTTAAATCCTTAAAGGGGCTATCAGCAGTTGCTAAATCCATTTTTGGACTCATAAATGAGTTATGATCCCTTATTCACTCAATGTAGATGAAGGGGAGGAGACAGGTTCCCTTTCCCTTTTTTACAATTTTCGTCTAAAATGACATACCCAAATCTCACTCCTTGTAGCTCAGGACCTGAAGCCAGGATATGAATATTCTTGATACCATTTGAAAGGAAACAGGTTTGAAGTTTGTAGAAATGTAGAAATTAATGTAGGAGAATATAACACATTAGATCTGGTGAAAGATAATACAAAGAAAAAAACGTGTTTTTTTGTTTTCTTTTTTTCCATCATCTTTGAAATGCAAGAGAAAGGCTGACTTAGGACTCTAGGCGCAATTTAGAGTTTGGCCACTAGATGGCAACAGTGTATGTGCAAAGTTTTAGACTGATCAAATGAACCATTGCATTTCTGTTCAAAATGTTGTATCACATCTGCCCAAATGTGCCTAATTGGTCAATATATACATTTTCAAGTACATAACTGTGCACTCTCCTCAAATAATAGCATGGTATGTTTTCACTGTAATAACTACTGAAAATTGGACAGTGCAGTTAGATTAACAATAATTTAAGCTTTCTGCCCATATAAGATATGTCTATGTCCTGGGAAATGTTTTTGTTACTTAGAACATCATGCTAACCTTCCCGAAGGTGGGACTCCTATCTGTAGAGATCCTTAAAGAAGGATTTTTAAACCTTGATTCAACTGAGACATAGATTGTGTTTGTGTGCCATTCAGATGGTGAATAGGACAGACAAAAAAATGCAAATGCCTTTGAATGGGGTATGATAGTAGGTTTCAGGCGCCCTGGTTTATGTCAAGAACTGCAATGCTGCTGGGATTTTCGCACTCAACAGTTTCCTGTGTGTATCAAGAATGGTCCACACCCAAAGGACATCCAGCCAGCTTGACAACTGTGGGAAGCCTTGTAGTCAACATGGGCTAGCATCGCTGTGGAACTCTTGACACTTTGTAGAGTTCATGCCCGATGAATTGAGTCTGTTCTGAGCTTAGTTTGACTGCCATACCCCATCAGAACCCAATATATAAGCTTGTTTAACTCCAATGTTTATAAAAAATAAATTTAATAAAAGTAAACGTAAACAAACACTATATAGCTTTAGAACATGTTTAAACTATAATGTTGATATCATGGATAGTCAGTCCTTGCATCTATAGCTCTGTCTATAAATTTGAGAGCGCTTACATTTCTCCAGTCCCATCTCGTAGCTTTATACCGAGGAAGGGGTGGGAAGGACGCTTTGTTGTTGTTGTTATTGTTTCACGTGCCGATTGCCGCTTTGATGGTTGAACTGCCATGTCCGTTTGCGATATTACAACAACAAAGAAGTTACTGCAAACAACGAACACGGTTTTGTTCCCTCTGACATTATTGCACACTTTCTAGGAGAGCAGCACATGTACTGTAATGTTTTTCATTTTTTATTCACTGCCATCTTCTGGATTGGTTTGGCTGCTTGAACACTGCGGAGTTGGGTATAGTATTGCTTGCAATGCAATGTCCTTATGAGTTACAAAATAATACGATTCATTCCATTGCAGGAATGATTGCCTTTTGATGGCAGCCATTGTTCATATTCATGACTTGCAAACAGTTTTGGTTTGAAGTCTTCACAGTGGTCATTGCGCTCATGCTAATTCACTTCTGTACAAAATTAGCATCTCTCTGCAATGGAATACACAGTTATCAGCAAAATAGGCAACTGGTGGTTTCGGTTCATCCCCCGTTTCCCTTAATTTGTCTCTTTTAGCGCATCCCAGTATAGGAATTAGGCACACCCATAATGCTTCACAGACACATTCCTTATGCTTTTTTATTTTACCCCCTTTTTCGTGGTGTCCAGTTGTTAGTAGTTACGATCTTGTCTCATCGCTAGAACTCCCGTACGGGCTCGGGAGAGACGAAGGTCGAGAGCCATGCGTCCTCCGAAACACAACCCAACCAAGCCACACTGCTTCTTAACACAGAGCGCATCCAACCCAGAAGCCAGCCGCACCAATGTGTCGGAGGAAACACCGTGCACCCGGCGACCTGGTTAGCGTGCACTGTGCTCGGCCCGCCACAGGAGTCGCTAGTGCGAGATGAGACAAGGATATCCCTACCGGCCAAACCCTTCCTAACCCGGACGACGCTAGGCCAATTGTGCATCGCCCCATGGACCTCCCAGTCGCGGTCGGCTGCGAGTCTCTGGTGGCACAGCTAGCACTGCAATGTAGTGACTTAGACCACTGCGCCACCCGGGAGGCTTTGCTTTTTAAGCATATGGTGTTATGGCAAGCTGGCAAGAGTAACTTCAAACATGCTCTCACATGTATTCTTCATTCAAATATGAATTGTCATTTGGAGCTTTTCCTGTGGCAATGGTCTATTTTGGTTTAATGTCTCACTATGGAACTATCTATCTGAGTTTGGAACTAGACACACCAGCCACACACATAAGGAAGTTCAGAAACCACATTCTACTGACGAACCCTAACGTCAGAGGTTATCAGTGTGTCAACTGTGTCAAAATAATGACTCAATCCCTTGTATAGATGTTGCACAGACCCCATTCACATTCCAGTCCCTGCGTCTTCAGAATATTTAGAAACATCCCTGTCAAAGAAGTCTTCCCTCCCACTCAGCAGACTATAATCTTAAACTTACCCATATCACACACACACACACACACACACACACACACACACACACACACACACACACACACACACACACACACACACACACACACACACACACACACACACACACACACACACACACACACACACACACACTCCCTGCAGTTCATCCTTCCATCCTGCTATCAGTCCGGTCCCTGGGATGGTGTTACAGGTAAAGCAGAGCACAGAAAGGAGAATATTATACCTTCAGCTGGTGGATGCAGGCCAAGAACTCATGCATGCATGAATTTGTAGCCTCTCAGATAGGGAATGTGGTTGGTGATTAAAACACACAGGTTCATGCCTTCACCACCACCACCAAATGAATTGGGTGTAGTAAACAGACACTGTGTTTTAGTGACGGGGATGGAGTGTTTTGAGAAAGCAATGCACTAGCTTGTGCTCTTAGTCTACAAAGATGATCTGGTGCTGTACCGTCGCATACAGCATTGAGTAGGCAGACAAAGATATTATGTTTTTCTGCCTGAGCTGAATGCTTTTATTTGCAAAGTGGAGGATAATAGCGGTCAACAATACTCAAAATAATGTACAAAATAATAAACAACAAAGAGCATCAAACGGACTGAAAACAATAACACAGGCCAATAACAATAACACTACGAGCAGCAGCAGGTATAGCAGCCTTCCCCTGTCTGGCCACAGCAGAAACTGAGGGGTTGAAATACTATTTTCCCATAATGCAATTCACCATGGAACATGCATTGATGATCAATTAACTTCAAAAAGGTTTACTTCATAAACTAAAAAGGTAGAAACATAATCAGGCAACAAACATGCTGTACATATAACAATAGCATGCATTTCAACAAAGTTGCTAAACCATGCCTTTAATCACATATTTAAGTGTTTAGCAATTATCCTCCCCCTGGGACAATTAACAGGTTGGCATGAACCACAACGCAGCTAAAGCCATTTGCTTGAAACAGAGAGAAGGAAAGATGGCAGAAGCAGGTGTTCTATTTGAAAATGATGGCGTGCCGATTGGAGATGACAGTGAGAAGGAATGGACGACAGTGGCGAACAAAAAAAGGAAACAAGAGGTAAAGTGGTGGTGGAATCTAGTCAATCCAAGCATAGTTGTGACTCTGTTTTTAGTCAGAGTGAGGGATTTGAACCAATGGTTTACCTGCGAGATCCGTTTGACATCTTGGTGAAAAAGATAGATGCATTGGATGAGGTGACGTCAGTGAGAGTAACAAGAAGTAGGCGGTTTTAGTCTTGTTGTGTGTCCGCGGAGCAGAAGGAGCGTGCTTTGCACCTAAAAAAAAACATATCGGACTGGAGTGTCCCCAGGGTGCTGCAAATAGTGAATACAAAGGATATACTGTAACTGAAAAAATGGATGGAGTGGTTGGTGCACACCTTCTGGCTCGCATGGTGGATGGAGTGAGGAAGCCCACTCCATCCATTCTATTGTTCTTTGAAGAGTCTCTCCCTCCTCACATATTTTGAGGTTATATGAGATACCCTGTAAGAGCCTTCATGACAAAACACACGCATTGTGATACATTCGAAATAGCTGAGGTTAAATGCCTCAATTGTGGTAGCGAACATGCGCCCAAGTTCATGAAGCCTCCTGTTAGGGTGAAGAATAAGGGCTGTCTACTGTGTCTCATATCCAAAGGTGGTGGAAGAAGGAAGGGATGTTGAAGAAACAATGGTGGCAGGAGTAGAGACACCAGTGAATATTCTTTGTCAACAGAGGGATCCTGGATATGTTGCGTGTCAGAAAGGTGGACTTCATATCCTTTATTGCAAGGGTGATGTACTGCACAATGCAAACAGAGAAAAGTCTGAGAAAATAGGCATCATTGTGAGTGCGCCTGTTTTATGGGAATCAGGGATTTGACAGCAAAGTTCGTACAAGGAATCCTGTCGACGAAGGTACCGCCCTCACAGGCCCCCTGAGTCTGCAGGGATGTGATTTGGATTCAACTGTGACTGAAGAAGTGGTATGTTTGTGATTGATCTATTTTTGTATGTTGTGTGATGCCTTAGAGAGAACACCACAGATGATCCATTATATTGACCAGATATAAAGTGTTTTTTCTTTCAAAGTTACTGGGATGTCACGTGTCCTACTTATATCAGTACAATAGTAACAACCTAAGCATTATGAAATGTATATTTGATCAAATAAGCCACGCGTAGCAAATAAGCCATTACATTTGTTGTTAAACAACATTTGACACTCTCTCATTGACCTCCATACAAACACTCCTCGATTGGTGAGCAACAAAAACTAAAACAAATGCCACCTGCTGGAAATGATTTTGGACTGAAGACCAGGAATAGATCTTAATCTCAGACTATGGTGGAGAAGAGCGGCTATATATCAAGTTGGCAGTATTGACATAGAGACAGCCAAATCTATGACACAGGCAGCTGATTGCAAACCATCTGGGCGTTCGTGTAAAGCCCTGTCTCATAGTTAACATTAGTTGGCTAACTGGCTAGCTAGCTAAATGACCACTACCAACTCTAGCTTGATTGATACCTGTTATAAAGTTCATTGAAGGTGGCTTTGTTAAGACTTTTTTTTTGTTTCTTTGTTCATAAAATAAAGGATAGGGCTACCACACACAGGGCTATGGCAGACAACCCTGAGGCCACGGCTGAGGACAGGAACAAGTACAAGTCCCCCCACTGTGACTTCCGCCGAGTCATCAGACGAGAAAAAGGACAAAATAGGAATAAGGTGGAATCATATTACACAGGCTCCAACGCACGGCGCATGTGTCTGGGGCTAAAGTCCATTACAGATTACAAAGGATGACCAGCCTGCCCAACGATGCCTCTCTACCAGACGAACTCAATGCATTTTCTGCACGCTTTGACAATAACAACATCTTGCCGGGTGTGAGGGCCACCAGCGACCCAGAAGATTGGGTGATATCGCTCTCCAAGGCCAAAGTGAATAAAATCTTAAATCAGATCAATAGCCACAAGGCTGCGGGGCCCGATGGTGTTCCACGGTGCGTTCTCAGGGCATGCGCAGAACAGCTGGCAGGTATATTCACTGTAATTTTCAACCTCTCCTTGTCCCTGTCTGTAATCCCCACATGTTAAAGATGACCACCCTCATTCCTGTTCTCAAGAACTCTTGGGCTTCATGCCACAATGACTACCGCCCTGTAGCACTCACATCTGTAATGAAGAAATACTTTGAGAGGCGGTTATGGCACACATCATCTCCATTTGTATATATTAGGGATCCCCGTTAGCTCTTCCTGGGGTCCAAACACATTAAGGTACTTACATCAAACATAAAACTAAATATAAAACAGTACATCATATAACATTATTACACCACTACATATCTACAATACAAAATGTATAATACCACCATACAACAATATTACAATGTACTGTATGTGTGTGTGTAGAGTGTGTGTGCTAGCGTGTGTGCTAGCGTGTGTGCTATCGTGTGTGTGTGTGTGTGTGCTATCGTGTGTGTGTGTGTGTGTGTGTGTGTGTGTGTGTGTGTGTCTTCACAGTCCCCTCTGTTCCACAAGATGTTTTTGTATTTTTATCGGATTCTACTGCTTGCATCAGTTACCTAGACCCACTCCAATTTCCATACTGCCCCAACAGATCCATAGACAACACAATCTCAATTGCACTCCACACTGCCCTCACCAACCTAGATAAGAGGAATACCTACACTACTGTTCAAAGGTTTGGGGTCACATAGAAATGTCCTTGTTTTTGAAAGTAAAGCACATTTTGTGTGCATTAAAATAACATCAAATTGATCAGAAATACAGTGTAGACATTGTTAATGTTGTAAATTACTATTGTAGCTGGAAACAGCAGATTTTTTTATGTTAATGTTGTAAATTACTATTGTAGCTGGAAACAGCAGATTTTTTTATGTTAATGTTGTAAATGACTATTGTAGCTGGAAACAGCAGATTTTTTTATGGAATATCTACATAGGCGTACAGAGGCCCATTATCAGCAACCATCACTCCTGTGTTCAAATGGCACGTTTTGTTAGCTAATCCAAGTTTATCATTTTAAAAGGCTAATTGATCATTAGAAAACCCTTTTGCTATTATGTTAGCACAGCTGAAAACTGTTGTTCTGATTTAAAATAGCAATACAACTGGCCTTCTTTAGACTAGTTGAGTGTCTGGAGCATCAGCAATTCGGGGGTCGATTACAGGCTCAAAATGGCCAGAAACAAATAACTTTCTTCTGAAACTCGTCAATCTATTTTTCTTTAGAGAGATGAAGGCTTTTCCATGCAAGAAATTGCCAAGAAACTGAAGATCAGCATTCTGATCAGCATTCTGAGTCACCTCTTCACTGTTGATGTTGAGGCTGGTGTATTTAATGAAGCTGCCAGTTGGGGACAGAGTTTTGTAAATCAGTTCGTCACGACTTACTGGAGGAGTGGTTTTGCCAATGATGCCCAATTACCCAGAGACAACACTTTGTGGTCCGCCCCCAGCTGCCATGTGGACATTTATTTTCAAGTCTGCATATGGGTGTAATGCACTCACATTTCGCACAGCAAATAGGAGTGAAAATAGGCTTCCATAAAGTTGGTGCAAACTACCAATGCATTTCAACAATTTTGCCAGATGGCCAGGAATGGATAACTTTTGACACGGATAACTTCTGCTGCCTGTCAACCCACTAGTGTTGGTGAGAACAGTACTTTAGCTATACTGAACAAAAATATAAAACGCAACATGTAAATTGTTGGTCCCATGATTCATGAGATGAAAGAAAATATCCCAGAAATGTTCCATAAGCACAAAGAGCTTATTTCTCTCAAATATTGTGAAAAAATGTGTTTACATCCCTGTTAGTGAGCATTTCTCCTTTGCCAAGATAATCCATCCACCTGACAGGTGTGGAATATCAAGAAGCTTATTAAACAGCATGGTCGTTACACAGGTGCATCTTGTGCTGGGGACAACAAAAGGCCACTCTAAAATGTGCAGTTTTGTCACACAACACAATGCCACAGATGTTTCAAGGTTTTGCCAGATAATTTAATGTTAATTTCTCTACCATAAACAACTGAGACATAAACTGAACAAGTTCAAAAACAAGTATTTGCAAATAAATTCATAAAAGATCCTACAATGTGATTTTCTGGATTTTTTTTTCTCATTTTGTCTGTCATAGTTGAAGTGTACCTATGATGAAAATTACAGGCCTCTCATCTTTTTAAGTGGGAGAACTTGCACAATTCCTTGCCCCACTGTACATGTGGTCTGCCACTGTGAGGATGATCAGCTGTCTGTTGTGTCTCCCTGTAGCGCTGTCTTATGTTGTCTCACAGTACGAACATTGCGATGTATTGCCCTGGCCACATCTGCAATCCTCATGCCTCCTTGCAGCATGCCTAAGGCATGTTCACTCACATGAGCATGGACCCTGGACATCTTTCTTTTGGTGTTTTTCAGAGTCAGTAGAAAGGTCTCTTTAGTGTCCTAAGTTTTCATAACAGTGACCTTATTTGCCTACTGTCTATAAGCTGTTAGTGTCTTAACGACCTTTCCACAGGTGCATGTTCATTAATTGTTTATGTTTCATTGAACAAGCATGGGAAACAGTGTTTAAACCCTTTACAATGAAGATCTGTGAATTTATTTGGATTTTTACGAATTATCTTTGAAAGACAGGGTTCTGAAAAAGGGACGTTTATTTTTGTTCAGTATAAGTAGATAGCTGGCACTAGCTAGGTGGCACACTCTCCCTTGGCCGGAACTGAAATACAAGTCCCAGCCCGCAGGCACCTGTTGCTGTCGCTGCAGCACCCATTATGCAGCTTGTAAGGGTGCGCTCTAGACCTACTCACCTTCAAGACTTTATCACTTCATTTCATGCCTAGTTTAAAAGAAGGGGGAAATGTTGTTTTGTGTTCATCACTGATTGTCTAGTATAGTATTGATTGATTCATATCATTGTTTGGACAGTCTATTTTTTCTATGTTTTTATTGGAAATGACTAAGTGATTTGGTGGATCTATTTCCGTTGTATTTTGAGATGCTACTCATTGAGATAAATGTCAGTGTCAACGCGGGACTAGGTGTGTGAGGAAGGAATCAGGCACAGAGAGTTCCACAGGGAAAAAGTGCACTTTAATCCGGCACAAACAAACAAGCCCAGAACACAGGGCGCGGAAATATATGGACCACCCAAAACACATGGTGCCAGGTCCAGAACACGAACACACCTAACTAACGCACGCACACAAATAACACAAAATGAATCCTGCACAAAACAAGGGCGGGTAAAAGTACTTTAAATAAGGAAGCCCATCAAGCACACACAAAAGGACACAGGTGAAACTAATAAGACAAAACAAACAGACAACGAAAAAGGGATCGGTGGCGGCTAGTAGGCCGGTGACGACGACCGCTGAGCACCGCCCGAACAGGCAGGGGAGCCAACTTCGGTGGAAGTCGTGACAGTGAGCTTCAACTCAGAAGTGTTTATTATTTTTGTATTTTTTTTTACATAAAAAAAGTTACATATCGCAGCATTAACATAAAAAAGGATTGTTATCGTGATAATTCAGTCAATTTATAATGATATGTATTTTTGTCCATATAACCCAGCTCTAACCAGAACTAATTTTTCTCTCGAGTGTATACGGAGAGGAGAGTGGCCCGCTCATCACAGCAGTAGGCCCCAGCGAAACAGGCACAGCGGCAGGGCAGACACCAGATTATTGGTCGCATACACATTTTAGCAGATGTTATATTGGGTGCAGCAAAATGCTTGTGTTACTAGCTGCTAACCGTTCAGTAAAATGTCAAACAAATAATACATCATCTAAAATAGAAACAAGAAATCAAGAATGTCAGAACAAATCCAATTAACAGCCCAGATAACACTGCATCAGTAATAGAAATGCAATCTACACATATATACACCAACAATATATAGAAATAATGACATGTACAGTAGTGGGTATTTTACAGTGAGCTATGTCAAGAATCCAGTATATAAATATGCGGTGTGTAGAAACAGTGTAACAAAAATGCAATGTACAGTATGATTCTGCAATGTATGATTCATTACAGGATTCATGAGAAAAATGTATTTTAATGTTTGACCAAATCGTGGTTTTAGCTGCACCAAAAATAGGACGTTTTGATTGAGGTGACAATGTAGAGGTTTTCTATGTTTATAGGCACCCTTTCTGTTGTTTACGATCCATGATCTTGGCTGTCTAACTCATGACAGAGTCGGATCAAGTCTTTTTGCTGATGTTGCGTTAGACTTTGAATGGGAGTTTGACCGACCTCAGCTCAGAAAAAACGGACCAGACCATCTTGGTAGGGGGGCCACTGATCAGCCAAAGGCTCATTTTAGGTTAGCATAACAGACATTTTTCATTTTGTTATATACAAAAAAATATGTGTGTGTGTGTTAGTTAGAGTCCTGCACGGGCATTAATTTTAAGCCCTGCGACATTCAGGCCCTACCCTACCCAGGCCCGAATGCTTAAAGCTGGACCCTGCCCTAAACCCAAAATCAGAAATAACTTCCTCCGCTAATAAATCCATTAGCAGCTCCTCTTTCTCTGTCACTAGCCCTCTGCACATAGGCAGCTCGCTCTTCATGCACTCTGCGCATGGCGGCTCTGAGTTGGTGAGTATCCATAGCAACGGCTCAGCTTGGGCTGCTCTGCTCAATGAGGAGACATTAGAGATCAGAGAGCTGTTAGCTAATGTTATTGATCAATTTAGTGATACCTGAGCCCTATCCTTACCATAGTTTTTGATTTAAAAAAAACAGGCCTTACCCTGCCCTAACCTGATGTATAATGTTGTGGCCCATCGGGCTCGGGTCTGGTAGCAGAGCTCTAGTGTCAGTTTCGAACAGCCCAACAATTTTTTTAATGGTCCAGTCCATCAGGTATCTGCCAGAATTGCCAGATGGACAATCAACCCCTGGCAAACATAAGGAGAGATGAGGCAAACTAGCCAGTCCTAGAATATTGTGTTGTAGGACAACTGAGCTGACTTTAAGACCAGGCATTCAACTCGCAGTTTTTATTTATTTACATGTCGTGATGAAACATTGAAACTAAATTGCGAGCTGTTGTAGAACGAGTGTCTTGCTGTCTTTCCATAATTAATTTGACAGGGAAAAATATAATCTAAATAGGATAGCCAGCTGCAGCTATCACCAAGATATGCTAGCTATGGTGCAGTCAGCTTGGTTAAACACAGGGTCAGCACAGGCTTTAGCCTAAACATAGAACGGAATTTGCTGCCCATCTTGAGATGGCGAGTCAGTCAGGAGGGGAGAATTCCTCAACTTCAAAACTTTGTTCTCTCAATAGCAAAGCTAGCTTAGCTTACCTCGATGTACTCGCTGCTCTTGTTTGTTGTGATTAAATGGTAAAGACACACCCAAGAAACACTCACATCAAATCACACCCCCAAGACAACTCTCGTTTGCCTTCAGTCATGGCCACTAACATTTCTTAATGAGCATTTATGTCGCCCTTTAAAATCTGCCTGGATAGTCAGTCGTTTCAGATGAAGGGGAAACATGGCTAATTTCGATCATAATAGACATCGCAATCGTAAGGCTGGCTAGCTATAATGAATTTAAGTTTAAATGTAGTTATCCTCTGCAGCAGAGGTAACTCTGGGTCTTCCTTTCCTTTGTGTGCAAAGCTGTCATCAAGGCAAAGGGTGGCTACTAAAGAGGGTTAAACCAAGGCCTTATACCTTTTTAAAGGGTTAATAAATGATGTTATGATAAACTGTAAGGTCTCCTCTTCAGGAGAACTCTGTGTGTGTGTTAAAACCTGTTTTTGAGTGTTGTGACCTTCAGACACTATCTAAAGGCGTCTACATTCAGACTCCTCCTGTCTGGATCCCACTGTGGTTATCTGGTTTTCTGAGAACATAAGGCTGCCACAGACCTGATGAAGCCAGTCCCCTGTCAGAAGATGCTTACACTCGTTCACCTTGTCATGACCCTATACTTGTGATGAAAGGTCACGTTTCGGTCAAACCCACTTCTGAGTTTTTACTTGCTGATAAGATGGTTCCTGCTGTCAGGGGGAGGTTAGATTTATTAAAATGTTGTTGCCAGGGAAAGTTACGTAAGGGGGATTGAGGAAGCTATATGAGTTACAGGATTAGACATTTTGCAGAACTTGGGGAGAACTATCATATACTGTACTCTGTACCAACTTCTGCCTACAATTGTATTACTAAAAGGACTATTTTAATACTTAAACAAAGAGTATGTGTTTCCTTTCCATTACTAATGTATGTTTGATAATAATAATTATATAGGCCTGATCATTTGTTGAACAAATTAACCAACACTACTTTGAACAAACTCAAATATAAAATATATTTTGACTTGTTTAACACTAAGTCATAGTTTTGATGTCTTCACTGTTATTCTACAACGTAAAAAATGTATAATTAAATCAAATCTAATTGTATTAGTCTCATGCGCCGAATACAATATGTGTAGACCTTACAGTGAAATGCTTACTTACGAGCCCTTTTCTAACAATGCAGTTAAAAAAATATGGATATGAATAAGTAATAAAAGTAACAAGTAGAAAAACCCTGGAATGAGTAGGTATGTCCAAACTTTTGACTGGTACTGTTATTCAAGTAGAAATGACCAAAGTTACCATAGATAGCCATACCATTACCAAAATTACAGAAGATTACGATAAGTTTGGTACATTACCGGTAGCTTTGCAACCCTAGCTACAACATAGTTAGCTAGCCATCTACCCTGGTTGCGCTAGCCTCTAAGCTACTTAGCCAGCTAACCTTACTAGCTAGCTATTATTATAGCTTATTCAACAAGTTCAGCAGCTTGTGCTGTCTTTCGAAAACTTTACTAACTTACCAAGAAGCGAAGTGTTTTCATGAGACGTTTTTGCCTCACTCATCTGTGTTCAGTTGTTTAGCTATATTTTTTCTTCCTCACTTCTGGGAGTAAGAACTCAAGGCAACTACCATCTACTGGTCCAGAGTATTATTATTTCTAGAGCAGCCATAGAATGTATCGTCTACATGAGCTGTCTGCCGATAACTGCTATATGTGAACACGTATAAACCTTGTCCAGGACTCTGTTCAGAGGTGCTAAATACTCTTGGCTGGCAAACGGTAGACAATCCTATGTGTGTCCAACCATTTAATTTTACAAACCCAATCTCCCCGCATGATTGAGTAGGGCAATGCTTATCTCCACTGGTCAATATCATAAAACCGCTGGTGGTAAATGATTGGCTTTTTCACATGTAGATGCTTGTCAAATTGAATGAGGGACAGGTTAACATGACCACATTGGCCCCAGCAAACATGACCACATTGGCCCCATGTGGGTATTCGATGGACAAGGTGGGCAAGGGCTAGCCCACACCAAGCCCACAGCATGCCCACACCGTCCCAACACAGGCTAGCCCACAGCCATCCAACATTAGCCCAACAAGGGCTAGCCCACAACAAGCCCAACACAAGCTAGCCCACACCAATGTCACATCAGCCTAGTATACCACCTCAGTCACCGGCTTCATCAATAAATGCATCGACGACATAGTCCCCACAGTAACCGTACATACATACCCCAACCAGAAGCCATGGATTACAGGCAACATACACACAAAGCTAAAGGCTAGAGCTGCCGCTTTCAAGGAGCGGGACACTACTCCGGACGTTTCTAAGAAATCCTGCGATGCCCTCTTATAAGATATCCCGCTATGCCTTCAGACGAACCATCAAATAGGCAAAGTGTCAATACAGGACTAAGATTGAATCCTACTACACCAGCTCTGACACTCGTTGTATGTGGCAGGACTTACAAACTATTACGGACTACAAAGGGAAACCTAGCCGCAAGTTGCCCAGTTACGCAAGCCTACCAGACGGGCTAAATGCCTTTTATGCTCATTTCGAGGCAAGCAACACTGACGCATGCATGAGAGCACCAGCTGTTCTTGATGACTGTGTGATCACGCGCTTTGAAAGACTGGTCATGGCTCACATCAACACCATCATCCCGGAAACTCTTAAACCTACTCCAATTCGCATACCGCCCCAACAGATCCACAGATGACACAATCTAAATCACACTCCACACTGCCCATTCCCACCTGGACAAAAGGAACATGTTGTTCATTGACTACAGCTCAGTGTTCAACACCATAGTGTCCACAAAGCTCATCACTAAGCTAAGGAACATGGGACTAAACACCTCACTCTGCAACTTGATCCTGGACTTTCTAACGAGCTGCCCCCAGGTGGTAAGGGTAGGCAACAACACATCTGCCACACTGATCCTCAACACGGGGGCATTTTAGGGGTGCGTACTTAGTTCCCTCATGTACTCCCTGTTCACCCACGACTACGTAGCCATGCACGACTCCAACACTATCATTAAGTTTGCTGAGAACACACCGGTGGTAGGCCTGATCACCGACAATGATGAGACAGCCTATAGGGAGGAGGTCAGAGACCTGGCAGTGTAGTGTCAAGACAATAACCTCTCCCTCAACATGAGGAAGACAAAGGAGAGGATCGTGGACTACAGGAAAAGGAGGGCCGAACAGGCCCCCATTCACATCGACAGGGCTTTGGTGGAGCGGGTCGCGAGTTACAAGTTCCTTGGTGTCCACATCACCAACAAACTATCATGGATCCAAACACACCAAGAAAGTCGAGAAGAGGGCACAACAATGCCTTTTCTCCCTCAAGAGGCTGAAAATATTTGGCAGGAGTCCCCAGATCCTCAAAAAGTTCTACAACTGCACCATCGAGAGCAACCTGACCGGTTACATCCCACCTGGTATGGCAACTGTTCGGCATCCAACCATAATGCGCTACAGAGGGTAATGCGTACAGCACGGTATATCACTGGGGCCAAACTTCCTGCCATCCAGGACCTATATACTAGGCAGTGTCAGAGGAAGGCCCCTAAAATTGTCAAAGACTCCAGTCACCAATTGGTCATAGACTTTTCTCTCTGCAACCGCAAGGCAAGTGGTACCGGAGCACCAAGTCTAGGTTCAAAAGGTACCTTAAAAGCTTCTACACCCAAGCCATAAGACTGCTGAACAATTAATCAAATGGCCACCCGGACTACTTGCATTGGCACCCCCCCCCCTTTTTTGTTTTTACACTGCTGCTACTCACTGTTTATTATGTATAGTCACTTTACCCCTACCTACATGTACAAATTACCTCTAACCTGACCCTGTACAGTTGAAGTTGGAAGTTTACATACACTTAGGTTGGAATCATTAAAACTTGTTTTTCAACCACTCTACAAATTTCTTGTTAACAAACTACAGTTTTGCCAAATCGGTTAGGGCATCTACTTTGTGCATGACACAAGTAATTTTCCCTACAATTGTTTATAGACAGATTATTTCACTTATAATTCACTGTATTACAATTCCAGTGGGTCAGAAGTTTACATACACTAAGTTGACTGTGCATTTAAACAGCTTGGAAAATTCCAGAAAATTATGTCATGGATTTAGAAGCTTCTGATTGACTCAAATGATGTCAATTAGCCTATTGAAGGTGTACCTGTGGATGTATTTCAAGGCCTACCTTCAAACTCAGTGCCTCTTAGCTTGACATCATGGGAAAATCAAAAGAAATCAGCCAAGACCTCAGAAAATAAATTGTAGACCTCTACAAATCTGGTTTATCCTTGGGAGCAATTTCAAACGCCTGAAGGTACCAAGTTCATCTGTACAAACAATAGTACACAAGTATAAACACCATGGGACCACGAAGCCGTCGTACCGCTCAGGAAGGAGATGTGTTCTGTCTCCTAGAGATGAACGTACTTTGGTGCGAAAAGTCCAAATCAATCCCAAAACAAGGACCTTGTGAAGAAGCTGGAGGAAACAGGTACAATAGTATCTATATCCATAGTAAAACGAGTCCTATATCAACATAACCTGAAAGGCCGCTCAGCAAGGAAGAAGCCACTGCTCCATAACCGCCATAAAAAAGCCAGACTATGGTTTGCAACTGCACATGGGAACAAAGATCATACTTTTTGGAGAAATGTCTTCTGGTCTGACGAAACAAAAATAGAACTGTTTGGTGACCATAGTTATGTTTGGTGGAAAATGGGGAGGCTTGCAAGCCGACAAACACTATCCCAACCGTGAAGCACGGGGGTGGCAGCATCATGTTGTGGGGGTGCTTTGCTGCAGGAGGGACTAGTGCTCTTCACAAAATAGATAACATCATGAGGAGGGGAAAACAATGTGGATATATTGAAGCAACATCTCAAGACACCAGTCAGGAAGTTAAAACTTGGTCGCAAATGGGTCTTCCAAATGGACAATGACCCCAAGCATACTTCCAAAGTTGTGGAAAAATGGCTTAAGGACAACAAAGTCAAGGTATTGGAGTGGCCATCACAAAGCCCTGACCTCAATCCAATAAAAAATGTGTGGGCAGACCTGAAAAAGCGTGTGTGTGCAAGGAGGCCTACAAACCTGACTCAGTTACACCAGCTCTGTCAGGAGGAATGGGACAAAATTCACCCAACTTATTGTGGGAAGCTTGTGGAAGGCTACCCAAAACATTTGACCCAAGTTAAACAATTTAAAGGCAATGCTACTAAATACTAATTGAGTGTATGTAAACTTCTGACCCACTGGGAATGTGATGAAAGAAATAAAAGCTGAAATAAATCATTCTCTCTACTATTATTCTGACATTTCACATTTTTAAAATAAAGTGGTGATCCTAACTGATCTAAGACATGGCATTTTTACTATTTTTACATTTTAAATGTCAGGAATTGTGAAAACTGAGTTTATGTATTTGGCTAAGGTGTATGTAAACTTCCGACTTCAACAGTATATAGCCTCATTATTGTTATTTTATTTTGTGGCTTTTTTATAAATTATTTTATACTTTAGTTTGTTTAGTCAATATTTTCATAATTATTTTTTCTCAAAACTCTTTGTTGGTTAACGGCTTGTAAGTAAGCATTTCACTGTTGTATTCGGCGCATGTGACAAATTAAATTTGATTTGAAACGCGGGCTAGCCCACACAAGATAAACACAGGCTATCCCACACCAGCCCAACAGAGGATAGCTCACACCATACTACAGTTTACAATAGAATACTACAATACTTACTATAGCATTCTATTGTAAACTGTGGTATACTGTAGAATACTATACTACACACAAGTATCCCTCAATCATGTGTATTGCTATTGAACATTGTATAGTAAATACTACAGTATTTTCCACACACAAAAAAACACTGTAGTAAATACTACAGTAATGTCAACAAAAACACTAGAGTCTGCAAAAACACAACCATTTTTTAAAGTATAGTAAATACTACATAATCTTATTTGCATATAACCATCCCATTCCCCTCCCCCAGGTCACATTTTGTGCCACCCACAAGTAAGACAAATACATGCCAAGTACACACCATATATTGTGTTTCCTGCAGATTATAGTAAAACAATCTGTTCAGCTTCCAGTTCTCCCTACAGGTAATGGAAAATGTGGACTTTTAATATTTTTCCAGTAGGTTTCATGAAGGAGAAAGTCTCCACTTCTATCTCAAAGATCATAAAACCAAAATCCAGAAAATACTACAGTAATGTCTGCAAATAATACAGTAAATACTACAGTCTGCAAAAACACTACAGTAAATACTACAATATAGTACAGTCTGCAACAATAATACAGCAAAAACACTACATTCATTGCTATAATGTATACTACAGTTCTTCTACTACAGTATTTAGACAATCGTTAACTGTAAATACTACAGTATAATACAGTATACTACAGTAAATAATACAGTGAATGCTACAGTAAGGTCTGCAAAAACACTACAAAAACACTACACTACACACTAAACGTGCTTGCCCTCACCAAGCCCAGCTAGAATATTTTAATATTTGGGTGTGTGTATTTTGCACACGGTTCTATTGTGTAACTGCTACGGAGAGTGTGGAGATGCCATTGTTTTTTAAAATCTTATACACTGCCAATTATGAAGTCTTTAAAAATACTTTTACAAAGTGTACATGACATATGATAAACTTAACAGTTCCTTAATTGTACCAATGTGGGCATATTTGCTGTAAAAAGATGGGATTATCTCAGGCAAAGTGATGGTTGCCTTCACCAGATATGGGCTGCTGCCCACACTGGGGCAATTTAGTCATTTAGCAGATGTTCTTATCCAGTCACTTACAGGAGCAATTAGGGTTAAGTGCCTTGCTCAAGGGCACATCAACAGATTTTCACCTATGCTCAAACCTTACATCCCAACCCGAGCACTCTGTTCCGCCACCTCTGGTGATAAGGATTGTGATGTGTTGTCTCACCTAGCTATTAATAAGATTAATGCACTAATTGTAAGTTGCTCTGGCTAAATTACTCAAATGTAAAATGTAGTCAGCTCAGGGATTCAAATAACTTTTCAGTTATTGGCCCAATGTCCTTAAACGCTAGAATACCTGCCACCCTATGCCTTGGGGGCAACGTGGAGCTGATGAGCAAAGGCACTTTGGCCCAATGTTGGATATGTTTGCTGGGCACAATAAGTGATTGAACAGAGTGCCTTTATTAGTAGGGCTTGGTGGTGGTCGTGGAACTCCACAGGCAGAGGTCCTTGGAGAATGTCTCTCCAACAGATCATTGCGCTGTGACAATTTTGTGTCCCAAATGACACCCTATTCCCTATATACTGCACTACTTTTGACCAGAGCCCATAGTGTATAGAGTGTCATTTGGGACGAAAAACCAAAGTCAACAGGGGTGTAATCGTTGTTGTCCTTAATGGTGTGATTATGATGCTTTACCGCTCCCGCCCTCTATATAATCTCCTCTAGAGGCCTCTACCCGGAGGGCTGTGAAATGACAGTGGTGGCAGGTCTCCAGCTGAGAGAGGTGCCTCTTGACATGCCTGTCAGCAAAAACAATGGCTGCATGTCTGAAGGGGGACATTTACTGTGGTCACTGGGTAGGACACATGAACACACACATATACTCTTACTGCTGTCCTTTGAAAAGGTTAAAGGTCTCCTGTTACAGAATATGTTTTTTGTAACCTAATATTTATATTTGCACAGTTATTTTTTATTTTTTTTATTTTGCACAGTTATTTTTTTAAATTTGTATTTATTTCACCTTTATTTAACCAGGTAGGCCAGTTGAAAACAAGTTCTCATTAACAACTGCAACCTGGCCGAGATAAAGCAAAGCAGTGCGACAAAAACAACAACACAGAGTTACACATAAACAAACATACAGTCAATAACACAATAGAAAAATCTATTTACAGTGTGTGCAAATGTAGAAGAGTAGGGAGGTAAGGCAATAAATAGGCCATAGAGGTGAAATAATTACAATTTAGCATTAACACTGGAGTGATAGATGTGCAGAGAATGATGTGCAAGTAGAGATACTGGAGTGCAAAAGAGCAAGAGGATAAATGACAATATGGGGATGAGGTAGTCGGGTGTGCTATTTACAGATTGGCTGTGTACAGGTAGAGGGATCGGTAAACTGCTCTGACAGCTGATTCTTAAAGTTAGTGTAAAGGACATCGCCGAAGTCAAGGATCGGTAGGATAGTCAGTTTTACAAGGGTATGTATGGCAGCATGAGTGAAGGAGGCTTTGTTACGAAACAGGAAGCTGATTCTAGATTTAATTTTGGATTGGAGATGCTTAATGTGAGTCTGGAAGGAGAGTTTACAGTCTAACCAGACACCTAGGTATTTGTAATTGTTCACATATTCTAAGGCAGAACCATCCAGAGTAGTGATGCTAGTCGGGCGGGAGGGTGCGGACAGTAATCGGTTGAAGAGCATGCACTTAGTTTTACTAGCATTTAAAAGCAGTTGGAGGCCTCTGAAGGAGTGTTGCATGGCATTGAAGCCAAATGTATACAGAATGGTGTCATCTGCGTAGAGGTGGATCAGAGAATCACCAGCAGCAAGAGTGACATCATTGATATATACAGAGACTCTCTAGATACAGCAGGAGTGGTAGAGATACTCCTAATGATCGGCTATGAAAGCCAACTGACATTTACTCCTGAGGTGCTGACTTGCTGCACCCTCAACAACTACTGTGATTATTATTATTTGACCATGCTGGTCATTTATGAACATTTGAACATCTTGGCCATGTTCTGAAATAATCTCCACCCGGCAAAGCCAGAAGAGGACTGGTCACCCCACATAGCCTGGTTCCTCTCTAGGTTTCTTCCTGGGTTTTGGCCTTTCTAGGGAGTTTTTCCAAGCCACCGTGCTTCTACACCTGCATTGCTTGCTGTTTGGGGTTTTAGGCTGTGTTTCTGTACAGCACTTTGAGATATCAGCTGATGTACAAAGGGCTATATAAACAAATTTGATCTTAGCGAAGGGCAATTCCTCAAGCAAGAACTGTCAGAGTGGTCTGGGTGGGAAGGAGAAAACAAAAAAAGTAGCTGTTATGCGCAGAGAATTTGAATTTTCTTAATTGGTCTATTAAATACATCCTCTAGTGATTTTTTTTTATACAGAGCCTTCGGAAAGTATTCAGACTCCTTGACTTTTTCCACATTTTGTTAGGCTACAGGCTTATACTAACATGTATTAAAATGAGATTTTTGCCATCATCAATCTACACAACATACTCCATAATGTCAAAGCGAAAATGGGTTTTTAGACATTTTTAAGATTTCAGACCCTTTTCTCAGTACTTTGTTGAAGCAGCTTTGGCCTTGAGACTTCTTGGGCATGAAGAAGCACAAGCTTGGCACACCTGTATTTGGGGAGTTTCTGACATTCTTCTTTGCAGACCCTCTCAAGCAGGTCTCTCCAGAGATGATAGATTGGGTTCAAGTCCGGGCTCTTGCTAGGTCACTCAAGAACATTGAGACTTTTCTCGAAGCCCCTCCTGCGTTGTCTTAGCTGTGCACTTAGGGTCGTTGTCCAGTTGAAAGGTAAACCTTCGCCGCAGTCTGTGGTCCTGAGCGCTCTGGAGCAGGTTTTCATCAAGGATCTCTCTATACTTTGCTCCGTTCATCTTTGCCTCGATCCAGACTAGTCTCCCAGTCCCTGCCGCTTGATAACATCCCCACAGCATGATGCTGCCACCACCATGCTTCACCTTAGGGATGGTGCCAGGTTTCCTGCAGATGTGACGCTTGGCATTCAGGCCAAAGAGTTCAATCTTGGTTTCATCAAACCAGAGAATCTGGTTTCTCATGGTCTGAGAGTCTTTAGGTGCCTTTTGGCAAACTCCAAGCGGGCTGTCATGTGCCTTTTACTGAGGAGTGGCTTCCATCTGGCCACTCAGCTATTAAGGCCTGATTGGTGGAGTGCTGAAGAGATGGTTGTCCTTCTGGAAGGTTCTCCCAACTCCACAGAGGAACTCTAGAGCTCTGTCAGAGTGACCATCGGGTTCTTGGTCACCTCCCTGACCAAGGCCCTTCTCCCCCCGATTGCTCAGTTTGGCCGGGCGGCCAGCTCTAGAAAGAGCCTTGGTGGTTCCAAACTTCTTCCATTTAAGAATGACACAGACCATTGTGTTCTTGGGGATCTTCAATGCTGCAGAAATGTTTTGGTATCCTTCCCCAGATCTGTGCCTTGACACAATTCTGTCTCGGAGCTCTAAGGACAATTCCTTTGACCTCATGGCTTGGTTTTTGCTCTGACATTCACTGTCAACTGTGGGACCTTATACAGACAGGTTTGTGCCTTTCCAAATCATGTCCAATCAATTGAAATACCACAGGTGGTCTCCAATCAAGGTTTATAAACATCTCAAGGATGATCAATGGAAAACGGATGCACCCGAGCTCAAGTTCAAATCTTATAGCAAATGGTCTGAATACTTAATAAGGTATTTCTGTTTTAGTTTTGCAAAAATGTCTAAAAACCTGTTTTCGCTTTTTCATTATGGTGTATTGTGTGTAGATTGTTGAGGGTTTTTTAATAAGGCTGTAATGTAACAAAATATGGAAAAAGTCAAGGGGTCTGAATACTTTCCGAAGGCACTGTAAATACATTAAAGTACACACACTGAAGTTTTTTTTTTAAAGTGTTTTGAGCAAAATACAGTTTTTTAGGCACAACTGCAAACTTCAAGAAGTATGGCATTCAAGGAGTTGGTCTGATGGTAAATCGTGATGTCATAGTTCTTCACCTTGCTTGAGGAATAATAGAGGAGCAATAGAGCCCTACAGTGGAGGTGTCATACCCATAAAAAATGGCAGTCAAACAGGAAAATGGTTCCGCCATTCATTTTTCCCATAGGGCATTTTAGAAACACTTAAAATAAGGCTGTGTTTCGTTGTAGACTTACCCTGGCATGACATTTTGATAACCATATAAATCTCTCTCAGACAAAGTGACTTTTATCAATATGTTCGGCTCGATGTACACTCAGATTCTAAAATGCTAATTAGCATCAAAGTAAACATCAAGCAAGGCTACAAATCCCTGCAAGCCCCTGCACGTCATCTCTAGCTGGCACATTTGTAAAGCGGGTGTTAAATGAGGTGAGAATGAGACTGGAGTGCCACTTTAACTAATGTATTGCATGGTGGTGTCATCATGGAAGGCTAAAACTTCATCCCACCAAAACCGGCAGAAATTTCAGGCGGTCTTTTCAAACAGCTCTTACACTAAATGGACATTCTCATCATTTTCAAAATGTTACAGTATTACTCCAACCTCACTGTGGAAATATATATAACAAAGGGGAAATCAAGTTTTTGACTGCACTGAGCCTTTAAGGTACTTCCTTTTTTTGTAGAAACAAACAATGGATGTTACACACAGCCCATCAAATTGTTGTTTGGATTTTACATCCATAAGGAACATGATGTTCTATATTTTGTTTAGTATCCATACTTGAAGGTGAAATGGATTGATTTCCTGTCCTACAGCCTCAGTTCTATCCGCTATCCTCCCACACTTGTCGTGAGACGAAGCTCCAGGTTCAGCCACCTTTTCTTTTCTTCTTCCTCCAACCTCCATTTTTTTGTGGCTCATAAAGTGATTGCCCTGAAGCTTCTTCCTTTTGTTTTGCCACCAGTCAATTACCTGCTCCCTTCCAGCTTCCTCATATATTACCATATGAAGAGTGGAGAGAGAAGACAACCCAGCAGGGTTAATAGAAGGGCACCTTGGTAAATGAGTGTACAATGCGAGACCCAACCCAGAACAGAGAGTTAAAAGAAGGGCGGGAATCAATGGGACAAACAGGGTGAAGGTGGGACCATTAACTATTAATGAGGCCCAAATTTGGCTGACGGGGGAGAGACAGAAGGAAAGCTAATCGCAGGCGAGGGTGGCAGGAGCTGAAATCAAGTGTGCTACACTGATGGGGATGTGATGAGGACAATTTGCCAGACAGCCTACAGGCACATGGGTGTAGAGCGTTAAGAAATGATGCACGGCAGTGAAGACGAGCAGGTATGCAACAAGGGAAGCATCCCGAATGGCAGCCTATTTCCTACTACGAACCCTGGTCAAAAGTAGTGCACTACATAAGGAATAGGGTGCCATTCGGAATGCAGTCAAGGAAATGTGGGTCAGTGTAATGCATTTAGCACATGCTTAGTGCTGAAGTGGGCCATAGGATAGGGTGTCCAATCAAAAACGCATAGCAGATATTTATATGGTGGTGGTTTTAATGTCACCTCATCAGCATAGCAGGTATTTTACATGGTAGTGGTTATAATGTTACCTCGTCAGCATAGCAGGTATTTACACTGAGTGCACAAAACATTAAGAACACCTGCTCTGTCCATGACATAGACTGACCAGGTGAGTTCAGGTGAAAGCTATGATCCCTTATTGATGTCACCTGTTAAATCCATTTCAATCAGTGTAGATGAAGGGGGAGAGACAGGTTAAAGACGGATTTTTAAGCCTTGAGAATATTGAGACATGGATTGTGTATGTGTGCAAATCAGAGGGTGAATGGGCAAGACAAAATATTTAAGTGCCTTTGAATGGGGCTGTATAGTGGTAGGTGCCAGGCGCACCGGTTTGAGTGTGTAAAGAACTACAACGCTGTTGAGGCTGTTCTGAATGCAAATGGGGTGCAACGTAATATTAGGAAGGTGTTCCTAATGTTTTGTACACTTGGTGTACATGGTAGTGTCATAATGTTACCTCATCAGCATAGTGTCACGTCTCTCCTCCTTTACTATTAGCAAGTGTGAGGAATGTCATTCACGTACAAAACTTCAGCCTATGAGCATGGCACACTAACGCAATTCCACTATGCTTGCTGATTAACCTATACAATCACTTATGCAAAAATCACAGAAGATGGCGCCAACAGACATGGCCGCTCTGCTTCTAGCTCCTAAGCAACTTTGCAGTATTTTTTTTGTGTGTGTTATTTCTTACGTTATTAGCCCAGAACGTTTTTTACGTTGTTACATACAGCCGGAAATAACTTTTGGATATCAGAGCAGCATCAGCATTACGGTCAGAAACACGAATCCACCGCTTTCTGAGTATATTACTCGCTAATGTTCAGTCCCTAGCCAATAAAGGACACAAGCTCAGGGTGAGGATCTCCTTCCACAGAGACATCAGGGACTGTTAACATACTCTGTTTCATGGAATCATGGCTCTCTCCGGATATACTGTCCCTGTTCATACATACAGCCAGCTGGGATCTCAGTACATCGAGCAGATAGGAATAAAGAACTCAGCGGTGGTGTTTACTTCCTGATTAACCACTCATGGAGTGATAGTGATAACGTACAGGAACTCAGGTCCTTTCGTTCACCCTAGAATACCTCACAATCAAATGCCGACCGTGTTACCTCCCAAGAGAATTCTCTTAAGTTATAGTCACAGCCGTGTATATTCCCCCTCAAGCTGATACCATAACGGCCCTCAAGGCACTACAATGGACTTTGCGCCACATATCCTGATATTCTGAGGTCAAATGTATTGTAGCTGGGTATTTTATCTAAGCACATTTGAGGAAAACGCTACTGAAGTTCTATCAACACATTTCCTTTAGTACTCGCGCATCAAAAACTCTTGACCATTGTTACTCCCCCTTCCGGGTTGGCTACAAGGCCTTCCCCTGCCCTCCCTTCGGGAAAATCAGATCATGACTCCATCCTGCTCCTCCCTTATTATAGGTAGAGATTCAAATAGGAGGTACACGTGCTAAGGTCTATTCAACGCTGGTCTGCTGACCAATCGGAATCCATGCCTCAATATTGTTTTGATCACGCGGACTGGGATATGTTCCCGGGTTGCCTCTCAGAATAACATTGACATATACACAGACACGGTGACTGAGTTTATCAGGAGGTGTTTAAGAGGATGTTGTTCCCAATGTGACTATTAAAACCTACCCAAACCAAAAACCATGTATAGATGGCAGCATTCGTGCAAAACTGAAAGCACAAACCACCACATTTAACCAACGGCATTTAACCATGGCAAAGTGACTGAGAATATGGTTGATTACAAACAGTGTATTGAGTGTCACATGCGCTGAACACAACAGGTGTAGACATTACCATGAAAAATGCTTACTTACAAGCCCTTAACCAACAATGCAGTTCAAGAAATAGAGTTAAGAACATATTTACAAAATAAACTAAAGTAAAAAATTAAATAAAAGTAACACAATAAAATAACAATAACGAGGCTATATACAGGGGGTGCCGGTACTGAGTCAATATGTGGGGGTACAGGTTAGTCGAGGTAATTTGTCCATGTAGGTAGGGGTAATTAGAACACCACACGGGCATGATGACAAAAATGTGTGAAAAACAAACATTTCCCCCAAAAATGCCTAGAGAAGTTCTTAGATGACTGTGTTGGTCGTTCGAAGTAAACAACACCATCAACCAAGTTTGTGAGCACATCCCATCTACCTACCGGGTCGGTATCTGTATCCACTATGAATGCTAACTTTGTGGTTCACTATGAGCACACAAATGCACAGCAAGTAGAAACTTACCGATTCTACCAGTGAAATTAAAATACTCTGGTTCTAGCTTGTGGTTTAGATAATGTTGATGTGATGTTGCTAATATAGTAATGACTATATACTGTGACAGGGTCAGGGTGAATTTCCCCTTTAAACGTACGGCTGACTAAAAACCATGTTGTGGTCAACCTGTTACTTTAAAGTGTAAAAGATAAAGAAATTGTAAAACATATTTTTTATTAAGTAGCACATTAGATAAAAAAAAATATATATAAAAATAAACCTTGTGGAACAGCGGGGACTGTGAAGCAACACAAACATAGGCACAGACACATGCATACAGACACACAATAACATACACACACGTACACATGGATGTTGTACTGTAGATATGTGGTAGTGGTGGAGTAGGGGGTCTGAGGGCACACAGTGTGTTGTGAAATCTGTGAATGTATTGTAATATTTTTTAAATGGTATAAACTGCCTTAACTTTGCTGGACCCCAGGAAGAGTAGCTACTGATGCATAATAAATATATATACAAATGTGCGCTTTATGACAGAAGGAAAAAATTGGGTGAAATCATTTTTGTTTTACCGTTACACATCTCAAAAGGTACCAAATTGGTGGAACGACCCATATTTCACTGTCTTTTGAGATGTGTGGATCATACGATACAGTATGTCTGAGCTGACCTCGCACCCCGACAGGCCTGACCACTAGGGGTGTGAACGTTTAAACGATAAAACGGTTCAACAAAAATCGCTCCGCCATTTACTGATTGCTAAAATTCTAATAATGCCTCATTTCAGTTTATGTGACAACACAAGCAATGTATAGTGCAGAGAATAGTAGGTAGGGAGAAAATACCATTTTGGGGGGGCAACTTTAGAAGCCGGAGCTGTAATGCAGGAGGGAAAGAGAAGCAGAGCAGCAGCTCAAGCAGGCAGCGGGGGAGGGGCTGTGTTCCACCTGTGAGGAAGCATGGAGGGAGAGAGAGATAGTGACTAAGTCGACTTGTGCTGGAATACTAACTTATTGCTAGTTATTTATCATCTCATCTCATTATATGGTAGGCTGCCTGTCTTGACTCCATCAAACCAAGAGAAGTTAGCTAACTAGTCAGCTAGCTAAAGTTAGCTATGCTAAATCATTTTAACTGTGTGATTTCTCCCCTTCCAACTAGATTCATTCAGATTACTAAGTAGCAGCCTACTTGTTGGCTCATGGTGTTGTAGCCTGTCTTCATTTAACTTTTAGTTCTGTCATTTTATTTTCATCTTCCATTTATTAGCCTAGATATCTTCTAATAACTTTCCACACTGAGGCTTTAGCTCTATGACTGTAGCCTAGTGCCGGTTTGATGACTTGTGATTGGACGGCAACAACAAGCTACACACGCTACTCTCGTAAAAAGCAAGAGCAGCGTCAGCATAAATGACACAATGTTCTCTCTCTCTCTCTCTCTCTCCGTGGGACACAGAAACTTAGATCCTGAATTAACTTGGAATTTTATGAATATTTTTTGTTGTTTAAACAGAAAACCGATAGAAAAATGTCTGTTTACATTTTTTGTAGCTATTTGTAACATCCCTACTGACCACAGTTAAATCTAGCCGGGTCTCTCTCATCTCTCCTCCCCTCTCTTTTACCTAGCTGATGGGGGTCATCATACGAGGGGATCCAGGGGGGTTTGGGTGGAGAGGGAGAAGAGAGGAGGGAGAGTACCAGTGCCCAGGTCAGCCTCCTCCCAGTATGGGGGAACCATTAGCAGCAGCTGTCTGAGACATCTGTCTGCTCCCATTACCGTCACAGCTGGATGACTCGTTCACATTACCGTGTGAGGCCTCGTTCACATTACCCATAAGCACTCTGTTACATTGCTCTGGATGTCATGCATTTGAATGGGGACGTCCACCATGGTGTGGAAACGCAACGGCCCCTTGCGGTTGAAAGCTCCGTTGCGAGATGGACGTCGCATATTTTCACATTTTTCTAACTTTGTGTTCTCTTTAGTCCAGCCAGAGTCCTTTGAAGAACAGAAAGTTACCAAACCACAGAAGAAGATGAAAATATGTGGTTTTTGGTGATGGCTCTATAGGATAGCTAGCAACTTACCCATTGCTATAAGCGACATTGGCTGGTAAGCCAATTATATTATATGACTGTTGTCTCCCGTTTAAGTTTATTGTGATGGTAATGATGTTTGTTTTTGATGATAATTATTAGGTAGAGGTTGCTAGTTACAATGGTATGTCCAATCTAGCTTAGCTTTTAGCTAGCTAGCTGCTCTGCAGTTCAAGCTAGCTTGATGTGCCATAAAATTAGAGAAACAATTTGAGCAAATATTTCATTATCACCTGAAACAATATATTCGTCCTGTTTTGCAATATCCCCAAATAATTGCAATCTCTGATGAGAGACAGGCTCTCCTTTTTTCTTGCGTTACAAATATTACACTTGTCCATTCAGTAGCGGGGCAAGGCTACATGAAGATGGAGTACAGCATGGCATAATGAAATACGTCACTTTGTGTACAGGGCATGAAGATGAATAATAAAAAATAGCATATAGTCGTTACGTTGCCTGATGATTGGTGTTACATTTAGCTGTGAATTCAATTAAAATCATATACAATTTTATTTGGCACATGTACCTTACGTGAAATTCTTAATAACAAGCCCTTGACCAACAATGCAGTTCAAGAAATAGATATTTACTAAATAAACTAAGGTAAAAATAGAATAAAAAGTAACACAATAAAATAACAGTAACGGAGCTATATACAGAGGGTGGCGATACAGAATCAATGTACGGGGTTACAGGTTAGTCAAGGTGATTTGTACATGTAGGGGGGGTGTAAATATTCTGGGTGGCCATTTGATTAATTGTTCAACAGTCTTATGGCTTGGGAGTGGAAGCTGTTAAGGAGCCTTTTGGACCGAGACTTGGCGCTCCGGTACCACTTGCCTTGCGGTAGCAGAAAGAACAGTCTATGACTTGGATGACTGGAGTCTTTAACAATTTTTTGGGCCTTCCTCTGACACGCCTAGAATATAGCTCCTTGGAGGCAGGAAGCTTGGCCCCAGTGATGTACTGGGCCGTATATACTACCCTCTGTAGCACCTTGCAGTGGGATGCCGAGCAGTTGCCATACTGGACGGTGATGCAACTGGTCAGGATGCTCTCAATGGTGTAGCTGTAGAACCTTTTGAGGATCTGGGGACCCATGCCAAATCTCCTGAGGGGGAAAAGGTGTTGTTGTGCCCTCTTCACGACTGTCCTGGTGTGTTTGGACCATGATAGTTTGTTGGTGATGTGGACACCAAGGAACTTGAAACTCTCGACACGCTCCACTTCAGCCCCGTTGATGTTAATGGGGGCCTGTTTGGCCCTCCTTTTCATGTAGTCCATGATCAGCTCCTTCGCCTTGCTCACATTGAGGGAGAGGTTGTTGTCCTGGCACCACACTGCCAGGTTTCTGACCTCCTCCCTATAGGCTGTTATATCATTTTCGGTGATCAGGCACGAGACTGTTGTGTCGTCAGCAAACTTAATGACGGTGTTGAAGTCGTGCTTGGCTACACTGTCGTGGGTGAACAGGGAGTACAGGAGGGGACTAAGCACGCACCCCTGAGGGGCCCCAGTGTTGAGGATCAGCGTGGCAGATGTGTTGTTGCCTAACCTTACCACCTGGGGGCGGCCCATCAGGAAGCCCGGGATCCAGTTGCAAAGGGATGTGTTCATTCATGTGGATGAATGTCTTTATGAATAATTTGTTGTCACTCAATTATTGAGAAGTCTTCGGGAGAGATCCTATGAGGTGTTCTGCTTCCTTCAGGCACCAGAAGGCAACTCGTGCATGTAGTAAATGCATAATTGTTTCCCCTAGCAGGGCTCCAGTGACTATAAGATCGTTGCTGTTAATCGCATGCCTCCCAACTACTGACTCTCACGATCTGGGATTTCATCTGACAATCCCGACTGATCAATTAATTATTAAAAGCATTTGATTTGCATTAGGATCTGTTTTTGCATTATTATCATTATAATCATGCTGGGCTTTCAACACATACAGTATAGTTGTTTAATGGTGTTACCAGTGTTGTAGTACGAGTCCGGTCTCAAGACAAGATATTGAGTACTCGCTCTTGACTCAGTCTCGGACAGTGAGGACTCATAATTTCTTCCCGAGACCAACCGAGACAATTGGAGTAAATAAACTCAGAATGATCAGCTTCCATTCAGTCAGGTCATAAAACCGCTTCGCCAGGCCAAATGTATGCACTCCTTTCTTGATACAGTAATACAGTATCTTAACAGCCTTTATATCTATTATAGACATGTTTGCACAGTGGTGAACCTATAGGCCTTCAGTGTGTGACAGGTTCCTGATTCTAAAAGGACAGCAACCGTAATACCAATGCACTCATGTAGGAGAGTGCACTTTTTATAAAACTCAAAGGGCCAGTGGTGTAGGGGAGGTGAAATGCGGGTATAAGCCACATACCCACTTTTTTTCAGTGGGCAATGCATATACTCACTTCTTAATCCCTACTGATGAGTATCAAAGTAGTGTAGTAGAGGTATACGACTTATCAATTAAGTAGTACAATGGAGAAATCATGCACAAAGTAGCCTACACAATCGCAAAGCACATTAAATATATTTACATGCGAGCTGCACACACAGCCTAGTTTCAGCAGAATATCAACTGGTTTTGTCATGGAGCAGCTCACAGAAGAATGACATCGGTAGGGTAGGGTAGGAAAGACATTTCAACTTATGATATCTACCAGTAAATGCTAACTAAGGCAACAATGGGTATGCAAACCAGGTCTTGAAAATGTTTAGTCCAAAGTGTTGGTTAGTAGGCTATTTGTGATGTGCAATTGTCATCATGCACTGTTTGCATCAGGGGTGTAGACATGGATTGGCCTGGGTGGATAGAGGCCCACCCACTGGGGAGTCAGGCCCTGACAGGACCACCCATTCAGAGTGATGTAGTTTAATCATTGTTGGGGACTTAGACCATCACATTTTTTAAAGTGTGATTTTGAGAGTGAACATCTGAAAAACTATAGAGAAACTCCTTTAAAAAACATAGGAAAACATAGGATTTTTCCCACAGGGTGCCTTAACATCACTGGGTGGGCCGTTTGGGAACTTTCTGGCAAAATGGGAGCATACCCACTTCTCCAGGCACCACTGCATAGGGCCGATGGAAAGACAGCAGTCACACACAGCGTGATGTTAAAGGATAAGCAGTCCATAAACTCTGACATATTAAGAATACAAAAGCACAACAATTAAGCATTTCCCAATCGAAATGTATAACTATTACTTCCCATTGCAAAAAAAACATTTCATGTTTAGCACACAAAGTAACCGGTGACCTAAAGTTTAACTACTTTGCAGGTATGAAACAAAAAAGACAGTTATAATATCAGTCAAAAAGATCACATTTTATGCTACAAAATGTATATAAATCACCAATACATTTCTTGGTAGTCCCAAAAATATTGCTCTCAGGTTGTAAATCACAGCTGGCCTGGTACATTGTTTGCTGCCTCCATTCAGGATGCACTGTTTCAATTTCAATGACTCAATATTCTGGACAAAAACGGACTAAAGTAAATAATGCTGGGAATGTCAATACAATTAATTAAACTAGCAAGGACAATAATCACGAGTCAGTCATAATGTGGCTAATAAGCTAGCGTATCTATTTATATAACAAGCTAAAAACATGGAGTCTAACATTAGCTAAATAGCTAGCTAGCTAGCTGCTAGGAAGATGTCATGCCATTGGAGGAGTGGATGAGAGAGTGATTTTTTTCCCCTGCATATAATTTTTCAGTGGCTATACACAGCTAGAGATGCAGGTGTCAGTTAGCTATCAAGAACTTGAAAGACTGTTATCCAGTTAGCATATATTTTGCGTTCACAAATTAACATTGGCTATCTACTCCGATTTCACAGCACACTCATCTGAATGCGGAATATGACCAGTATCCGTAAAAATAGACCAAAAATTAATAGTTAGTCAAGAACGCTCTAGATAACTTGTAAACAGCCTAACCAGCTCTGCTATGGCGAGTAAAATGATCAGAGTGAGGTGTTTTCTCATTTGTGTCTGGAAGTAGCTAGCTAGAAAGCTAGCCAACTTTAGCTAGTTAGCTTGGGTGCTTGGTTGGGACAAGCATGCATTGGTAGGCAAGCTGCAGAAGGACGAGGAGGCTACAATTCCATGTCGTTTAAAAGTGCAACTTTTTCAGCTAGTTGATGGCCAACTAGCTGAAAAAGTTTGAGAGGGTTTATCTAATGTTTCTTCATTAGATTTTAGATCGTCTTTCTCTGGCTAGCATTAGTTGTTGATCTAGTTGATGTGCATAACTGAGGGAGAGAGAGCCTACCTTGTCATGGTTGTTTGATCAATAGGACTATTGATCAAAATGTAAGAGGACTCCCGTCGTGTTTACATACAGTATTTGCAGAAATTCATTCAGGTGCATTTTGTGGCTTTTGGCGAATGCCTTCTAATGATCTAAAGTAGCGCTGTTGCAACTGCCTGTAAACACACAGTCCAGTTCAAAGTGAATGATGGCCGGCACGTGTGGCAAATGGCTTGTTTGTATAAAGGCCTACCATAGCTCTGATTGGCTATAGCGCACCGGTCTTTGTTTGTATTTCTGTTTATTAGGGAGGCAGCAACTGCTCTTCCAGGGGTCCAAAGACATTAAAGCAGTTACATTACATATAAAACAAAATATAAAACAATACATCATATTACATTATTACACCACTACATATCTACATTACAAAATGTACAATACCACCATACAACAACATTACAATGTAAGCGCATTGTCCTTGCTGTTCCAAGATGTGTATTTTTAAATCTGATTCTACTGCTTGCATCAGTTATCAAATGTGGAATAGAGTTCCATGTAGTCATGGCTCTATATCGTACTGTGCGCCTCCCATAGTCTGTGCTGGACTTGGGGATTATGAAGAGATCTCTGGTGGCATGTCTTGTGAGGCATGCATGGATGTGCGAGTGCTGTGCTAGTAGTTTAAACAGACAGCTCACTTCTTACAAAAACAAGTAGTGATGACATCAATCTCTCTTCCACTTTGAGCCATGAGAGATTGAAATTCATATCATTATTGTTAGCACTCTGTGTACTTTTAAAGGCCAGCTGTTTTTTAAATATATTTTTTTACCTTTATTTAACTAGGCAAGTCAGTTAAGAACAAATTCTTATGTTCGCTGACGGCCTAGGAACAGTGGGTTAACTGCCTGTTCAGGGGCAGAATGACAGATTTGTACCTTGTCAGCTCGGGGATTTGAGCTTGCAACCTTCCAGTTACTAGTCCAACGCTCTAACCACTAGGCTACCCTGCCGCCCGTTGTGCCCCGTTTTGAGCCAGCCTCTTTGTGGCACCTGATCACACCACTGAACAGTAGTCTAGGTGTGACAAAACTAGGGCCAGTAGGACCTGCCTTGTTGATAGTGTTGTTAAGAAGGCAGAGTAGCGCTTTATTATGGACACACTTCTCCCCATCTTAGCTAATGTTGTACCAATATGTTTTGACCATGACAGTTACTCCAAGCAGTTTAGTCACCTCAACTTGCTCAATTTCCACATTATTCATTACGAGATGTAGTTGAGGTTTAGGGTTTACTGAATGATTTGTCCCAAATACAATGCTTTTAGTTTTGGAAATATTTAGGACATACTGTACTTATTCCTTGCCACCCATTCTGAAACTAACTGCAGCACTTTAAGTGTTGTAGTCAGTTCAGTCGCTGTAGTAGCTGACGTGTAAAGTGTTGAGTCATCTGCATACAGCCACACTGGCATTAATAAAAGATTGAAAAAAGTAAGGTGCCTAAACAGCTACTCTGGGGAATTCCTGATTCTACCTTTATTATGTTGGAGAAGCTTCCATTAAAGAACACCCTCTGTGTTCTGTTAGACAATTAAATCTTTATCCACAATATAGCAGGGAATATAAAGCCATAACACATACATTTTTCCAGCAGCAGACTATGATCGATAATGTCAAAAGCCGCATTGAAGTCTAACAGCCACCACAATCTTTTTGTCATCAATTTCTCTCAGCCAATCATTAGACGTGTGTAAGTTCTGTGCTTGTTGAATTCCTTCCCTATAAGCGTGCTGAAAGTCTGTTGTCAATTTGTTTACTGTAAAATAGCATTGTATCTGGTCAAACACCATCTTTTCCAGAAGATTACTAAGGGTTGGTAATATACTGTTTGGTCTGCTATTTGAGCGAGTAAAGAGGGCTTTACTATTCATGGGTAGAATAATTACTTTGCTTCCCGCCAGGCCTGAGGGCACACACTTTCTTTTAGGGTTAAATTGAAGATATGGCAAATAGGAGTGACAATATCGTTTGCTATTATCCTCAGTCATTTTCCATCCAGATTGTCAGACCCCGGTGGCTTGTCATTGTTGATAGATAACAATAATTTTTTCACCTCTTCCACACTAATTTTATAGAATTCAAAAGGTGCAATGCTTGACTTTCATAATTTGGTCAGTTAAACTTGGATAAGTAGTGTCAGCGTTTGTTGCCGTTATGACAAAATTTGCTTATCTTGCCAATGAAAAAGTAATTAAAGTACTTGGCAATATCAGTGCGTTTTGTGATGAATGAAACACCTGATTCAATGAATGATGTAGCCGAGTTTGCCTTTTTTCACAAAATGTCATTTAAGGTGCTCCAAAGCATTTTACTATTGTTCTTTATTTAATTTATTTTTGTTTCAAAGTATAGTTTATTTTTATGTGTATGTAGTTTAGTCACATGATTTCTTAATATGCAGTAAGTTTGCCAATCGATTGGGCTGCCAGACTTATTTGCTATACCTTTTGCATCAACCCTCTCAACCATATCATTTTTCAATTCCTTGTCAATCCAAGGGGATTTAACAGTTTTTACAGTACTTTTCTTAAAAGTGATTCCAACAGAGCGACAGTAATCTTTTAGCCAGTTGTGTAATCCCAGTAGCCTGCTGAATCTTTCACACCCGCAGCCCAACGATGGTACCGGAACTGAAATGCTTGGCCGCTTTTTTGGAATCTTTCAATGCTAGAATCAATTCTAGCCCTCCTGATGTCGGGGAGGAAGGGTAGCCTAATGGTTAGAGCATTGGACTAGAAACCCGAAGGTTGCAAGTTCAAACCCCTGAGCTGACAAGGTACAAATCTGTTGTTCTACCCCTGAACAGGCAGTTAACCCACTGTTCCTAGGCTATCATTGAAAATAAGAATTTGTTCTTAACTGACTTGCCTAGTTAAATAAAGGTAAAAAAAAAATTGTTTGACCCCACATGGAAGACAACAGTGTCAGGTCCAATCGAAAGCAGCCTTGTAATGTCTCATACTCGTGCTCCTGGGTAGCAAAGGGTTTTTTCACTGGGAACCGAGATGTTTCCCACCATAGAGCTGCCGATAATGACTACAGCCAGGAAGGTCCGGCCAATCTTTCGCCTCGAGTGGTTTAAAAGAACCCTCAAGGACCGAAGGGTGGTAGGGCCCGATGGACCAGAGCCGGCTGTGGTTTACGTGGTAGAGACCCCCTGGACTGAAGACAGGGTAGAGGATGAAGGAGCAGGTGGGTGAAACTGTTGGTCAGCAGGATGCGATCCATTTCAGCCCCATTCATCAAAGGCCTTGCACCGAGCTTACGGTATGTGACGTGCCTCCACTGGGATGCAGGATCAATAACAGTGGCATCCTCCAGCTCCTCATAAATCTTCCTTGTTCCTTTATTCTCAGAGGGGAGTGGGGGGCCAGGATGGGAGGTCGGGGTAGGATGAGGAGGGCAGGTGAGATGGAAGGGGAGAGGTGACTTTACTAGGGAGGGTTCTCTGCAGGCCAACTCTGGCCAGTCAGTCAGAGAGTGGCAACATCGTGGTGAGGCAGTGGCACGATGACCAGGCTGAGGAGTAGAAAAGGAAAAGGTCTTAGACCTATACAGGATACGCTGCAGTGTCTCAATTTAATAGCTCTGGATGTCCAGCTCAGACATACAGTGCCTTGCGAAAGTATTCGGCCCCCTTGAACTTTGCGACCTTTTGCCACATTTCAGGCTTCAAACATAAAGATATAAAACTGTATTTTTTTGTGAAGAATCAACAACAAGTGGGACACAATCATGAAGTGGAACAACATTTATTGGATATTTCAAACTTTTTTAACAAATCAAAAACTGAAAAATTGGGCGTGCAAAATTATTCAGCCCCTTTTACTTTCAGTGCAGCAAACTCTCTCCAGAAGTTCAGTGAGGATCTCTGAATGATCCAATGTTGACCTAAATGACTAATGATGATAAATACAATCCACCTGTGTGTAATCAAGTCTCCGTGTAAATGCACCTGCACTGTGATAGTCTCAGAGGTCCGTTAAAAGCGCAGAGAGCATCATGAAGAACAAGGAACACACCAGGCAGGTCCGAGATACTGTTGTGAAGAAGTTTAAAGCCGGATTTGGATACAAAAATACATCCCAAGGAGCACTGTGCAAGCGATAATATGGAAATGGAAGGAGTATCAGACCACTGCAAATCTACCAAGACCTGGCCGTCCCTCTAAACTTTCAGCTCATACAAGGAGAAGACTGATCAGAGATGCAGCCAAGAGGCCCATGATCACTCTGGATGAACTGCAGAGATCTACAGCTGAGGTGGGAGACTCTGTCCATAGGACAACAATCAGTCGTATATTGCACAAATCTGGCCTTTATGGAAGAGTGGCAAGAAGAAAGCAATTTCTTAAAGATATCCATAAAAAGTGTTGTTTAAAGTTTGCCACAAGCCACCTGGGAGACACACCAAACATGTGGAAGAAGGTGCTCTGGTGGCAGCATCATGGTTTGGGCCTGCTTTTCTTCAGCAGGGACAGGGAAGATGGTTAAAATTGATGGGAAGATGGATGGAGCCAAATACAGGACCATTCTGGAAGAAAACCTGATGGAGTCTGCAAAAGACCTGAGACTGGGACGGAGATTTGTCTTCCAACAAGACAATGATCCAAAACATAAAGCAAAATCTACAATGGAATGGTTCAAAAATAAACATATCCAGGTGTTAGAATGGCCAAGTCAAAGTCCAGACCTGAATCCAATCGAGAATCTGTGGAAAGAACTGAAAACTGCTGTTCACAAATGCTCTCCATCCAACCTCACTGAGCTCGAGCTGTTTTGCAAGGAGGAATGGGAAAAAATGTCAGTCTCTCGATGTGCAAAACTGATAGAGACATACCCCAAGCGACTTACAGCTGTAATCGCAGCAAAAGGTGGCGCTACAAAGTATTAACTTAAGGGGGCTGAATAATTTTGCACGCCCAATTTTTCAGTTTTTGATTTGTTAAAAAAGTTTGAAATATCCAATAAATGTCGTTCCACTTCATGATTGTGTCCCACTTGTTGTTGATTTTTCACAAAAAAATACAGTTTTATATCTTTATGTTTGAACCCTGAAATGTGGCAAAAGGTCACAAAGTTCAAGGGGCCGAATACTTTCGCAAGGCACTGTATATTCCTCAATAAGCTGACAGTTTCCACATTGGAAATTTGGCCTGACATTTTCATCCCGGAACAGATAATGCCCCAGTGCAGAGTAGGATGCCCCGGTACAATACCAGTCAAAAGTTTGAACACACCTACTCATTTAAGGGTTTTTCTTGATTCCATATGTGTTATTTCATAATTTTGATGTCTTCAATATTTAATGTAGAACATAGTAAAAAATAATGTAGGAACCAAAAAAGTGTTAAACAAATCAAAATATATTTTAGATTTTAGATTCTTAGTAGCCACCCTTTGCCTTGATTACAGCTTTGCACACTCTTGGCATTCTCTCAACCAGCTTCACCTGGAATGCTTTTCCAGCATTCTTGAAGGAGTTCCCACATATGCTGAGCACTTGTTGGCTGCTTTTCCTTCACTCTGCAGTCCAATTCATCCTAAACTACCTCAAATGGGTTGAGGTCGGGTGATTGTGGACACCAGGTCATCTAATGCAACACTCTATCACTCTACTTCTTGATCAAATAGCCCATACACAGCCTGGAGGTGTGTTGGGTCATTATCCCATTGAAAAAAAAATCATAGTCCCACTAAGCTCAAACCAGATGGGATGGCATATTGCTGCAGAATGCACCGACAGTGTCACCAGCAAAACACTCACACACCATCACTCCACCTTCATGCTTCATGGTGGGAACCTCACATGTGGAGATCATCCATTCACCTACTCTGCGTCTTACAAAGACATGGCGTTTGGAACCAAAAACCTAAAATGTGGACCCCTCAGACCAAAGGACAGACTTCCACCGGTCTAATGTCCATTGCTTATGTTTCTTGGCCCAATCAAGTCTCTTCTTATTATTGGTGTCCTTTAGTAGTCGTTTCTTTGCAGCAATTTGACCATGAAGGCCTGATTCTTTCATTCTCCTCTGAACAGTTGATGTTGAGATGTGTCTGCTACTTGAACTCTATGAACCATTTATTTGGGCTGTAATTTCTGAGGCTGGTAACTCTAATTAAATCCTCTTCAGCGGAGGTATCTCTGGGTCTTCCTTTCCTTTGGCGGTCCTCATGAGAGCCAGTTTTATCATAGTGTTTGATGTTTTTTGCGACTGCACTTAAAGAAACTTTCAAAGTTCTTGACATTTTCTGCATTTACTGACCTTCATGTCTTAAAGTAATGATGGACTGTCATTTCTCTTTGCTTATTTGAGCTGTTCTTGCCATAATATGGACTTGGCATTTTATCAAATAGGGCTGTCTTCTGTACACCACCCCTACCTTGTCAAAATACAATTGATTGGCTCAAACGCATTAAGAAGGAAATAAATTCCACAAATTAACTTTTAAGAAGGCACACCTGTTAATTGAAATGCATTCCAGGTGACTACCCCATGAAGCTGGTTGAGAGAATACCAAGATTGTGCAAAGCTGTCATCAAGGTAAAGAGTGGCTACTTTGAAGAATATAAAATATTTTAAATTTTTTTTATTTGTATAACACTTTTTTGGTTACTACATGATTCCATATGTGTAATTTCATAGTTTTGATGTCTTCACTATTATTCTACAATGTAGAAAATTGTGAAAATAAAGAAAAGCCCTGGAATGAGTAGGTGTGTCCAAACTTTTGACTGATACTGTATATCCCAGTAGGCCTCAAAAGTTTCAGCAGACCTGTTTTGCATGTCTTCTTAAAAACTCTGTATGCAATATTGCACTATTGTCCATTGTGCTCATAGCCATATGAAACAAAGGTAAATGGAAACAAAAATGTATGCAAAAATGTTCAGCAACAATGATTAAAAAAAAAACATTTATTAAAAAAGACATTTGAAAAGTGAGTGTGTCTCAATTTTGTATTGACCGGTACTGGAAAACACATGTTTTTATTTGTTTTTGTTAACTGCAGTGTCTATTAATTGTCCAAGCCAATGGCCGCTTTCCCACTCTATATTGCTATAGAATTTTCACAAATGTTTTAGTATACGTAATTCCCAAACAACAAAAACGTGACTACAGTGACTTCGGGAACTATTCAGACCCCTTGACTTTTTCAACATTTTGTTACTTTACAGCCTTATTCTAAAATGTATCAAATAGTTTTTTTCCCCTCATCAACCTACACACAATACCCCATAATGACAAAGCAAAAATAGGTTTCTGCAAATGTTTGCTAATTTATTTTTTAAAATTGCTGAAATATCACATTTACATCAGTATTCAGACCCTTTACTCAGTACTTTGTTGAAGCACCTTTGGCAGCGATGACAGCATGGTGTCTTCTTGGGTATGACGCTACACGCTTGGCACACCTGTATTTGGAGAGTTTCAACCATTCTTCTCTGCAGATCCTCTCAAGCTATATCAGGTTGGATGGGGAGCGTTGCTGCACAGCTATTTTCAGGTCTCTCCAGAGATGTTCGATCTGGTTCAAGTTCGGGCTCTGGCTGGGCCACTCAAGAACATTCAGAGAATTGTCTCAAAGCCACTCCTGCGTTGTCTTGTGTGCTTAGGGTCGTTTTCCTGTTAGAAGGTGAACGTTTGCCCCAGTCTGAGGTCCTTAGCGCTCTGGAGCAGGTTTTCATCAAGGATCTCTCTGAAAAACATCCCCACAGCATGATGCTGCCACCATCATGCTTCAATGTAAGGACGGTGCCAGGTTTCCTCCAGACGTGATGCTTGGCATTCAGGCCAAAGAGTTCAATCTTGGTTTCATCAGACCAGAGAATCTTGTTTCTCATGGTCTGAGAGTCTTTATCTGCATCCTCTGAGAGAAATCTCCCCACTGAAGCAGGGGTATAGTCACGGGTGGGCATGGATGGGCCCTGTCCACATGCACTGGGGAGCCAGGCCCGCCCATTCACATTGAGCAAAAATGTTGTAGTAATGCTCTACTTGTTGGTGTTCCAAATGGGACAATATGTGTCTTTTTACCTAAACATAGTACTTGACTTGGGCAGAAGCTCACCGGAACTGAGTACCAGCACCTCAAATGTTCCTCTGCTTGAGTTCCTGCATCTCCTATAGAATATTAGCTCAAACGTATTGAGGAATTCCTGCACCTAAATATAAACGATACCAGCACCCAAAATAAGTACCGAAAATGATTTCAGTCCAAGTGAAGCACTGGAACGTACACCATCAGATATAATTCATATTAAAGCAGTAGGGAGGGGGTGGGAAAGGGAAAATAATAATAATCAAAATAAATTTTATTTGGCAGATGTCTTTCAGGAAACTGAAGGACACCTTACATTAAAAGTAGGCCTACATAAAATCTAGTGCTGTACACAAAATATATTTCATGTCGGCATATGTAATGACATATAATTATGACTGATTATTTACCCAGATTTTTTTTTAAATGGCACAACAACAAAAAAATCTACGTATAATTTTCTAAGTAATGGACATATTCTGGCATGTGTCACTCCCCACTGATACCATGTGCAGTAACAGTAGCTATCGCTGTGTAGGCTAGGCTACACTGTGAAGGCTACTCACCGTTAGCTAGCTAGCTAAGACTCACTTGCCAACTTGGCTGGCAAAAACAAGTAAAGTGGGCAAACAAAGCTCACTGTTACATTTTTTAAAGAGACAACATACAGAATAGAATGTTGGAGCATTTGATATTCGTTATTTATTTGATGTCCATGATTTCGCCAAAGAAGGGTCTCCAGTCCACCCTCTCTATCAATCACTGATTGCATCGATCTAATCGAAGGTTAGTACAAAAAAAAGTACAAGAGGTTCGGTCGCCCAGCCAATCAGGCTGGCCATTTAAAATGTATACCTTTTTTATTTTCTTCTGTGGCCTATTTGTTTCTCACCCTGATCTGTTTCACCTGTCTTGTACTCGTCTCCACCCCATTTGTCCCCATTATCCCCTGTGTATTTATACCTGCGTTTTCTGTTTGTCTGTTGCCAGTTCGCCTTGTCCCGTCAAGTCCTACCTGCGTGTCCCTGTGTTTGCTGTGCTGTAGTTTTTGTTCCCAGTTCTTCCCAGTCCTGGCCTGTCTGGACTCTGATCCTGCCTGCAGTCCTGTACCTGCCTCACTCTGATTTGGATAACGACCCTTTGCCTGCCTTGACTTACCTTTTGCCGGCCCCCTATACTATAATAATTTCACCATGAGGCCAATGGTGACTTTAAAATAGTTACAGTTTAATGGCTGTGATAGGAGAAAACTGAGGATTGATCAACAACATTGTAGTTACTCCACAATGCTAACTTACAATTCGAACAATGCTAACAATGCACAATGCACATAACTCATTGTTATTGATTACTGCATTGCTGGGGTTAGAGCTTGCAAGAAAGGCATTTCACTGTACTTGTGCATGTGTCATTAAAAACTTGACACTAGCCAGCTAACTCTTTCAAATAAACATAATTATACGCCAAATAGAACTACAGACCCAGCCTGACATGGTAGCTATTTGTTACTTATATTTCAGTATTTCAGTGTGGTTTCAATTGAGGGGACTATGTTTCACGCTGAAGCCATTAGAAGACTGTTGCTGACTGAGAGGAGGTATGTTTTATGTTTTATGTTTTATCATAAATGATCAATAATAAGTCTTTGCGATTCAATAGCCTAGTTACAGTAATCATTACAATACTTTTAACACACTATCTATGTTTTGCTCAGTCTGGTAGTAAACCAGATCTATCAGAGGCACAGGATCTCTTTCAGGCTGCTGCTGTCAACAACTGCATGTAAGGTCTTCTACATGTTGTCTTCCTTCTGGCAGATTACCTCATGTTTTTGCTCCTTTTTTCCTCTTCTCTGGGACCAGACAGGCAACAACCCATACTGCACTGGCTGTAGGTAGCCCACCGGCTAAGGAGTTGGAGAAGTTGGTCCTATGGCCGAAAGGTGTCCAGTTCGAATCCCGGGCCAGAGCTGGAAAAAACATGCAAAATTGACATCTGACAACTGGAGGGTTGCTGGGTTCATATCCTCAAAACATTCCCCTACCATTGGGCCCTTAAGCAAGGCCATTAACCCCACAACATGCTCACCATCCAGGGGTTCTGCACTGCAGCTTGAACCTGTGTTCGTCTCAACTGCATGAGTAAGGGCTGCTGTTTGGGGGGTTTTAGAACCGAGTAGAAGACACAGTTTTGTTGTTCGCTGTAACTAATGGACAAATTTGTATTGTATTGTAAAAAAGTCAGCCCGAGTTGACGTGGGCCATCATTCAAACAAAGAGATGCCTCCCTGGCCACCAGTGCATATTTCTAAACTATATTTGCATATAATGGCAATAAATTCTAAAACCAATGCTGGTATTCTTTTGTCCATTATTTCATTGTTTATTCATTTCCAGTATCTTTTGAACGTCAACATTCTAACAGTCTAATAAATAAATTTCATAGATGTTATCGGAAGAATAATAATTTGGCTGTTTATGAAGGTCTTAAGAAACATTAGAAAATGAAGGAAAATGTATTTCAAAGAACATAATAGCATTTACATTAGTTTATGTATATGTACAAACGAAAAAAACACAACACCACAATTAAAGTGTTAAAATCCATTAAATAAACACCATCACAAAGATAAATCGCTATGTGTGTTTATTTAATGAAAATAACTTCAAAATATATTTTGTATAATTCATTTCCCTGAGCCTCCTTTGTCCCTTGAAATGCTGTCTGATCGTGTGGGCATTAGGAAACAAATTTGAAGATATTTACATGCACAGCCCTGATTGGCAGATGGGTGGTCTAAAGCCCACCTCCATACCGAGATGAACAATCATTGGTGTATTATAGTGGTTCCCAAACTTGTTATAGTCCCGTGCCCCTTCAAACATTCAACCTCCAGCTGCGTACCCCTCTAGCACCAGGATCAGGGCACTCTCAAATGTCTTTTTTTTTGTTGCCATCATTGTAAGCCTGCCACACACACACACACTATACGATATATTTATTAAACATAAGAATGAGTGTGAGTTTTTGTCACAACCCGGCTCATGGGAAGTGACAAGGAGCTCTTATAGGACCAGGGTACAAATAATAATATCATAATATTCAATCATTTTGCTCTTTATTTAACCATCTTACATATAAAACCTTATTTGTTCATCGAAAATGGTGAATAACTCACCACAGGTTAATGAGAAGGGTGTGCTTGAAATGATGCACATAACTCTGCAATGTTGGGTTGTGTTGGAGAGAGTCTCAGTCTTAAATCATTTTCCTCACACAGTCTGCACCTGTATTTAGTTTTCATGCTAGTGAGGGCCGAGAATCCACTCTCACATTGGTAAGTGGTTGCAAAGGGCATCAGTGTTTTAACAGTGCAATTTGCCAAGGCAGGATACTCTGAGCGCAGCCCAATCCAGAAATCTGGCAGAGGCTTCTGATTAGTTTTTTAAAAATCACAGAACCGCTTGTTGCAATTTCGATGAGACTCTCTTGTTCAGATACCCGGTAAGTGGACTGTCGGCAGGGCATGAAAGGGACAACGAATCCAGTTGTTTGTGTCATCCGTTTTGGGAAAGTACCTGCGTAATTGCCCACCCAACTCACTCAGGTGCTTCACTATATCACATTTGAGATTGTCCGTAAGCTTGAGTTCATTCGCACACACAAAAATCATCATACAATGCTGGAAAGAGCGTGTGTTGTCCTTGTTAATGCAGAAAGAGAAGAGCTCCAACTTCTTAATCATAGCCTCAATTTTGTCCCACATATTGAATATAAAGTGGGGAGAACAAGTATTTGATAACCTGCAAAATCGGCAGTGTTTCCTACTTACAAAGCATGTAGAGGTCTGTAATGTTTTATCATAGGTACACTTCAACTGAGAGACGGAATATAAAACAAAAATCCAGAAAATCACATTGTATGATTTTTAAGTAATTAATTAGCATTTTATTGCATGACATAAGTATTTGATACATCAGAAAAGCAGAACTTAATATTTGGTACAGAAACCTTTGTTTGCAATTACAGAGATCATACGTTTTCTGTAGTTCTTGACCAGGTTTGCACACACTGCAGCAGGGTTTTTGGCCCACTCCTCCATACAGACCTTCTCCAGATCCTTCAGGTTTCGGGGCTGTCACTGGGCAATAGGGACTTTCAGCTCCATCCAAAGATGTTCTATTGGGTTCAGGTCTGGAGACTGGCTAGACCACTCCAGGACTTTGAGATGCTTCTTACGGAGCCACTCCTTAGTTGCCCAAGCTGTGTGTTTCGGGTCATTGTCATGATGGAAGACCCAGCCACAACCCATCTTCAATGCTCTTACTGAGGGAAGGAGGTTGTTGGCCAAGCTCTTGCGATACATGGCCCCATCCACCCTCCCCTCAATACGGCGCCGTCGTCCTGTCCCCTTTCCAGAAAAGCATCCCCAAAGAATGATGTTTCCACCTCCATGCTTCACGGTTGGGATGGTGTTCTTGGGGTTGTACTCATCATTCTTCTTCCTCCAAACACGGCGAGTGGAGTTTAGACCAAAAAGCTCTATTTTTGTCTCATCAGACCTCATGACCTTCTCCCATTCCTCCTCTGGATCATCCAGATGGTCATTGGCAAACTTCAGATGGGCCTGGACATGCGCTGGCTTGAGCAGGGGGACCTTGCGTGCGCTGCAGGATTTTAATCCATGATGGCGTCGTGTGTTACTAATGGTTTTCTTTGAGACTGTGGTCCCAGCTCTCTTCAAGTCATTGACCAGGTTCTACCATGTAGTTCTGGGCTGATCCCTCATCTTCCTCATGATCATTGATGCCCCACGAGGTGAGATCTTGCATGGAGCCCCAGACCGAGGGTGATTGACCATCATCTTGAACTTCTTCCATTTTCTAATAATTGCGCCAACAGTTGTTGCCTTCTCACCAAGCTGCTTGCCTATTGTCCTGTAGCCCATCCCAGCCTTGTGCAGGTCTACAATTTTATCACACAGCTCTCTGGTCTTGGCCATTGTGGAGAGGTTGAAGTCTGTTTGAGTGATTGTGTGGACAGGTGTCTTTTATACAGGTAACGAGTTCAAACAGGTGCAGTTAATACAGGTAATGAGTGGAGAACAGGAGGGCTTCTTAAAGAAAAACTAACAGGTCTGTGAGAGCCGGAATTCTTACTGGTTGGTAGATGATCAAATACTTATTACTTAAAAATCATACAATGTTATTTTCTGGATTTTTGTTTTAGATTCCGTCTCTCACAGTTGAAGTGTACCTATGATTAAAATGACAGACCTCTACATGCTTTGTAAGTAGAAAAACCTGAAAAACCGGCAGTGTATCAAATACTTGTTCTCCCCACTGTAGTTGAGGAGAGTCCCTGTAATTATCACATTTCAGCTAAGACCCAAATGCAGACTGTGTAAGTAACAATGTTTATTACAGCAACAGGGGCAGGCAAACGACAGGTCAAGGCAGGCAGGGGTCGATCATTCAGAGTAGTGGGGTAAAGTTACAGGACGACAGGCAGGCTCAGGGTCAGGTCAGGCAAAGGTCGGTAATCCAGAGTAGTGGGGCAAAGGTACCGGACATCAGGCAGGTTCGGGTCAGGCCGGGCAGAAAAGGTCAAAACCGGGTAAACAGGAACACAATCAATAGACAGGAACAGAGGGTAAACCGCTGGTAGGATTGACGAAACAAACCGAACTGGCAACAAACAAACAGAGAACACAGGTTTAAGTACCCAAAGGATAATGGTGAAGATGGGGGACACCTGGAGGGGGGTGGAGACAAGCACAAGGACAGGTAAAACAGATTAGGGTGTGACAGTAATCCTAGATTCAGATCATTCAGGTGAGAAAAAACATCACTCAGATAGGCCAGTTGAGTAAGAAACATGCAAGCGGTCAGACAAGTGAAAATGATGTATGTTGTAAAAGCGTTACCATGGTTGCCCCCCCCCCCCCCCCCCCCCCCGCAAAAATATATTTTTTCAAACATCTCTTACACGAAAAAGGCATTATCATAATTTACACAATTTCAGTGTTATACCAAACTCACGGTGTGGAGATATCACCCTAAAAAACATGAAAATAACAGTTTAACTGCACTGCCCATTTAAAAGAAAATGTTTTTCAAAAGAATAGATTGGCATATTTTGAGTTTAAATATATTACTGTGCTTTGAGTGTTCTGCCCAAAATGTATATTTTGAAATAGAGCTCAAGGGGTCATTTTTAAGAGTTGTTTGGCAAGGATAGGTGATTTGGAAACTGCAGAATCTGCTCTTTCGGATACTATATAAACATCAAAATGTCTTACCTGCTACTGACTCTGTAGGAGAATTAGCAAAAGTCACTTTTTGGCACTCCATTTCCCTGCCTCTGTGTCAATTCTAAGCTGCTCTGTTCATCAGATTCTTCATATACAATTTAATAATATTCTCACCCATCAGATTGCCAATTTAATCTTTAGTCCTTGCACTAACTCTATTATTAGATGTGTGAATTTTTTTTTGATATAGTTTAGGTGTAGTTGCCATGGGCCATCATCAGATGCACAGGCAAGGGGCAAGGGGGAAAATGACATGTCCTCTTAAAACTGCTTATAACAAAAATGATGTTAGTGATATTAAGATTCTAACAAAGACAGTTTGTTAGACTTATTTAGAAAAGTCAAGGACGGGTGGGGGGGTAATTAAAAATGGAGTCATTTAAAAAATACATTTGTTTTGAGTCAATTCTGATCTGAAGCTCACTGCTCTCCTAGTGTTAAATGGTTACATGTATTTGCAGCCTAGCCTACTCTCTCCTGGTCGCTGAGCCAGCGACCTGAGAGGTTGCCAAGCCTAATGTGATTATTACTGTTATATCAGTGCATTATGTTCTAGTCTCATAGTCTATTAATTATAGGCCTATGGTTTACTATGTGTAGGTCTATATGAGTCACATGTTAAATGGAAGAGTCATGGATTTACGTAGGCCTGCAAACTATTGGTCTGTAATGCAAAATCACATATTAAATGGTTTGTTGTGTGCGATCAGTTACAGTAGGGTATAGGGTAGGCTATGTTTTTATGACAATTGAATGACGATTTGAGTGCCTGCATTTTGGTCCACCAACATTTTAGCTGCCCCTGCCATCAACGTAATTCTGCCTATGCCACCGCTCTGACGACGTGGGAGATTAGCCTTTTTTAGACTGTGGCGCCACTGTTTTCAATGGAACAGGCCCAAAGGGGAGTGGAGAAATAAGCGAAGCTGGTGTGGGCATCACACCCCCAACAAAATAAATCTATTAGATTCAGAGGGGCAGCATTCATTTTCATTACAGGGGTTATCTCTTTGCATGCACTGCACTGCAGAGGTGTGTAGGGGGTGTTGGAGGAGAGGGAAAGAGAGCGGAGAGGAGGAGGAGAGGCTCGCTCATCCCTCAACATGCATTTTCTTTGTTTACACATTTTTCCTTCTCCGGGAAATTCATCTTAATCACTGATTGGGGAAGTATAATTGCATTTTTGGGTCAGCCAGATGGTACCTTCGTTGAGGAGATTAATTATTCTACCGGACAACATTAATAAAGCAAATATTGCCCAAGTGAATGCATGGTCACTGTAAACAGGTGAGATGGGGGCTCGAGTCTGCAGATAGCCTGAGGGTAGATCATAATTTATTCCATTTTTTATGAGAGCAGAGCTGGCCAGAGAGAGCATGGTTTCCAGGGAAAGGAATGGCTGTCCATGCACCTGGCTGGAACAAAAATGAGCAGCATATTCTTGCCTTGGACAGAAGAGATTGACTGCTCATTTTCTATATGTTGCATTTTTACAGAATACATTTATTTTCAGGGTCTTAAAACAGCACAATCAGTTCATGTGTAGTGAATGCATGCAGAAAGAATTCAGACCCCTTGACTTTTTCAATTTTTTGTTATGTTACAGCCTTATTTATAAAATGAATTAAATTACATATTTCCTCATCAAAACCACATAACTACCCCATAAATACCCCATAATGAGACTCGAAATTGAGCTCACGTTCATCCTGTTTTCATTAATCATCCTTGAGATGCTTTTACAACTTGATTGGAGTCCACCTGTGGTAAATTCAATTGATTGGACATGATTTGGAGAGGAACACACCTGTCTATATAAGGTCCCACAGTTGACATTGTGTCAGAGCAAAAACCAAGATATGAGGTCGAAAGAATCACCTGTAGAGCTCCAATACAGGGTTGTGTCGAGGCACAGATCTGGCGAAGGGTACCAAAAAATGTCTGCAGCATTGAAGGTCCCCAAGAACACAGTGGCCTCCATCATTCTTAAATGGAAGAAGTTTGGAACCACCTAGACACTTCCTAGAGCTGGCCACCCGGCCAAACTGAGCATTAGAGGGAGAAGGGCCTTGGTCACGGAGGTGACCAAGAACCAGATGGACACTCTGACAGAGCTTCAGATTTCATCTGTGGAGATGGGAGAACCTTCCAAAAGGACAACCGTCTCTGAAGCACTCCACCAATAAGATATTTATGGTAGAATGTCCATACTGAAGCCACTTCTCAGTAAAAGGCACATGACATCACATTGGGCTTGGCAACCTCTCAGTTTGCCAAAAAGCACCTAAAGACTCTCAGACCATGAGAAGCAAGCTTTTCTGGTCTGATGAAACCAATATTGAACTCTTTGGCCTGAATGCCAAGCTTCATGTCTGGAGGAAACCTGGCACTATCCCTACAGTGAAGCATGATGGTGGTAGCATCATGCTGTGAGGATGTTTTTCAGTGGCAGGGACTGGGAGACTAGTCAGGATTGAGAGAAAGGTGAATAAATCAAAGTATAGAGAGATCCTTGATGAAAACCTGCTCCAGAGCACTAAGGACCTCAGACTGGAGCAAAGGTTCACCTTCCAACAGGAAAACGACCCTAAGCACACAGCCAAGACAACACAGGAGTGGCTTCGGGACTTTGAATGTCCTTCAGTGGTCCAGCCAGAGCCAGACTTGAACCCTATCTAATATCTCTGGAGAGACCTGAAAATAGCTGTGCAGCATCGCTCCCCATCCAACCTGACAGAGCTTGAGAGGATCTACAGAGAAGAATGGGAGAAACTCCCCAAATACAGGTGTGCCAAGCTTGTAGCATCATTCCCAAGGAGACTAAAGGCTGTAATCGCTGCCAAAGGTGCTTCAACAAAGTACTGATTAAAGGGTCTTAATACTTATGTAAATGTGATATTTCAGTTTTTATTTTTATACATTTGCTAAATATCTAAAAACCTGTTATGGGGTATTGTGTGTCAAACCTTGCTCCCACTCCCCCTCGCTGGCACTCGAGGGTGCCAGGTATCCCATCATTACGCACACCTGTCACCATTGTTACGTTCGTCAGAGCTTCATTGGACTCACCTGGACCTCATCACTTATTGATTGCCTCTCCTATATCTGTCTATTCCTCTGTTTCATCCCTGTGTCAGCATTAATGTTGTTTTGTTTCCCCTGTCCAGATGCTGTCCTTTCATGTCGATTATTTCTTGAATATTCGCTCACTGTACTTGCTTCTCGTCTCTCAGTGTCTGTCCTCACATTGTGTGTAGATTGATGAGGATTTTTTTTTTTACATTTTAGAATGTAATAAGGCTGAAATGTAACAAAATGTGGAAAAAGTCAAGTGGTCTGAATACTTTCCGAATGCACTGTATATACCTCACCTGCTACCCGTAATAAGACCATGTAATTTGTATATTAACAAAGTCCATTAAAATTTACAATGAGTATACAAAACATTATAGACTGACCAGGTGAATCCACGTGAAAGCTATGATCCTTTTTAATGTCACTTGATAATTGTAGATGATACATGGTTGTGTATGTGTGCCATTCAGAGGGTGAATGGGCAAGACAAACGATAAAGTGCCTTTGAACAGGGTATGGTAGTAGGTGTGTGGTACTGCAAAGCTGCTGGGTTTTTCACGCTCAACAGTTTCCCGTGTTTATCAAGAATGGTCCACCACCCAAAGGACATCCAGCCAATTGGACACAATTGTGGGAAGCATTGGTGTCAACATGGGCCAGCATCCCTGTGGAACACTTTCGACACCTTTTAGAGTCTTTTCCCCTTACTAATTGAGGTTGTTCTGAGGCCAAAATCATGGTGCAACTCAATATTAGGAAGGTGTTCTTAATGTTTTGTACACTCAGTGTATATTATTTGACTCCATAAAGATACAACAGGTATATTGTCGAGTTACAGAAATAGATTATGATGAAAGGTCTGAGAAATAAAACTTTGAACAAGTATTTAGAACCATGGTAAAACAAATTGATTCCATTATACAAGGCAAGTTACAGCATTACAAAATATTAATAATCTCGGTATGATCCAAGAGGGAGAGAAAGATTGTCCATTGCAGAGACAATTCATCAAATACCTATTTATAAGGATTAGATCTGTTTGTATTTCAAATCTGAGTTATTGACCAGCAGAATACTGTAAAAGTGAACATAAAAAGTGAACAGCTATCAGACCTAGAGGACCAACAGACCTCTGCCTCCCAGAGGTGGTGAGATGGGGGACTGGTGATACAGATAAGACCTGAGAAGACGAAACTTGCAACTGGAAAAAAAGTCAGTGAATGCAAAGGCCAGGATAACATAAGCTTTAAAACTGCAAAATTCTCTCAGCCAACAAAAGCATGAGTTGTGCTATAAAAAAATATTTTATTTGCAGGGAATTAGCTTAAAAACTGCAAAATCGACACTTGGCCTTATGATAAACTGTATGAATAGCATTATAAAACAGCACATTTTTCTCTCTTTGCCATGGCTATATGTGTTGAAAAGCAGGAAGTTAACCGATTTCCCCCCCAAAAAAATATTCCGGAGGTCAGTGCCCCGTGGCCCCAAATGGGGTAGTCCGACCCTGAGTGTCTTAATAGGGCGTTGGGCCACCACAAGCCAGAACAGCTTCAATGCACCTTGGAACTCTATTGGAGGGATGCAACACCGTTCTTCCATGAGAAATGACATAATTTGGTGTTTTGTTTATGGTGTTGGAAAACGCTGTCTCATCGGCCGCTCTATAATTTCCCATAAGTGTTCTATTGGGTTAAGATCTGGTGACTGAGACAGCCATGGCAAATGGTTTACATCGTTTTCATGCTTATCAAACCATTCAGTGACCACTCATGCCCTGTGCATGGGGGCATTGTCATCCTATGGGGGCATAGCCATGGAAGTCAAAATAATGGCCTGCCAAGCATTTTTCTACATGAGCCTAAGCATGTTGGGATAGTCATTGCTGTATGGAAGCACCTGCTTTCAATATACTTTGTATCCCTCATTTACTTGTGTTTACATTATTTCCTCAGTTTTCCCTACAGTACCAGTCAAAAGGTTGGACACACATCTTTATTTGTGCTATTTTCTACATTGTAGAATAATAGTGAAGACATCAAACTATGAAATAATGTAGCAACCAAAAAAGTGTTAAAGAAATCAAAATATATTTTTGATTTTAGATTCTTCAAAGTAGCCACTCTTTGCCTTGATGACATCTTGGCACACTCGTGGCATTCTCTAAACCAGCTTCATGAGGTAGTCACCTGGAATGCATTTCAATTACAGGTTTGCGTTGTTTAAAAGTTAATTTGTGGAATTTCTTTCCTTCTTTATGCGTTTGAGCCAATCATTTGTGTTGTGACAAGGTAGGGGTAGTATACAGAAGATAATCCTATTTGGTAAAAGACCGAGTCCATATTATGGCAAAAAAAAGCTCAAATAAGCGAAGAAAAATTACAGCCCATCATTACTTTAAGACATGAAGGTCAGTCAACACGGAACACTTCAAGAACTTTGAAAGTTTCTTCAAGTGCAGTCGCAAAAACTATCAAGCACCATGATGAAACTGGCTCTTATGAGGACCGCATAACACATTACTAGCTAAACATTTTTGTGTTCATAAATTCAATCTGGAGTGCCAGAGTGCGCTCTGGGCGTTCTTAAATTCAGAGTGTTGTCAGATTGTCCATTTTTCAATTCTGAGTGTTTCCCCTCTCGGAGCGTTCAGAGGTCACTGGCCGAGGAGTAGGCTTGATCCGAGCGTTCTGACCATCACAAGCTAACTGGCTAGCTACTTCCAGACACAAATGAGAAAACACCTCAATCTTACAATTGTACTTGTCATAGCAGAGCTGGTTAGGGTGTTTTGATGTTATCAACAGAGTTGGTGACTGTAACAGCGTTGGTGACTGTGCTGCCAACATTTACTGACACCGGCCATATTAAACGGGTTTAATCCTAGACCCATGAAATGTGGGCTGAATACAAAGGTTACGGGGCAACAGAAGACGAACAGCAGAGGAGCTAATGATCATGGAGATGAGGAAAGGGCCAATAAAGTGGGGGGAAAGTTTGCGGGACTCCACCCGGTGGGGCAGGTCATGAGTGGACAGCCATACCCTCTGCCCGAGATGATACCGGGGAGCCGGGGTCCAGTGGCGGTCCGCTTGTCATCGATACCTGGAGGTGGTCTTGAGAAGTAGCCGACCGGGCTCTCTTCCTGGCACCGCGACAGTGGCAGACAAGCATCTGGGCCGAGGGTATGTCCACCTCTTCCTCTTGCTACGAGAAGAGCGGGGGCTGATAACGCAGGGAACACTCGAAAGGCGAGAGCCCAGTGGCAGAGCAGGGGAGGGTGTTGCGGGCATATTCAACCCACACGAGTTGCTTGCTCCAGGTGGTGGGGTTGGCGGAGACAAGGCAGCGAAGAGTCATCTCCAGGTCTTGATTGGCTCGCTCCGACTGGCCGTTGGACTGCGGGTGGAACCCGGAGCACAGGCTGGCCAACGACCCAATGAGTGTGCAGAACACCTTCCAGAACCGGGATTTGAACTGAGGGAGCCCATGGATCCGGAAGACGTGCTGCACCATGAGCTGCGCAGTATCTTTGAAAAAGGGTAGCTTGGGGAGAGGAATGACTTTGGAAAACCGGTCCACTACTGTCAGGATGGCGGTGTTGCCATCAGACAGGGGATGTCCAGGGATATGTGAGACCAGGGACGGTGAGGGACAGGCAGTGGTTGAAGAAGACCAGCCGGAACTTGCCGAGGAGTCTTGTTCTGCGCACAGACCATGTAGGCGGCGACGAACGTGGAGATGTCCGGGACCATGGTAGGCTACCAAAACCATTGTCGCACAAAAGCCAGGGGTCCAACGGGAGTGGCAGACAAGCATGAGGAGTGGGCCCACTCCAGGACCGAGGAGTGGACAGTGTCAGGAACAAACATCCGGTTATCTGAATACCTGCCGAATGTACTGTAGTCATCATAAGAATGTCATATACAAAAATATGAGCTTCTCCCTTGATGGGGATCTTAGTTCTGAAGAACTACTACAGCCTGGGGTTCAATGTGTACCCGGCACCACAAGGGGGCAAAAGGGGGCTTAGCCCCCTCAGTTTTAGTTGTATGTACCTGTATAAAAATATAAAGTTCAAATGATTGAGTGACAGGTTGGCGCAAAATCGCTATCTCCGCTGCGCTGTCAGCACAATGGACAGAGCGCACCGCTTGTTGTGCAAGTGGGCTATTGAAAGCCTTTGGGGCGCAGGGATTCCGTTTGCCGGTAATTGTCAGCTTTTGGCCATAAAATAAATGAAAATCTGATAAAATTGTAGCCGGCCAATTGTCCGGGGCTGCCCTGCTGCTGAGGAGAGAAAGAAAGCGAGTGAGGAGCCTTAGTCTAGGCTACTGTTGATTGCGAAGATGGAGGCCTTTTTCATTTCAGTAAAACAAAAGTTAGCGAGTATGCCTACAGTGAAAAGCCTACAAGGCAGACTCCTGTAATGAAAGTGTCTGCCTTTCTGCCCCTGTACCTGTTTCACTGGGGCCTGCTGCTGTGTCCAGCAAGTCTCTCTCTCTCTCTCTCCCTCTCCCTCTCCCTCTCCCTCTCCCTCTCCCTCTCCCTCTCCCTCTCCCTCTCTCTCCTCTCTCCTCTTCCCTCTCTCCTCTTCCCTCTCTCCTCTTCCCTCTCTCCTCTTCCCTCTTCCCTCTTCCCTCTTCCCTCTTCCCTGGGGAAAAAAATGCTCCGGGAGAAAGAAAAGTGTTCATTTTAAAATCCAATTGCTGGGAAACACACCAATCCTGTTGTTATTTCTCAACTCTCAATTATGAGCTCAATAAAAACTATTTTACAAAGATATTTAATAGAGCTTTGAGATACAGAATGCGAAATATTAATTGGCCATTGCAAATGCATAGGCCTCACTAAATATACTGTTAGTTTAATGCATGGCTACTATGAGTATATATTATCTTTAGAGTTAGTGATCTAGCCAATGTGTTTTGAGTTTCCACTTACTCGGGTAGTGAATTAGCCCCAAATAAATGAGCCTATGACATTAAAGCACATAAAGATGCAGGCATATCAATCTATTGAAAGAAAAAAAACATTCTGGAGCCCTATTTTAACAGTAAAATATATCAATAATAGCATAATTGTCTACATAAATGCATGACAAACACTGGATTAGGTTACACATTCAAATATTAGGCCCAACAATTTTTTCTATTGCGTGATGCTGCTGGGTGCGACCAAATCATGGGCTGGTGCCACCAACTGAAACTTAGTGGCACAGGTGGCCACCAGACCACACAAGTGTTGGTCTGGAGCCCTGCTACAAATGGAATGTCCTCCTTATGGAAAAGTTGTGATATTGTAGTAAACAAACATGAAAAGACTGTTGGCATGGCCAAAGCAGGCTATTGTGCAACTCGCTATTCAGGTAGGATGCAATTTTGTATTTTTTTTTCTTCGTATTTATAATCATTTGAGTTTATCATTTTTATTGTTGTAGGCCTATTTATTAATCCAAACCAGCGCTTTAAATATGTCAAACGTGTTTTCTTTCATTCTGTTGAGACAGAATTAATTTTCTTTAATTGTTTGCTCCGTATTTACTTTAGGATAGGTTATAAGTAGGCCTATTGTAAAATAAATATCATTAGCCTATTGCTGTCATTTGTTGGGTACAGTAGGCACTAGCCTTTCTTGGTAATTGCTCCAATATAGCCTGTTCAAAACTTTTGGGCGTTCTTAAATTCAGAGTGTTGTCAGATTGTCCATTTTTTAATTCTGAGTGTTTCCCCTCTCGGAGCGTTCAGAGGTCACTGGCCGAGGAGTAGGCTTGATCCGAGCGTTCTGACCATCACAAGCTAACTGGCTAGCTACTTCCAGACACAAATGAGAAAACACCTCAATCTTACAATTGTACTTGTCATAGCAGAGCTGGTTAGGGTGTTTTGATGTTATCAACAGAGTTGGTGACTGTAACAGCGTTGGTGACTGTGCTGCCAACATTTACTGACACCGGCCATATTAAACGGGTTTAATCCTAGACCCATGAAATGTGGGCTGAATACAAAGGTTACGGGGCAACAGAAGACGAACAGCAGAGGAGCTAATGATCATGGAGATGAGGAAAGGGCCAATAAAGTGGGGGGAAAGTTTGCGGGACTCCACCCGGTGGGGCAGGTCATGAGTGGACAGCCATACCCTCTGCCCGAGATGATACCGGGGAGCCGGGGTCCAGTGGCGGTCCGCTTGTCATCGATACCTGGAGGTGGTCTTGAGAAGTAGCCGACCGGGCTCTCTTCCTGGCACCGCGACAGTGGCAGACAAGCATCTGGGCCGAGGGTATGTCCACCTCTTCCTCTTGCTACGAGAAGAGCGGGGGCTGATAACGCAGGGAACACTCGAAAGGCGAGAGCCCAGTGGCAGAGCAGGGGAGGGTGTTGCGGGCATATTCAACCCACACGAGTTGCTTGCTCCAGGTGGTGGGGTTGGCGGAGACAAGGCAGCGAAGAGTCATCTCCAGGTCTTGATTGGCTCGCTCCGACTGGCCGTTGGACTGCGGGTGGAACCCGGAGCACAGGCTGGCCAACGACCCAATGAGTGTGCAGAACACCTTCCAGAACCGGGATTTGAACTGAGGGAGCCCATGGATCCGGAAGACGTGCTGCACCATGAGCTGCGCAGTATCTTTGAAAAAGGGTAGCTTGGGGAGAGGAATGACTTTGGAAAACCGGTCCACTACTGTCAGGATGGCGGTGTTGCCATCAGACAGGGGATGTCCAGGGATATGTGAGACCAGGGACGGTGAGGGACAGGCAGTGGTTGAAGAAGACCAGCCGGAACTTGCCGAGGAGTCTTGTTCTGCGCACAGACCATGTAGGCGGCGACGAACGTGGAGATGTCCGGGACCATGGTAGGCTACCAAAACCATTGTCGCACAAAAGCCAGGGGTCCAACGGGAGTGGCAGACAAGCATGAGGAGTGGGCCCACTCCAGGACCGAGGAGTGGACAGTGTCAGGAACAAACATCCGGTTATCTGAATACCTGCCGAATGTACTGTAGTCATCATAAGAATGTCATATACAAAAATATGAGCTTCTCCCTTGATGGGGATCTTAGTTCTGAAGAACTACTACAGCCTGGGGTTCAATGTGTACCCGGCACCACAAGGGGGCAAAAGGGGGCTTAGCCCCCTCAGTTTTAGTTGTATGTACCTGTATAAAAATATAAAGTTCAAATGATTGAGTGACAGGTTGGCGCAAAATCGCTATCTCCGCTGCGCTGTCAGCACAATGGACAGAGCGCACCGCTTGTTGTGCAAGTGGGCTATTGAAAGCCTTTGGGGCGCAGGGATTCCGTTTGCCGGTAATTGTCAGCTTTTGGCCATAAAATAAATGAAAATCTGATAAAATTGTAGCCGGCCAATTGTCCGGGGCTGCCCTGCTGCTGAGGAGAGAAAGAAAGCGAGTGAGGAGCCTTAGTCTAGGCTACTGTTGATTGCGAAGATGGAGGCCTTTTTCATTTCAGTAAAACAAAAGTTAGCGAGTATGCCTACAGTGAAAAGCCTACAAGGCAGACTCCTGTAATGAAAGTGTCTGCCTTTCTGCCCCTGTACCTGTTTCACTGGGGCCTGCTGCTGTGTCCAGCAAGTCTCTCTCTCTCTCTCTCCCTCTCCCTCTCCCTCTCCCTCTCCCTCTCCCTCTCCCTCTCTCTCCTCTCTCCTCTTCCCTCTCTCCTCTTCCCTCTCTCCTCTTCCCTCTCTCCTCTTCCCTCTTCCCTCTTCCCTCTTCCCTCTTCCCTGGGGAAAAAAATGCTCCGGGAGAAAGAAAAGTGTTCATTTTAAAATCCAATTGCTGGGAAACACACCAATCCTGTTGTTATTTCTCAACTCTCAATTATGAGCTCAATAAAAACTATTTTACAAAGATATTTAATAGAGCTTTGAGATACAGAATGCGAAATATTAATTGGCCATTGCAAATGCATAGGCCTCACTAAATATACTGTTAGTTTAATGCATGGCTACTATGAGTATATATTATCTTTAGAGTTAGTGATCTAGCCAATGTGTTTTGAGTTTCCACTTACTCGGGTAGTGAATTAGCCCCAAATAAATGAGCCTATGACATTAAAGCACATAAAGATGCAGGCATATCAATCTATTGAAAGAAAAAAAACATTCTGGAGCCCTATTTTAACAGTAAAATATATCAATAATAGCATAATTGTCTACATAAATGCATGACAAACACTGGATTAGGTTACACATTCAAATATTAGGCCCAACAATTTTTTCTATTGCGTGATGCTGCTGGGTGCGACCAAATCATGGGCTGGTGCCACCAACTGAAACTTAGTGGCACAGGTGGCCACCAGACCACACAAGTGTTGGTCTGGAGCCCTGCTACAAATGGAATGTCCTCCTTATGGAAAAGTTGTGATATTGTAGTAAACAAACATGAAAAGACTGTTGGCATGGCCAAAGCAGGCTATTGTGCAACTCGCTATTCAGGTAGGATGCAATTTTGTATTTTTTTTTTCTTCGTATTTATAATCATTTGAGTTTATCATTTTTATTGTTGTAGGCCTATTTATTAATCCAAACCAGCGCTTTAAATATGTCAAACGTGTTTTCTTTCATTCTGTTGAGACAGAATTAATTTTCTTTAATTGTTTGCTCCGTATTTACTTTAGGATAGGTTATAAGTAGGCCTATTGTAAAATAAATATCATTAGCCTATTGCTGTCATTTGTTGGGTACAGTAGGCACTAGCCTTTCTTGGTAATTGCTCCAATATAGCCTGTTCAAAACTTTTGTGAGGGTTAAACCAGTTCGCAAGTGTTTTGTTTCATTATGTCGAGCCATTTTCTTTGGTCAAATTAAGTTCCAACAGTAATGTTGTGTTTGCCGCAATATAATATCGTGCTCCTATATTCCTTCTAAACAATGGCTTGACTAAACAATGGCTTGGTGTGGTGTGGCTGTAAGTCCTATCATACTGCAGGCCTATGCTATGAATGAAGTGCACACAGGCATGACAATAAATAAACAGTTTAACTTGAGGTGTGGAAGTATGTTTTCCGCCTTTCCAGAGTTAATCCTATAATCGAACAATATGATGTTTAACCTTAAAAAAAAGATTCTAATTGAAAATGTTGGAATGAGCCTCATGCTGTATTCCTATATCTGTATAGCAGACACAGTAGCCTATCTGACAAGTATAAAGAATTATACAACGGGTGGGTCTAATCCTGAATGATGATTGATTAAAACCGCATTCCAGCCAGTGTCTATTCCACAAGTTGCCACCGGCTAAATCTATGACCTTAAAATGCCTATTTACTCTGTTCCATCTGACTGCGCAATCGACTGTCTCAACAGCCCATCCAGGCAACTTATTGTGCAGCAATGCTCCCCATCCAACCTGACAGAGCTTGAGAGGATCTACAGAGAAGAATGGGAGAAGAAAGCTAAAAACAAATCTAAAAACCTGTTTTTGCTTTGTCATCATGGGTATTGTGTGTAGATTGATGAGGGGGAAAATAATTTAATCAAATTTAGAAACGTAGGAAAATGTGGAAAATGTCAAGGGGTCTGAATACTTTCCGAAGGCACTGTACATGGCTATCAAAAGGTCAGAACCGGGTAAGCCTATACGAAACTCAGACCTTATATGAAGTAGTTCTAAAATTCCAGACACAAAAAATAATGGGGGAAAAAACAATTGGAACCATTACCAGGTTTTACCGCTAAGTTTTATGGGTATTATGGGTCCACTTTTATGGGTCCACTTTGCCAGTCTATTGGCAAGGTTGCTCGCCAAGCGGACTGGCCATTCCTTCTAAGCAAAAAAAGGTTGCTATGCAAGCTGGCTACTTCTCTTTTGCTTGCTAGCCGACTAAAGCTAACGCACAATCACATCAAGCAGCTGAATTGACAGCAAACAATGTGTCATGACATTGGCCTGTTGGGGGAGGTTTATGACCCCCATAAATACCCCCCCCCCCCCCCCCCCCCCGTTTCTCTCTCTTGACTCTTGAAAAGCCCTTTGTTAACATAGAGTTTCTGGGAACATCAAAAGGTGGGAAACGGAACCATATTTCGGTAATCCAACCAGTTGAAAATGTGCATTGGTACTTAATGAATATGATGTCAGATCAGTTGGCGTTTGAGACATGATTACTGATGATAGGACGACATAAACTGTATCTTGGAAAATCTACACATTCTTGTTATCAGATTCACATGGAATTGTTGTGCAATTTAAATGTTTAAATATGAAACTATTTGTGAAAATATGAAATGTAATTTTTAGCTTTTTATTGAGAGAATGGTTTGTCATAAGAACACCACTCTGCTCACTCATAGGCCCCGCCCAAGTGAACAGACATGGGTTGTAAACTATGAAACACGCCCTTCTTTCACCATAATATAAACCCATTGACGAAAATTCAACTTCCGTTTCCAAGGACGTGAGGACTTGCGGTCCCCGCGTTAAAAAGGACAAGGTCACCTACAGAACTAAGCCAACCTCAGCGTGAGATCTGGTTGAACGACAAGATGACCCCATGATGACGATCCACATGCCGAAAGGACTATACCAATGAGCTTAATGTATGGCAACTTGGTATGAACTTTGAACTCTTATTCACTAAAGAAGTGATACCTCCTAGCCGTTGCGTTAGCGCAGCAACTGTAGACGTGGGCTAGGAGAGGACAGACAGAGTATCCATTCTACCATGCTCCAGTTCACCACTAGACATTCTTCAGAGGACCAGAGATTCATGCTGGACCACCCCGCCTTCTATCTATGACCAATCTTCCGAAGCGCAGCTCAGAGTAAATATTTATTGCATTTTCCTTTTTCAAATTGGTGGTTATTTAGACTGCATATGATACTGTATTTACAAAAGCATAGCTGCCTACGGCCCGATAGAGACACAAAACCTTTTTGCTCCTCAGTCTTCCCGCTTTTTCACTCAAACCCAACCCCCTTTCTTTGTGTCATCAGCTGTCATATCTGTTCTGTCCACTAGGGACGTTTTACTTTATGACATAATTTGTAATCAATGTATGATTCATTCTGTGTATATGTAATTCTGTGTGATTATTTAGGTATTTAGTAAATAAATAATTGAACCACATTTTGTATTGCTCATTCAACTTGTTAGCCAGGGTTCGTGAAGAATTTACAACTTTCAGATGAGATTGAATGAAGTGATGATTAAATATTGACTGCTACTGATGTCAAATATTACTAGGTCTTTAAGAGTTTATTTGGAAGATCTATAAACATTATTTTGTGGTGCTCCGACTTTCTAGTTAATTACATTTACCTGATTAGCTTAATCAGGTAATATTAATGACAGAGAAATTATTTTATAGAATAGCATGTCATATCACTTAATCCGGCATAGCCAAAGCCACGACAAATGTGTATTTTCATTGGCTTTAGCTTTGTTTTTATTGCCTTTTCTTTGGATATATCCATTATAATGATCCTGATAAATAAATTTGCCTTTCTCAGAGAAGCTGTCAGTCTCGTCCAGACACGTAAAATTTGGAGTGGAGATCGCAACAACAAAAAAACTGAAACATTGTTGCACAGATCGGAGAGGCAGGCAGCAAGATTTAGAAAAAAACAAACTGTTGCCTGCCAAAATGCTAGGCTAAAGGCGTGGGGAAATATTGGCCCTTTTTTCCAGGGAAGATTAAGCTTATGAATTGCCTGGCTGGCTGTGGGAAAGTGGATGCACATTAATCATTCAAATGAAATTGTTAACAGGCTTTACCCGGGGATGGTCTTAAATAAGTCACTGCTATCAACCAATCAGCATCCAGGATCCAAACAACCGTTTTATAATTAGTACCATAGCATAGTAATTGTATGAGCAGCAGACAAGCATTCCTCTTTTCAACTGAGTCATTTCTGTATAATGGGACAAAGACAAGGAGAGAGAAACAGAGCAGGGGTATTCTTCATGGATACACGCCAGCCAAATTGCCAGAGGAGGTTGGTAATTTTCCAAAATCCGGAACATAAAATAAATAATAAAGAGACATCAACACCAGCTGTGCAGGAGAGGATCAAAGTTGTATGCTTTTAGGAAGATTTCACCAGAAGCTGTACATCTGGGTGGAGAGAGAGAGAGACATACTGCATCCCAAATGGCATCCCATTCCCTTCATAGTGGACTATGGGCCCTTGTCAATAGTAGTGCACCTTATAGGGAATACAGCGCCATTGGGACGCAGCCATTAACAAAAGGATGCAGGACAGCTAGCAGCGTCAGGTTAGAATCAATAGGGCCATTGATGATGAAAGGGCCTGTAATGTAGTCTGTATACATCAGGAGGTAGGTTTCCACTCCAACCCTAATCTAGCACACCTGATTCTAATGATTACCTGGTTGATCAACTGAATCAGATTAGTTACAACTTGGGTTGGAGTGAAAACCTACAGGAGGGTACGTCTCCAGGAACAGGGTTGAAGAGTTCTGGTATACATGGTACGCAGTAGAACCAGAGCCTTCTATTGCAATTGCAATAAAAGGCTCTGCACATCTGAGCAGAACCAAAACAAGGCAGAATGGAAGAAGAGATCAGAGGGAGCAGAGTGGTAAATGTCGGCATAAGTGCACAGGCAGGAATTACAGTGCATTTGGAAAGTATTCAGACCCCTTGACTTTTTCTACGTTACAGCCTTACACTAAAATGGGTGAAATTGTTTTTTTCCCTCATCAATCTACACACGATACCCCATAATGACAAAGCAAAAACAGGTTTTTAGAAATGTTTGCAAATTTATATCACATTTACATAATAATTCAGACCCTTTACTCAGTACTTTGTGGAAGCACCTTTGGCAGAGACTACAGCCTTGGGTCTTCTTAGGTTGACGCTACAAGCTTGGCAAACCTGTATTTGGGGAGGGGAGTTTCTCACATTCTTCTCTGCAGATCAAGCTCTGTCAGGTTGGATGGGGAGTGCCACTGCACAGCTATTTTCAGGTCTCTCCAGAGATGTTCGATCGGGTTCAAGTCCGGGCTCTGGCCGGGCCACTCAACGACATTCAGAGACTTATCCCGAAGCCACTCCTGCTTTATCTTGGCTGTGTGCTTAGGGTCGTTGTCCTGTTGGAAGGTGAAACTTCGCCCCAGTCTGAAGTCCTGAGCACTCTGGAGGTTTTCATCAAGGATCTCTCAGTACTTTGCTCCGTTCATCTTCCTTCAATCCTGACTAGTCTCCCAGTCCCTGCCGCTGAAAAACATCCCCACAAAATGATGCTGCCACCACCATGCTTCACCATAGGGATGGTGCCAGTTTTCCTCCAGACGTGATGCTTGGCATTCAGGCCAAAGACTTCAATCTTGGCGTCATCAGACCAGAGAATCTTGTTTCTCATGGTCTGAGAGTCCTTTTGACAAACTCAAAGCGGGCTGTCATGTGCCTTTTACTGAGGAGTGGCTGCTGTCTGGTCACTCTACCATAAAGGCCTGATTGGTGGAGTGCTGCAGAGATGGTTGTCCTTCTGAAAGGTTCTCCCATCTCCACAGAGGAATTCTGGAGCTCTGTGAGAGTGACCACCTCCCTGACCAAGGCCTTTCTCCCCGATTAATCAGTTTGGCCGGGCGGCCAGCTCTAGGAAGAGGCTTGGTGGTTCCAAACTGTGCTTCGACAGAACCCTGTCTCTAAGATCTACAGACAATTTCTTCGACCTCATGGCTTGGTTTTTGCGCTGACAACTGTCAACTGTTGGACCTTAAGTAGACAGGTGTGTGCCTTTCCAAATCATGTCCAATCAATTGAATTTACCACAGGTGGACTCCAATCCAGTTATAGAAACATCTTAAGGATGATCAATGGAAACAAGATGCACCCAAGCTCAATTTCAAGTCTCATAGCAAAGGGTCTGAATGCTTATGTAAATATTGTGTGTAGATTGATGAAGAAAAACATTTATTCAATCAATTTTAGAATAAGGCTGTAACATAACAATATGTGGAAAAAGGGAACGGGTCTGAATACTTTCCGAATGCACTATATATCCACCGAATGTCCCTTCTCTGGTTCATTAATTATTATGAGTAGTTGTGGAGATGATTGCATTTGTCGGAGTAATAGATGAAAGGACAGTGAATTGCAGTGAGTCCATATGAGTTGAAACTTTTGTTTCTGTATCGAATGACTGCATTGAGGAATACCACCCATTATTAACCTACAATTTAATTTAGAAGCTATCTTTAATGGCCTTCCCTCGTGATAAAACGTATTGAAACTTCAAAAATAGGGATGAAATAAATAAAAAAATTCAAAAAAACATTCCAATGATTACATACACTGATTACATGAACAACATCATTTTTCATCGACTTTGTTGGCAATTCATCAAGCTAATCTAAGAGGAGGTGTCTACTGCGCCACCTGCTACGTCAAAGCAATACAGTTTGCTGTATTACTAGTCACCACATGACACGTTTGATATTGTGTGCTGCATTCCACGAGGTTCAGGCTGCCTAATTTTCAGAAACAAACATGCAATGTATAGGTCACCATGTCTCTCTCCACAACTTATTTTCACAAAATGATTTTTTTTTAAATGACAATGGAATTAATACAATGAATAAAATAAAATACAAATGTATAATATAAATAACTTGAAACTATGTGTTCATTTATATTTATATTTGTTTATTTGTCCCCATTTCATTAAAACAACATTGTTGTTCACTATTTCAGTCAGAGATCATGTTTTAGTTAAAGAACTTCGATAACTAATTAAGATGAGATATACACTGTTTATAGAGATCATTGGAGAGAAGACAGGCCTGGATGTCCTTTAGGATGATATGGTCAATGCAGCGGTTGCCATAGGGATGCACCTACCTCAGGCATTTAAAGAGTCAATTGTTTCCTGAGCAGTCAATGTGATGAGGATGTACTTACTTACATCAGTGACTGACCACAAGGCCGGCATCCCAAATGGAACCCTATTCCCTATATTCTGCCATAGAGCTCTGGTCAAAAGTGGTGCACTACATTGGAAATAGGGTGCCATTTGGGACGCAACCAAGATGTGTTGACCCCTATTAGTGCTGTGCTGTAAGCCGACATGATAGCTGCCCTTTTGCTCTGCACTGTATGTGGCCAGTTAACTAAAAGCAGAACAGAAGAATTAGCCATCAAAGAGAAATCTAGTGGTACTGCTTCAGGTGAGAACTCCCTTCCAGAGCATTAGTTGCATTAAAACTGAAACGTACTATCAGAACTCAGGATAACAACCAGATGTAGACAGCTAGAGTCACATATGTGCATTGACCCAAACAGGGGCCATTCAAAAGAAGACAGAGGTCCGTAATCCAGGGCAGAGTCAATAAGGTACAGAACAGCATGCAGGCTCGGGGTCAAGACAGGCAGTTGTTCGTAAACGGGTCAGAGTCAGGCAGGTACAGAACGGCAGGCAGTCTCGGGGTCAGGGCAGGCAGAATGGTCAGAACAGGGGAAAGTAGGAAACAGAACTTGAGACAGCAGGGAGAAGGGAAAACACGCTGGTAAGACCTGACAAGACCAGACAAACTGGCAACAGACAAACAGAGAACACAGGTATAAATACTGGAGGGGGTGGAGACTAGCACAAAGACAGGTAAAACAGATCGTGTGACACGTACTGTATGACCCATAGCATGTGAATGGGAATGAATCTATTATGTACTCTTATCATTCTTGTTAAAGGGCTCTTATACCCATGTATTTGTAAAGCATGTTACAGAGAAAGGGGTCCCTGCTTTAATTACTATAAAATGTACCATTATAAGTAATCACAGAATAATTGCAATGCACTAACATGTTATTAAACTCACACTTTTCCTTAATTATATAATTACAATATATCAACACTGGTAAGAAAAAAAAGCAACCTAAAGTAGCAGGTATAAAATCATTCTCATGTTAGGCTCCTATAAGTGACCAAAAATACACCTGCGTGAGTAGCTAATTATCTCCTCAAGGTGACTTTGTGTCCCCAGTCCTCGCCATGGTACTCCTTCTCTCACACTGTGTCTGCAATCAGGAGTCTCCTCTTCCTGCCTCTCCTCTTTCCTCCTCTCCTCTCCTCTCCTCTTCCCTCCTCTCCTCTACTCTCTGGACAGCTGCATGCCGCCAGTCCAACACCCCAGACTTTAAAACCTCACTCTAATTAAACCAATGTTTAAATTGGTGGCTAATCTATAGGCTACTGCAGTCCGATTCAACATCCATCATTGATTGGTCGGTCTGGCCATTTCAAAGGCCCTGGGGAAGGCAAACTAATGAAAAAATATTTGAATGGTGCCCTTTTGTAGGAAGAGTTGTAAGAATTGAGTCTTCGTGGTATACCTGATTATATGTTTTACCTGTCCGTACAAACAACGTACTGTATATATGCAAGTACATGTGATTTGTCACTCAAACCTTTACAGTGCATATAAGCAACACAAAAAAAATTTGTACTATTTGATGTTGGTCAGTTCATCATAAAAGCCTCGTAGTTGTCATTGACACACAAAAAAGTAACAAAAAATGAAGTGGAATTCCATGGAATATTCCGTGGCTCAATGGAATGAGGAAAGAAAGTTTTGTGTGTGATGGAATTCCATATGCCGCAATCTATTGTAGATCAGATTACTCTTCATTTATGCTAGGTCATCAAAAACAACAAGGAGCCTAATGACAGATGGATATGGAAAAATACTGTATGTACACTGTATAACCAGAGGTTGGAGGGAAGTATTGAGGTGTGGTCTTTCCAATCACACCTCAGTTATAGCGAATTATTTGATTTAGTGGTAGCTGCTAGGAGAGATATTGCTTTTTTTCTCAGTGGTTCTCCACAGCAAATTTAAGTCAGGCAAACTCCTGGGACTCCTCTTTTGGGTCCCTGGCCTGCAGGGATCCAACCAAAGCGTCAGCCATCATTGAGGCGGCTAGGTGGCTCAGTGCGGCCACGGAAAATAAAGGAAAAAGTGAGAAACTATTGCCTCTTATATATATATTTTTTCCCCCCTGTCTCCTATTCCCTTGTGTGGGAATTGATCTAGTGGGTCTGATTCAGGCTCAGTATTAAATCACCTTCAGGGTCCTGAGTGAACATAGTGGAGAGCCTGTCTCACCTCCCCTTTGTTCAGCCCAACACCTGCGATAATAGAAAGCGTTCGTTTTTACACTGAGGGGACCAGGCCCCAATCTTGCCTTGGGTTTTTTACCTCTTCTTTTCTTTTTTTAAACCACATTGTGTCTGGCCTTTTGTGTGCTCTGATGGAAATAGCACTTTCCACACAAAGACGCCACATTGTTATACAGTGGCAACAAATGAGTCTTTTGTGAGTGGACTGATGGTGCTCTTTCATTATAGTGAGAAGGGAAAGTTAATCCCTCCTCCTTGTTTTTCCTGGTGTGGTCCCAGCCAACCTCTAAGACCATGTTGATTTCGCTATGTGGCGGTGTGTGTCTATTGCCATGTTGATTTCGCTATGTGGCGGTGTGTGTCTATTGCTCCTATGTGTTTACATCAGGGATGAAAACAAATTGCTTGTGTAATCATAGCTTTGGTTAGATTGCTTGAGGCAATTAATCACTAACAGTCATTATGTAAGCTGTCATTATTTAATTTTCTGGCAGCACAAAAGACTGTATGGTTCAAGCTCAGTGCACATCTTAGGAACCGCACCAGGGAACCACACTAGCGTACCACATCAGGGTATCAAATTCATAACTGAGAATACCCCTACTTTCCCCTCACTCATTTAGCAGACATCAGAATTGATCATGTCGACGCTATAATTCTGCGTGGAACTGGTCATAATACAGTGAGGGACATATCTTCTCTTCAGATCCAAACAGACCCTACAGCAGCCACACCAATAAACCATGGGAATAAAGGGCCTCGGGTGTTGACCTGCTAGAGCTATTTAGTGTGTTGGAAGCCCATAACTACAGAAGTCTAGGGGGAACACCTTCACTCTGTCTCCACAAGTTAAAAGCTGAACTCTTTCAGACCTACACACCACCATAAATCTTTCTGGCAGGGTAGTAGATTGTATTTGAAGTGGGGCTCCAATTTGCCATGTGGCTTGTTGACTCCCTGATTACTGTTCCCGGGTAGAGGAATGTAGCAGAACATCCTTGGTAAGGTTTGACATTGAGCACAGTACGCTCAGCTCTGGACTAGTCATTTGTCATGGATATTACCCACTGACAGCTGTCAGGCAAAGTGTTCTATGTCATGGGGGTACGCATGAACTTCCTTCTCAATGGTGATGCAATAGTTTTACCCAATACCATTTCTGTAACTCTACACAAATTGTACCATCTCTGGTGGAGGTGTTTTGCTTGTTCTTCATATAAACAGCTATTTCAACATGATATTGCTGATTTGAAGAATTCATGTAATGATCTTTACATAAAAAACATAATAGTGCACTTATTTGTCACCACTTGGCCGACAGCCGTCCGTCGTCTCCCACACTGTTTTGATTGACCAAAAATCTCCTACAAGCCGGGATCCGACAGAGCTTTGAGAATGCAATCTGTGGTGTTGGTGGTGAAGGTCAGGGAGCGCTGCGACCTGTAGAGACATGATCCCGATGACTCTGGTCATTAATTTCCCTCCATCACACAGAGGCCATGCAGCCACTGCACGGCTCCAAGCTGGGAACGCCGGGCAGAGATAAGAGCATAGTTATTACCGCCCCTGTCCCTGCTCGCTCTCCCCCTTCTCCACATCCCTCTCCTCCTCTCCTCTCTGTGTGCATCCTAAATAGCACGCTATCCCCTATATGGTGCCCTACTTTTGACCAGAGCCCTATGGCCCTATAGGGAATAGGGTGCCATTTGGAATGCAACCTCTCTCTCTGTGGATGTGTGTGTATGGTGAGTCCTTACACTCAGTTGTGACAGGCCAGGCATCACTCTGACAGCCCCTCACTCTCCCTCTAATGGAGTCGCTGGGAACGCAGCTCCTCAATTAGACAGGTCCAGGGGATTAGCTTGGGTTGGTTCATTTGATGGAAAGTTGGTTTGCAATGGATATACTGAAATTGTGTTTGGGGAAAAATGTAGCCCAACACCTGTAATAGTGAATACACCTGTAATAGTGAATACAATGTTTTTTAAGATAATCTTGCCTCTTGGCCAACATTTTGGTTGACATGGTAGATGTGAGATTGAAACATATGCACAACCTGTGTTCTGTAGTGAGGTAGGTTTTCTGTACATAGCTGCCATGCTGCGGCTCTTGTGCTCAACATCTAAATTGGACCATACAGAGAGAGGTGACGAGGTGGACAGCTGTGTCCCTGGGCCTGTTATGGCCTGACAGGACGTGACAGAGATGACCATCATAGCCGTGTCAGTCACTCTCTGGCTCCTTCAACCCCATCACACGCTGCTAAGTGGCGGAAGAGAGGGATGGGATGAGTACAATGAAAGAGACATGGACAGCGAGAGAGAGAGGGAACGAGAGGGAGAAAAACATGTGTTATCTGCAGGTGCACTTCGCAAGTCAAAGGGTGTTTTTGTCCCATGGACGTTCACCACTTCTCATCCGCATTGGCTTTTAGTGCCCTCTCTGACCCAGCAAGAGAACCATAGGTTCTGAACAGAATGTTGCAGTATATCTATGGCCATGCAGGAACTATACCTGACCATGTGACCTGACCTTAAACATACCTGCATTCTTGCCTATCCTTTTTTCATCTTAGCCTCTACGCCTGAATGGTCCAGATTATGAAAGTTCGCGCAGATAAGACTTTGGTGTTTCATATTCAACCTAGTTAAAAAAACCTTGCTTGTTAGCTAAGATGCCCTGTGATTTTCCTAACCTCAAAGACTCAATAGTTTTGAGAACTATGATTCTTTCTAAATGACTAGAAGGATTCATTGTAAAGCCTGCTGGGGCTGTTGTTGTTTAGCCTTAAGAGGTTATCCATTTTCCCCTATAGGATCTGGCTCCAACAGATACCTTTCCAGGACACAGACACTGTGAGACATAGGAGCTCAGACAGGTCTAATGGTGCCAGAGAGGATGGTGCGTTACCGCTACGCATGGTGAAATTACATTTCGAATTAGAAGCTAGGTACTACCTAGTGCGTGCTAGCTAGTGTATACTAGCTAGTGTGTACTAGCTAGCTAGTTTGTACTAGCTAGTTAGTGTGTACTATCTAGTGTGTACTAGCTAGCTAACTAGGGTGTGCTAGCTAGCTACATAGTGTGTACTAGCTAGCTAGTGCCCTCATGAAAAAAGATTGCAGTCAGACTGCAGACTAACTGCCATACACTACAGTATAAATGCAGTTAGAGTATGCTGCAAATACTGCATTTTGGACGCAGATAGTGTGTACTAGCTAGCTGCACAAGCCACAGTGGTTAACATAGCGCCCTTGACCAGAGATAGTGCGCTGGTATGTGCATAGCACACTGGACGCCCTGGAACAAAACACACTGACGCCCTGGCACAAAGCTACTGACTCACGCGCAACACATGACCAACAAACATCTACAGGTAGCACAAACACATACCGTCTGTGATGCAGAAATACCAAAATACCATCTGAGATACATGCGCTTGGAGGTTTGGCGACCAGGCGATGTCAGCGTGAATAATTCTCAGCTGGATGCTTTTCATTTTTCCTGAGGATATGATTTATTCATTGTCGTAACATTACTGATATTTGCAGCGATATAAGGAACTGCCTTTGTTCTTGCATTTACAAGACCATGGACAAACTGCACAAACACTACACAAAAGTCTGACGTACATTACTTGATATTTGATCTCTAAGTCTAAACCTGAGGATGTTTCCCTGTGAACGTACTCTCAAAGAGCTTTGTGAACTAAGCAGATTGGAGAAGAGAAAATGGCCTTCATTTCTGTCTCGCGGCATGATAAATCAAGATCGGCCACATCAAATGTGCTTCAAGCTGTGTACGGTAGTGTTTGTTACTAAGGCACTCTCATTGAAGGGAAGAAGAGCATTACTCTTATTTCATATCAAAGCACAATCAACGCTTCAACAATCACTGTTTATTGTGACTGGAATTTAATATTTTATGATTTAAACCTAAGATCGTGTAAACACATTCATGACATGTGGGGAACCAAAGAGGCCATTTGTTTTTTTATAAGAATCGCCTGCTGCCGGGAGACACAATAAATCCGAAGTTCCAGCCTTGTTTGATACCGTCATATCAATTGATTTTCCATCGTACACCTCTGGTACCAAAGGAGTATTGTACAGCCTTCATAAACCCTTTTTCTGTCACTCCAGCTGCCTTGAATTACATAGAGAAACATTTTGAAATAACCCAAACCCCACACACAATGTAGGCCTACACACACACAGGCACGCGCACACACTCACACGCACAGAGGTATCTTTTCAGGCATTCCAGAAACCTACAACAGGGCTCCAGACTGTGACCATTTTGTCGTATTTTGCGACCCTTTAACTTGGCTGTGCAAGTTACTTTTTTAATTGGTTGCAGTGGTGCGAGCTGCACATTCTGATTGTGTAACATTTCAAAATACAATTGCAGGGACAAAAACATGTTGGAAGCAAGTAGTATATTACAGAGAGGAGGGTCTCAGCTTTCTGTAGGTATCATTTTTAGTTCTCAACAATCATTATTGATCATTATTGAGATCAAAGCACACTACAATCAAGATATCTGATCTGACTTTGAAATATGGAGTGTGCGAAATTGGGCATAGGCCATACAAGTTACATTTTATTTACTGAGATTTTATCTACATTACATTTACTGAGATTAATGCATGGCTACTAGCAGTATGTGTTATATTTAGAGTTAGAGCAGTGGTCGTCAGTTCCGCAAAATATACCGTATTGCAAAAATTCCACTTCCAATGGATTTTGGGGGAATTTGAAGCTGGAATTTGGATGCATTTCTACACAATTTAAAAACTCTAAAATGCTATTTGGAGAACACCAAAAACAAACTAAAATGACCCCAGACATTATCACCGCAATATTAGGTTTAAAGGTCTGTGGAATGGTGTGTACAATGTCAACCATTACTCAACCTCATCATAAATTCACTAATTTACCTGTCGAACGGCACATACTGTCGTGGCCAAAAGTTTTGAGAATGACACAAATATTAATTTTCACAAAGTCTGGTGCCTCAGTTTGTATGATGGCAATTTGCATATACTTCAGAATGTTATGAAGAGTGATCAGATGAATTGCAATTAATTGCAAAGTCCCTCTTTGCCATGCAAATGAACTGAATCCCCCCAAAAAACATTTCCACTGCATTTCAGCCCTGCCACAAAAGGACCAGCTGACATCATGTCAGTGATTCTCTTGTTAACACGGGTGTGAGTGTTGTCAAGGACAAGGCTGGAGATCACTCTGTCATGCTGATTGAGTTCAAATAACAGACTGGAAGCTTCAAAAGGAGGGTGGAGCTTAGAATCATTGTTCTTCCTCTGTCAATCATGGTTACCTGCAAGGAAACACGTGCCGTCATCATTGCTTTGCACAAAAAGGGCTTCACAGGCAAGGATATTGCTGCCAGTAAGATTGCACCTAAATTGACCATTTATCGGATCATCAAGAACTTAAAGGGGAGCGGTTCAATTGTTGTGAAGAAGGCTTCAGGGCGCACAAGAAAGTCCAGCAAGCGCCAGGACTGTCTCCTAAAGTTGATTCAGCTGCGGGGCACCACCAGAACAGAGCTTGCTCAGGAATGGCAGCAGGCAGGTGTGAGTGCATCTGCATGCACAGTGAGGCGAAGACTTTTGGAGGATGGCCTGGTGTCAAGAAGGGCAGCAAAGAAGCCATTTCTCTGCAGGAAAAACATCAGGGACAGACTGATATTCTGCAAAGGTACAGGGACTGCTGAGGACTGGGGTAAAGTCATTTTCTCTGATGAATCCCCTTTCTGATTGTTTGGGGCATCTTGAAAAAAGCTTGTACGGAGAAGTCAAGGTGAGCACTACCATCAGTCCTGTGCCATGCCAACAGTAAAGCATCCTGAGACCATTCATGTGTGGGGTTGCTTCTCAGCCAAGCATGCCAGGGCGGATTGCAGAGGTCTTGAAAAAGAAGGGTCAGCACTGCAAATATTGACTCTTTGCATCAACTTTAATGTAATTGTCAATAAAAGCCTTTGACACTCATGAAATGCTTGTAATTATACTTCAGTATTCCATAGTAACATCTGACAAAAATATCTAAAGACACTGAAGCAGCAAACGTATGTGAAAATTAATATTTGTGTCATTCTCAAAACTTTTGGCCCTGACTGTACAGTGCAACATGAAATAGATACATAATATACGCTATTAAGTCACAACAAGGCTGACTTCAAATGCCAACATCCATACTTGAGTGTCAAGTTTGGGGAAGCAATTGTTTCACCCTAAAATAGCACCTTTATAATAAAGGATTGCATGCATCTATCATAGCCTTTGCAGACTAATGTAATATAGGCTACTACTTCTAATGTGATGAGTAGATTGCGTAGTCATAATTTAGGCTAATAACATAACTCAATCACTATTAGGAAAACAGACAATTCTGAACAATGCATGCATGAGCATGTTGTAAGGTTCTGTATTTATTTTCTTTGTCAACCTTGTGTTCTGTTTCGCTGTGTTCTTGAACGTAGCCCTGTCTTTCATTTTTGTTCATTGATTTCACCTGTGTTTGTTACTCACCTGGTCTCATCAGCTCCTTATTTAGTTCAGTTCATTCTGTTTGTGCATTTGTGAGGTATTGTTTGTTTTGACTCTACTAAGCCTTTTCCTAGCTCATTTGTGAGAACCAGTTATAGCATCCAGTCCTAGTTTTGATTCACCAGCCTGTTTGCCTACCGGTGTATGACCGATGCCTGCCTGTGACCACGATTCCTGCCTTCTGTGAAGGTGAAATATCCATCTGCCACGCTCTGCGTGTGAATCTACACCCTTTTCTCCCTGAGTATTCATTACACACGTGTTGGCCTAATCAAGACGTTTCTTCCCTTCTTTGCACAGGACAAATGTGGCCATATAGAAACACATTTCATGCAATTCTACTACAATTTATGACTGGAGACATAAACATATTTTTAAATACGACACAAATTAGTAGCCTACTCTGCTGACACTGATTAGCAGATCAGTAAAAACAACCTTGTCTTGAATGCAACCATCTAATCTAGGCCTATGAAAAAGGGGAGACAAATTGTACCACATGACTTACATCTAGTCTGGAGGAGGAAATTATTGTTCCCCAAAAACCTTTCCAGTGGTATTGATCCAATGATAAAGAAGGTGAATATGTGTGCACTCACCAGGGATATGTCCGATCCTCTCAGCCAATAAAATAGGCTCCTGTTATCTCAATTGGGAGTTGAGAATTTTCAGCAATAGCATTTGCTATCTAAAATGTGTTTTTCCTACAATTGTATTTTGAAATATTGCGATAGGCCTAGGCTTATTAAAAAGCTGCAACTCAACAATCAGCTATTTGCCTCACGCACTGCCCAAATTGTGAGCTTAAAACAATCCACAGCTTATTTTTAAAAGAAGGTAATGATCCTCTGTGGCCAAATTGTGCTCTCTGGTGTAGCATTTAGTAATATTTTTCTTTTTTATGTATACGCACGAGTAATTATATAGATAATTCTGGCAAATTTAATTCAATTTTATTTATGGGAAGCTTATCTTCCCCTAGCCTATTGGACACGCCACCTTTGTCGAAATCAATGTAAAAGTAACCGGTGCATGAAACAGCTGGCTGGGAGATTTACAAGGCTGAGGATGGCAGTTTCTCTCCGAGCGACGCTCCGCATGGTCCTAAAGTGAGCCACATAGTACACTAAACAGCTGTTGCATTTTTGTTGGGATTGGAAGGATTTTTGCCTATTTTTGCATATCAAAATATTTAGAATCATGCATTCCTGGTTGGACATGTTACAATGAAAGAAATGAAGGTTCATAAATGGTTGTTCCTCAGCTCTGAAGGTTCCTTGGAGGACTCTTGTCTGATAAAGAACCATTGAGTTAAGTGTGGGGTTCTTGACGTGGCATCTACTGTTCTATTTTATTTTATTTTTTATGTATTCCACCTTTATTTAACCAGGTAGGCCAAGTTCTCATTTACATCTGCGACCTGGCTCAGATAAAGCAAATCAGTGCAACAAAAACAACAACAGAGTTACACATGGGATAAACAAACATACAGTCAATGACACAATAGAAAGATCTATGTACAGTGTGTGTAAATGTAGAAGAGTAGGAAGGTAAGGCAATAATTAGGCCATAGAGGTGAAATAATTACAATTTAGCATTAACACTGGAGTGATAGATGTGCAGATGATGATGTGCAAGTAGAGATACTGGGGTGCAAACGAGCAAGAGGATAAATAGCAATATGGGGATGAGGAAGTTGGGTGTGCTATTTACAGATTGGCTGTGTACAGGTACAGTGATTGGTAAGCTGCTCTGACAGCTGATGCTTAAATTTAGCGAGGGAGATATAAGACTCCAGCTTCAGCGATTTTTGAAATTCGTTCCAGTCATTGGCAGCAGAGAACTGGAAGGAAAGGCGAAAAAGTAAGTGTTGGCTTTGGGGATGACCAGTGAAATATACCTGCTGAAGCGCGTGCTATGGGTGGGTGTTGCTATGGTGACCAGTGAGCTGGTCCTAGCATAGACTTATAGATGACCTGGAGCCAGTGGGTTTGGCAATGAATATGTGGTGAGGGCCAGCGTACATACACTCAATTAGTATTTGGTAGCATTGCCTTTAAATTGTTTAACTTGAGTCAAACTTTTTGGGTAGCCTTCCACAAGCTTCCCACAATAAGTTGGGTGAATTTTGGCCCATTCCTCTTCACAGAGCTTGTGTAAATGCGTCAGGTTTGTAGGCCTCCTTGCTCGCACACGCTTTTTCAGTTCTGCCCACAAATGTTCAATGGGATTGAGGTCAGAGCTTTGTGATGGCCACTCCAATACCTTGACTTTGTTGCCCTTAAGCCATTTTTTCACAACTTTGGAAGTCTGCATGGGGTCATTGTCCATTTGGAAGACCCATTTGTGACAAAGCTTTAACTGATGTCTTGAGATGTTGCTTCAATATATCCACATCATTTTCTCTCCTCATTATGCCATCTATTTTGTGAAGTGCACCAGTCCCTCCTGCAGCAAAGCACCCCCGCAACATGATGCTGCCACACCCGTGCTTCACGTTGGGATGGTGTTCTTCGGCTTGCAAGCGTCCCCATTTTCCTCCAAACATAACTATGATCATTATGGCCAATCAGTTCTATTTTTGTTTCATCAGACCAGAGGACATTTCTCCAATAAATACGATCATTGTCCCCATGTGCAGTTGCAAACCGTTGTCTGGCTTTTTTATGGCGGTTTTGGAGCAGTGGCTTCTTCCTTGCTGAGCGGCCTTTCAGGTTATGTCGATGTAGGACTCCTCCAGCATCTTCACAAGGTCCTTTGCTGTTGTTCTGGGATTGATTTGTACTTTTCGCACCAAAGTACATTCATCTCTAGGAGACAGAACGCATCTCCTTCCTCAGCGGTATGATGGCTGCGTGGTCCCATGGTGTTTATACTTGCATACTATTGTTTATACAGATGAACGTGGTACCTTCAGGCATTTGGAAATTGCTTCCAAAGATGAACCAGACTTGTAGAGGTCTACAATTTTCTGAGGTCTTGGTTGGTTTCTTTTGATTTCCCCATGATGTCAAGCAAAGAGGCACTGAGTTTGAAGGTAGGCCTTGTAATACATCCACAGGTACACCTCCAATTGACTCAAATGATGTCAATTAGCCTATCAGAAGCCATGACATAATAGCAGTCAAAATTGCATTGCATTCGAGCCATGTACATTCTTAACATAAAACCATGTTCAGTGAATCTTTATTATTATTTTGGTTTTAATCAAAACAATCAATCTGTTTTTTAAAACAACAACAATATTCATAAATTGGATCGGGTCAGAAGCACAATATCCTAAATCGCATCTCTTGGCAATGTTTTTCCGAACCATTGAAGATAGTTTATTAAATAGTTTCCAGTAATCCTATTGGCCTAGTTATAACAAAAATGCAGCCTATCGTAGTTATTTTTTTATTGGCTTCAACATAGAAATATTCGTCTACACACATTGCATTTGCATTTCAAAAATGCACTGCATGTTCGAGCCATGGTCAATTAGACATTGCCCAAACGTTAAAATAAGTTTATCCCACCATCACTGTTGATATGGTCTGTTAGTGACTTTGCAACAGTAAATAAGAGGGTAGCAAGTAACCCAGTGGTTAAGTGTTGGGCCAGTAACTGAAGCATTTCTTGTTCAAATCCCCGAGCTAACCATGTGAAAAATATTTTGATGTGCCCTTGAGCAAGGCACAGTTGTTCTGGATAAGAGTGTCTGCTAAATTACGAAAATGTAAATACTATATCTGTCACGTTCGTCGTAAGGATCGGACCAAGGCGCAGCGTGAGTAGAGTTCCACATAATTTTTATAAACTGAAACTCACCTAACAAAACAACAAACAACCAAAACGTGAAGCTATACAAATAGTGCTGACGGTCAACTAAACATAGACAAGATCCCACAACTAACAATGGGGAAAATGGCTACCTAAATATGATCCCCAATCAGAGACAACTATAAACAGCTGTCTCTAATTGGGAACCATATCAGGCCAACATAGACATACAAAAACCCTAGATGACAAAAACCCTAGACATACAACAACTAGAGTACCCACCGTAGTCACACCCCGACCTAACCAAAATAAATAGAAAAACAGAGAATCTAAGGTCAGGGCATGATAATATCATAAGGCCTTACTTTGATGGACTAGTTTTACCCTAACACATTGGTGTTAGGAAACTCCTGGTTTACAGGCCACATTAGGCCTGCAAGTCACAATATACTGACTTGCAAAGCGATGTGTAATTCCTATTAGATTCCAACCAGAGTTAGAATGTCCAACAGTTGTAATTTGTATTCACCCGCAACCTGCATTCAGAATGACAGTCAGGGTAGGACTTAATAAGAAACCGGAACAACCATTTCAATAATGGGTGCAATAAATCAAATCAAATCAAATGTATTTGTCACATACACATGGTTAGCAGATGTTAATGCGAGTGTAGCGAAATTAGTTAGTTATCTTTGTGTAGAATAAGATTGATCAATCAATCAGTGTACATGCAAAAACCCAGATATGAAAAACAATCCCAAAAAAAGCTACCTGCAGTAGAGCATGCTGGGAAATTAGATAATGGTGGGTGTGGTTTTGATGGGACTGTTTTACTGCCACAGTGTAAAACAGAAACTCTGGTTATTATCACCAACACTGGGGGTTATTTTAATTTCACTCTTGCAGAGTAAATTTGAACCCTGACTCAACACTAGAAATGTTACACTGAAAAATGAAAGCATTTCACTCCTGCCAAGGTAGAGTGAGCATAACGGGAAAATAATTGAGGAGCAACAACTGCACATTGTTGGAACTATTAAATGATTCCACTTTCACAGTGCACAGTGTGACATGGTGGTAACAGCATCCTATCTAGGAGGGCGGCTATGTGAAACCATCCCACAGTCTGAACAGCTGTTGATGGCTGATAAAGATGGCTCTCATTGTGCAGGGAAAGATATACAGTACAACAAAAGCACTGATAACAACCGGGACCCTCCTTCCCAATCCACATATTACAGGGGAAGTGGCCAACCTCAGCGTACCTCAACATGAAAAGCAAGAAATATGAAAATGTCACGGTATATGAAATGGATCAGGATCAAACTTCTCACATTAAAATAGATTCACATTTAACCAAAGTAATCGGCCAGAATCAGTTTAGGCCACAGCAACATATCTATTTCCAACAACGTGTAGTGTAAAATATGTATTCTAAATCAGTGGTAGTCTACAGGTAACTGCCAAAATAAAGGAAACACGTGAGTAAATGAAGGACACTAAGTATATTGAAAGCAGGTGCATCCACACAGGTGTTGAGCAATTAACATCCCATCATGCTTAGGCTCATGTATAAAAATGCAATTGCCAATTACTTTGGCTACCATGGCCCGCGGTGCCTGCCTTAGCGTTTTCCACCACCATCAGCAAAATACCAAATTATGGCATTTCTCATGGAATAATGGTGTCACATCCCTCCAATTAAGTTCCAGACACTTGTAGAATCTATGCCAAGGCGCATTGAAGCTGTTCTAGCGGCTTGTAGTGGCCCAACACCCTATTAAGACACTGTGTTGGTGTTTCCTTCATTTTTTGCATTTACCTGTATATACAGTACGTATGTATACCTTTCGTTTGTAGGTATCATATATCTATCCATCAGGATGAGTTTGCCCTTGCCTTTGTCGCTGGCAGTTGGCGCCCTGGTAAATCCTTTATCAGCTTCTGTCAGGTGCTATTCCATTAGTATTCTGGCTCCCTGCATCAGTCAGTCTGTGTAATTCACACTCTGCTGTGTGTTAGCTGTCATCTCCAGTCTCATCTCTCTTCCTCTGCCAAACCTTCGCCCACCTGTCTGTTCCAGTCTCTCCATCTCTCACGTCTTTCACTTCTTCCCCGTCTGGGGATGAAAAGGGTAAGTGAGAATTGTCTCCTTGTGAAAATAGTCGCTTTGTCATCGTTGGGTCCATGGCTGCTGCCACACCCTCTATACAGCGCACTGTCCCACACATGCCACACCCTCTATACAGTGTACTGTACCACACATACCACACCCTCTATACAGCGTACTGTACAACACATACCACACCCTCTATACAGCGTATTGTACCACACCCTCTATACAGCATACTGTACCACACATACCACACCCTCTATACAGCGTCCTGTACCACACCCTCTTTACACCGTACTGTCCCACACTCCCTATACAGCACACTGTACCACACCCTCTATACAGCACACTATACCATACTCTCTATACAGTGTGCTGTACCACACCCTCTATACACCGTACTTCACCACGCCGTATATAGAGCGTCCTGTACAACACCCTCTATACAGCATATTCTACAACACCATCTATACAGCGTACTGACCCACAGCCTCTATACAGCGTCCTGTACCACACCCTCTATGCAGCGTCCTGTACCACACCCTCTATACAGCGTACTGTACCACACCCTCTATGCAGCGTACTGTACCACACCCTCTATACAGCGTCCTGTACCACACCCTCTATGCAGCGTCCTGTACCACACATACCATACCCTCTATACAGTGTACTTTACCAAACCCTCTATATAGTATAATGTACCACACCCTCTATACAGCGTACGGTACCACACATACCACACCCTCTATACAGCGTACTGTACCAAACATACCATACCCTCTATACAGCGTACTGTACCACAACCTCTATACAGCGTACTGTACCACACCCTCTGTACAGCATACTGTACCACACATAACACACCCTCTATACAGTGTACTGTCCTACACCCTCTATACAGCATACTGTAACACACATACCACACCCTCTTTCAGACACATGGTAGACTTTGAATTTCAGACTATATGGAGTATATAGTAAGTATATATGTGTAGATATTGGCAAGACTATACATATATTTTCTTTGTATTGCATAGAGACACAGTTACTGACTAATAACCTGAATTAAAGGGACTGACCACAGTGGAGGCACCAATTGTGTCCCTCTCTCACCTGTACAACAGAACCGGACAGATTCATGCTGGGAGCACCAAAGGGGAAAAGGGAGGAGTTGTTTTGATTAGTTTTTTATTTCTTGTGAATACATGCCTACTGAGAAGACTGAGGATTGATCAACACTATTTTAATTGTAGCTGTTTATGTAGTGTATCAAAACCTTACATAATGTATGGAGTCAATATGAGACAAGAAAATATGTAAAGACTCAATATCACGTGTTGTGGATAGTACTTAAGATATGAGTACGTGACATGTGTGACATGGAATGTCAATGGAATTGTGCAGCCAGCTAAAATAATTAAGGTATTGTCTCATTTGAAAAAGTATAAAGGCAAAATCTTCTCTTTCTTATTTTACAAGAAACGCACCTATCAGCAATAGAAAGTGAAAAGTTTGGACGAGCATTATCCTCCACCTACTCCTGAAGATCCAGAGGAATATCCCTTCTCATTGATAAAAAAAAGTCCCATTTAAGTGTACAGAAATTACTACAGGCCCAAATGGACATTTTATAATGGTAAAATAAAAACCTGGCACAAGAAAAAGTCACTTTACTGAATTGTTATTGCCCAAATGAAGATGACCCAAAGTTTATTAATGGCCTTATACAATATCTTCCTCAATATAACAGGAATATTATATGGGGTGGGGAGGGATGAAATTCTAGACAAGTCATCATCTAAACTATATCCTCTTCCTAACACGTCTAAGGCATTAAACCACATCATCAAAAGAGATGGTCTATGTGAACTGTGGAGATAGAGTGCCTTGCGAAAGTATTCGGCCCCCTTGAACTTTGCGACCTTTTGCCACATTTCAGGCTTCAAACATAAAGATATAAAACTGTATTTTTTTGTGAAGAATCAACAACAAGTGGGACACAATCATGAAGTGGAACGACATTTATTGGATATTTCAAACTTTTTTAACAAATCAAAAACTGAAAAATTGGGCGTGCAAAATTATTCAGCCCCTTTACTTTCAGTGCAGCAAACTCTCTCCAGAAGTTCAGTGAGGATCTCTGAATGATCACTGTGATAGTCTCAGAGGTCCGTTAAAAGCGCAGAGAGCATCATGAAGAACAAGGAACACACCAGGCAGGTCCGAGATACTGTTGTGAAGAAGTTTAAAGCCGGATTTGGATACAAAAAGATTTCCCAAGCTTTAAACATCCCAAGGAGCACTGTGCAAGCGATAATATTGAAATGGAAGGAGTATCAGACCACTGCAAATCTACCAAGACCTGACCGTCCCTCTAAACTTTCAGCTCATACAAGGAGAAGACTGATCAGAGATGCAGCCAAGAGGCCCATGATCACTCTGGATGAACTGCAGAGATCTACAGCTGAGGTGGGAGACTCTGTCCATAGGACAACAATCAGTCGTATATTGCACAAATCTGGCCTTTATGGAAGAGTGGCAAGAAGAAAGCCATTTCTTAAAGATATCCATAAAAAGTGTTGTTTAAAGTTTGCCACAAGCCACCTGGGAGACACACCAAACATGTGGAAGAAGGTGCTCTGGTCAGATGAAACCAAAATTGAACTTTTTGGCAACAATGCAAAACGTTATGTTTGGCGTAAAAGCAACACAGCTGAACACACCATCCCCACTGTCAAACATGGTGGTGGCAGCATCATGGTTTGGGCCTGCTTTTCTTCAGCAGGGACAGGGAAGATGGTTAAAATTGATGGGAATTGATGGGAAGATGGATGGAGCCAAATACAGGACCATTCTGGAAGAAAACCTGATGGAGTCTGCAAAAGACCTGAGACTGGGACGGAGATTTGTCTTCCAACAAGACAATGATCCAAAACATAAAGCAAAATCTACAATGGAATGGTTCAAAAATAAACATATCCAGGTGTTAGAATGGCCAAGTCAAAGTCCAGACCTGAATCCAATCGAGAATCTGTGGAAAGAACTGAAAACTGCTGTTCACAAATGCTCTCCATCCAACCTCACTGAGCTCGAGCTGTTTTGCAAGGAGGAATGGGAAAAAATTTCAGTCTCTCGATGTGCAAAACTGATAGAGACATACCCCAAGCGACTTACAGCTGTAATCGCAGCAAAAGGTGGCGCTACAAAGTATTAACTTAAGGGGGCTGAATAATTTTGCACGCCCAATTTTCCAGTTTTTGATTTGTTAAAAAAGTTTGAAATATCCAATAAATGTCGTTCCACTTCATGATTGTGTCCCACTTGTTGTTGATTCTTCACAAAAAATACAGTTTTATATATTTATGTTTGAAGCCTGAAATGTGGCAAAAGGTCGCAAAGTTCAAGGGGGCCGAATACTTTCGCAAGGCACTGTATAAACATCCAACTGAAAGACAATACTCCTATTACTCTCGCATCCACAACTCATATTCAAGAATTGACTTTTTTGTTGTTTACTTTCTTTAATTGACTGTGTTTCTGAATGTACAGTGCCTTCAGAAAGTATTCAGACCTATTGCCTTTTTTCCACATTTTGCTACATTACAGCCTTATTGGAAAAGTTATGAAATTGGTTTTTAGACATTTTTGCTCATTTATGTATTTTTTTAACCTGAAATATCACATTTTCATAAGTACACAGACCCTTTACTAAGTACTTTGTTGAAGTTCCTTTGGCAGCGATTACAGCCTTGAGTCTTCTTGGGTATCACACTAAAAGCTTGGTAAACCTGTATTTGCAGGTAGCCTAGTGGTTAGAGCATTGGGCCAGTAACTGAAATGTTGCTAAATCGAATCCCTGAGCTGACAAGGTAAAAATCTGTTGTTCTGCCCCTGAACAAGGCAGTTAACCCACTGTTCATAAGCTGTCATTGTAAATAAGAATGTGTTCTTAACTGACTTGCCTGGTTAAATAATAATATTTTGGCAGTTTCTCCCAGTCTTCTCTGCATATCCTCTCAAAATCTGTCATATTGGATGGGGAGCGTTGCTGCACATCTATTTTCAGGTCTCTCCAGAGATGTTCGAGTCCAGGCTCTGGCTGGGACATTCAGAGACTTGTCCCGAAGCCACTCCTGCATTGTCTTGGCTGTGTGCTTAGCGTCATTGTCCTGTTGGAAGGTGAACCTTCACCCCAGTCTGAGGTCCTGAGAACTCTGGAGCAGGTTTTCATCAAGGATCTCTCTGGCCTTTAATCCGTTCATCTATGCCTCGATCCTGACTAGTCTCCCAGTCCCAGCTGCTGAAAAACACCCCCACAGCATGATGCCGCCACCGCCATGCTTCCCCGTAGGGAGGGTGCCAGGTTTCCTCTGAACCAGAACATTCTCTGTCATTTATTTTACTGCTGTTGGATGCTGTATCAAGTTCAAAGGGAATTGGGAGAAAACTTAAATAATGACTATTTCTAATTACGACTTCTCCTGCTTAGAAATGACATTTAAGCGTAAATGGACAGACATGTTAAATACCTGGGTGTACTGATACCATGCCATCTGGAGGAGGCCTATCAAATGAATTACTCTCCTTTAATAGATAGGATTGAATTGAATGTCCAGAGATGGAGTTCTCTCCCTATTTCTATGTGAGGTGGAGTCAAGATAATCAAAATGAATATATTACCAAGGGTGATGTATTTATTCCAGACCGTGCCAATTTCAATGTATAGCCATCAATTGGAAAGCCTCATTATACACCCTCAATAACAAACTGGAAGACTAAACTATCTATAGCTAAGTCTCATGAGACTCTATATATTACAAAATCAAGCATAAACCAGACACATATGACAGAATTTGGAAATCGTTTGTTGACCATCTTAGAAAATACTTTGTATAGTGGATGTTTTTTTTTGGGGGGGGGGGGGGGGGGGGGGGGGGGGGGTATTGTACACTGAATATAGAAAACATTAAGAACACCTGCTCTTTCCATTACATAGTCTGACCAGGTGAATCCAGGTGAAAGCTATTGATCCCTTATTGATGTCATCTGTTAAATCTATTTCAATCAGTGTAGATGGCTAGAAGGGGAGGAGGCAGATTAAAGAAGGATTTTAAAGCTTTGTGACAATTGAGACATGATTGTGTATGTATGCCATTCAAAGGTTGAATGGGCAAGACACAACATTGAAGTGCCTTTGAACAGGGTATGGTAGTAGGTGCCAGGCGCACCGGTTTGTGTCAAGAACTACAATGCTGCTTGGTTTTTCATGCTCAACTGTGCATTTCCTACCCTCCATAAACTCTCTTCTTTCAGTTTGAAAGTGCACCTTGTTCACCTTGAGGTTCCACGTTGAACCCTTTTAGGTTCCATGTAGAAATGGTTCTACATGGAACCCAAAAGGTTTCTACTTGGAAGCTAAAGGGTTCTACCTGCAACCAAAGGGGTTCTTCAAAGGGTTATCCTATGGGGACAGCCGAAGAACCCTTTTAGGTTCAGGAGCAGAAGCAGAAGTGCAGGAGCAGAAGCTGAGCAGGGGCAGGTATAGCGTGAAGAGGCCCTGCATTACAAACCGCCCAAATGAGGATTACAGACATCATAAGCTGGGTGAGTGGTAACCTGTACATTATGTTAATAGGGCACAAATTCAACTCACACTCTTCTCCTTGATTTTTGTCTCTCTTTCACATCTCTCTCTTTTTTGCAGCTATCGCTCGCTTCCTTTGACAGGTCTCTCTCCTTCCTTTTAATCTCTCCCTCTCTTACCTTCTGTTGTTATTGCTCTCTCTTCTTCTTCAGCTCCCACTCTTCTATTTATGTATGACCTTTTGACTTTAGATTTTTCAACAGTTTGAATATTTGAATGAACCTGGCCTCTCCCCACAAAGCTGCATCTCTTTCTCTGTCTTTGTTTTTATCTCTGTCTCTCGGTCTCTCTCACACTTGTTCACTCCCTCTCCTTCTCTTGCTCACTCTCACGGTCTCGCTCTTGCTAAACCTCAAGCCTCTCTCTGTCTGCCTCCCCCTCTACTCTACTCTTGACTCCACCGCAAGGTGAACAAGGTGCACTTTCAAACTGAAAGAAGAGAGGTTATAGAGGGTAGGAAATGCACTTGGCCAGTATGAACAGTTGCCAATGTAACTCCCCTGAGCAGAGCTGTGCCTGTGAAAACCTGTGTCCTTCAGCTCCTACTGAGCGGAGAGTGAATGACTGCTTCTGAGTGCCCTCTCTGATAGAGAGAGAGTGCAGTAAAGACCTTCATGTCAAAGTGGCTTTCCTTTCATAGTGTCAAACAGAAGAGTGCATGAGTTGAACTCACACAGTATGTTGTCGATGTCCAATTTCATGATGAATGCATTGCATTTTCTCGCACTTTTTACTATTTCAATATTTGAAAATCCAATATGGAAATGATGGATGTAGGTGGAGTATAGATTTCCTTTCAGAATTATGTTAGTGTGCTCCCTTGGTTTGCAAGGTTATGTTGTGAAATATGTAAAGTACGTTCACCACTTATAATCATTGGCATTTGAATTTCTTTCGAGGTACTGGTGCAATTATGTGGAGACTCTCTCATCATTTGCATCCTTAAACTGGACCAAAATGGTCAATTTGAGAGTAAAGTAAACACTTTCTTTTCAAACATCAGACAGACTTTACTACCTCACCGTTCAATTCCCTGATGTTGATTGCTTTGACAGGATATTTGTCCACTTTAATATTTCTCGTTGCACATCATCCCCAGTACTACCTTCAATGCGTATTTTACAACGTTTGAACGAGACAACTCCTTATTCTCACTCCAACTTCATACTTCAAAAGAAAAGTACCACCTCTGTAAATGACGGCATTTAGCGTTAATATCTTGTTGAACATGTAGTATTTTTTCATACAAGGACACTCTAGTGAACACAGAGGACAGGGGAGTTTAACTACTGTTTACAATCAGCTGAATTATTCACAAGTATAAAATATTCACATTTCAATCACAAAGTCAGCACTGTAAGGAGGAAGGAAGAAAGGAAGAGGGGGTCAAAAAAAATGCATTTCATGAATCTTGTGTTACTTTTCATTTTGGGAGAGTCGCAGTGTGCTCATTTTATGGAAATACAGCTTCAATTAATAACAAAATAATTCCATAGTAATTCAAGTAGGGTACGTTTGTATTGTTTTTCCAGAGATAACACTAATGACATTTTAATCCAGGGATGATCATAAATCTTAGTGTACTGTAAAAGCACTAGCTAACTCTTAGAACCTATTGCCAGCGATGTCTACTACATTTACAAGCCAAAGAGAAAGGGAAGCAATTAAAGGGATTTATTCATGTAGGCTCACGTATTCCACAGAAATCAATGAGGATTACATGAATGTTAACTACTTCAAATTGAATTGCATGCAGTCGGTAATTAAGTTGGTTTCCAAGGTAATTCTGCATGACGAATAAGATTCTTCACTTACGTACAGACCGAGGCAACAATGTAGAAAACGCCACGTCGGTAATTAGGCAGCAAATTGCGGTTGGTTGTGAATGATATTAGTATTTGTGATAAACCATCATGGATTACAGTCAAGAATAATAATCAATAACACAGGGTCTCTTTTTTGATGTGCATGCTCTGAACATGTCTATGCCAAACGTCTCATATATGGCGACTCATATATGCTCACCTCCAGTGTTCCAGTAGCAGCCCTGTATGGTGGGATGGCAACTACCTTGGTCTGGCTGAGCTCTGTGTTAAAGACATTGAGAAGTGTGTCACTGGATTTGGTCGATTTCATAAGAAGTCTCCATAGGGAAACGATAGCCTCTCCTGTGTCCGTCCGTATTGCACCGCAGCCTTTGTCATGAGGAGATGAGGAGATGAGTTGGTCTATGGCTCTGGAGATGACTTTACAGGAAAGGTCCCCTTTTCATTAATTGGGGCAATCTATTTAATGCACTTAGTATCAGGGGCAGAGAAGGGAGTCAATAATTGCACTCAGGTATTGATTGTCAGTGCAGAAAATACACTGATGTGCTGCATCTCAAGGCACTCTGTTCGTCACACGTATTACAAAACCAGAGGCCATTGGAATTGGTTATTTATTGGCCAAGAAGGCATCAGCAATCAATACATATTGACGGCACAACATGTCCGCGTTCGACACTGTTTTTATCGACAACATACTACGAGTTCAGACTCTTTTCTTACACTGAGTACACCAAACAGTAGGATAACTGTCCTAATATTGAGTCTGAAAATACAGCACTGCCCCTTGAAGACATAAAATACAGTTCTACCTGAATCCATTTTCAAAGACGGCAAGAGATGCACACGTTTTGTACTCTTGTAGGAAGCAGTCACTCCCACATTTCTGACTACAAATGAGTTATAACTGTGCCAATATCTCACTAACTAGTAAAGAATATGAACAACTGTGCACACGTGGCTACATGTAGCTCTCGCTTTGATCTCAAAAACAAGCATGTAATAATCGCAACCACTAATGCTGTAAAACAATCCAGTTCAAAGTGAATGGCACAAATCCATATATGGCAATGGTATATTTACATATAGGCCTACTGCAGCTCTGATTGGTTATGGCGCACCGGTCTGTATAGAGTACGGACCTGAATCATGCATGTCAATGCAATTGAATCCTACTCCAATGCGCTCTGCCTACAACAAAATCTCTTGCATAGTTAGTTTTGCGTACTAAGTCTTGCATAGTTCGTTTTGTTTCGGTATGTTGCATTGAAAGTGTCTAATATTGCGTTGATTCGATCACAATTCCCACAGTAAAGGGAAATGTTGATAGTGTTAACTAAACAGGAAAACTCTAGAAAGTTGAGTGAAGTTCAATCTCTTGCTTCTCTGTGCAGGCTGATTTTTCTTCTGCACAGCAGTACCTGGGGGAGCTGCGTACCACACACACAGGCAGCTTAGAGGGAACATTGGCTGGATGTCCTTTGGGTGGTGGACCATTCTTGAACTTGAAAAAAACAGCAGCGTTGCAGTTCTTGACACAAACTGGTGCGCCTGACACCTACTACCACACCCCTTTCAAAGGCACTTAAATATTTTGTCTTGCACATGTCTTCATTGTATCAAGGCTTAAACATCCTTGTTTAACCTGTCTCCTCCCCTTCATCTACACCGATTGAAGTGGATTTATCAATAAGGGATCATAGCTGTCACGTGGATTCACCTGGTCAGTCTGTGTCATGGAAAGAGTAGGTGTTCTTAATGTTTTGTATACTTAGTGTATATTGGTGTCAAGCCGGCTAGATAAAATGCTTCGAGGTGGAGACATACATTTTTATAACATGCAAAAGTATAGTCAAAAGATTCCTCACCCTACAGAAACAGGAGATGTGCTCCTGCACTGTGGGTCGGACGAGGTTTACTGGAGTCCAAAGAGTTTCCTCTACAAACTTCATGTTGACTCATGCATGAATGACAGAAGGTCCGGCGGTCAGCCACATATCCCAGAGTTCTATGCTGTGGGGCGACCCTGCACAACTGCACTCTGAGGACAGTGGCGGTTGGTGCACCTGGCCCCTGGAGGAACTACTGTAGCAGAGGGCTCAGTGATTTCAGCCTGGGCCCCGGGTCCACTGCTAGCAGCCTTTAAATGATGACATCTCACAAATTTAACTGACAGCTCACTGAGACTATTTTCAAACAACGCTCACAGGCACTCCTCTGGGTGGAGCTAAGCCTCAGGAGGCTGACCACTCAAATGGTAAGAAATATTTCCCTTTTTCGTCAGACTATTTCCTTTTTCGCAATCACGTGGAAAAATGGACTCTGCGGGCAAATTATTAAAGTTTAATAATCCACTTTGACAGAGGACAGTGCTTGGAAATGTGCTTGAAATGTCAGGTTCAAATGGTTGATGATGACTCTGGGATTTTAAACATTCCATATCAAATATAAATAATAGTGTGCCACCATTAAGGCCCACATCTGATTTAGATTAACCTATAAAAAAGAAGCCTAATGAAGTGTCTTTTTCTGTTCTCCCAAGGTTCAGCAATAAAGCTAAATGAGGAACAATTTCTTTCTGTCCATTACATTCAATTACTTCTGTCTGAAGGTTCAATGAGCTATCGGGAGACCCACATTAGAGCTTTATGGCTTTGAAGAGAAGGAGTCTGAGCTGTTGCTGGATTTACAGGCGACTAAAAACAGATCATTTATACTTGTTTTTTTTACGGTCTCAGGGAAGTAAATGATTCATGTGATTATTGCTTTTATTGTCCACGAATAAAGTACTTAATCCACAGCTCATGTATCAAATAGTCTGGTAGCCTATGATATTAGCATCCATTTCTAGTTTAGTGTGATCGCATTAATATGATTGGGAGAATCTGTGGGATATAATAATGGAATGAAATTTGGAGGCAAGATAAAAAAAATGCTTGGGATTAGCTGTGCCAACTAGGACCATAAAGTGACCCTTCTCTCTAGAAATAAAATTGCATAAAATGTTTAAACCTTCATTAATCAAGGATGTGTTTTGACAGATGAAGGCTGAGGGATATGTGAACCAGATACAGTTTTTTTAAAAAGAGCTGGCATTATGCTTCAAGCCTTTCGCAACTATACAAATTATAATCCAGAAACCATCTTGCATCGCGGACACATCTTATCTCTGTGAGTGACCAGGAAAGAGATAGCTTTGGGACATTGGAGCATATATCTCCTGGGTTGTATGCTAAACCACATGACCCTGTCGTGCCCTGCTGGGACAGCTGACTCAGCATGGATGCGTCCCAAATGGCACCCTCTTCCATATATTAATATACAACACTACTTTTGACCAGAGCCCTATAGACTGGTGAGTCATGGCTCACATCAACACCATTACCTCAATGACCTCGACTAACATTGACTTTGTAACGGTACCTGTCTATAGCCTCGCTATTGTTATTTTACTGCTGCTCTTTTATTATTTGTTACTTTTATTTCTTACTTTTTTAAGGTATTTTCTTAAAACTACATTGTTGGTTAAGGGCTTGTATAAGTAAGCATTTCACTGTAAGGTGAAACTGTAACCTGTTGTATTCGGCACATGTGACAAATACAATTTGATTTGATTTGAGTTGTGTTGAGATGTTTTGCAAAAAATCAGTTTATTGAAAACATAAATACATTTGCACAATAAGCACTTGTTGTCTCTCAAATACATCGTGACAGTTGTTGGTTAGCTATTTAGCAAAATGTTGCCATATAAGCATAGACAACTCTAACATGACATCAAGAACAAGATACAACCAGCTGCTACAAGCCACCTACCTTTCCCCACATGGCAACTTCTTGTCATTGTTGCTAGCTACCTGACCGTTCAGAATCATAACAACAAGGCCTTCAGCCTCATCGATGAGCCCGCAACATTTTTGTGACATTGTCAGACAACCCATTATGGGCCCTGGTCAAAAGTAGTGCACTACACTCTTAGAAAAAAGGTGCTATCTAGAATCTAAAAGGGTTCTTCGGCTGTCCCCCACAGGAGAACCCTTGAAGAACTAGTTCCAGGTGCATTAATAAACCAACCACTGGTGGTGGAGAGAGGGGATAATATCGGACTATCAGCTCTTCTCTCTGTTCTGCTGCTGGATTCCGTGTGATTTGGTGGTGGGGGGAAGCAACTTTCTTCCAAGTCTCCTTTCAGGGTCCGGGAGTTCCTCTGACGATCCGGCCCAGTTGACTCAGGCAAGACAAAGGCAAGTGGAATACTGCGGGGAGGCGGCATTGGGTTCACACTCACACTGCGCGCGCTGCTAATGTATTCCGAAAGGCACCCCAAGGTTTAAGGAAGTGGTATTTAACACACAGATGTCAGTGCAGCTTATAATTAAGATAAATAGATTTCCTGCTCCATCGGAGAATACAGGTAAGCTGTTAAATAAAGAGGCATGGATAGAGGCCCCATGTTGTAAAGGACTTACAGAGTGGAAGCATCAGCTGTAGTAGGCCTGCACTAGGGGTGTGTCCCACAAATCTAAATACATACCAGTCATTTATTTTCAAATCCATGAAGGGAAGTGAAGCTCACATTTTGGAAGGAAGTAAAGACAATTGGGATGTGGCCTAGGTGTGCTCCTGAGAGGATAGGAAAGCACTGAGGTACTCAGACTGAAAGCACTGAGGTAGTCAGAGTACTTACATCCAATAAATATACAGGACTCTGGGGAGACAGTGGTTTATGTTAAACTAACATGAATAATAAGTCTGATGAAAGAGCATACAATACTAAGTTGTGTAAAAAGGCGATAAACATTGACCTACATTTGGCCCCGGATAAATGGATGCTCTCAAATGATTTTTAAAACTTTGACATTCTTCAAAGAGCTGTGGAATGATTGAATGAATTGCAGGGAAGATCATCTAGGGATGCCAATGTGGCCACAAAGCGCCAGGTCCCGGTTGACACGACGCGGTGGGGTGAACGCCAGGTGAATGTTTTGTTTATATGTGTTCTAAATATGAATAACGATATGAGTAATCTCCTTTAAAAAAGGGAGGGGGTGTTAAGTAACACAGTTGTTTATAATTAGCTTGAAGGCTGTCGTAGGCGTCTAGGGACTACGGCAGAATACGTGTGATTATTTGACATTCAATAAGCAGAGAAGCCATCAACAGGCTTTGTGTAATCCAGGATTAATATTCATGAATATCAGATCAAGCAGGATTTCAGACTCAAGTGTTCAAAATACTTACTGGAGAGATATTACGAAATAAATACGCTCACAGGAGTATACAATCTCCAACGCCATGTTGGTGTAATGCAGTCTGATGCAGGCTACTGCTTGCTCTGATTTGAAACTGCATGTGTCAGATACTGTCCAGTTGAAAGTTGAAGTAAACAAGTTGCCTTGGTTTTGATCTCACATGTTGTATTTTATTGTGTCTACTGTTGTATTAAAAGGTTTTAATTGCACTTTCAATCAAATTGTATTTCATTTGACACAAATATGTGACTTTCCAAGTTAAAGTAACAGTCCGCTCAAAAAAAAAACAAACATAAGCAAGCAGTCATTTCACCCACTCTAGGACAGAGGCATCACAGTTCAGCAAGCCACAGAACAGAAGTGAAGAAAGGAAATAGATAGACTGGTGGGAGTGCCCCGGCCGCCACTGTCTGGTGATTTATCCTGTCGGCCCACTCTCTCCTGGCCAGGCCCACGGAGGCAGGTTGGCTTCCCAGCATCCTCGGATAGATCATCATCATGTAATTTGTTTTAAATCAAGAGGAAGTCCCTTCCGCCCAGGGGGGCCAGCTCAATCATAGAAATCAATGACAAAACACTAAGATAATGCCTCCCAAATGGGATTGTCCTCAGAGGAGGGGAGTGATGGAAGGGAGGATTTGTATTTCCTCTCTTGTGCCAGTGAGGAGGCTTTTTCGTTCACATAATTGGTTTCTCCCACTTCTGGGCCTGTGATTTACAGAGGGATGCAATGTGGCTTCCTGACTTTTTGGGGGAAATTAAGACACGTGTCACCTTATATTAACACATTGTGTCAAGACTGGTTCATGTACTGCACTGCTGATAATTGTGCTACAACTAGAACCTAGAGTTTTTACAGACCAGCCCAGCTAGCACATAACGTTCTGAGAACCATATGTTTCTTAGAGCTTGGTGAGAGTGTGGTTGTCACATGGTTATTTTCCATACACAATAGTGCAGGATACCCAGCAAGTACATAACGTTCTGAGAACCATATGTTTCTTAGGTGGGAATTTCTGTACTTCAGCATGACTTTTTCTGCAGGCTTCCTCATGATCGTGAATACAGCCTCAAGCTCATTACCATAACGCAACGTTAACTATTCATGAAAATCGCAAATGAAATGAAATAAATATGCTAGCTCTCAAGCTTAGCCTTTTGTTAACAACACTGTCATCTCAGATTTTCAAAATATGCTTCTCAACCATAGGAAAACAATAATTTGTGTAACAGTAGCTAGCTAGCGTAGCATTTAGCGTTAGCGTTAGCGTTAGCATTCAGCAGGCAACATTTTCACAAAAACCAGAAAAGCATTCAAATAAAATCATTTACCTTTGAAGAACTTCAGATGTTTTCAATGAAGAGACTCTGTTAGATAGCAAATGTTCAGTTTTTCCTGAAAGATTATTTGTTTAGGAGAAATCGCTCCGTTTGGTGCGTCACGTTTGGCTACCAAAAAAACCCGAAAATCCAGTCATCAAAACGCCAAACTTTTTTCCAAATTAACTCCATAATATCGACTGAAACATGGCAAACGTTGTTTAGAACCAATCCTCAAGGTGTTTTTCACATATCTCTTCGATGATATATCGTTCGTGGAAGTGTGCTTTCTCTCCTGAATCCCAGGAGAAACGACAGAAAGGGCAGGCTCGTTCGTGGTGCATTCACAGCCATATAAGGAGACAATGGAAAACAGAGCTTCAGAAATTCTGCTCATTTCCTGTTTGAAGTTTCATCTTGGTTTCGCCTGTAGCATGAGTTCTGTGGCACTCACAGATAATATCTTTGCAGTTTTGGAAACGTCAGACTGTCTATGCATTATATGCATAGTCGAGCATCTTTTCGTGACAAAATATTGCGCTTAAAACGGGCACGTTTTTTTTATCCAACAATGAAATAGCGCCCCCATAGACTCAACTGAAAACGTTCCATAAAAACAACAAGAAAACATTAGTAACATTCAAAGAACGTTCTAAGCATGTTATTTAAAAACATGTAAATTCCGTTCTTTTTTTAGGCAGGTGGATCAGCTTTAATATTGCAAATAGATTGTGGCTTCTATCGCTGTAATTGTCTGTATAATTTCCAATCCCCCATATATTTTTTTAATAAATATATTATTTTAAATATACATATTTGTATATATTTTCCTATATTCGTTTCCCCTATCCCTACCACCCCTCCCCTAATTGGAGTAAACTAATGGACAACAACACTTAGGCTTCTGATTCCAGTTTATACATACTATATGCATTTTACGGACACAGAATATTTTACATTAGTTATATTTTGTTTGTTTTTAGTCACATCCTTCGGCTCCCCTCAACACCTTCCACCTATCTCTGAACACCATCCAGTTTTGATTTCTATTTGCCATATATTTTTCAATTGTGCTGTTTCACAAAAGTTCTGAACCGTTCTATTCTCATAGTTTCTACAGATTGTAAATTAAAGATAAACATTTTTGCTAAGAGTATCATTATATTATTGATCGATTGACTATGACTTTTCAGATCACCCAGCAGTGCTATTTTCTAAGTTAACTCCAGGTACAAAATGTTGAAATTCAGCCATTCCTGAACATGTGACCAAAAACAAGATACATATAGACAGTATAAAAACAAATGATCAGATGATTCACTCTCGTTGCATAGCTATATAACATTCTATTAGTTGCAAGGATTTTGTATAATAATTTAAAAAACTGAAAGTTTTGTATCCGGTGTCCTTTTGTGTATAAGTTCATGAACCATCCGCCAAGGAATCAGTATATCAAAAATCTATTTGCAATTGTCACGCCCTGACCTTAGAGAGCTTATATGTCTCTATTTTGGTTTGGTCAGGGTGTGATTTGGGTGGGCATTCTATGTTCCATGTTTTGTATTTCTTTGTTTTGGCCGGGTATGGTTCTCAATCAGGGACAGCTGACTATTGTTGTCTCTGATTGGGAACCATACTTAGGTAGCTTTTTCCCCACCTATGTTTTGTGGGTAGTTATTTTCTGTTTAGTGTTTTCTGCACCTGACAGGACTGTTTCGGTTTCATGTATTCTCTTTGTTATTTTGTTCCAGTGTTCAGTTCAAGTCATGAACACTTACCACACTGCGCTTTGGTCCGATTCTTCCTCTTCAGACGACGACACCCATTACAGCAATCTGTATAGGACAACTGTAAAAAATGTTGGTCCTTAAATGAAACTGGTATATTTTTTTTATTTATCACAATTTTCTTTAACAAATGTTGGTCTTTAATGCAGGGCTGACAGACAAGTTCCTTACTTTCTCGCCCTTACTTTCTCGCCCGTCTATTTTTGTGGTAATGCTGCAGTTAGTTGATTGTTATTTTGGATAGAGCAGACATTTCCACATATTTTTGATAGCTGCATGTGTGACAACTCCACCAGTCCTATTTATGAAATCATTTACAAAGATTATATCGTTTAAAAATATATAATCCAAAATGTTTTATTTTTATTTATTAGTATATTTGAGTTGAACCATAATTTTTGCTCTGTCTCTTCTGGTGGATTAAACTGAAATTGCAACCCACTTTCTATGGCTTGTTTTAAAAATAGCAATATTTTATAGATTATTTCATTTTCAAATAACCGAAAGTGAGAGGTTGTAATCTGATTACAGAGAAAAAGGACATTCTTGAACACGGGGTGAGCTATTCTTACTCATTTGCTAGAGAACCAGCTTGGATTTAAGTATAGCTGTGAGGACTGACACTGGAGAAGAGAACCAGGTATGGGGGGGTTGAACTTTTAATGTGGATTGGACATGCAGGCAGGAACAGCATTAGATCCAGGTAACAAAATGACAAATGAACATTAATCCTGTAGCAGGGAACAGAGCTTGGGAACAGACAGATATAGGGGAGGAAATTACACTGAGTCCAGTGTGCGTAATGATGGTGGCAGGACTGCATAATGCTGGGGAGCCTGGTGCCTTCGAGCGCCAGCAAGGGGGAGCGGGAGCAGGCGTGACAATAGCTTTTGTATGACTGAAGCCTTTAGTGAGAGGTCTAACGCTTTAATATTTAATCATTTCTGCCCTCCAAATTTATACTCAATATATAAATAGGCCCATTTCATTTTGCCTGGCTTGCCATTCCAAATTAAATGTAATCTTTTTGCTGATATAATTTTTTTTAAACAAATTGTTAGGTGTAGGCAGGGCTATGAGCAAATAGGTAAACTGGGATATGACTAACGAGTTAATCACTGTGATATTTTTCCACAGGTAGACAGGTATTTCCCTTTACATCGTAGCAAGAGCTTATCTATTTTTTCTAACTTTCTATTCAAATGTATTGTGGGGAGATCTTTTCTTTCTTTTGGGACAGGAATACCGAATATGTCCACTTCTCTGTCAGACCATTTTATTGTTAATCCACACGGTAATGTAAAAGTTGTATTTCTAGTGGTCCAATACGTAATATAGTACACTTATCAGAATTTGGTTGTAATCCAGAGTGGTTAGAAAAATTATCTAGATCCTCTATGAGGCTATGGAGGGACCCATATTGTGGATTTAAAAGAAAACATGAATCATCTGCGTACAATGACACCATTGTTTTTAAGCCCTGGATTTCCAGCCCCTTGATTATTATTGTTGGATCTGATTTTAATAGCTAACATTTCGATGGCCATAATAAATAGATATGCCGATAGAGGACAACCTTGTTTAACTCTTGACAGTTTAATACTTTGAGAAGTATCCATTACTTACTATTTTACACCTAGGGTTATTATACATAACTTTAACCTTTGTATAAGAGATTCTCCAAAATTGAAATATTCTAGGTATTTATATATAAATTCCAGTCTTACTTTATCAAAAGCCTTTTCAAAGTCAGCTATGAATACCAGGCCTGGTTTCCTAAATTTCTCAAAAGGCCATGTAAAATACCTGTCTGATTAGGATGAATAATATCAATAATTGATTCCTGTAGGTGCTAGGTAGAGATATGAGGGGGAGATGGTCATGACCCCTCCACAGACCTTTTGGCAGAATAACCAGAATATGTTCTACAAATTAAGATAGGAGACGGTGCCAGTCACATGCAGGAACCAACCCTATGAACCATGCCTATGTAAGCAGTATATAAGATAACTAACGGGACTGCCCCTGTATAGCTCCTGACAGACGTGTACTACTTGGTGCATTGAGGTTGTTGGAACCTCTCTAGCATGCTGATAATAAAGAATGATTCATTTAAGATTTACTTCAGCTGTCCCTGGGAGTAATTTCCATGGCAATCCGACAACACCTTTTTAATTAGACTGGATCTTTCTATTTCCCACCTGGGTCCTCTTTCAGTAACAGTGGCATCAGACCTGGTTGAGTATCTGATAATCTACAATTTTTATAGGATTGGTTAAAACATGCTAATAATAGTCCGAGTTTTTTTCGTATGCCATCCAGCCCTGGAATTTTCTGGACTTTAATTGCATCAAGAAGTTCCTCCTCTGTAATTTGGCCATCACATGAGTCTTTCTGTACAGCTCTTAATTTTATATTATCAATAGAAAAAACATCTTTATAATTAACTTTGGTTAGTGGAGATGGAGGAAACTAAAAAATTCTTAAAGTACTTTGCTTCCTCTTTCAAAATACAGTTTGTACTTTCTTAATATGAAATCTTTTGACCTAAATTGCTTTTGTTTTAAAGATGACTATTGAATTGCATGGCCTCTAAAGGCACATTTAAATGTTTCCCATACAATAAGAGGATCTGCTTTACCAATGTTATGTTGGAAAAAGTCAGTGGTTAAAAACAACTTGTCATCCAGTATGCTTTGATTACATTTTCAATATCCTGGCCTACGTGGAAATTCTGTAAGAATAATGTATATGCCAATTATTTGATCCGACTGCATTCTGTCACCTATCAACACTTTTTAAACTTTTGGTGCCAGCAAGAATTACATAAGTTTTAAGTAGTCAAGACAACGAACTTGATTGAGCCTCCACTTATGTATATCTTTAGCCTCCATATGTCCACTAGTTCCAATATATCCATTATATTTTTGATTTCCTGAAGTGCATGAGGGTGATTGTAATGTGATTCAATTCTCAGCATCAACAAAACTCTCTCTCTATCCTCTATTCCTTTGAAATGGGGTCTGTTTGAATAGACTGAAAAATAACAACTTTGTATGCGTAAAGAACATGGTATGCTAGCTCCATCATGGTGGCACAGTGGACTAATCCCATGAATAGAGAACAGAAGATCATTTGAATCTCACTGAGAACGTAAAATAAAAAAATAAATGACCAATGCCTGAGAAAAAATGAATTTACATGTGTCCTCTCTGTGCTTGTAGTTCAACAGTTAACCCAACCTAGCTAGCAACTTCCAAGGAACCAAATGTGCTGTGAGGTCAAATGGTTAGGAAAAACTCCTGGCCCTCAGGTACTGAATTAAATTCCCCAGATGGTGGTTTGAGACCCACTGGTGAGTTGTAGCCAGTTCCTCTTGGTTCACAGGTAAAGGGTGGTGGCACAAAATGTGGATTTATTCAAGTGGGGCAGTAGAACATTAAAACGTCACACTGTAGGAAGAAAGTTTAGGAAGTATTTGGCTTAGAATGTCATGTTGCTCTTGTGCGGTCACCTCGTCCATTTGAAGGTCTTGTGTGTGTGGGACAAGGCCTTATATTTGATCTGATTAGTTTGGGACCAGGTCCATATGCACAGGGACACGCGGTTCCTTCCAGGTCATTTGCTGCTGATTGTCATGGACCAGGTGAGGTATTAGAAGTGACATGTCGGGATGAACAGCTGAGCACCACCAGATGTGCTGCTGACACTACAGTGTGGGAGACTTTAATCTTCTCAGACTGGACTCTATCATGATTAGGAGCAGTTTTTCCCGACCGAGTCATATGACCAGGGAAAACTACTATGAATCTCATACAGTTATGAGTATCGTGTCCGACTCATAACAATAGACATGTGTGATTCATATGGAGTAACACGCCGTGTAATGCCTCCAGTGGAGTCATAATAACAAGGGTGTCTGACTGTAGACAGACCTCAGGCTGCATGTTACATTTTTAATCCATTTTTAAGCTGCGCCAGGCTTATATAGGTCTATGAAGAAAAGCAATCAGGAATGGCCACCCGCACGCCTCTCCACACTGTTCCAGCGCCACTCAGGTGTCGTTAGTATCTGGTGTCAAGGTGATTAATTGGTTATCTGCAGGTTGTATTGGGTCTGCATATTCAACTGCAGGATTACATGTCAAATAATGATCAGTGTCTTTGGTAATGTTAGAGAACATATACCATTCAGTTTTCATATGGCCTATGAGCAAGTGATTCACCGTAATCTTGGTTTCTCTTTAACCCTCAATGGTAGGCCGTCATTGTAAATAGAATGTGTTCTTAACTGACTTGCCTAGTTAAATAAAGGTTTAAAAAAGGGATTTAGAATTATACAAGTGATTTGGAATTATACTTCAGGTGTGTTGGAATCTATAATGGTAGATGAGAGGTGAGAACAACATTAGTGACAATTAGACACCACTTACCTCATTTGGTTCCTAAGTTTGTTTGTCTACATTAGTGTACAGAGGTGTAACTTGGCATCAAAAGATTTCTAATTTCTTACTGTATTTACCAGTGTGTCAGTGTGAACAGGGCAACAGTGTGAACAGTAAATTACAGAGTGTGTGTGTGTGTGTGTGTGTGTGTGTGTGTGTGTTTATTATGGGAGAGCAACACACAACACCCTCCTGTTGTGGTAGTAACACGAAAACGTCTGTATCCGCCATCCCTATGCATCTTCATAGTGTTAGTCTGGCCTAATTAAAACAGAAGCGTATGCATTCATCCAGAGGGGTTAACAACACATCAGGGTGTTTAATTAAAGCAGCTCTAAAATGAGCTCTCACTGTGTGGTGGTCCTGGCTGTGTTGTGCCTGTAGAGTAGTATAGGTACTGTACTAGATAGGAAGAATGCTAACAGAAGTTGTGTTAGTGCACTACTTTTGACCAGAGCCCCTTAGGGAACTACAGCAAATTGTTGCTTGGAAATTCATTCTAATTTGCATTCTATTTTTCCCAAATGTTCAGCACACATCTCTTACAACATACTGTATGTCAGATGGATATATTGAACTACTATTCACGTACTTTGTTTGTATTACATGTTTTAAATATTGTCCTGAATTCCTTACCGGGCGCTACATTTGTCACTGCTGAAACATTGTGTAAAAGATGCTGTACAGAGAGGACCATGCACAGTAGTGATCATTTTGATTAACCTTCTATTACAGATACATTTTTGAAATTTTATTATCATACAAAATGTACAAAATAGTAAAAACATTAATTGAATTTAGAGAAATATAATCTCTATAGTTCTATGTCAAATGTTAAATGATGATTATATGAATCTGACACTTGTTGATTGATTGAATTACTTATACATCTAATTAATAATGTTGTTTGATGTCAATTTTCCTATCTTTATTTTGGCTAAATAACAGGCGTTACAGTGCCCCGTGTCAATCATAGAGATATATGGAGGACTCTAGATGAATGTAAGTTGTTTTAGTATAGACATTGCCATTGAGGGTGTCCGCCATTTTAAAGTAGTCTCCTGGATGGGGATCCTATGGGTTGGGAAGGAGTGATCAGCCAATGATCAGAGAGCAATGTCTTCTCCTTCAAATTGGGTTGCCCATGATTTCTAAACCAAAGACTAAGGTCTTGTCTGAAGTCATGAACATTTACACTTGGACATTGGTCCAGACCCAGTAAATTGACGAGTTCAAGGTGGAATTTAAGTAGTCCACAAGCTCTAGACAACTCTGCACTCCGGAGGGAATTTTCTTGGAAAATTCAGTCAAGATTTTTCACAACTCTTATAAGTAACTCAGCAAAAAAAAGAAACTTTTTCAGGACCCTGTCTTTCAAAGATAATTCATAAAAATACAAATAACTTCACAGATCTTCATTGCAAAGGGTTTAAACACTGTTTCCCATGCTTGTTCAATTAACCATAAACAGTTAATGAACATGCACCTGTGGAAAAGTTGTTAAGATACTAACAGCTTACAGACGGTCGGCAATTAAGGTCACAGTTATAAAAACGTAGGACACTAAAGAGGCCTTTCTACTGACTCTGAAAAACACCAAAAGAAAGATGCCCAGAATCCCTGCTCATCTGCGTGAACGTGCCTTAGGCATGCTACAAGGAGGCATGAGGACTGCAGATGTGGCCAGGGCAATAAATTGCAATGTGCATACTGTGAGACACCTAAGACAGCGCTACAGGGAGACAGGACGGACAGCTGATCATCCTCGCAGTAGCAGACCACGTGTAACAACCCCTGCACAGGATCGGTACATCCGAACATCACACCTGCGGGACAGGTACAGGATGGCAACAACAACTGCCTGAATTACACCAGGAATGCACAATCCCTCCATAAGTGCTCAGACTGTCCGCAATAGGCTGAGAGAGGCTGGACTGAGGGTTTGTAGGCCTGTTGTAAGGCAGGTCCTCACCAGACATCACCTGCAACAACATCGCCTATGGGCACAAACCCACCGTCGCTGGACCAGACAGGACTGGCAAAAAGTGCTCTTCACTGACGAGTCGCAGTTTCGTCTCACCAGGGGTGATGGTCAAATGTGCGTTTATCGTCAAAGGAATGAGCGTTACACTGAGGCCTGTAGTATGGAGTGCAATCGATTTGGAGGTGGAGGGTCTGTCATGGTCTGGGGCAGTGTGGCACAACATCATCGGACTGAGCTTGTTGTCAATGCAGGCAATCTCAACGCTGTGCGTTACAGGGAAGACATCCTTCTCCCTCTTGTGGTACCCTTCCTGCAGGCTCATCCTGACATGTCCCTCCAGCATGACAATGCCACCAGCCATACTGCTCAATCTGTGCTTGACTTCCTGCAAGACAACAATGTCAGTGTTCTGCCATGGCCAGCGAAGAGCCCGGATCTCAATCCCATTGAGCACGTCTGGGACCTGTTTAATGCTAGGGCCACTCCACCCAGAAATGTCCGGGAACTCGCAGGTGCCTTGTTGGAAGAGTGGGGTAACATCTCACAACAATAACTGACAAATCTGGTGCAGTCCATGAGGAGGAGATGCACTGCAGTACCTAAAAACATCTTAGGGCTGAAATCACGTTAAGGGATCGATATGACAACAGCCAGTGAAACAGCCAGCCAAAACAACAGAAATCTCATGATAATCACATAATAAATATTCCTCAAACATACAAGTATTTTATACCATTTTATTTCGCTTTACAGCGAAAGCACCACAAATGATTATGTTAGGTCAGAGCCAAGTCACAGGAAAACACAGCCATTTTTCCAGCCAAAGAGTGGAGTCGCAAAAATCAGAAATAGAGATAGAATTAATCACTAACCTTTGATGATCTTCATCAAATGACACTCATAGGACTTCATGTTACACAATACATGTATGTTTTGTTTGATAAAGTTCATATTTATATAACAAAATCTCAGTATACATTGGCGCATTATGTTCAGTAGTTCCAAAAACATCCAGTGATTTTGCAGAGAGCCACATCAATTTACAGAAATACTCATTATAAATGTTGATGAAAATACAAGTGTTATACATGGAAATATAGATAAACTTCTCCTTAATGCAACCGTGTCAGATTTCAAAAAAGCTTTACGGAAAAAACATGCAATAATCTGAGTACGGCGCTCAGAGACCCTAAAAGTCAAAAATATATCTGCCATATTGTGCAGTCAACAGAAGTCAGAAATAACATTATAAATATTCACTTACCTTTGATGATCTTCCTCAGAATGCACTTACAGGAATCCCAGTTTCACAATAAATGTTTGATTTGTTCGATAATGTCCATCATAGCTACTTATGTTAGCTCATGAAGCGCGTTCACTAGTTGCAGACGAAATGTCAAAAAGTTCAGTTACAGTCCGTAGAAACATGTCAAACGATGTATAGAATCAACCTTTAGGATGTTTTTAACATAAATCTTCAATAATGTTCCAACCGGAGAATTCCTATGTCTTCAGAAAAGCAAATGGAACTGGAGCTACCTCTCATGTGAATGCGCGTGACCAGCTCGTGGATGCTGACAGACCACTGACTCATTCCTCTCTCATTCAGCTCCCCTTCACAGTAGAAGCCTCAAACAAGTTTCTAAATACGGTTGACATCTAGTGGAAGCCTTAGGAAGTGCAACATGACCAATATCCCACTGTATCTTCAATAGGGGCTGAGTTGAAAATCGACCAACCTCAGATTTCCCACTTCCTGGTTGGATTTTTTCTCATGTTTTTGCCTGCCATATGAGTTCTGTTATATTCACAGACATCATTAAAACAGTTTTAGAAACGTCAGAGTGTTTTCTATCCAAATATACTAATAATATGCACATATTAGCATCTGTGACTGAGGAGCAGGCAGTTTACTCTGGGCACCTCTGGGCACCTTATTCATCCAAGCTACTCAATACTGCCCCCGCCATAAGAAGTTAATGCAGCTGGTGGCAACACCAGATACTGACTGTTACTTTAGATTTAGATCCCCCCCCTCCCCTTTGTTCAGAGTCACATTATTCCATTTCTGTTAGTCACATGTCTGTGGAACTTGTTCCATTTATGTCTCATTTGGTGAATCTTGTCATGTTCATGCAAATATTTACACATGTTAAGTTTGCTGAAAATAAACACAGTTGACAGTGAGAGGACATTTATTTTTTTGCTGAGTTCAGAATCGAAAAGTACATCCATGACATCACACTAAGTTGCTGGTATAACTGTGGGGAGAGCAGAACTAACCACACCCACATACAATATTCCTGCCCAGTCCTCAATAATTTCCAGAACGAAGTATACAAAGTATTGGATGATATGATTGAATGCTCACTTTCTCTAAATCCAGAACACGTAATCCTGGGGAGAACCCCTCATGAACTCAAGGACCTCTTCAGAATTCGGAGAATTACAGCACTTAAAGGTCCAATGCAGCCATTTTTATCTCAATATCAAATAATTTCTGACCAACAATGAAGTCCTTTACTGTGAATGTTTTCAATTAAAAAAGTCAAAAATAAACAAAAATAGCTCCTTACGAAAGAGCCATTTCTCAAACAAGAATTTTGCTAGGACTGTCTAGGCGTGCTCTTAGTGGGGAGGGAAAAACTGAAAACTAGCAGAGGTTTGGAACTCTCTCTCTTATTGGTCTATTAACTAATTTACCCCCTGGTGACATCACCAGGCAGCCCAAAACTCCATACCACCAACAAATGCCTGAAATTTCAGGCGGTCTTTTCTAAAAGCTCTGACACTGAAAAGGCATTATCATAATTTTCACAATTTCACAGTATTATTCCAACCCCAGAGTATGGAAAAACAGTATATATAAAACACAGGAAAGTCACGGTTTTGACAGCACTCACTTATAAGCAATTGGAAATACAAAATGTATTAAATCTGTAGTATGGAAATTACAACTCATAGAATAAGAAACCAAATTACTGTATTTGAGATACAATGGGGTAAACAAGAAAAAATATATATTATCTCATAAAATAAAAAATGTGTGTGTGTGTGTGTGTGTGTGTGTGTGTGTGTGTGTGTGTGTGTGTGTGTGTGTGTGTGTGTGTGTGTGTGTGTGTGTGTGTGTGTGTGTGTGTGTGTGTGTGTTCCAGGGATGCGTGGATGCTTGTGTGTGGGTATGGGCTTGTGTATGTGAGTCTAGGAGTGTAAGTGTGTGTATTCATGAGTGTGTGTGCACGCAAAGACAGTGAAAACGCAATGCAGATTGGGATGCCAGGATGCCAACACCACGCGTATGAGATACCATATAACAAACAAGAAAGAGTTACATAAATTAAAACAACAGCACTTCAGATACAGAGCATTCGGAAAGTATTCAGACCCATTGACCTTTTCAGCAATTTGTTACATTACAGCCTTATTCCAAATTTGAAAAATTATTTTTTCCCCCCATCAATCTACACACAATAACCCATAATGACAAAGCAAAAACTGTTTTTTTAGACATTTTCACAAATGTCTGAAATATCACATTTACATAAGTATTCAGACCCTTTACTCAGTACTTTGTTGAAGCACCTTTGGCAGCAATTAAAGTCTTGAGTCACCACCCTAACCAAGGCCCTTCTCTCTCGGGAGAGAGAGCTCAGTTTGGCCAGCCAACCAGCTCTAGGAAGAGTCTTGGTGGTTCCAAATTTCTCCCGTTTAAGAATGATGGAGGCCACTGTTTTCTTGGGGACCTTCAAACCTGAAGACATTTTTTGGTACCCTTCACCAGATCTGTGCCTCGACACAATCCTGTCTTGGTGCTCTACGGACAATTTCTTCGACCTCATGGCTTGGTCTTTGCTCTGACATGCACTGTCAACTGTGGGACCTTATACAAACAGGTGTGTGCCTTTCCAAATCATGTCCAATCAATTTAATTTACCACAGTCAAGTTGTAGAAACATCTCAAGGATGATCAATGGAAAAAGGATGGACCAGAGCTCAATTTTGAGTCTCAAAGTGTCATGTTGTGTCTTGTTTCTGTCCTTTCCCTTCACCCTGTCTCCCTCTGCTGGTCGTTGTTAGGTTACCTTTTCTTCCCCTCTTTCCCCCAGCTGTGCCTTGTCTCCTCCTAACTACCCATTCACCCCGTTTCCCACCTGTTCCCTTTTTTCCCTCTGATTAGGTCCCTATATCTCTCTCTGTTTCTGTTCCTGTCCTTGTCGGATTCTTGTTTGTGTTGTTCATGCCTGAACCAGACTATCGTCATGTTTGCTGCAACCTTGTCCTGTCCTGTCAGAACCTGCCGGTCCATCTGAGCCTACGTTTTGTTTTGTTATTAAAGAAGCTCTGTTTACGTTAATTCGCTTTTGGGTCCTCATTCACGCACCGTAACAGAAGAATCCGACCAAGAATGGACCCAGCGACTTCGGATCCCCTCCACTCAGCCGTCGAGATCCAGGGAGCGATGCTAGGCAGACACGAGCAGGAATTGTCTGCTGCTCGACATGCCGTTGAGACCCTGGCCACCCAAGTCTCCAACCTCACAGAACAGGTTCACCATCTCCGCCTCGATCCACCGGCCACTTCCAGGGCTTTCGAATCTCCGGAGCCCAGAATCAATAACCCGCCGTGTTACTCTGGGGAGCCCACTGAATGCCGCTCGTTCCTCACCCAGTGTGATATTGTGTTTTCTCTCCAGCCCAACACTTACTCCAGGAGCACTGCTCGTGTCGCCTACGTCATATCTCTCCTTATTGGACGGGCTCGTGAGTGGGGCACGGCAATCTGGGAGGCAAGGGCTGAGTGTACTAACCAGTATCAGGACTTTAAGGAGGAGATGATACGGGTTTTTGATCGATCTGTTTTTGGGGAGGAGGCTTCCAGGGTCCTGTCCTCCCTATGTCAAGGTAATCGATCCATAACAGACTACTCTATTGAGTTTCGCACTCTTGCTGCCTCCAGTGGCTGGAACGAGCCGGCTTTGCTCGCTCGTTTTCTGGAGGGTCTCCGCGCAGAGGTAAAGGATGAGATTCTCTCCCGGGAGGTTCCTTCCAGCGTGGATTCCTTGATTGAACTCGCTATTCGCATTGAGCGACGGGTTGATCTTCGTCACCGAGCTCGTGGAAAGGAGCTTGCGTTCTCCGTTGCCCCCCTCTCCGCATCACTACCATCTTCCTCTGCCGGCTCGGGTGCTGAGCCTATGCAGCTGGGAGGTATCCGCATCTCGACTAAGGAGAGGGAACGGAGAATCACCAACCGCCTCTGTCTCTATTGCGGTTCTGCTGGTCATTTTGTCACTTCATGTCCAGTAAAAGCCAGAGCTCATCAGTAAGCGGAGGGCTACTGGTGAGCGCTACTACTCCTGTCTCTCCTTCAAGATCCTGCACTACCTTGTCGGTCCATCTACGCTGGACCGGTTCGTCAGCTTCCTGCAGTGCCTTAATAGACTCTGGGGCGGAGGGCTGTTTTATGGACGAGACCTGGGCTCGGGAACATGACATTCCTCTCAGACAGTTAAGGGAGTCCACGGCCTTGTTCGCCCTGGATGGTAGTCCTCTCCCCAGGATTCAGCGTGAGACGCTACCTTTAACCCTCACTGTTTCTGGTAATCATAGCGAAACCATTTCTTTTTTAATTTTTCGTTCACCTTTTACACCTGTTGTTTTGGGCCATCCCTGGCTAGTTTGTCATAATCCTTCCATTAATTGGTCTAGTAATTCTATCCTCTCCTGGAACGTCTCTTGTCATGTGAAATGTTTAATGTCTGCTATCCCTCCTGTTTCCTCTGTCTCTTCTTCACAGGAGGAGCCTGGTGATTTGACAGGGGTGCCGGAGGAATATCACGATCTGCGCAAGGTGTTCAGTCGGTCCAGGGCCACCTCTCTTCCCCCACACCGGTCGTATGATTGTAGTATTGATCTCCTTCCGGGAACCACTCCCCCCCGGGGTAGACTATACTCTCTGTCGGCTCCCGAACGTAAGGCTCTCGAAGATTATTTGTCTGTAGCTCTTGCCGCCGGTACCATAGTCCCCTCCTCCTCTCCCGCCGGAGCGGGGTTTTTTTTTGTTAAGAAGAAGGACGGGTCCCTGCGCCCCTGCATAGATTATCGAGGGCTGAATGACATAACAGTGAAGAATCGTTATCCGCTTCCTCTTATGTCTTCAGCCTTCGAGATCCTGCAGGGAGCCAGGTTTTTCACTAAGTTGGACCTTCGTAACGCTTACCATCTCGTGCGCATCAAGGAGGGGGATGAGTGGAAGACGGCGTTTAACACTCCGTTAGGGCACTTTGAATACCGGGTTCTTCCTTTCGGCCTCGCTAACGCTCCAGCTGTCTTTCAGGCATTAGTCAATGATGTCCTGAGAGACATGCTGAACATCTTTGTTTTCGTTTACCTTGACGATATCCTGATTTTTTCACCGTCACTCCAGATTCATGTTCAGCACGTTCGACGTGTCCTCCAGCGCCTTTTAGAGAATTGTCTTTTTGTGAAGGCTGAGAAGTGCACTTTTCATGCCTCCTCCGTCACATTTCTCGGTTCTGTTATTTCCGCTGAAGGCATTAAGATGGATCCCGCTAAGGTCCAAGCTGTCATTGATTGGCCCGCCCCTAAGTCACGCGTCGAGCTGCAGCGCTTTCTCGGCTTCGCGAACTTCTATCGTCGTTTCATCCGTAATTTCGGTCAGGTGGCAGCTCCTCTCACAGCCCTTACTTCTGTCAAGACGTGCTTTAAGTGGTCCGTTTCCGCCCAGGGAGCTTTTGATCTCCTCAAGAATCGTTTTACATCCGCTCCTATCCTTGTTACACCTGACGTCTCTAGACAGTTCATTGTCGAGGTTGACGCGTCAGAGGTGGGCGTGGGAGCCATTCTTTCTCAGCGCTCCCTCTCTGACGACAAGGTCCACCCATGCGCGTATTTTTCTCATCGCCTGTCGCCGTCGGAACGTAACTATGATGTGGGAAACCGCGAACTGCTCGCCATCCGGTTAGCCCTAGGCGAATGGCGACAGTGGTTGGAGGGGGCGACCGTTCCTTTTGTCGTTTGGACTGACCATAGGAACCTTGAGTACATCCGTTCTGCCAAACGACTTAATGCGCGTCAGGCGCGTTGGGCGCTGTTTTTCGCTCGTTTCGAGTTCGTGATTTCTTATCGTCCGGGCTCTAAGAACACCAAGCCTGATGCTTTATCTCGTCTCTTCAGTTCTTCAGTAGCCTCCACTGACCCCGAGGGGATTCTCCCTGAGGGGCGTGTTGTCGGGTTGACTGTCTGGGGAATTGAGAGGCAGGTAAAGCAAGCGCTCACTCACACTCCGTCGCCGCGCGCTTGTCCTAGGAACCTTCTTTTCGTTCCCGTTCCTACTCGTCTGGCCGTTCTTCAGTGGGCTCACTCTGCCAAGTTAGCCGGCCACCCTGGCGTTCGGGGTACGCTTGCTTCCATTTGCCAGCGTTTTTGGTGGCCCACCCGGGAGCATGACACGCGTCGTTTCGTGGCTGCTTGTTCGGTCTGCGCGCAGACTAAGTCCGGTAACTCCCCTCCTGCCGGCCGTCTCAGGCCGCTTCCCATTCCCTCTCGGCCGTGGTCTCACATCGCCTTAGATTTTGTCACCGGACTGCCTTCGTCAGCGGGGAAGACTGTTATTCTTACGGTTGTCGATAGGTTCTCTAAGGCGGCTCATTTCATTCCCCTTGCTAAGCTTCCTTCTGCTAAAGAGACGGCACAAATCATCATCGAGAATGTTTTCAGAATTCATGGCCTTCCGTCAGACGTCGTTTCGGACAGAGGTCCGCAATTCACGTCTCAATTTTGGAGGGAGTTTTGCCGTTTGATTGGGGCTTCCGTCAGTCTCTCTTCCGGCTTTCACCCCCAGTCTAACGGTCAAGCAGAACGGGCCAATCAGACTATTGGTCGCATCTTACGCAGTCTTTCTTTTCGCAACCCTGCGTCTTGGTCAGAACAGCTCCCCTGGGCAGAATACGCCCACAACTCGCTTCCTTCGTCTGCGACCGGGCTATCTCCTTTTCAGAGTAGCCTCGGGTACCAGCCTCCGCTGTTCTCATCTCAGTTCGCCGAGTCCAGCGTCCCCTCCGCTCAGGCTTTTGTCCAACGTTGCGAGCGCACCTGGAAGAGGGTCAGGTCTGCACTTTGCCGTTATAGGACGCAGACTGTGAGGGCTGCTAATAAGCGTAGAACTAAGAGTCCTAGATATTGTCGCGGTCAGAGAGTTTGGCTCTCCACTCAGAACCTTCCCCTTAAGACGGCTTCTCGCAAGTTGACCCCGCGGTTCATTGGTCCGTTCCGTATTTCTCGGGTCATTAATCCTGTCGCAGTTCGACTTCTTCTTCCGCGATACCTTCGTCGCGTCCACCCGGTCTTCCATGTCTCCTGTATCAAGCCCGTTCTTCGCGCCCCCGCTCGTCTTCCCCCCCCCCCCCCCCCCCATCCTTGTCGAGGGCGCACCCATCTACAGGGTCCGTAGGATTTTGGACATGCGTCCTCGGGGCCGTGGTCACCAGTACCTCGTAGATTGGGAGGGGTACGGTCCTGAGGAGAGGAGTTGGGTTCCCTCTCGGGACGTGCTGGACCGTGCGTTGATCGATGATTTCCTCCGTTGCCGCCAGGTTTCCTCCTCGAGTGCGCCAGGAGGCGCTCGGTGAGTGGGGGGGTACTGTCATGTTGTGTCTTGTTTCTGTCCTTTCCCTTCACCCTGTCTCCCTCTGCTGGTCGTTGTTAGGTTACCTTTTCTTCCCCTCTTTCCCCCAGCTGTGCCTTGTCTCCTCCTAACTACCCATTCACCCCGTTTCCCACCTGTTCCCTTTTTTCCCTCTGATTAGGTCCCTATATCTCTCTCTGTTTCTGTTCCTGTCCTTGTCGGATTCTTGTTTGTGTTGTTCATGCCTGAACCAGACTATCGTCATGTTTGCTGCAACCTTGTCCTGTCCTGTCAGAACCTGCCGGTCCATCTGAGCCTACGTTTTGTTTTGTTATTAAAGAAGCTCTGTTTACGTTAATTCGCTTTTGGGTCCTCATTCACGCACCGTAACACAAAGGGTCTGAGTAATTATGTAAATAAGGTATTTCTTTTTTTACATACATTTGCAAAAATTTCTAAAAAGCTGTTTTCGCCTTGTCATTATGGGGTATTGTGTGTAGATTGATGAGGACAAATTTTTTGTATCCATTTTAGAATAAGGCTGTAACGTAACAAAATGTGGAAAAAGTCAAGGAGTCTAAATACTTTCTGAATGCACTGTACATGTCCACAGCCCAAGACAATGCCAAACAAAGTATACCCTGTTTTTTTTGTGTTTTTATTAGTAGTAGTGTTATTTTTAATTTATTGTATTACTATTATTATTAATTTCTTAGAATCAACAATGACTTTCATAGTACCAATTATATGGCCTGTTTAGGTTGGAGGGGCAAGGGGAGGTGTAAATGTGCCATTTAGTTGGCGCCGACAGATATTGCTTATAGCTCCTAAGCAACTTTGCAGTATTACATTTTTTTGTGTGTTATTTCTTACATTATTAGCCCAGAGTTTTTGGGGTGTTATTACGTACAGCCGGAAATAACTTTTGGATATCAGAGCGGCGATAACTCACCAGCATTACGACCAGGAATACGACTTTCGTATTAACAATGACTTTGTACTGTATTAACTAACCAACATGTTTGTTAATTAGAGTAAATTATGATGTAATTAAATGTCCTAAGTTTGAAGAGGTAACTGTTTTTTTCAAATGTTATTTTGATGTGGGACAGCGATTTACACCACTTCTGTAGAATCACCATATAGGGCTCTGGTTATAATGCACTATAAAGGTAATAGAGTGCCATTTGAGACACAGGCAGAGAGAAAGCGAGTGCGAGTAAGAGCCACCTGTTGTGGCCAGTGCAGCAGTCCTGGAGATGAAATACTGCAGGAACGGCAAATGAATTGTTCTGGAGGCAGCACTTTAATTTGTGTGCACACAGCACAAAGAGACTGGGGAGAATACAGTATCACAGCGAGAGCCAGTTATATTGTTAGGCACTGCAGCAGTGTTACGAGGCATGGGAGAGAGACCAAGGCTGTGTACCAAATGGCACCCTATTCCCTACACAATGGACTTTTGACCAGAACCGTATGCGGGCCTTGGTCAAAAGTAGTAGTGCACTATATAGGGAATAGAGTGCCATTTGGATGCAAATCCTGAAAACACTTAGCCACCGATTACAATCATCCCTTACATTGTAGTGGTTTCCCAGCTAGCAGATTTGGTTCATTGGATGTTGTGGGAACGTATGTTTTCAGTTTTGGTTGTGGAAACATTTCTTGGCCGGTTAAACTGAACATCTTTTTAATATTCTGAGAACAGAATTGAACATTTTGCATGTTCATGGAACATTTATTTTTAGGTTGCAGGGAGATTCTGAGAATGTCTTATTTTCGTTTCTTGAACGTTTTCAGGGAAGTTTTATTAAGGAGAAGTGTATCTATAATTCCATGTCTAACACTTGTATTTTCATCAACATTTATGATGAGTATTTCTGTAAACTGATGTGGCTATGCAAAACCACTGGATGTTTTTGGAACTACTAAACGTAACGCGACAATGTAAACTTAGATTTTTTTATATAAATATCAACTTTATCAAACAAAACGTACATGTATTGTGTAACATGAAGTCTTATGAGTGTCATCTGATGAAGATCATCAAAGGTTAGTGATTCATTTTATCTCTATTTGTGCTTTTTGTGACTCCTATCTTTGGCTGGAAAATTGGCTGTGTTTTTCTGTGGCTTGGTGGTGACCTAACATAATCGTTTGTGGTGCTTTCGGTGTAAAGCCTTTTTGAAATCAGACACTGTGGCTGGATTAATGAGAATTTTATCTTTAAAATGGTGTAAAATACATGTATGCTTGAGGAATTTTAATTATGAGATTTTTGTTGTTTTGAATTTGGCGCCCTGCACTTTCACTAGCTGTTGTCTTATCGATCCCGTTAATGGGATTGCAGCCCTAAGACGTTTTTAACATTCTCAGAACAATTTGAGAACATGACTTTAAATAGAACTTTGAGGAAACCTGTAAAAAATATTATGATGAAGTACTGAAATTCCCACAGAAGAAAATTGTTTCTTAACGTTTTCTGAACTATTTGAGAATATTCCCAATGTCAAACCAATTGAAGAACGTTCCTAGAACATTACCAAAATGTAAAATTAAACGTAACCATGTTTGAACTTTCAGGAAATGCTATATTAAAGTAATGAAATACCAAGACAATTCCTTAAATGTGTTGAGAATGTTACAAAGCCAAGCAATATCATGGGATATCAAATGAAAAATAAATATATATTTACCCTCTGTCCAAGCATTAAATTGATTCCATCAGCACATTTGGTTTGAAGAACATACAAGGCTTGGGACTTTGTAGGTGATGGAACTGTACCAAAATCAGTTGCTTTTAAATAATATTTCCATTTCCACTGCAGTCTCCTAGGTTGGTAGTACCTTCTGTAAGAGATGAAGGTACTTGATCAGGCATCTCTCTTTCTCTGTTTATCTGTATCTCTTTCTATCTCTCTCCCTCTCCTTCTCCTTGTGTCTCGATACAGTGGATAAAGTGAGAGTGGCACTTCACTAAGAGCCTTCAGTTAAAAGTGTTTTGAATATGAAGTCTCAGCATCCTACCTGCACACACACACAAACACACATGCACAGGCACTAATGGACGTGCACATACATACACAAACACTCCCCCCAGTGTTTTAACCCCTTAGTGTCTCTTCTGTGACAGCTGTCTCTGGCTCCAGTGCGTTCCGTATCCCAAAACAACACTGCTGCTGCCAGGAGAGATAGTGGAGCTACTCCATCCTCCATGTTACTTTATTTTTCTGTCATGAAAGCAAATTCTTGAAAATTGACACTTGCCGTAACGAGCATCTGTTTTGGCCATCTGCGGGATATGCAAATGCAGGACAATGAATATTCAGCCCCGACTTGGGTAGAGGCGTGATTCCTCAAGCTTGCTTACACTTGGTGGTGGGGCTCGTGCATCGTACGGAAGACGGTTGGGAATGTACATTTTCCCATTGTCAAAATAGTTTCAGCAGATGTTAAACAAAACCTCCGCTAATTTGGAACAATTGATGAGCTGACGGTGTCGTCTCTTTTTAATAATTTGTTCAGAGCCAAACCTGATCGTCTCCCCTGTCACCCTCCCCCCCCTCGCTCTCTCTCCATCTCTGTTTATCTTTGTCTCCTCCTCTCTCCCTGTTTCTCTCCCACTCTCTCTCTCACTCTCTCTCTCTCTCGCTCTCTTCAAATCAAATCTTCTTTTCTTTTCTTTGCCTACAGTGATGGTATCCTATTAATAATGCAGCAGAAAGGTGGAATGATAATGGAAGATTAGAAGGATGGGCGGCTGTAATATCAGTCAGGAGCCACAGGCCTCTTTATTTATATAAATGATGTCAATAACGTGACACTTGTGCTTAAAGTTGGAGAGTGAGATGCATGACTGCTGATCTAGCCAGCCAAGCATGATGGAGGAATGATAACTGTTATGTTATTAAACATTATCACCCTTGTCATTACCACTATCATTCAGTTTTATTTCCTTTGGAGTTAAATAATGGTGTTGAAGACTTCAGCAGCAGGCAATCTTTCACATGCATTATCTCTATTGTTGGCCTACAAGAGTTACCCGCAAACAATACACTCACTGATGGGGTTGTCACTGGAATCAGTCCTGACTACAACTTTCACAAACAATAGTATTCTGTGGTGAAATCTTCCATACTACAATATTTTGGGGGGAGTTGTGGATGAATTACAACGTGAATATTGTAGTTATGTTGTTCACAACTACAGTCAAACAATAGATGCAAGCATTGTCCTTCACTACCCTGCTATACCCTTCCACATGTGACAAAGTGAAAACGTCCCTGACTCCGTGTTACAGACCAAGGGAGATAAGGCTGCTTTATTCACTGCTTTGGTGTGCTGTTGCTGCAATCTTATGGTCCTTCAGGGCATCATTTAGCAAACTTACGGTCTAAGCCACCCAAATCCGTCCTGGGAGGACGTGAGCGGGAACTCAAGCAGCTGTCACGGAAACTTTCACTTTTCTGGTCCTGCATCCCTGTTGCAGCTGCCTGCAGAGAGACAGAGAGAGAGCCAAAAAACGGAGAGGCAGAGAGACACTCTGCCACATGATTGTGACCATTCAGGACATGGAGCCTGCTTCCCATTTAGCCAGTCAGCCCACCAGTGGGCTCCACAGGGTCAGTGGAGACTGGCATTGTCTTGCGGTGATGACATCACTCCGATTGTTACAGAATATGCCTGTCTGTCTCTCTCTCTAGTTCTCTGACTCTATTGCTCTTAATCACGCTCTCTCTCCCTTTTCTTTCTTTCTGTCTGTCTGTCTGTCTTTCTTTCTTTCTTTCTTTATTTATTTATTTCTGTGCTCTCTCTCCTTCTCCTTTTCTGCCTCTCACTCCCTCCTTATTGATAAAGTGAGAGTGGCACTTCACTGAGGGCCTTGAGTCTCCAGCCCATTCAGCCAAACATCCCACCAGTTGATGCAACGTGGGTCAACGGACGCTCGTCTCTGCGATCGTTTCACAGTAGTGACATCACACTGACTGTTCCAGGCGAGGGTGTGCTAAGGCAGGCTGCTGTTCCTCAGAAGGTCTGGCCCAGTTGATGAAGAGAGGACATTATCTGCAGCCCCACTGTCAGAGAGGGCCGGCCGTTCATTCTGTGGAGCAATCAGGCTCCAGAAGCGAGGAAGGGGGGGGGGGGGTGCTACAACGACCCAGAGGAAGAGAATCCCTGGATCCCAGAACTAACTCTCCATGTCTGGCAGGCCCCATAAAGCCCTGGCCAACGTGACAGAGACCTGTGAGTCACCCTGATGATGCTGACCTGACTGCCTGGTGCCGCTCATAAAGAGACATGAGTGTCCTCATCTCTACCCCAGTCACATCACACAGCCTAGGACCAGGAGCATCTCCAATCCCTCCTCATGTTCCTACAGTAGGGTGTCCAATCAAAAACGCATATTTTGACCAATGTGTAAAATCATATGTTATTTGTGTAGATAATCCTCTAAGAAAACCAATGGTCTAAACCCTATGTCTCTATCATAATCCTTCAGCAATTATTCTAGTTTTTACCCTTTAGGATGGCCAGAATTAGGGTGACTAAATCAATGGAGGCCAGTGAAAAAAAAGTGGTCAAAAATCAGGAAAATTGCATTGCGTCAACTAGGCTGGATTATGGGCTACTGGCTACCTGACAGGCTCACTTTCCCATTGAACGCGTCATCTTTCTTCTTGAATCCGCAGGACATAAAACATTTTAGAGGTAAGATAGGTATCAATTTTGAGACATGACATGTCGTATTTTAATATTTTAGTATACACTTTCATATTCATTTTAAAGTCCTGTTGTTTTTTTGAAGATTGCAGGGGATCGGCAGCCAGATCTCATCAATTAAAAAAATCTAATAATGAATGTTACTAACAACAACAGATTAAACCAATTTTGGCTAAGGGATCCATGGAATAAGGTTAGATGGTGTAATACAACGCACAGTAATATTATTAATCTATAATTTATGTTCTTAACCCTGGGTAACATGGGCCTGGGAGGCTCACAGGGATATTGGTATCCACAGCACTCCACATTTTTCAACTCCATACTTCTTGTATTCCGCAAATTAAATACATATATATTTTTTACATAAATGCACTGTAATTTAAGCTTTTAATGTTTTCTTCCTGTGTCACTGTAAAAATGTGTAGATCTGCAGGATATTAGCTGTAAAGCTGCAACAACAAAAAATATCTCTGCCCCATGACAAAATGTGTAGAATTGTAGGAAATTAGCTTGAAAACTGAAATGTTTTCTCTCTGATGCCAAGAAGCTGCCTTTAAAATGTTCCTTCCCAGGGTCCGAAACGTGGTTCGTCCCGCCATGCGCTGCTGTAGTCATAGTAAAACTCCTTGCATGCTATTTTTAGTTGTGTTCTGATTATGAAGTTGTCCCTGATGATTTTGCTTTCATAAAAGGGGTTCCAAGGCCCCAGAAAGTTTGAGAACCCATGTCCTATTTAGTACACTAGCCCTGGTCGAAAGTAGTGCACTATATGGGAATAGGGGGTATTTTGAGACGCAGACTTAAAGAGGTCTGGGGGAAAAAAACGAAATAATTTAGTCAGCTATTCCCTTCCATAATCATCAAACCTTTCATCAAAGAAGAAGATATTCTGGCCCAGACATGGATGCATATTCATGGCTCATATGTGTGTTGATGCATGTGCCAAAGATAATTAATCTATTCAGTTCAAACATGGCCTTTTTAGTTATATGGTCAGCAGCACAGATACATTTTTTAAACTGGGGAAGCTGTGACAGAACAATCCGCTTATTACCATTCTGAGGGTTATCATTCATCATTTTAAATCTTTTAAAGCATTTTGATGAATATAGATGATGATTCAGAGATGTGTTGGCGGTGCATTTTCCTCCACTTTAAACTTGTGTGAAATTGCTTGTGTCATAGGTCTCACTTCATGTTTTTAATGATTAAACATCATTAACACTTAGTGGTGTTTAAACTGATATTACATAGCCCTCGGCATTCCCAGAAATTAGACAAATATCCGGAACTTTAAGGCACTCCCCCCTCTCTCTCTCTCTCGTTCTCTCTTTCTCTCCATCTCTCTTTCTCACCCGTTCCCTCTCTTTCTCTCTCCCCCTCTCACTCTCTCTCTCTCAACCCTGCAGGACATGCCCCACACTCATATTTGCGGTGTGAATGTTGCAGCCATTAGAGAGGTAATGCATGCACGTAGCCATAACAGAGGCCAGAGATTAACTCTGGGCAATTAAACCAGTGAAAATCCTTCCCAGCACTGTTTATTATCCTGGCTGCCGTCTTGTTTCTGACTGGGCCTGCAGGATAAATATGCATGTATGTTAAATATTTAATATAGGGACATCGTGGAAAACTTGAAAAGTGCTGGAATTTTCCCCTGTCTCTCTCCCCTTTTTTCCCAAGTCTCAACTATCGTCAGGGCTGTTTTGAAAGTGCGGGTGAGATAAGGCGCCCTCACATCTCCCATCAGAGAACTCATGAGTTGACACTGACTGCTGTTGAGGTCAGGAGGGGTAAAGACAGGGCAGCCCCTCCTCTATCTGAAATTCCTGTTTGTGTGTGTGTGTGTGTGTGTGTGTGTGTGTGTGTGTGTGTGTGTGTGTGTGTGTGTGTGTGTGTGTGTGTGTGTGTGTGTGTGTGTGTGTGTGTGTGTGTGTGTGTGTGTGTGTGTGTGTGTGTGTGTCAGGGCTGCATTGGTTACCCATTCCCAGCAGGTTAAGAGATGCCTGTTATCATTCAGCAGTAATCTAGTAATGGAGTAACAGCAGGATTCAGACAACACAGGCTGGAGCTGGAGCAGGTGTGTTCTGCTAACCAAGTCATTATGGAGCCGATTCCGACCCGAATTAATCGAGAGTAAATGGAACCTAATTCCATTTATGCACTTTTTATACGCTATTCGTTCGGGTGGAGGTCGAATAAATGAAGGTGTGGCGGAGGTGTCTACAGATACGCCGTATTCTGACCTTGACTTACTTCCCTAATAATTTCACCACCTTTAAACACGAGGAAACCGTGAATAAGGTGAATAACCAACCGGTTCCAAGTGGGAAAATCATCGACTTAATTAATTTTTTCCGATAGAAATAAAAACCATGTACTGTAATTTACAACTTGATAAGCGCTATTGATAAGAGCAAGGTAAATTAGTAATCCGTTTGGATAAGGGAATTGTAATTATAAATTACACTTGCTGTAGATCTATTTTACCTTATAATCGCTGGACACAAATGTGAAACCAGCCACATGGCAGCATACTGAAGCATATCAACATATCAACTTTCCCACAGTAAAGTTTATGAAATGCTGTGCTATTATGCAGAATTGAAATTGTACAGCCTTTCAACTTGCAGGAATGGGCACTCTCGAATATCTTATTTATAGGCTACCCCACCTTTCTCTGTTTCCTATTTCTATCATGTTAAATATTAGTCACTATCAGTATCGTCAGTAGGCCTAATAATCTCACATACTCAACTGCCAGTTTATTGTTAGTTCCCTTCAGTTGGTATAGGCTACATTATCATTCCATTTGGTGACATTGTTTTGTTTACCTTCATTTGCTTCCATTGTAAACGCTGTCACGGCCTTGTAGTTGCTGAGGATCATTAGTAACAGTTGAATATATACAGGGAAAAGACATGTAGGCTAATTAAATCATTATGGAATGGAGCACAGACCCATCCTTAAGAGTTTTAACATGACGCATGGCGCAATAAATGGCCGTATCATCACACGGTCCCATGGTTAGGGCAGGAAATAGAGGGTATAGCCTACTATTGCACACTGTTCTCCCTATTATAATTCTAAGTACACTAATCTTCCAACATGACCATGGGTTGAAGAACTGAATGTGTCAAACCCCTGTTTACTTTCGCGTGTAAAGGCTCTCCAAACCAGTTTTTTTTATGATTTATAAATACTTTACTGAACCTAAATAATCTACAGGAGTAATGAAATGGAGACTAATATGCATATATTTAGATTACTTTCTTTCATTGATCCCTAATATTCTGAACCTGTTATCTTCATATATTCTAGTGAGTCTGTAGACAGAATTCTAATTGAAGGTATAGTACACTGTATTTAAAGGGATGGTTTAAGATACATTTACTGAAAACTCGATCGAATGAAAACTCCACAAGAAAATCTGTTAGCCAGCAAGTGGGAGGGTTTTCAGCATTTGAATGAAATGTATTCAGAGCGCGGAAGGTAAGCACACCTGCAGAGGGTGTTAGAAGACTGAATAAGTTAAGTCTGAATACCAAATACTGAGAAGTGCATAGTGAAGGTGTGTGTAGGAAAGACGACAATTCCGAAGCCTGAATCGTTCCTAATGTCTCTAATTCCATTTTGCATCTGGAAGTCTGGATTCCTTTCACATTCACATGCTGAAATGTCTTGCAAAAACTATGACTATAAAGGACGGCTGAAAATTACTTGTCCCCAATGGCATCCTATTGCCATAGGGCTCTGGTCAAAAGTAGTGTACTATATAGGGAATAGGGTGCCATTTAGGATGCTACCCATGTTTAGTCACTGAAGTGTATGGTACATGATTGGGCCTTTGCAAAGTGTGTGAAAACTTTCTTCACCACCGACCAAGTACACATCTTTTCAATTCAGACACTATCCATACTGTTTATACACACTATTCACATACATATACAGTATTTTTATATTCCGGACTCTGATCCGGAAGCTAATTTCCTGCAGTTCTATCAATTTTGACATGGGATTTTGTACTGTGAATTTAAATACTGTATTCTTGATATAGCTCATTCTAATACTTCTACTACTGTACACTGTTCACACACTGCATATTTATTTATACCTTGGATTATTGGCATAGCTCACTGTAATGTACAGTGCATTAGGAAAGTATTCAGACACCTTGACTTCTTCGATTTACAGCTTCGAGTCTTCTTGGGTATGATGCTTCAAGCTTGGCACACCTGTATTTGGGGAGTTTCTCCCATTCTTCTCTGCAGATCCTCTCAAGCAGGTTTTCATCAAGGATCTCTCTATACTTTGCTCCGTTCATCTTTCCCTCGATCCTGACTAGTCTCCCAGTCCCTGCCGCTGAATAACATCCCCACAGCATGATGCTGCCACCACCATGCTTCACTGAATGCTTGGCATTCAGGCCAAAAAGTTCAATCTTGGTTCAGCGAATCTTGTTTCTCATCGTCTGAGAGTCCTTTAGGTGCCTTTTGGCAAACTCCAAGTGGGCTGTCGTGTGCCTTTTACCGAGGAGTGGCCACCATCTGGCCACTCTACCATAAAGGCCTGATTGGTGGAGTGCTGCAGAGATGGTTGTCCTTCTGCAAGATTCTCCCATATCCACAGATGAACTCCCTGACCAAGGCCCTTCTCCCCCGACGGCTCAGTTTGGCCGGGAGGCCAGCTCTAGGAAGAAGTTCCAAACTTCTTCCGTTTAAGAACAATGGAGGCCATTGTGTTCTTGGGGACTTTCAATGCTGCCGAAATGTTTTGGTACCCTTCCCCAGATCTGGGACCTCGACACAATCCTGTTTTGGAGCTCTACAGACAATTCCTTCAACCTCATGGCTTGGTTTTTACTCTGACGTGCACTGTCAACTGTGGAACCTTATATAGGCAGGTGTGTGCCTTTGCAAATGATGTCCAATCAATTGAATTTACCATAGGTGGACTCCAATCAAGTTGTAGAAACATCTCAAGAATGATCAATGGAAAGAGGATGCACCTGAGCTCAATTTTTCGAGTCTAATAGCAAAGGGTCTTAATACTTATGTAAATAAGTTATTTCTGTTTTTTATTTTATACAGTGGCAACAATTTCTAAAAACCTGTTTTCACGTTGTCATTAAGGGGTATTGTGTGTAGATTGATGAGGAATTTGACAGCCTGCTTGCAATTTTATGTAATCAATTTTAGAATAAGGCAGTAACGTAACAAAATGTGTAGAAGGGAAGGGCTCTGAATACTTTCCCCATGCACTGTATCTACTGCTGTACATACCATACTTAGTATATCTTGTGAAAATGCCTCCAGTGCTTTCAGAAAGTATTCATACCCCTTGACTTATCCCACACACCTTGGCTTTACACACTGGGATTGTGCAACATTTGCCCATTATTCTTTTGTTGATCATTGCTAGAAAGCCATAGATTTCCAAGTAGATTTAAGTCAAAATTGTAACTTGGCCACTCACAAACATTCACTGTCTTTTTGGTTAGCAACTCTAGTGTAGATCTGGCCTTGTGTTTTAGGTTATTGTCCTGGTGAAACGGGAATTAATCTCCCAGTGTCTGGTGGAAAGCAATACTGAACGAGGCTTTCCCTTCGGATTTTGCCTGTGCTTAGCTCCAATCAATTAATAAATTTTTTATAAATATGGAGATTGGTACTCAGTAATGTGAAGTATTGGTTTTGCCTCATATAACACTTTGTATTCAGGTCAAAAGGTGATTTGCTTTGGTGCATTTTTTTGTGGTATTACTTTAGTGCCTTGTTGCAAACAGGATGAATGTTTTGGAAAATTTGTATTCTGTATATGTAACGTTCTGAGTGTAGTGGGTGAGAAGTCAGGCGCAGGAAGCAGAGAGTTCAGGGGAGTGCTATTTTAATGCACAACAACGGCGAACATAAGCCAACCCCACGAAAACACAGGGCGTAATACAAAACAAATGCCCCAAACAGGGGGACTTAAACTGTCCACAAAAAACCCACGAAATGGGAAAGCACGTAACTCACAGACGTGCATACAAGTTTACACAAAATAGAAGGTCACAATAATTAATCCCGCACAAGGAACCAGGCGGGCCGGCTGACTAATAAAGCCTCACTAATTATACCCAACTCAAAACAGGTGCACTCAATAAACACATAAGGAGGGGGAGGAAATAATCAGTGGCAGCTAGTAGGCCGGCGACACGACCGCCGAGCGCCACCCGAACGGGAAGGGGAGCCACCTTCGGTCGGAGTCGTGACAGTACCCCACCCTTGACGCGCGGCTCCCGCAGCGCGCCGACACCGGCCTCGAGGTCGACCCGGAGGACGAGGTGCAGGGCGATCCAGATGGAGGCGATGGAAATCCCTTAACATTGACGGATCCAAAATGTCCCCCACCGGCACCCAGCACCTCTCCTCCGGACCGTACCCCTCCCAGTCCACGAGGTACTGCAGGCCCCTCACCCGGCGTCTCGAGTCCAGAATGGCCCGTATCGTATACGACGGGGACCCCTCGATGTCCAGAGGGGGAGGAGGGACCTCACCGTCCTGTAGGGGACCAGCTACCACCGGCCTGAGGAGAGACACATGAAACGAGGGGTTAATACGATAATAGGAAGGGAGTTGTAATCGATAACACACCTCGTTTATTCTCCTCAGGACTTTGAAAGGCCCTACACACTGCGGCCCAAGCTTCCGGCAGGGCAAGCGGAGGGGCAGGTTTCGGGTCGAGAGCCAGACCCTGTCCCCCGGTACAAACACGGGGGCCTCACTGCGATGGCAGTCAGCACTCCTTTTCTGCCGTCCACTAGCTTGTTGAAGGGATTCCTGGACGGCCCTCCAGGTCTCTTTGGAGCGCTGCACCCATTCCTCCACCGCAGGAGCCTCGGTCTGGCTCGGATGCCACGGTGCCAGGACCGGCTGGTACCCCAACACACACTGAAAAGGGGACACATTAGTAGAGGAGTGGGGTAGTGAGTTCTGGGCCATTTCGGCCCAGGGGATGTATCTCGCCCACTCCTCTGGCCGGTCCTGGCAGTACGACCGCAGAAACCTACCCACCTCCTGGTTTACTCTCTCCACCTGCCCATTACTTTCGGGGTGATAACCGGGGGTCAGGCTGACGCCCTCCATACTCGGGACGTGAACTGGGGGCCCCGATCAGAAACGATGTCCTCCGGCACCCCGTAGTGCCGGAAGACGTGGGTGAATAATGCCTCCGCAGTCTGTAGGGCTGTAGGGATACCGGGCAACGGGAGGAGACGGCAGGACTTAGAGAACCGATCCACAATCACCAGAACCGTGGTGTTCCCCTGAGACGGGGGAAGATCGGTCAGGAAGTCTACGGATAGATGTGACCATGGCCGTTGTGGAACGGGGAGGGGTTGTAACTTCCCTCTAGGAAGGTGCCTAGGAGCCTTACTCTGGGCGCATACCGAACAGGAGGAGACATAAACCTTAACATCCCTAGCCAAGGTAGGCCACCAATACCTCCCCCGAAGGCTCCCCATTGTCCTCCTCACCCCAGGGTGACCCGAGGAGGGTAGGACGTGAGCCCACCGAATCAGTTGGTCCCGAACACCAAGCGGCACGTACTTCCGCCCCGCCGGACACTGAGGAGGCGCGGGTTCAGCCCGTAACGCTCGCTTGATGTCCGAGTCCACCTCCCATACCACTGGTGCTATCAGCTTTGAGGTGGGAAGGATGGGAGTAGGTTCGGTGGACCTATCCTCCGTGTCGTAAAGGCGGGACAGTGCGTCCGCCTTCACGTTCTGGGAGCCCGGTCTATACGATAAAGTGAACCGGAATCGGGTGAAAAATATGGCCCACCTTGCCTGACGCGGGTTCAGTCTCCTAGCTGCCCGAATATACTCCAGATTTTGGTGGTCGGTCCAGATGAGAAAGGGGTGCTTAGCCCCCTCAAGTCAGTGTCTCCACACCTTCAGAGCCCTGACCACCGCTAACAACTCCCGGTCCCCCACATCATAGTTACGCTCCGCTGGGCTGAGCTTCCTCGAGAAGAAAGCGCAGGGGCGGAGTTTTGGTGGCGTACCCGAGCGCTGTGATAGCACGGCACCCACCCCAGCCTCGGACGCATCCACCTCCACTATGAATGCTAGAGAGGGGTCCGGATGGGCCAACACGGGTGCATCCGTGAACAACGCCTTCAACTTGTTGAAATTTCCGTCCGCCTCTGCTGACCACCGCAACCGCACCGGGCCCCCCCTCAGCAGTGAGGTAATTGGAGCCGCTACCTGGCCAAAACCCCGGATAAACCTCCAGTAGTAGTTGGCAAAACCCAAAAACCGCTGCACCTCTTTTACCGTGGTCGGAGTCGGCCAATTACGCACGGCCTTACTGCGGTCACCCTCCATCTCCACCCCCGAGGTGGAAATGCGATAACCCAGAAAGGAGACGGCTCGTTTGGAGAACACACACTTCTCAGCCTTGACGTATAGGTCATGCTCCAGCAGTCTACCAAGCACCCTGCGTACCAGAGACACATGCGCGGCGTGAGTGGCTGAGTAGATCAGAATGTCATCGATATAAACAACCACTCCCTGCCCGTGCAGGTCCCTGAGAATCTCGTCTACAAAGGATTGGAAAACGGCTGGAGCATTCTTTAACCCATACGGCATGACGCAGTACTCATAGTGGCCCGATGTGGTACTAAATGCGGTTTTCCACTCGTCTCCCTTCCGAATACGCACCAGGCTATACGCGCTCCTGAGATCCAATTTTGTGAAGAACTGCGCTCCCTGAAATGATTCCACTGCCGTAGCAATGAGAGGTAGTGTGTGATTCCACTGTGATGGCATTTAGACCTCTATAATCAATACACGGACGCAAACCTCCCTCCTTTTTCTTCACAAAAAAGAAACTCGAGGAGACGGGTGAGATGGAGGACCGAATGTACCCCTGTCCCTGAGACTCTGTGATGTATGTCTCCATAGCCAACGTCTCCTCTTGGGACAATGGGTACACGTGACTCTTGGGAAGCGCAGCGTCTACCTGGAGATCTATCGCACAATCCCTTCCCGGTCGATGTGGTGATAATTTAGTCGCCTTCTTTTTACTGAAAGCGATTGCCAAATCGGCATACTCGGGGGGAATGCACACCGTGGGACCCTGGTCTGGACTCTCCACCGACGTGGCACCGATGGAAACTCCCAGACACCTTCCAGAACATTCCTCTGACCACCCCTGGAGAACCCCCTGTCTCCACAAAATTGTAGGATTGTGCCGGGCCAGCCAGGGAATCCCTAGCACCACTGGAAACGCAGGCGAATCAATAATGTGGAGACTGATACGCTCCCTATGATTCCCATGCGTTACCATGTCCAGTGGAACCGTGGTCTCCCTGACCACCCCTGACCCTAATGGCCGGCTATCTAGGGAGTGCACGGGAAAGGGAGAATCTATCGGCACAAGCGGAACACCTAATTTAATAGCGAGTTCGCGATCCATAAAGTTCCCAGCTGCGCCTGAATCGACTAGCGCCCTATGCTGGGAAGAGGGGAAAAATTTAAGAAAAAAAATCAAGACAAACATGTGACCAACAGGGGTTCTGAGTGAGTTTGGTGCTGACTCACCTGGGGTGATCGAGAAATGTTCCGCCTGCCATCTCGACTCCCAGACGGACCCCCCCGCACCGATCGGCCGTGTGTCCTCTCCGACCACAGCTGGTGCAGAGGGAGCCTCCTCCTCCGGTACCCCTCGGCACAGTTCCTCCCAACTCCATCGGAACGGGAGTGGAGGTGCTGGGTGGTGGAACACACAGGACCCTCTCCGAACGCCCGCGGGCAGCCAGCAGATTGTCCAGTCGGATGGACATGTCAATTAGCTCATCCAGGGAAAGAGCGGTGTCCCGACACGCTAGCTCCCTGCGGACGTCCTCCCGGAGACTACACCGGTAGTGGTCGATAAGGGCCCTGTCGTTCCACCCAGATCCTGCTGCCAAGGCCCCGAACTGCGTTCGCCCACTCCAGAGCACAGACAGGAGATGAGGACACTCACCCTCTCCGCTCCCGAGAGAGTGGGTCTGACGTTGGCCAGGTACAGTTCCAGCTGGAGTAAGAACCCCTGGCACCCCGCCGCCGCTCCATCATAGACCCTCGGGAGCGTAAGACGGAGGGTGCTGGAGTCGGGAGATGGGGAGTCCTGAGGGGGGGGGGGGCCGAAGGTGGAGAGAGGAGACCACCTCTCTCCCATCGGTCCATTCTCTCCATCACCTATCCATAGCCGTTCCGATCCGATGGAGAACGGTGGTATGATGTAGAACCCTTTCCTCCATCGATGGGAGGGGATTGGCTGTTGCTCCTGCTGACTCCATTCCTCAGGGTGCGGGATTCTGTAACGTTCTGAGTGTAGTGGGTGAGAAGTCAGGCGCAGGAAGCAGAGAGTTCAGGGGAGTGCTATTTTAATGCACAACAACGGCGAACATAAGCCAACCCCACAAAAACACAGGGCGTAATACAAAACAAATGCCCCAAACAGGGGGACTTAAACTGTCCACAAAAAACCCACGAAATGGGAAAGCACGTAACTCACAGACGTGCACACAAGTTTACACAAAACAGAAGGTCACAATAATTAATCCCGCACAAGGAACCAGGCGGGCCGGCTGACTAATAAAGCCTCACTAATTATACCCAACTCAAAACAGGTGCACTCAATAAACACATAAGGAGGGGGAGGAAATAATCAGTGGCAGCTAGTAGGCCGGCGACGACGACTGCCGAGCACCACCCGAACGGGAAGGGGAGCCACCTTCGGTCGGAGTCGTGACAGTATAGACTTCTTTCTTTTCACTCTGTCAATTAGGTTAGTATTGTGGAGTAACTACAATGATGCTGAACTATCCTCAGTTTTCTCCTATCACAGCCATTAAAGTATTAACTGTTTTAAAGTCCCCAATGGTGAAATCCCTGAGCGGTTTCCTTCCTCTCTGGCAACTAAATTAGGAAGGACACATTTATCTTTGTAGTGACTGTGTGTATTGATGCATCATCCAACGTTTAATTAATAACTTCACCATGCTCAAAGGGATATTCAATGTCTGTTTATTTTTTTGCCCATCTGTCACGTTCTGACCTTAGTTCTTTTGTTATGTCTTTGTTTTTGTATGGTCAGGGCGTGATTTGGGTGGGTAGTCTATGTTCTTTTTTCTATGATTTGGTATTTCTGTGTTTGGCCTGGTATGGTTCTCAATCAGAGGCAGCTGTCAATCGTTGTCCCTGATTGAGAACCATACTTAGGCAGCCTGTTTTCACCCTTGAGTTGTGAGTGATTATTTTTCTGTTTAGTGTGTTTTGCACCTGACAGAGCTGTTTCGGTTGTGCTTTCGTTTCTTTGTTTGATAGTGTTCAGTTTCAATAAATAACCTGAAGAAGTACCACGCTGCGCTTTGGTCCTCACCTTCTTCCACCGACGACCATTACAGAATCACCCACCACCAAAGGACCAAGCAGCGTGATAAGGAGCAACACAATCTGGAGGAGGTGACAACGTGGGACGAGATAGAAAGGTGGTCGGTCAACCCAGGGAGAGTGCCGGAGCCCGCCTGGGATTCTCTGGAACAGTGCGGGGAGGGATGCCGGAGAATGGAGTTGGCACGGCGGTCAAGGAAGGCAGCCCCAAAAATGTATGTATGTAGTCAGGCAGGAGACCTGAGCCAACTCCCCGTGCTTACGGTGGAGAGAGGTGGACCGGGAAGGCACCGTGTTATGCCGTGAGGCGCACAGTGTCCCCGGTGCGCAGGCATAGCCCGGTGCGTTACATCGCAGCGCCTCGTATCGGCCGGGCTAGAGTGGGCATCGAGCCAGGTGCCATGAAGCCGGCTCAGCGCATCTGGTCTCCAGTGCGTCTCCTTGGGCCGGGGGAACATGGCACCAGCCCTACGCACGGTGTCCCCGGTTCGCCAGCACAGCCCAGTGCGGTCTGTTCCACCTCGCCGCACTGGCCTGGCGACGGGGAGTATCCAACCAGGTAGGATTGTGCAGGCTCGGTGCTCGAGACCTCCAGTGCGCCTCCACGGTCCGGTCTATCCGGTGCCTCCTCCACGCACCAGGCCTCCGGTGACAGCCCCACGCACCAGGCTGTCTCTCCGTCTCTTTCCTCCAGGTGCTCCCTCCTGTACAGAGCTGCCAGAGTCTCCCGTCTGTTCTGATCTGCCAGAGTCGCCCGTCTGTCCTGAGCTGCCAGAGTCGCCCGTCTGTCCTGAGCTGCCAGAGTCGCCCATCTGTCCTGAGCTGCCAGAGTCGCCCGTCTGTCCTGAGCTGCCAGAGTCGCCCGTCTGTCCTGAGCTGCCAGAGTCGCCCGTCTGTCCTGAGCTGCCAGAGTCGCCCGTCTGTCCTGAGCTGCCAGAGTCGCCCGTCTGTCCTGAGCTGCCAGAGTCGCCCGTCTGTCCTGAGCTGCCAGAGTCGCCCGTCTGTCCTGAGCTGCCAGAGCCGCCCACCAGTCAGGAGCTGCCAGAGCCGCCCGGCAGTCAGGAGCTGCCAGAGCCGCCCGCCAGTCAGGAGCTGCCGGAGCCGCCCGCCAGTCAGGAGCTGCCAGAGCCGCCCGCCAGTCAGGAGCTGCCGGAATCGCCCTTCACTCCGGTGCTGCCGGAGTCTCCCATCAACTGTCCGGTGCTGCCGGAATCTCCCGTCCATTTGGGGCCCGCTGATAGGGTCCCCAGTCCGAGGTCGGCGGCGAGGGTCGCCGCTCTAAAGGCGCCACTGAGGCGGGGAAAGAAGCGGGCAAAGACTATGATGGAGTGGGGTCCACGTCCCGCGCCAGAGCCGCCACGGAGGACAGACACCCAACCAGACCCTCCCCTATAGGTTCAGGTTTTGCAGTCGGAGTCGCACCTTTGGGGGGGGGTACTGTCACGTTCTGACCTTAGTTATTTTGTTGTGTCTTTGTTTTAGTATGGTCAGGGTGTGATTTGGGTAGTCTATGTTCTTTTTTCTATGATTTGGTATATCTGTGTTTGGCCTGGTATGGTTCTCAATCAGAGGCAGCTGTCAATCATTGTCCCTGATTGGTCCTCACCTTCTTCCACTGATGACCGTTACAGCATCTACCAATGGGTACTCTTCTTTGCGAGGCATTGGAATACCTCCCTGGTCTTTGTGGTTGAATCTGTGTTTGAAAATCACTACTCGACTGAGGGATCTTACAGATAATTGATAATTGTAGTTGAAGTTGGAAGTTTACATACACTTAGGTTGGAGTCATTAAAACTTGTTTTTCAACGACTCCACTAATTTCTTGTTAACAAACTATAGTTTTGGCAAGTCGGTTAGGACATCTACTTTGTGCATGACACAAGTCATTTTTCCAACAATTGTTTACAGACAGATTATTTCACTTATACAGACAACTTAATTCACTGTATCACAATTCCAGTGGGTCAGAAGTGTGCATACACTAAGTTGACTGTGTCTTTAAACAGCTTGGAGAATTCCAGAAAATTATGTCATGGCTTTAGAAGCTTCTGATAGGCTAATTGGCATCATTTGAGTCAATTGGAGGTGTACCTGTGGATGTATTTCAAGGCCTACCTTCAAACTCAGTGCCTCTTTGATTGACATCATTGGAAAATCAAAAGAAATCAGCCAAGACCTCAGAAAAAAACATTGTAGACCTCCACAAGTCTGGTTCATTCTTGGGAGCAATTTCCAAATTTCTGAAGGTACCAAGTTCATCTGTACAAACAATAGTATGCAAGTATAAACACCATGGGACCATGCAGCCGTCATACCGCCCAGGAAGGAGACGCATTCTGTCTCCTAGAGATGAACGTCCTTTGGTGCGAAAAGTGCAAATCAATCCCAGAACAACAGCAAAGGACCTTGTGAAGATGCTGGAGGAAACAGGTACAAAAGTATCTATATCCACAGTAAAACAAGTCCTATATCGACATAACCTGAAAGGCCACTCAGCAAGGAAGAAGTCACTGCTCCAAAACCACCATAAAAAAGCCAGACTACGGTTTGCAAATGCACATGGGGACAAAGATTGTACTTTTTGGAGAAATTTCCTGTGGTTTGATGAATCCAATGACCGTCGTTATGTTCGGAGGGAAAAGGGGGAAGCTTCCAAGCCAAAGAACACCATCCCAACCACGAAGCACGGGGGTGGCAGCATCATGTTGTGGCAGTGCTTTGCTGCAGGAGGGTCTGGTGCACTTCACAAAATAGATGGCATCATGAGGATGGAAAATTACGTGGATATATTGAAGCAACATTTCAAAACACCAGTTAAAGTTAAAGCTTGGTCGCAAATGGGTCTTTCAAACGGACAATGACCCCAAGCATACTTCACAAGTTGTGGCAAAATGGCTTAAGGACAACAAAGACAAGGTATTTGAGTGGCCATCACAAAGCCCTGACCTCAATCCTATACAAAATTTGTGGGCAGAACTGAAAACTGAAAAAGCAAGGCCTACAAACCTGACTCAGTTACACCAGCTCTGTCAGGAGGAATGGACTAAAATTCACCGAAGGCTACCCGAAAAGTTTGACCCAAGTTAAACAATTTAAAGGCAATGCTACCAAATACTAATTGAGGGTATGTAAACTTCTGACCCACTGGGAATGTGATAAAATGAATAAAAATTTAAATAAATAATTCTCTACTATTATTCGGACATTTCACATTCTTAAAATAAAGTGTTGATCCTAACTGACCTAAAACAGGGAATTTTTACTTGGATTAAATGTCAGGAATTGTGAAAAACTGAGTTTAAATATATTTGGCTAAGGTGTATGCAAACTTCTGACTTCAACAGTATGTGTGGGGTACAGAGGTGAGGCAGTCATAAAGAAATTAACACAACAATCTTATTGCAGCTTATTATGTGACTTGTTAAGCAAATGTTTACTCCTCAACTTATTGAGGCTTGCCATAAAAGAGTTGAATACTTATTGACTCAAGACATTTCAGCTTTTTGTTTTAAATTACTTTGTAAAAATGTCAAAAACCATAATTCCACTGACATTATTGTATTGTGTGTAGGCCAGTGACAAAAAAAATCTCAATTGAATCAATTTTAAATTCAGTCTGTAATGCTACACAATGGGGGGGGGGGGGGGGGGTAAATCAAGGAGTGTGAATTAGACCGATTCATCGGAATGGCCGATTAATTAGGGCCGATTTCAAGTTTTCATAACAATCGGTAATCGTTATTTTTGGACACCGATTTGCAGATTTTTTTTTTTCACCTTTATTTAACTAGGCAAGTCAGTTAAGAACACATTCTTATTTTCAATGGCGGCCTAGGAACTGGCCTTGTTCGGGGGGTTAACTGCCTTGTTCAGGGGCAGAACAACAGATGTGTCCCTTGTCAGCTCGAGGATTCGTTTTTGCAACCTTCTGGTTACTAGTCCAACACTCTAACCACCTGCCTTACATTGCACTGACTACCTGTTACGCGAGGGCAGCAAGAAGCCAAGGTAAGTTGCTAGCTAGTATTAAACTTATCTTATAAAAAACAATCAATCTTAACATAATCACTAGTTAACTACACATGGTTGATGATATTACTAGTTTATCTAGTTTGTCCTGCGTTGCATATTATCAATGCGGTGCCCGTTAATTTATCATCGAATCACAGCCTACTTCGACAAACAGGTGATGATTTAACAAGCGCATTTGCGAGAAAAGCACTGTCGTTGCACCAATGTACCTAACCATAAACATCAATGCCTTTCTTTAAAATCAATACACAAGTATATATTTTTAAACCTGCATATTTAGTTAATATTGCCTGCTAACATGAATTTCTGATAACTAGGGAAATTGTGTCATTTCTCTTGCAAGCAGTCAGGGTATATGCAGCAGTTTGGGCCGCCTGGCTCATTGCGAACTGTATGAAGTCCATTTATTCCTAACAAAGGCCGTAAATAATTTGCCGGAATTGTACATAATTATGACGTAACATTGAAGGTTGGACAATGTAACAGCAATATTTAGACTTAGGGATGCCATCAGTTACATAAAATACGGAACGGATCCGTATTTCACTGAATTAATGCACATTTCCGGATTCGACCATTTTAATGACCAAAGGCTCGTATTTCTGTGTGTTATTATGTTATAATTAAGTCTATGATTTGATAGAGCAGTCTGACTGGGCGGTGGTAGGCACCAGCAGGCTTGTAAGCATTCATTCAAACAGCACTTTAGTGCGTTTTGCCAGCAGCACTTCGCAATGCTTCCAGCATTGAGCTGTTTATGACTTCAAGCCTATCAACTCTCGAGATTAGGCTGGTGTAACCAATGTGAAATGGCTAGCTAGTTAGCGGGGTGTCCGCTAATAGCGTTTCAAATGTCACTTGCTCTGAGACTTGGAGTAGTTGTTCCCCTTGCTCTGCATGGGTAACGCTGCTTCGAGGGTGGCTGTTGTCGATGTGTTCATGGTTCGAGCCCAGGTAGGGGCGAGGAGAGGGACAGAAGCTATACTGTTACACTGGCAATACTAAAGTGCCTATAAGAACATCCAATAGTCAAAGGTATATGAAATACAAATGGTATAGAGAGAAATAGTCCTATAATTCCTATAATAACTACAACCTAAAACTTCTTACCTGGGAATATTGAAGTTCTCATGTTCTGAGCAAGGAACTGAAACGTTAGCTTTCTTATATATTGCACTTTAACTTTCTTCTCCAACACTTTGTTTTTGCATTATTTAAAGCAAATTGAACATGTTTCATTATTTATTTGAGGCTAAATTGATTTTATTGATGTATTATATTAAGTTAAAATAAGTGTTCATTCAGTATTGTTGTAATTGCCATTATTACAAATAAAAATTAAAAAATCGTCCGATTAATCGGTATCTGCTTTTTTTGGTCCTCCAATAATCGGTATCAATATCGGCGTTGAAAAATCATATTCGGTCGACCTCTAGTGTGAATACTTTCTGAAGGCACTATATCTGTACATATAGATTGCATTTGGATTGCTGTTACAGTGCTATTTTTGGTTGTTATTTGGTTTCATTCTGACATTTCTTGATTTATTTTCTTTGTATTTTTTTGTAAATGATTTGCGTACATGTTTGACATTTTACTGCATTGTTAGTAGCTAGTAACGTAATAATTTCACTGCACCCTCTATAACATCTGTTAAACTGTGCAAGCGACAAATAAAGTTTGATTGGATTTTAATCATCTCTGGTCCTCTGATACAGATAAATTAATCTCTCAATGTGTGGCAGACCACAATACTACATTAGCAATCATTGCCATCTCTCTCACTCTCTCTGCGGGCGGATAGGATAGCTTTTGTGTCATGTAGTGTACCCACTGGTGTTGGAATTATCCCAACAACCACGGAGCCCAAAAAAACGGGAGAGCCTAGTTTTAATCCCGTTTACACTAAAACCATACAACGGTCTACCCACACCGAAGATTAACTTAATCTAATGTCATGATTGCAGTTGAACGTGTCTCCAAAGATTATTCCAACAGCGGATTTAAAAAACAGTGGTATTTTTTATCATCTGAGTTGGACTGATGTTCCCATGGGAATAAGTGGGAATAGACTGCAGCTAGGGTGTGTGTGTGCTGTGTCTACGTGGTGTGTCTGTTTGTGTCTCTTTTGTTCAGTGCCAAAACCGCCCTCCACTTTACAAAATTTGCATTTAGATTCATACATGCCACTGGCACCAAAATCAGATAAGTGGCCACTGCTGCTGTAACATACCACAGGCTGTCCATGAATATAATCTCCACAGCGTTGGGTAATGGGAAGGCATCAGTGCCTCCGCTCAGATTAATGGTTAAAGATGACTCGGAAGTAAAGCGAAATCATCCCTCCTTTTCACTATACCTCATTTCCTCATTTCCTCTACTCCTCTCTTCCACCCCTGCTGAGTGTACGATCTGGGGACATGGATGTAAAAAAAAAATGTTTTTAAAAACGATATCTCCTGCTAGCCATCTTCTGTGTCTCCTCACGTTCCGGAATTCTGCCAGCCTTTTCAAACTCCATGATATCACAAGGCAACAATCCCATCACAGGTTGCGAGAGCCAACCGTGTGAGGCGACCAAGGTTTTCATCAAATCCATACGGGGGATTGACATGACATGACTGCAGATGAAGCACAGAGCGACCCGACTTGTCGTGTTGCTATTCTCCTCCCACCTCTTCCATCCCCTCAAATAAGAGATTTGCATCAATTAAACATAAATAAATCAAATCTCCCATCTCTCGGAGCTTTGCCAAGAGATACCCGTCGAATGACCTTGACTTCCTGATTCTGATGCACATGTTGAAAACAGGTGTGCTTCAGTGGACATCTGTATCGCTTCGTTACATGACTTCTTGTGTCTAGGATCTCTTTAAAGCACTACAAGAATAGACAGGAGAGACACCGATAGAATGACAGTGACAGGATGAAATTGCTAATGACATTACAACACATCGCCGAGTTCCGAGGTTGAAGTGGTGGCAAATAAGCTGGTTAGCGCTGGCGCCAAACCACTCTCCCCTTCCATTGGCTTATCACAAGTACCCACCGCCGTCTGTCCGCCATAACACTGAAGATAATTTTATTCCCTTTATAGTGCACTACTTTTCATCAGGGCCCATAGGGCTCTGGTTAAAAGTAGTGCAATATGTAGGGGATTTGGTGGCATTTGGAATAATGGATGGAGATTGAATGGTAACAATTTCCCAACAACCCGTCTTTTCAATGAATGTTGTCGGTTTAATCACTGCAATCTCCATCCCGCTCTGTCTACAGGAAAATAAGATGACAGGGATAAGGGGGGGGGGGGGGAGAGGAGGAGAGGAGGAACGTGACGGCAGCGCCTCAGAGAAGGGCTGAATGAAAGTCAGCTGCGTAGGGCTCTTATCTCTACATCAGGCTGTGACATGTAACAGCTGTTTATGAGCGGGAGAGGAAACTTCTCTCAGCTGTCTCATTAGAACAGCACCAGCATTCTGACAGAGAGCGAGAGACACTAGAGAAGCTACACTCCACACAGAACAAAAATATAAGCGCAACATGCGTAACTGAGTTACAGTTCATATAAGGAAATCAGGCCCTAATCTATGGATTTCACATGACTGGGAATACAGATATGCATCTGTTGCTCACAGATACCTTTAAAAAAAAGGCTAGGGATGTGGATCAGAAAACCAGTCAGTATCTGGTGTGACCACTATTTACCTTATGCAGCGTGACACATCTTCTTCGCATAGAGTTGATCAGGCTGTTGATTGTAGCCTGTGGAATGTTGTCCTGCTTCTCTTCAATAACTGTGCAAAGTTGCTGGATATTGGCGGGACCTGGAACACACTGTCGTACACGTCAATCCAGAGCATCCCAAACATGCTCAATGGATGACATGTCTGGTGAGTGTGCAGGCCATGGAAGAACTGGGACATTTTCAGCTTCCAGGAGTTGCGAACAGATCCTTGCCACATGGGGCTGTGCATTATCATTCTGAAACATGAGATGATGGCGGAGGATGAATGGAATGACAATGGGCCTCAGGATCTCGTCACGTTATCTTTGTATTCAAATTGCCATTGATAAAATGAAATTGTGTTCGTTGTCCATAGCTTATGCCTGCCCATACCATAACCCCTCCGCCACCATGGGGCACTCTGTTGACATCAGCAAACCTCTCACCCACACAATGCCATATACACTGTCTGCCATCTGCCCAGTACAGTTGAAACCCGGGATTCATCCGTGAACAGCACACTTCTCCATTGTGCTTGTGGCCATCCAAGGTGAGCATTTGCCCACTGAAGTCAGTTATGACTCTGAACTGCATTCAGGTCAAGACCCACGTGAGGACGACAAGCACTCAGATTAGCTCCCCTGAGACCGTTTCTGAAATTCTTCATTTGTGCAAACCCACAGTTTCATCAGGTGTCTGGGTATCTGGTCTCAGACGATCCCGCAGGTGAAAAAGTCGGATGTGGATTTCCTGGGCTGGCGTGGTTACACGTGGTCTGCGGTTGTGAGGCCGGTTGGACGTACTGTCAAATTCTCAAAAATTACGTTGGAGGTGGCTTATGATAGAGAAATTAACATTACATTCTCTGGCAACAGCTCTGGTGGACATTCCTGCAGTCACCATGCCAATTGCACACTCCATCAAAACATCTGTGGCATTGTGTTGGGTGACAAAACTGCACATTTTAGAGTGGCCTTTTATTGTCCCCAGCACAAGGTGCACCTGTGTAATTATCATGCTGTTTAATCAGCGTGTTGATATGCCACACCTGTCAGTGGATGGAATACCTTGACAAAGGAGTAATGTTCACTAACACGGATGTAAACAAACCTGAGGAGAGATACACAACCATTATGCATACACACACACACACACAAACACACACACTCTCAGTCACAGAGATACAGTAGCTCTGTCACTGCAGTCCCAGCAGGGTTTGGCAGTGGCTAAGTCAAACACAGAGGTGGGCTGGTGTCTGTACCACAGTGCAGTCTCTCTCTGCTTCCTGTCCTCTCCTCTGTCTCCACAGAGCACAGAGGCCCAGACTGACTAACATGCTCCACAGGACAGTGTACCACTGTGCTGTCAGGGTCCCATGAACAGATGGAGGGCCACCTCTATGACAACACCTGGCAGAGCAGAGTAAAGCACGTTGTCATGCCTGAGCTGTGGCAGCAGGCAGCAGCTTCACGTTCCACACCGCAATTAAGTCTGAAGGATGGACAGAGGAGAGGAGTGGGTAGTGAGGGTAGTTATTGTGGTAGACAGTGAGATCTGTTGTTTCTATTCAAAGAGAAAGAGAAGCTGTTCAAACAGAAGCTGGGACTTTTTGTTACATAATTTATAGTTTTTTAGGATAATTTTGAGGATGGTTTGAGAGTGGTCTGGAAGCCCAAGGGACTGGGTAAATGGTGGAGGCCTCTGGCTATTGAATAACATTGCCAATGCAGTTAGTATATGGGTTCATATTCATTGTGTTTTAGTCACATTTTATAACATCTTGACCATATGGTGCTTAGTGATTCATTTTCATGTTGTGTTGATTGAAATTTAAATCTAACCCTTGTGCTAATTTGTGTAAAGACATACAATACCGGTCAAAAGTTTTAGAACGCTTACTCATTCAAGGGTTTATCTTTATTTCACTATTTTCTACATTGTAGGATAACAGTGAAGACATCACAACTATGAAATAAGTTGGCTGGGACCGCAGATTGTCCCGGGTTTGTGGCTGTCTATATCCCTGCTGTTTGTTGTTTTCAATTTTCCCCGTGGCCTGCCCTGTCTGGAACTGCGAGGAGTAACAGCCTAACATACCGTGCGTTGCTAGTTACCATGACAAAGACCAAAGCCGGCGGGAGTACCATTGAGGACAGTGCCAGTGGTGTCTCTCTATCACACGTGAAGGATCTTTTAAACAAACAAAAAGAGACCTATAAGCAGTTGTTACAACAAGAAAATACTTAAGTGTTTTGTCCAAATACTCAATGATTCTACTAATAAAAAAATGGACGACCTGACCAGAGAGGTCCAGGACCCGAAGAAAAGTTGTCAGCTCGACGAGTTAAAACAGGAGAACGGCAAGGTGACAGCAATCTGTAAGTCATTGAGAGAGGACATCAGTTCTGTTTGTGAATCAATGATAACAATGTTAGATAAATCAGACTATCTGGAGGGCCAATCCAGGCGAAACAACATGGTTGTGGACGGAATTGCAGAATCTTGGCATTAGACCTGAATGGAGTCTGAGGACAAAGTGAGGGAAATGATCTCTGAGAAATTGAAGATGGACCACAGGAAGATTGAGATAGCGCGCACCCAAAGGACTGGAAAACCCACCACCGGACCAGATGATAGCCCCAGGCCGATAGTGGTCAAGTTCCTGAGGTTCAAGGACAAGGTAGCTGTTTTGGAAAGAGCCAAGAACTTGAGAGGAACATATATCTTCCTCAACAAGGACTATCCTGAAGCTGTGCGCCAGAAGAGGAAAGAACTGATCCCAGCCATGAAAGCTGCCAGAGTGCATGGGGACATAGCATACATCTGCTATGACAGGCTCATTGTCCACCCTCCCTCCCAGAAGCCTGGAAGGGATGAGAGAGCCAAGCCTATGGGTTCGTAGCCTCAACCCTCAGCACACACCAATTGATTAATGGACTGCTGAATGTATATTCTTTCTCTTACTTAGACATACCATTGGAAAGATCAGACTATCTCTGATAAGCTACACAGGAAAGGGCTGAAAATAGCACATATTAATATATAGCCTTAGAAATAAGGTTCATGAAATCAGTAACTTGCTATCAGATAACATTCATATATTAGCCATTTCTGAAACTCACTTAGATAAGTAATTTGATGATACAAAAGTAGCAATACAATGCTATAACATCTATAGAAGAGACATAAATGCTTATGGGGGAGGAGTTGCTGTATATATTCAGAGCCATATCTATCAGGGCAAGGCGAGACCCAGATGCAGACACAGGAGGCAGATGGTTGGAGTCTTAGATGTTTATTGATCCAAAAAGGGGTAGGCAAGAAAATTGTTCGTGGACAGGCAAAAGGTCGAAACCAGTTCAGAGTCCAGGAGAGTGGCAGGCAGGCTCGAGGTCAAGGCAGGCCGAATGGTCAGGCAGGCGGGTACAGAGTCCAGAAACAGGCAAGGATCAAACCCGGGAGAACTAGCAAAAAGAGAATAGAAAAGGCAGGCGCACAGGAAAAACATGCTGGTTGACTTGGACATACAAGATGAACTGGCACAGAGAGACAGGAAACACAGGGATTGACAAGTGACACCTGGAGGGGGAGGAGACAATCACAAGGACAGGTGAAATAGATCAGGGTGTGACAATATCCCTGTAGTGCTTAGAGAATATCTTACGTCAAGTGTTATTGTGTTATTAATCAACCTACCAGGGTGTTTACAAACAATACAGGAACAAGAGCATACACCTGTATCGATCACATGTTTACTAATACTGTAGAACTTTGATCTAAAGCTATATCCGTACCCACTGGATGCAGTGATCACAATATAGTGGCTATATCCAGGAAAGCCAAAGTTCCAACAGCTGGGCCTAAAATTATGTATAAGAGATCACACAAAAGATTTTGCTGTGACTCTTTTGTGGATGATGTTAAAAATATTTGCTGGTCTGATGTGATTAATGAGGAGCATCCAGACGCTGCACTTGATGAATTTATGAAATTGCACCTGTTAAGAAACTGACTGTTAGAACTGATAAGGCTCCATGGCTGGGTGAGGAATTGAAAAACTGTATGGTTGAAAGAGATGGGGCAAAAGGAGTGGCTAATAAATCTGGCTGTATATCTGACTGGCCACCTTACTGCAAAATGAGAAATTATGTGACTAAACTCAACAAAAAGAAGAAGAAACTTTATTATGAAACCAAGATCAATGATATAAAGAATGATGAGAAAAAACTTTGGAATACTTTAAATTAAATTATGGGAAGAAAGACAAATTCAACTCCATCTTTCATCGAATCAGATGGCTTATTCATCACAAACCGCTTTGGTGTTGCCAATTATTTTAATGATTATTTTATTGGCAAAGTTAGCAGATTTAGGCAGGAAATGCAAACAGTGCGCAATTATATTTATGTATAAAAAAACAAATAATGAAAGAAAAGCAGTGCAAGTTTGAATTTTGTAAAGTTGGTGTGGGAGAGGTGGAAAAATTATTGTTAACGATCAATAATGAAAAAAACCCTGGCGTTGACAACTTAGATGGAAAGCTACTGAGGATGGTAGTTGACTCTATAGCCACTCCTATATGTCATATTCTAAGCCTAGAGGAAAGTCTTTGTCCTTAAGCCTGGAGGGAAGCCAAAGTAATTCCGCTACCCAAGAGTGGTAAAGCAGCATTTACTGGTTCTAACAGCAGACCTATAAGCTTGCTGCCAGCTATTAGCAAACTGTTGGAAAAAATTGTGTTTGACCAAATACAATGCTATTTCTCTGTAAACAAATTAACCACAGACTTTCAACATGATTAGAGAGAAGGGCACTCAACATGAACTGCACCGACACAAATTACTAATGATTGGTTGAAAGAAATTGATAATAAGAAGATTGTGGTAGCTGTACTGTTAGATTCCAGTGCAACCTTTGATATAATTGACCATAACCTGTTGTTGAAAAAACTTAAGTGCTATGGCTTTTCATCCTCTGCCATATTGTGGATTCAGAGCTATCTATCTAATTGCGGTGTACCGCAGGGCTGCTCTCTAGGCCCTCTACTCTTTTCTATTTTTACCAATGACCTGCCACTGGCATTAAACAGAACGTGTGTGCCCATGTATGCAGATGATTCAACCATATATACGCATCAGCAACCATAGCTAATGAAGTCACTGAAACCCTTAAAAAAGTGTTGCAGTCTGTTTTGGAATGGATGGCCAGCAATAAACTGGTCCCTAACATATCTAAAACTAAGAGCATTGTATTTGGTACAAATCATTCCTTAAGTGCTAGACCTCAGCTGAATCTGGTAATGAATGATGTGGCTGTTGAACAAGTTGAGGAGACTAAATTACTTGGCATTACCTTAGATTGTAAACTGTCATGGTCAAAACATAGATTCAATGGTTGTAAAGATGGGGAGAGGTCTAGCCGTAATAAAGAGATGCCCTGCTTTCTCGATTATTGTCCAGTCGTGTGGTCCGGTGCTGCAAGGAAAGACCTAGTTAAGCTAACGCTGGCCCGGAATATTTGGCTCTTCATTGTAATCAGAGGGCTAATATTAATACTATGTATGCCAGTCTCTCTTGGCTAAGAGTTGAGGAGAGACTGACTGCATCACTTCTTCTTTTTATAAGAAACATTCATGTGTTGAAAATCCCACATTTTTTGCATAGTTAACTTACACACAGCTCTGACACACACACTTATCCCTTTTTTTTTTTTTTTTTTTTTTTTTTTTTTTGACCTTTATTTAACCAGGCAAGTCAGTTAAGAAAAAATTCTTATTTTCAATGACGGCCTGGGAACAGTGGGTTAACTGCCTGTTCAGGGGCAGAACGACAGATTTGTACCTTGTCAGCTCGGGGGTTTGAACTCGCAACCTTCCGGTTACTAGTCCAACGCTCTAACCACTAGGCTACCCTGCCGCCCCGGGGTCTTTTCATAGTCTCCAAATCCAGAACAAATTCAAGAAAACTTCATCTGAGATTCCCAAAGATTGGAAAGCAGCTGCGGTCATCCCCCTCTTCAAAGGGAGGGACACTCTTCACCCAGACTGCTACAGACCTATATCTATCATACCCTGCCTTTCTAAGGTCTTCGAAAGCCAAGTCAACAAAGATTGCTGACCATTTCGAATCCCACCATACCTTCTCCGCTATGCAATCTGGTTTCAGAGCTGGTCATGGGTGCACCTCAGCCACGCTCAAGGTCCTAAACGATATCTTAACCGCCATCGATAAGAAACAATACTGTGCAGCCGTATTCATTGACTTGGCCAAGGCTTTCGACTCTGTCAATCACCACATCCTCATCGGCAGACTCGCAGCCTTGGTTTCTCAAATGATTGCCTCGCCTGGTTCACCAACTACTTCTCTGATAGAATTCAGTGTGTCAAATCGGAGGGTCTGTTGTCCGGGCCTCTGGCAGTCTCTATGGGGGTGCCACAGGGTTCAATTCTTGGACCGACTCTCTTCTCTGTATACATCATTGATGTCGCTCTTGCTGCTGGTGATGTCGCTCTTGCTGCTCTTGCTGCTGATCCACCTCTACGCAGACGACACCATCCTGTATACTTCTGGCCCTTCTTTGGACACTGTGTAACAACCCTTCCAGGCGAGCTTCAATGCCATACAACTCTCCAACCGTGACCTCCAATTTCTCTTAAATACAAGTAAAACTAAATGCATGCTCTTCAACCGATCGCTGCCTGCACCTGCCCACCTGTCCAACATCACTACTCTGGAGGGTTCTGACTTAGAATATGTGGACAACTACAAATACCTAGGTGTCTGGTTAGACTGTAAACTCTCCTTCCAGACTCACATCAAACATCTTCAATCCAAAGTTAAATCTAGAATTGGCTTCCGATTTCGCAACAAAGCACCCTTCACTCATGCTGCCAAACATACCCTTGTAAAACTGACCACCCTACAAATCCTCGACTTCGGCGATGTCATTTACAAAATAGCCTCCAATACCCTACTCAATAAATTGGATGCAGTCTATCACAGTGCCATCCGTTTTGTCACCAAAGCCCCATATACTACCCACCACTGCAACCTGTACACTCTCGTTGGCTGGCCCTCGCTTCATACTCGTCGCCAAACCCACTGGCTCCAGGTCATCTACAAGACCCTGCTAGGTAAAGTCCCCCCTTATCTCAGCTCGCTGGTCAACATAGCAGCACCCACCTGTAGCACGCGCTCCAGCAGGTATATTTCTCTGGTCACCCCCAAAAACAATTCTTCCTTTGGCCGCCTCTCCTTCCAGTTCTCTGCTGCCAATGACTGGAACGAACTACAAAAATCTCTGAAACTGGAAACACTTATCTCCCTCACTAGCTTTAAGCACCAGCTGTCAGAGCAGCTCACAGATGACTGCACCTGTACATAGCCCATCTACAATTTAACCCAAACAACTACCTCCTTCCCTACTGTATTTATTTATTTATTTTGCTCCTTTGCACCCCATTATTTCTATCTCTACTTTGCACATTCTTCCACTGCAAATCAACCATTCCATTGTTTTACTTGCTATATTGTATTTACCTCGCCACCATGGCCTTTCTTTTGCCTTTACCTCCCTTATCTCACCTCATTTGCTCACATTGTATTTAGACTTATTTTTCTACTGTATTATTGACTGTATGTTTGTTTTCCTCCATGTGTAACTCTGTGGTTGTATGTGTCGAACTGCTTTGCTTTATCTTGGCCAGGTCGCAATAGTAAATGAGAACTTGTTCTCAACTTGCCTACCTGGTTAAATAAAGGTGAAATAAAAAAATAAAAAAATATATAAAGAGCCCTTATTGCCTGTAACTTCCATCCATCTCATATTGCTCAAATAAACAGCAAACCTGGTTTCAAAAAACAGATAAAGCAACACCTCGCGGCACAACGCCTCTCCCCTATTTGACCTAGATAGTTTGTGTGTATGCATTGATATATTGGCCCCATGTGCCTTTTTAAAACAGTGTGTAGTTCTCTCCTTGAGCTGTTCTTGTCTAATGATGTTCTGTCTTATGTCATTGTTTTGCGTGGACCCCAGGAAGAGTAGCTGCTGCTTTTGCAACAGCTAATGGGGATCCTAATAAAATACCAAATACCAAATGTAGTAACCAAAAAAGTGTTAAACAAATCTAAATATATGTTATATTTAAGATTCTTCAAATAGCCACCATTTGCCTTGATGACAGCTTTGCACTCTCTTGGCATTTTCTCAACGGGCTTCATGAGGTAGTCACGTGGAAGTAGTCAATTAACAAGTGTGCCTTCATAAAAGCACATTTGTGGAATTTATTTCCTTCTTATTGCGTGTGAGCCAATCAGTTTTGTTGTGACAAGGTAGGTATACAGAAGATAGCCCTATTTAGTCAAATACCAAGTCCATATTATGGCAAGAACAGCTCAAATAGGCAAAGAGAAATGACAGTCCATCATTACTTTAAGACATGAAGGTCAGTCAAGGCAGAACATTTCAAGAACTTTGAAAGGTTCTTCAGGTGCAGTTGCAAAAACCATCAAGGGCTATGATGAAACTGGCTCTCATGAGTACCGACACCAGAATGGAAGACCCAGAGTTACTTCTGCTGCAGAGGATGAGTTCATTAGAGTTACCAGCCTCAGAAATTGCAGCCAAATAAACGGTTCATAGAGTTCAAGTAACAGACACATCTCAACATCAACTGTTCAGAGGAGACTGTGTGAATCAGGCCTTTATTGTGGAATTGCTGCAAAGAAACCACTACTAATGGACACCAATAAGAAGAACAGACTTGCTTGGGCCAAGAAACACAAGCAATGGATATTAGACTCAAAGCACTTCATGATGATGGAAGTGAGTGCTATGGGGCGGTAGTCGTTTAGCTCAGTTATCTTAGCTTTCTTGGGAACAGGAACAATGGTGGCCCTCTTGAAGCATTGGATATTAGACCGGTGGAAATTTGTCCTTTGGACTGGAGTCCAAATTGGAGATTTTTGGCTCCAACCGCTGTGTCTGTGAGACGTGGTGTGGGTGAACGGATGATCTCTGCATGTGTATTTCCCACCGTAAAGCATGGAGGAGGAGGTGTTATGGTGTGGGCTTAGTGGGACTATCATTTGTTTTCAACAGGACAATGACCCAACACACCTCCAGGCTGTGTAAGGGCTATTTTACTAAGAAGGAGAGTGATGGAGTGCTGCATCAAATGACCTGGCCTCCACAATCCCCCAACCTCAACCAAATTGAGATGGTTTGGGATGAGTCGGACCGCAGGGTGAAGGAAAAGCAGCCAACAAGTGCTCAGTATATGTGGGAACTTCAAGACTGTTGGAAAAGCATTCCAGGTGAAGCTGATTGAGAGAATGCCAAGCGTGTGCAAAGCTGTCATAAAGGAAAAAGGTTGCTATTTGAAGAATCTCAAATATTAAATACATTTTGATTTGTTTAACACTTTTTTGGTTACTACATGATTCCATATGTGTTATTTCATAGTTTTGAAGTCTTCACTATTATTCTACAATGTAGAACATAGTAAAAATAAAGAAAAACCCTTGAATGAGTACGTTTGACCGGTAGTGTATTCCTACACATGGTATAAGGTACTTTATTGCTTCAGTTCACCTTGGATGCGTCCCAAATGGGACCCTATTCCCTATACAGCACAATACTTTTGACTAGGGCACATACGGCTCTAGTCAAAAGAGTACACTATAGGGAATAAGGTGTGATTTGGGACACAGGCCATGACTTCATAGAGTTGTGTCTTGCTAGCCCTGTCACACATGGAGGCTCCACACTCTACAGTAATAAGCAGTAATACACCTTTATTAATCCTCTGTCTGAAACCATTTAAATGACGCCATTTAAGTGGCTTTAATGTACCTGTTCTGATGAACCTAATGTCCCACTTCATTCTCTATTCCCCCTGGTTTGCTCCTCCTCACAGAGCTCTGGCTGCATCCTGTCCACCACTGTGTTGTTTATTTTCTCGTTAGCATCTGTTAGGCACCTGTCTAAGGTAATGCCTGTCTCCACACACCACAGGAGCAGCTGCTGTAAAGTCACTGAAGAGGGGAAAAGTTAAGCACCCCGAAAACAGGGGGGGAATCAAATCCACCCTCCTCCACCCCTATCGATTCCATCAGCACTTACTTAATAACATATTTTTTTGGCAGCTTTACCAGACAGAAGTACTATTGAGGACAACCACAAAGGGACTTTGCGCGACAAGTGTTTATTGTTTGATGGAATGTGGACAAGGAGGCTATGTGAGGGAATTAACGCCATGATAAGGATAGGGAACTTCTATTACCTTTCAACAAACGTCCGGTAGCAACAGACCAATCAGGTGAGACGTGATGAGAAGCGGACCACACAGATTTCATTGTCTTGTGTTTCATTTCTACAGTTAGGGGGCTTCGTCCAAAATGCCACCATATTCCCTACATTGTGCACTACTTTGACCAGAGCCGTATGGGTCTTGTGCAAAAGTAGTGAATTACATGGAGAATAGGGTACCACTTGGAACACGCCCTAGATGATGAAACCCATCATAGTGTTGTAATGGCCTTTTAGGAGCTGAGCTGGAGGTTAAGGGACACAGGAGGGGTGGACTGTTTTATACAGTGTAGAGACACTATAGGTCTGATCACTGCGATTGCTTTTCCAATGGAGATGGTTAACCACTGTCTCGGATAATTAAAGATTTCTTCTCCATCTTGGTCACGGCATGTCACAGACCCTTGCTAAATGTTTCCTTTTGAGTTTGTAAAGAGAACAAGACAATCAATTGAGAAGCATACCAGAGGACAAGACAGCGGGAAATCATTACACATTTCTAGCTTTACATCAACAGTTAGATATTCTAGGCAAGGTGAGCAAACTACTGACAGAGCTTCTTTCCCTTCTCCACATTATATTTCCCTTACTACCGCTGCTTTCAAATTATCAAACGGTTTCCCTGACTAGATCCCAGCAAGGATAGCAGTTGTTTTAGTGTTGAGGTTTTAAGAGGGCTATAAAGCATTGCAGGATAACCTGTTTTGACAGAGAGCTATACTTAATCTGGCTGTCCCACTGCCAAATCACCTGCTGAATTTAAATTAAAACCGAGAACGCTAACTAGAAGAGACTCCTCTATCAAATCATTCTGCCCCATAAGCAAAGCAGCATCTTTATCAATATTACAGAGGTGCTCAAACTTTTGGTGGGTCAAAACGTAATCTGAGTGGTGGGCTACAGGGCCAAACAAATAGACACTATCCATTTAGAAATATAAAAGGTAAACAATAGCTTTTTTTAAAGCATAATTCAAATCATAGCCATATAACTTGATACCTAACAACACATTCTGATTACTAGAATGGCAAGAGTTGTTAGTTTGTTAGAACTCTGCGCTTCGGCTAAAAAGCATTTAACATTGTCAGAAATGCTACAAAAAGGTAGCAGATCGTTTTTTCTTAATGGATGGAAATGTGCACCTGAGAGCGATAAATTCTAAATGTAATAAAAACTGTTCAACCTACAAACTTTTTTTATTTTTTTAGGGGTGGATCAGGTTAATATTGCAGAAAATTGTTGCTTCCATCAATGTAATTTTCTGCATAATTTCCAATCCAAAATATATTTTTTGGGTAAATATCTATATATCCATATACATACATGTACATACCCATACATATACATATGCATACATAAACATTCATACATATACATACTGTCACGTTCGTTGTAAGGATCAGACCAAGGTGCAGTGTGGTATGCGTACATTCTCTTTTAATGAAGGAAACACTTGACAAAAACAACGAAACGTGAAGCTATACAACTTAGTGCAGACAGGCAATTAAACATAGTCAAGATCTCACAAAACACAAAGGAGAAATGGCTGCCTAAATATGAACCCCAATCAGAGACAACGATAAACAGCTGTCTCTGATTGGGAACCATATCAGGCCAACATAGACATACAAAACCCCCATGACATACAAAATCCTAGACATACAAAAACTAGAGTACCCACCCTAATCACACCCTGACCTAACCAAAATATATAGAAAAACAGAGATATCAAAGGTCAGGAATTGACACATACCTACATAGATATACATACCTTTTTTTAGAATAAACTTTTATTGTTCCCCGCAAACCCTACCACCCTTCCTCCAACATATTGTACCCTTCCTCCAACATATTGTACACATTTTACAGACACAATCTATTTTACAATAGTTATATTTTGTTTGTTTTTAGTCCTTCCTCTATTTCTGATGTCCATCCAGTTTGATTTCTATTTGTAACTGTACTATTTAACAAAATTCCTGAACCTATATACAGTGCCTTGCGAAAGTATTCGGCCCCCTTGAACTTTGCGACCTTTTGCCACATTTCAGGCTTCAAACATAAAGATATAAAACTGTATTTTTTTGTGAAGAATCAACAACAAGTGGGACACAATCATGAAGTGGAACGACATTTATTGGATATTTCAAACTTTTTTAACAAATCAAAAACTGAAAAATTGGGCGTGCAAAATTATTCAGCCCCCTTAAGTTAATACTTTGTAGCGCCACCTTTTGCTGCGATTACAGCTGTAAGTCGCTTGGGGTATGTCTAAAAATTACACTTTGGTTTTAATCCAGAGAGGATAGCAAAATTATGTAGATCCTCTATGAGGCTGTGGAGGGATTCTAATTGTGGTTTTAAAAGAAAACATGAATCATCAGCGTACAATGACACCTTTGTTTTTAAGCCACGGATTTCTATCCCTTAATATTATTGTTAGATAAATAATAAATAGATATGCCGATAGTGGACAACCTTGTTTGCACCTACAAATTTAGTCAATTAATCTGACATCTATAATTTGAGCTAGAGAGCAGCTGTAACAAACTTCTTCTTCATCTGATGAGGAGTAGGAAGTATCAGACCAAAACGCAGCGTGGTAAGTGTCCATGTTCATTTTAATAAATAAACACTGCAATAACCAATGTGTATGTGGTTCTCTGTAACAGATGGCTCATTACAAGAGGCAGGGATTGTGTTGTGTACACATTTTCATAGAGGTTGGTGTCATATTGGCTTAGATATAATGATAGGGAGATTTGAATTTAACACTGAGCTTCATCCAATTCCTATATAGACGCAGCTATCGTCAGATCTATAATATATCCTGGATGCCTAGTCACTTACCTCTACCTACATGTACATACTGTATTACCTCAATTACGTCAACTACCTCGATATCTCTGCACACTGACTCGGTACTGGTACTCCGTGTATATAGCCTCATTATTGTTTTTATTGTGTTACTATCTCCTTTTTTGTTTAGTAAATATTTGTCTTACTTTTTAACTGCATTGTTGGGAACAGGCTCGTAAGTAAACTTTCTTTCTTTCTCTCTCTCGGAGGACCTGAGCCCTAGGACCATGCCTCAGGACTACCTGGCATGATGACTCCTTGCTGTCCCCAGTCCACCTGGCCATGCTGCTGCTCCAGTTTCAACTGTTCTGCCTGCGGCTATGGAATCCTGACCTGTTCACCGGGCGTGCTACCTGTCCCAGACCTGCTGTTTTCAACTCTCTAGAGACAGCAGGAGTGGTAGAGATACTCTTAATGATCGGCTATGAAAAGCCAACTGACATTTACTCCTGAGGTGCTGACTTGCTGCACCCTCGACAACTACTGTGATTATTATTTTTTGACCATGCTGGTCATTTATGAACATTTGAACATCTTGGCCATGTTCTGTTATAATCTCCACCCGGCACAGCCAGAAGAGGACGGGTCACCCCTCATAGCCTGGTTCCTCTCTAGGTTTCTTCCTAGGTTTTGGCCTTTCTAGGGAGTTTTTCCTAGCCACCGTGCTTCTACACCTGCATTGCTTGCTGTTTGGGGTTTTAGGCTGGGTTTCTGTACAGCACTTTGAGATATCAGCTGATGTACGAAGGGCTATATAAATAAATTTGATTTGATTACACTGTAAAATCTATACCTGTTGCATTGGCGCATGTGACCAATACAATTTTATTTGTATTTATTAAACATTTTGCAACCAGGTTTCTATGTTCATAAGGCTAATAACTTGAATATGAGCAGCATTATGGGGGCCCTAAGAGAGATTTGGTTGACCCTTAGTGGTCCTGGTGTGCCAAACCAAACGTCATTGTGGGAACCAGTTTGGTCGACCTGATCAATAAGTATAGATCACCAATCTACATATAAAGCAGTTTTTCAATTTAAAATGTTGTACTCAATTAAAAACCTTAAAAGGCAGGCTAGATGAATGTATTTAGATTACCTTTGGTGTAATCACTGCAGCTACAGGAGAGGAAGTAGAAAACCAATATGGGAAATTGGATGGTGGGACAGAGGGGGGTTCGCTTTTGACACAGCAGTGGTTCTTATTAAAGAAAATATAAAGTTACACAGAACTCAAAATTGTGTTCAGGAACTATTTGTCCTGTAGAGTTCTTCAGTTCACATTATTCTGTTGTTGTTGTTTTTTCTTAGAGCGTTTGTCCTTTGAGTGTGCACAATCAACACACCCATCAATAGCTCTCTCCCTCTCTCCTCCAGAAAAGCAATTTCCTCGATCCCCGGAGCTCCATTGTACAACATGAATGAACTCATTATTTAAAGCCATGCAAAGGGCCTATGGAGGGCTCAGAGCGAACGGTGTCCCCTGGTGCCCTCTCTGCCAGCAGCTGACAGCACCACCACCACTACACAATCATGTCAATGGGCCCCACTGTTCCAGGGCTGTCTAGACTGACCCGGGCCTCCCTCCTGACTGCCTGAATACAACTTCTTCTACAATCCTGAGTCAAGTCATCCACTCAGACATACACTACACTCCTGCTGTATGTACACTCTGTCCATCTACAATACACACACACACACACACAATACACACACACACACACAAATATTTTAAATGGATTGAAGTCTTTGATCAAGAGCCAAATCTTTGCTTTTCTGACCAGTTGTAAAAAGTTTCGATAGGCGAATAAACAGTAGACATGGGCTAGGTGTCACAGTGAATTCAATAACCTTTATTTCTTCTAGGGAGAAGTAATATCATCAAACCACAAAAGTTAATTCAACACATGGAAAGCAAGGTGATCCCTTTTTTCTACTCCCAAAATGCAATATAGTCAGAAACATTGAGGACCCCCCCTAAAAAAAAAATCTCTCACCAAGCAAGGCCTGCATAATGTATATATCAGGATTTCATAGCGACCATAAAACATTAATAGGGGCAATAATTTGGGACCATTGTGTTTGACCTGGTATGAGTGAAATTCTTGCTTACTCAGGCGTTGGTAATCGCTGTCACATTGAGAGCTGGTGGAGAGGTCGTCTGTGTGACAGCAGAACGCAGCAGAAATACTGTTACTTGAGGGAACGTCCGCCAGTTGGGTGGAGAGGAGGGTGGAGAGGAGGGTGTGTAAGGGGCCTCCTTTGCTGAATATGCACCAGCTCAATGGGGGGGGGCATTGGAATTTACTTCATTCTTATTTCGGCTGCAGCGTGTGACCTTTGCACACCTCCATCCATATATTGTTCTTCATTATTGCTGTTCCTCTGCAGCGTTGGCGTGACCACGGGCCTTCGTACCTCCATCCCACATGCTCAGCTGTATTTCCCGCTCTTCCTTATAGGAACTGCATCAACCAAAAGGAACTCCACAGAGTCAATGACTGGAATTTTAATGGTGTTCCTTTCAGCCTGGCCTCAGAGCCATGTGAAACATACTTTACGTATTTCTGAACACCTCCAAGACGTATGATACCTACTAATGGTCTAGTTACTTTAGACAGAGACGAAAGTAGGGAGGTTGGTGGAGAAGGATGGGTGGGCGTAATCCGTGACAGTCTAGCGATCAAAAGGTTGTGTGTTTGAGTATGTAGCGTTTTAGCTAACCCTTCCCCTAACCCTTATTCTAAAATTAACCCAATTCACCTATCCTGCTAAGTAAATTTATCTACAGATGTAGGATCTTAGTTTGATAACTATTTTGTTGCAGAGAATCTTCCTGTACAGCAGAAATGCAAACGTCTAGTGAATTTGAGTTTTAAAAAGGCTTCTAAAGTTTTTCATTTCCACTTTGAAACTTCAGACTTGATTTGCCCTAATGGAAGATGTATCAACCCCTACAAAAATGTCCATTAATTATAATACACATAATAATTTGCATTTCCTGTTGCTGCAGGATTATTTTCCTCTTGTAGCAAACTGGCTCAAATGAAGATCCTACATCTGTAACCTTCGTCATTTTAGTTCCCCTAACCAACAACGTAAATTATCCCTGTATTTTTTATTTGTTGTTACAGTACAACAAGCAACCTGTCCTCCAAATTGTATGATAAGTTATGTCATTCAATTCGTATGCTATTGTACAACCAGGTAAGACGTATGATACTATGCATCCGATAATTTGTATGATATTGTACGACCGCTACTCCATTCATAATGTAACCTAACGTAACGTAATATATGATGCTAAATGGAGTGCTACAGATTTACTTACAGAATAATACGAATTGCCCAGAGACCACGTACTTCCTTCAGAATGCTGAGATTGCTCAGTGTTCTAGTCAGTGGTCATGCCTGAGCCTGTTAATCAGGTGTTTCATTGCCCGGGGACAGAGGGTGACGCATGTCCATGTTGTTGTGACTGGCCACGACTCCCAAATAAATTCACCCTGCCTCGTCACAAGGTGATCCCATGGATTTAAAATGGGAGGGGCAAGATGTTGAGGGAACTGCAGATGGTGTCAGTGAGAAATCCCCCTCCAATTAATGCATAGACATACCTACAAATACACAGACAGAAAAAAACTGCACCTCATCATCAGAGACTGAAGGGAAGATCAAAGTAGCATATAAAGCCACGAGAAGACGCTAGTCTGAGAGCTTTGGACAGAGCTAAGATTATAGCTCCAAACTGAATAAGAGAGATATATGGACCCTGCAGGACTCTGAAGACACTACTGGTAGAGAGAGTAGAAAGGATTTTGAATAGCCCATACAGAGTTGACAGACAGCGTAGACTAACAAGAGAGAAAGGGAAGAGGAAATATAAGACAAACAACAAGAGCTGAGAGAGCTGAGAGAGCTGAGAGAGCTGAGAGAGCTGAGAGCTGTTCTGAGAGGACCGAAGGAGAAAAGTAAATTGGGGAGATGCTGACGAGGAACTTAAGGCATGAAGCATGAAGCAGCTAACATAGTAGGTCTGACAGAACCAAGCAGCCAGACACTGTATGGCTTAGCATGGGAAGGTAGGTGGAGGCAGGGGAGAAGCACACACACAGATATGTATTCGATTCCAGCCATTGCAATGAGCCCCTCCTCCTATAGCTCCTCCCACCAGACTCCTCTGGCCTCCACCAACCATCCCAAGCTAAGCCATATAGCAGGGATCATCAACTAGTTTCAGCGGTAGGTCGATTTTTGTTTATTGAGCGAGGAGAAGCACACACACACACAAACACAATGGATGCTTAACAGCAATCAGCTGAGAGTAGAACTGGAGGCAGCCGGACCAACATGCCGATTAAGACTACGAAGGGGGTGTCGCTAATACGCAAGAGTTACTGAAGAAGACGGAAGGCTACATTTAAACGTTTGGTTTTTAACGGATGATAACCATTTCATCATCTTAAATCAACAAACCAATGACAACCTCTGAGCTAACAGTTTGTTAGAGAAGGAGGAGGAGGGTTTGAAGGAAGGGAGGTGCTTTGATGGTGAGTGAGTAATGAAGGGGAGGATGACAACATAATGAGAGAAGCGAGGGAGGCTCCAGGGGAACGGGCCCCTCAGAGAAGAAGGTAGGCAGTCTTCATTACAGCAAAGAAGACATATGGTGTGGTGTTTATAAACTAGAGGTAATCCAAGAGTCAACACTGTACACTCGGTAGGCTTTCCCCAGACAAAAACTCAGGACAGTAAAGCTATAGTCAATATTAAAACCACACACCCAGATAAAACAAGGCACACAGGACTAGACAGTCTAGACCACGCATCACCAACTAGATTCCGCCACGGGCTGATTCTTTCTTGAGCGGATGGTCAGGGGGTAGGAACATCATTAAAAATCATTTGTAGACTGCAAATTGACCGCAACAAGCCCAAACAGATATAATACTGTATTTGAGTAAAACATAATAATTTCAAACCTTGCTAACATTTATACAAAGAGTGGGTCTAATGCTGAATGCTGATTGGTTAAGACTGCATTCCAGCAGGTGTCTATTCCACAAGTTACCACCGGCTAAATCTATGACATTAAATGGCTATTCACTGTCACACCGCCGGCTTGGTAGAAACCCTAGATTTGTGTCGGGACTATATCCTGTGGAAGGATGAAATTGTATGAATAAAGTCATCAAAATAAAGTTTTTAATGAAAATATGTCAATCATTATTTGAATATGTTGGTAACCCATTGTATAAAAGTGATAATGCGCTCGAAGCCGGTGTTTGGAGGATGTATTGGATATAGTGCCAATACACCGGCTTCTTGGGCATTATCACTTAATTGTATCACATACAGTGCATTTGAAAAGTATTCAGACCCCTTCACTTTTCCACATTTTGTTACATTACAGCCTTATTCTAAAATGGATTCAAATTATGTTTGTCCTCATCAATCTACACACAATAACCCATAATGACAAAGTAAAAAGAGGTTTTAGATTATTTTGCAAACGTTTTAAAAATAAAAAACAGAAATATCTTATTTACATAAGTGGAGATGGGAGAACCTTCCAGAAGGAGAACCATCTCTGCAGCACCAATCGGGCCTTTAAGGTAGAGTGGCCAGAAAGAAGCCACTCCTCGGTTAAAGGCACATGACAGCCTGCTCTGAGTTTTCCAGTGAAGCATGGTGGTGGCAGCATCGTGCTGTGGGGATGTTTTTCAGCAGCAGGGACTGGGAGACTAATCAGGATCAAGGGAAAGATGAATGGAGCAAAGTACAGAGAGATCCTTGATGAAAACCTGATCCAAAGTGCTCAGAACCTCAGACTGGGACAAAGGTTTACCTTCCAGCAGGACAACAACCCTAAGCATACAGCCAAGACAAAGCAGGAATGGCTTCCGGACAAGTCTCTGAATGTCCTTGAGTGGCCCAGCCAGAGCCCCGACTTGAACCTGATCGAACATCTCTGGTGAGACCTGAAAATAGCTGTGCAGCGATGCTCCCCATCCAAGCTGACAGAGCTTGAGAGGATCTGCAGAGTATAAAAATTGGGGGGCCCCAAAAAATAATAATCTGCAGCCTGCCAGCTGGGGAACACTGGTGTAGACAAAGAAAAGTACACTATATTCCATCCAGGTGATTTTTAGTTTGAAAGCAACAGGGACAGGACATTTTAAGTGTCATTAGAGGGTAGAGGAGATCAGAGATATCCATCTTACTGCATACTACCGACAATTGTCACATTTTGTGGTAGGGCTACTTGGCTATGTTCATTTCTAAAATTAAGGTAAACGGCACTTCCTGTGGAGCATCAACCACGTTTACATTTTAGTCACTTAGCAGAAGCTCTTATCCAGAGTGACTTACCGTAGTGAGTAGATAAATGTTCAGATATTTTTTTGTACTAGTCCCTCGTCGGAACCAAGTCTCACACAATATGAAAATCAATTTCAGAGAATTTTAATAAAAAATAACGATCCATAGAGGACACAGGCCCACAAGAGAAGGGATATTTTTCTGCATTAACACATTGCATTCACCCATGTGCACACACATTGGTCCACAAATGTCCTTTTTGAAACATACAGCACCTATGAAAATGCCATAAATGCCAACTATTTCCGTCAACAGCAAACTTTCGCACACCTTGACCTCCCTCTGAAGATAAAGCAACAGCCAGAACATATCGGATAGGTATGCTTTGATTTTATTCCAGATTTTTTATCTGCGAGGGGGAGGCTTCCCCCCCCCCCCAGTTTCCAGTCCATATATTGACATGTCAGCACCGGGGAGCCCCCGTGGCATCTGTTCTGCCAAAATATCCAGGTTTATTGAGAGCATTTCGTGATTTTATATTTTTTTAAGGAGCAATCCAGAAGGATGGCGGAAGCTTGAATCGGATGGCGGTGGAAGTGAGGATGAAGAGACTTTTGTCCAAAAGAATGGGAAAATAAGCTAAATTGAAGTTGAAAAGAAAATGTGTATTGTTGATAATACCCACATCATATCTGGTAGGAGTACGTTTTCAGGGAGTATTGGTGCCCGACTTGGTGAATATGTTGAAAATATCCAAAATGGTGGAGAAAGCCTTGGGTGAAGTAAAATCAGTAAAGATTATGAGAAGTGTGCTTGTTTTGATTTCTTGTGTTTCTGCTGATCAGAAAAAGTGTGGGTTGGGTCTCACTCGAGTTTATGATTATGCTGTGTCGTTCTTTGAGCTACGGAGAAGGGCACCTGTCAAGGGAGTAATTTCTGGATATACTAAAGAATATTAATGGTGGTCAATTGGCAGTAAAGTTTTTATTTTTATGTGGAGTCCCTCCCAACATGAGTGCAGCTGGGATATGTGCACTATCCTGTCAGAGCTTTTGTATCCAGGCCTTTGCAATGTCATCGTTGTAAAATGTTTGGACCTGTAGGAAGTGTCTGCAGACAGAAGAAGCCGAGATGTTGGGATGTGTGGGAAAGATGACTTTGAAGGTGATTCCGAATGTGTAGCAGAAGAGAATGGCCATTGGCAAAGGAGTAAAGTGTTGCAACTGTGGTCAAGAACATAGGGCGAAATCCTTGGAATGCCTGAGTAGGGTGAAAGAGACTGAGGTTGCCAAAATCTGGGCAGTTGAAAGTGTCTCCAATGCAGAGGCTGTCAAAAGGGTAGAGAGATGATCTCTGAAGGTCCAGTGGTAGTGAATCACCAACAGGACCTAGAAAATCTTCATGTGAAGAAAGTGGACTTAGTGTCTTTTATAGCGATGGTGGTAAACGGCACTGCACAAGTCGAAACGAAGTCAAGAAAGATCGACTTCCTTGTTTATGCAGCTGAAACACTTCTGGGATTAAAATACTTCACATCTGACGAGTTATATGGAGTACTGTCTTGTGCGGTCCCACCCTCTCAGGCCCTAGAGCCTGAGCAGGGTATATGAGTATATATATTTTTTTTTTAATTATTGTTAATTCCTTTTTTTGTAGTTTGTGTGGATTTGTTTTTTTTTGTAGGCATGACTCCGCCATGGCTCGCTGGCCAAAGCCTATGGGGAAATTAATGGGGGTTTTGGATAAACATAAATGCCGAAAATAAGGTCTGTGGTAAACAGGATTAGATCTTATAAAAATATAAATTTGGTTCTATGAGATAATCTTCATCAGCTAAAGTAACTTTTTGTGAATTTATGTAATCAAAATAAGTCCATAAAGCACATACAAGATTCACCATTCTTAAAGGCCATGTTAACTGACTGATATCTCATAGAACAATGCATTTAAGATCTCCTAAGCCTGTGTTAACCTCAGACCTTATTTTCGGCATTCATCCCAAAACCCCATTCTTTCCCCCATAAGAAAAGCTGAACGAACCAGTTTCATTTCCGCTTTTTAGTACTATAAACTGACAAGCTCTATACGCCCAATATCAGCCAGAATCAACCACCCTGCATAACCTTGACATCCCAATTGTAATCAATATCACTGCATTGGTTTGTCATTTACCCACCATCTTGTGCTTTCATGTATAAATAGAATCTTTGGTTTCAATTAAATTGACAGTGCTTGAGGTTTATGAAATCAACCATGTAAATATACGTATTTTTTATTTAACTTCATAAGTACATTCAACTTGCTTACACGGTTATTAACATACTAGGTTTTAGGATGATGGAATAACAGTTCAAGCTAAAACAGTCTTGTACTCAAGCTGGAAGTGCATTTCTGAACATTCTCTTGAATGGTTGAGCTGCTGTTGTCTGATCGCCACTGACTTGAAGGTCTCTACTGCCATCCAAGGGCGATATGACTAACTGCAGCCTTACCTGTCGTACAGGCCCTTTGGTATGTGCCTCCTTCAAGAACACACCCAGCTCATACCAACCTCTCTCAATAACATCAGACAGCTTCTAACACAGAACCACCATGCAAGTTCAAAATGCTATTGACACTGCTTAGGATTCAGGATTACTCACTGGGGTGCTTGGATGGATCAACAAACAAGGATATGACAGATGTAAGCATGGCTGTCCTCATACAAAACAATAGCAATGGAACGATTGAGTGGATAGGGTAGTCATGTGGTCACCACAGGCTCATTTCCAAGGACATTTCCAAAGCATTCAATACTCACGACAAACAGTTTTTTGATGACTCTTAAAACCTGGTGTGGATGTTATGTTAATTTACAAGAAACAAACTAAAACAGATTTTTCAAAATGTATTTCTTAGAAAACGAAGCATTAGCAAGAGGAAAAACAAAAAGGGGCCCCCAAATACAATTGTGCTTTATTGACAAATACAATTGTGCTTCATCGGCAAACGATTGTACAATCTCTACAGTTGATTGCAAAGGCAGTGTCCATCCACCAAATGCCATATGAAAGCTACACAATATACGTCCTGTTCCATGCATGACAAAACCTCCCCTCCATGCTTCAGCTATTGTTGTGACACTCAGATTACAATGCTTTTCCACGGTCCTGAAAAGACAGCTGTAAAAAGTATTGGGGATTGAGAAAGTGCATGAGAATTGATTGATTCTGGATTCACGTCACAGGATATGGCATTAGAATTGAAGACTCGTTAAGGTAATGACGAGTGAGCGACGGTGGTTGTCATCGTTTCCTCTAGACTGAGGTTGATTCCCAAATGGTACCATATTCCCTATATCTATAGTGCACTACTTTTGACCCAGAGCCCTAGTGCCCTGTTCAAAAGTAGTGCACTACATAATAGGGTACGTCCCCAGATTCGACAATCAGTTCTCTGTCCCCTAAAGTAATGTGTTGAAGTAGTTTCACATGCACTCCGGTCGAGTCCACATTCTCATTGAGAAACGAATTGAGAAATCTCAGTGAGGAATCTTTACCCGACATCTGAGACTTCAAAGTCATAAAACAAATACAAAAAAGGGGGCAGCACTGGGATTAGTGCATAGCACAATCTGGCCAACGTTTTAATAAGAAAATAAGTAAAATGCCGGATTATGGAAAAATACAATTTCAGGCAAGGGAATTACTGCCACCATATCACAATGTGGTGGGCTCTGTCATGTCAAAAGTCCTCACTTGTCTAATGGATTTTAGCGTAAGAAATAACCACAAGTTCTGAACATGAATGTATATTGTGTAGTACGCTACATACGTACAATATTAACTTTTACAACTACAAATGCAGATTGTACTGCAACGCCTTGTGGAATGAGGGCTTTGAGGCGAACCACTACAAATAGCCTTCACTCATTGCAGGGCAGATTAGTGACTAGCAAGTAAAGTACAGCATCATTGGTATTGATTGACAATATTTACATTCCAATTTTCTGAGTGTGTAATCTGCAATCAGCACAAACACTTAAGAGTGTGCAAAACAATAAGTGTAGAAGAATAGTAAGGCTTAAACATGGTGAGAACATATTTCATACAGACCAGTATAGGCCACCCAAATAAATCAAATACTAAATCATAATTCATTTCAAAAACGTAGGACTATGGTTAACAAAACAGAAATTAATATTTCCAGCATACGTGGGCAAACATCGAAAACGTGTATCGATTACAGAGTGGTAGTACCATCAAACTCCCTCCTGCCCAGGTTTTTCCTGAAGCAAGAAAAAAAAAAGTGGGGCAAGCTTGTGGGCAAGCAAGCGTTTCAACAATGCAGCTGGAAAAAGGCTCGTATTAGTTCTTTCAACTTCCTTCTCTGCTCAGAAGATGTAATCTTGAGTCATCTTGAGGGAAGGCATGGCCTCGTTGACATTCTGGTCCAGCCGATGATACTCCACATTGTTGCGAGAACACAGGCCGTCCCTCCAGCGCCGACTCTGGGCTAGCAGGAAGATCTGGAGAGAGGGGAGAGTGGATATTCAAGTTAACCTTTAACCTTTTTTATTGAATTCTGGGCTGTCCATTCATAAAGCGTCTCAGCGTAGTAGTGCTGATCTAGGATCAGGTCCCCACTGTCCATGTACTCCTATTCATCAAGACCTAAAAAGGCAAAGCTGATCCTAAATCCACATTCTTACTCAGATGCTTGATACATACGGACCCAAAAGTAGCTAAAATAAGCGCCATCAGGGTGATATTCAAAGGAACACAAAAAAGGCTATGAATGGAGACTACCCATGCTAACAATGTAGCTATAGTCTCAATAACAAAAGATAACTCCAACTCAATATGCATTTCTGCATAATGTTATTAATTTAAGATGACTAAAGTTCATATTTAAATTGGGCAACTTTGATAGGGGTGGGGCCCACAAAAAAAATATGTCTCACGGGACTGTGTAGCCACATCCATACCCACACAGGCAGTCAGAGCCGACCCCAAGTGAATTTTTGTTTCAATGTAAATATGCTGCAATTATACACAGTTTGTCATGGGTGTAGAGAATATTTTACAATTTACAAATTGTAAAAAAAAAAATTCAGTTTTACTGCTAATTTCTTGAAATTCTACACATTTTGACATAGGGTAGATAGAAAAATGTTTGCAGTTTAATATATCTGAATGACAAAAAAAAAATCGAATGGGGGGGCCCCCTGGTCTGTAATTCAACCATGTTTACAAGTTTAGATAGCAGACTAGACTACCTTAAAAATGTTAGCTGATTAAGTGACTGTCAGCAGCTGACGTAAGATTTTTTTTTAAACAGCACTTTGTGTATTGTACTATTCTCTCTCGCAACAGTAAGTTGAGACCTTGACCGAGTCCCTTCCCCCACAAATTATTATTATTTTTTGTTGTAAATTGATCCACAGGCCTACAAAAAGGGGGGCCCTGATAGATGCCCATCCCTGATTTAGTGATCAAAACAATATTTTGTTTCTGTAATACATCACATTTTCTGTGTTCTGTTTGTAACACTCAAGTTGCGGGTTGATGGTCACTAGATTTGGAATGGACTATTCTCATATGTTGATAGTGATTGACGCCAGACTGGAGGTACAAGGACACACTGATTATTCACTGTTGTATTGATGACATTCTATGAACACTGATTCTGTAGCAGCTGACAAAGACACCCTTTTGTTTGGACTTCCCACAAGCCTCTTGGGCTGGTGTTTGGAGAACATTTGGTGCAGCCTGATTAGGAGGATAAAGGACCTATCTACAAGAGGCCAGTTAGACATTTTCTCTGCACCTGTGCTGGGTGGTGTCTCCCTATTGCAACTTGTAAATAAACCTGATTGACATTATCTGCGGCTGCTCTTCTCTTTTGTTCACCTGGAAATTCCTATTACAGTGTGTGTAAACAAAACATCAGGAACACCTGCTCTTCCCTGACTGATTGACCAGGTGAAAGCTATAGTATGAGCCCTTATTGATGTCACCTGTTAAATCCACGTCAATTCGTGTAGAAGAAGGGGAGGAGACCGGTTAAAGGACTTTTAAGCCTTGAGACATGGATTGTGTATGTGTGCCATCCAGAGAGGGAATGGGAAAGAAAAGATTTAAGTGCCTTTGAACGGGATCTGGTCGTAGGTGCCAGGCGCACCATTTTGAGTGTCAAGAATTGCAACGATGCTGGGTTTTTCATGCGCAACAGTTTCCCATGTGTATCAAGAATGGTCCATCACCCAAAAGACATCCAGCCAACTTGACAACTGTGGGAAGCATTGGAGTCAACATGGGCCAGCATCACTGTGGAACGCTTGACACCTTTTTGTCCATGCCTCAACAAATTGAGGCTGTTCTGAGGGCAAAAGGGGGTGCAACTAGGGCTGTGGCGGTCACGAAATTGTCAGCCGGTGATTGTCAAGCAAATAACTGGTTGGTCTCACGGTAACTGACATGAATGAACATAAACACATTTAGCATCTGCTGGCTTCCACACATAGCCTACAAGCTACTGATGCAGACTTTTGGAACATCTACATTTTAAAAAGTCAACTAAATCCATGTAATATAGCCTACACCTTCACAATAATCCCACTGTTTATTTTAGACAGGTCTGAAGAAGCATGACAAGAAGAAATGTAGTCTATTTCAGGAGAACAGAATAGTATACTCGGAGTTGCCCTTATGTTAGGGCGACCTTATGTTAGGTCCTGATCTGGCGATGCCAAATGGCTGTGGGCTACACAAGTTTATTTAGGAGACAAGATTTGCTTAGAATTTCGTGGCATTATTTTATAGCATGAAAAATACAATTGATTAAAATAGAAATTATATTTTCTCCAAACAATTTGATGCAGCTATTCTGTGTTGAGCGGTTCAGAAAGAAATAGATACTCCTATATGCCTAATTTAGAGTTAATGCAATTGTTCTACAAACTCTATATGTTTTGATTTTTAATACATTGTAAGGCTGCATGAGGTGACTAATGATGATTTGAAAAAAGTCGGTACTTTGTTTTTTGCGCAGGCTGTACACACTGCATCAATCACTCATTCACAATTTGACTAGCACTTTATAATGCCTCGAATTTTACGGCGACTTCCTCTTTGTGGGGCATCCTAAAAAAAATCCATGCCTTTTGCGGTCAGTGGTTATTGTGCCCTTGGCGATCAGGTTTCTCACAGGCTACAAGTGAAGACAGACACGTCGGGGACGCATCTGCGCGCATCCTTATCCAATTCCGAGGTGCATATTGAAGATACTGGAAAAACTGTCCACATTTACTTTGTCAGCCAACAAGATGAGTAGGCCAAACAGCAAAAGCCTAAGTAAATCTACTATCCCCCATAGTAAAAATTTTATTTTTATTTTTTTAAAGACCTATTCTATTCTGTGCGAGAAATAAATATTCCAAACATAGTCTGGGACAGTTGTGGGATGCGATTGATTCCAAATTAATACAACCACTACGTACATTTTTTTTGTTTAATGCTAATGTGGCTGACGCAACAGATCAGAACGTTTAGCTTTAAAATGTTGAAAACTCCATAATCAAAAGTGACAGCAAATGCAATAATGCTTGTATTGCTTCTGTTATAAAGGTTAAATTTACAGTGAAAATGAACTTCCAAGCTTGAAACACATACGCTGCTTATTTATTCATTACCTTTATTTAACTAGGCAAGTCAGTTATTAACAAATTCTTATTTTCAATGACTGCCTAGGAACAGTGGGTTAACTGCCTTGTTCAGTGACAGAATGACAGAGTCAGCTCGGGGATTCAATCTTGCAACCTTTTGGTTACTTGTCCAACGCTCTAACCACCAGGCTACCTGCCACCCCATATGTACAGTGGGGCAATAAAGTATTTAGTCAGCCACCAATTGTGCAAGTTCTCCCACTTAAAAAGATGAGAGAGGCCTGTAATTTTCATCATAGGTACACTTCAACTATGACAGACAAAATGAGAAAACAAATATCCAGAAAATTGCATTTTAGGATTTTTAATGAATTTATTTGCAAATTACGGTGGAAAATAAGTATTTGGTCAATAACAAAAAGTTTCTCAATACTTTGTTATATACCCTTTGTTGGCAATGACAAAGGTCAAACATTTTCTGTAAGTCTTCAAGGTTTTCACACACTGTTGCTGGTATTTTGGCCCATTCCTCCATGCAGATCTCCTCTAGAGCAGTGATGTTTTGGGGCTGTTGCTGGGCAACACGGACTTTCAACTCCCTCCAAAGATTTCTATGGAGTTGAGATCTGGAGACTGGCTAGTCCACTCCAGGACCTTGAAATGCTTCTTACGAAGCCACTCCTTTGTTGCCTGGGCTGTGTGTTTGGGATCATTGTCATGCTGAAAGACCCAGCCACGTTTCATCTTCAATGCCCTTGCTGATGGAAGGAGGTTTTCACTCAAAATCTCACAATACATGGCCCCATTCATTCTTTCCTTTACACGGATCAGTCGTCCTGGTCCCTTTGCAGAAAAACAGCCACAAAGCATGATGTTTCCACCCCCATGCTTCACAGTAGGTATGGTGTTCTTTGGATGCAACTCAGCATTCTTTGTCCTCCAAATACGACGAGTTGAGTTTACCAAAAAGTTATATTTTGGTTTCATCTGACCATATGACATTCTCCCAATCTTCTTCTGGATCATCCAAATGCTCTCTAGCAAACTTCAGACGGGCCTGGACATGTACTGGCTTAAGCAGAGGGACACGTCTGGCACTGCAGGATTTGAGTCCCTGGCGGCGTAGTGTGTTACTGATGGTAGGCTTTGTTACTTTGGTCCCAGCTCTCTGCGGGTCATTCACTAAGTCCCCCCCGTGTGGTTCTGGGATTTTTGCTCACCGTTCTTGTGATAATTTTGACTCCACGTGGTGAGATCTTGCGTGGAGCCCCAGATCGAGGGAGATTATCAGTGGTCTTGTATGTCTTCAATTTCCTAATAATTGCTCCCACAGTTGATTTCTTCAAACCAAGCTGCTTATCTATTGCAGATTCAGTCTTCCCAGCCTGGTGCAGGTCTACAATTTCGTTTCTGGTGTCCTTTGACAGCTCTTTGGTCTTGGCCATAGTGGAGTTTGGAGTGTGACTGTTTGAGGTTTATACTGATAACAAGTTCAAACAGGTGCCATTAATACAGGTAACGAGTGGAGGAAAGAGCAGCCTCTTAAAGAAGAAGTTACAGGTCTGTGAGAGCCAGAAATCTTGCTTGTTTGTAGGTGACCAAATACTTATTTTCCACCATAATTTGCAAATAAATTAATTAAAAATCCTACAATGTGATTAGGATTTTCTCTTTTTTTTCTCATTGTCTGTCATAGTTGAAGTGTACCTATGATGAAAATTACAGGCCTCTCATCTTTTTAAGTGGGAGAACTTGCACAATTGGTGGCTGACAATACTTTTTTGCCCCACTGTATGCCAGTTAGGCTCTATAGCCCTTGTAAAACCGGATAAATGTGCTTCATTTTAAGAAGTTATTTGGCCACTTTAGTTGTGATACAAACCTTATCAAAACATATAGGTATGGGCTAGACAACATGAGGTATGCGACTATGATTCGAAAAAAGGCATTGTTCCTTGCGTTGTGCTGGGCATCATTCACAAGTGATAATATAGAATTCACAAGTGAAAGGCTAATATTGTCACCCATTAGACTTTTCTTGATTTAAACTGGTATTTACACACACACACACACACAAGTTTGGACACACCTAATCATTCTAGGGTTTTTCCTTATTTTTACTATTTTCTACATTGTAGAATAATGCTGAAGACATCAAAACTAAGAAATAACACATGGAATCATGTAGTAACCAAAAGTTAAACAAATCAAAATACATTTTATATTTGAGATTCTTCAAAGTAGCCACCCTTCGACTTGACAGCCTTGCCCACTCTTGGCAGTCTCTCAATCAACTTCATGAGGTTGTCACCTGGAATGTATTTAAATTAATTGGTGTACTTTAAAAGTTAATTTGTGGAATTTCTTCCCTTCTTAATGTGTTTGAGCCAATCAGTTGTGTTGTGACAAGGTACGGGTGGTATACAGCAGATGGTCTTTTCTCAAATAGGGCTAAGTCCATATTATGGCAAGAACAACTCAAACAGGCAAAGAGAACCGACAGTCCATCATTATTTTAAGACATGAAGGTCAGTCAATCCAGAAAAAGTCAAGAACTTTGAGGGTTTCTTCAAGTGCAGTCGCAAAAACCAAGCGCTATGATGAAACTGGCTCTCATGAGAACTGCCACAGGAATGGAAGACCCAGAGTTATCCTCTGCAACAGAAGTAAGTTCATTCGATTTACTCGTGAATCAGGCATTCATGGTTAAATTCCTGCAAAGAAACCACTACTAAAAGGACACCAATAAGAAGAAGACACTTGCTTGGGCAATGAAACACGAACAATGGACATTAGACCTGTGGGAATTTGTCCTTTGGTTTGGAGTCCAAATTTGATATTTTTGGTTCCAACCGCCATGTCTTTGTGAGATGCAGTGTGGGTGAACAGATAATCTCCATGTATGTGTATTTCCCATCGTTTCCCCACACTTAACCAGCATGGCTACCAAAGCATTCTGCAGCAATACACCGTCCCATCTGGTTTGGGCTTAGTGGAACTATTATTTGTTTTTCAACAGGACAATGACCTAACACACATCCAGGCTATGTAAGGGCTATTTTACCAAGAAGGAGAGGGATGGAGTGCTGCATCAGATGACCTGGTCTCCACAATCCCCCGACCTCAACCAAAGTGAGATGGTTTGGGATGAGTCAGACCGCAGAGTGAAGGAAAAGCAGCCAACAAGTGCTCAGCATGTGGGAACTCCTTTAAGACTGTTGGAAAAGCATTCCAGGTGAAGCCGGTTGAGAGTGTTCAAAGCTGTCATCAAGGCAAAGGGTGGCTATTTGAAGAATCTCAAATATATTTTGATTTGTTTAACACTTTTTTATTTACTATATGATTCGTTGAGTGTTACAGTGCCTTGCAAAAGTATTCGGCCCCCTTGAACTTTGCGACCTTTTGCCACATTTCAGGCTTCAAACACAAAGATATAAAACTGTATTTTTTTGTGAAGAATCAACAAAAAGTGGGACACAATCATGAAGTGGAACGACATTTATTGGATATTTCAAACTTTTTTTAAAAATCAAAAACTGAAAAATTGGGCGTGCAAAATTATTCAGCCCCTTTACTTTCAGTGCAGCAAACTCTCCAGAAGATCAGTGAGGATCTCTAAATGACTAATGAGGATAAATACAATCCACCTGTGTTTAATCAAGTCTCCGTATAAATGCACCTGCACTGTGATAGTCTCAGAGGTCCGTTAAAAGCGCAGAGAGCATCATGAAGAACAAGGAACACACCAGGCAGGTTCGAGATACTGTTGTGAAGAAGTTTAAAGCCGGATTTGGATACAAAAAGATTTCCCAAGCTTTAAACATCCCAAGGAGCACTGTGCAAGCGATAATATTGAAATGGAAGGAGTATCAGACCACTGCAAATCTACCAAGACCTGGCCGTCCCTCTAAACTTTCAGCTCATACAAGGAGAAGACTGATCAGAGATGCAGCCAAGAGGCCCATGATCACTCTGGATGAACTGCAGAGATCTACAGCTGAGGTGGGAGACTCTGTCCATAGGATAACAATCAGTCGTATATTGCACAAATCTGGCCTTTATGGAAGAGTGGCAAGAAGAAATCCATTTCTTAAAGATATCCATAAAAAGTGTTGTTTAAAGTTTGCCACAAGCCACCTGGGAGACACACCAAACATGTGGAAGAAGGTGCTCTGGTCAGATGAAACCAAAATTGAACTTTTTGGCAACAATGCAAAACGTTATGTTTGGCGTAAAAGCAACACAGCTGAACACACCATCCCCACTGTCAAACATGGTGGTGGCAGCATCATGGTTTGGGCCTGCTTTTCTTCAGCAGGGACAGTGAAGATGGTTAAAATTGATGGGAAGATGGATGGAGCCAAATACAGGACCATTCTGGAAGAAAACCTGATGGAGTCTGCAAAAGACCTGAGACTGGGACGGAGATTTGTCTTCCAACAAGACAATGATCCAAAACATAAAGCAAAATCTACAATGGAATGGTTCAAAAATAAACATATCCAGGTGTTAGAATGGCCAAGTCAAAGTCCAGACCTGAATCCAATCGAGAATCTGTGGAAAGAACTGAAAACTGCTGTTCACAAATGCTCTCCATCCAACCTCACTGAGCTCGAGCTGTTTTGCAAGGAGGAATGGGAAAAAATGTCAGTCTCTCGATGTGCAAAACTGATAGAGACATAGCCCAAGCGACTTACAGCTGTAATCGCAGCAAAAGGTGGCGCTACAAAGTATTAACTTAAGGGGGCTGAATAATTTTGCACGCCCAATTTTTCAGTTTTTGATTTGTTAAAAAAGTTTGAAATATCCAATAAATGTCGTTCCACTTCATGATTGTGTCCCACTTGTTGTTGATTCTTCACAAAAAAATACAGTTTTATATCTTTATGTTTGAAGCCTGAAATGTGGCAAAAGGTCGCAAAGTTCAAGGGGGCCAAATACTTTCGCAAGGCACTGTATTTCATAGTTTTGATGTCTTCACTCTTATTCTACAATGTAGAAAACAGTAAAGATAAGCGAAAAACCCTTGAATGAGTAGGCGTTCTAAAACTTTTGACCGGTAGTGTATGTGTGAAATTTGTTTTGATTTAGAATGGACAATTATCATGGACCTGTATCGAAACAGGGGCAGCAGGAAGAAATACATGTAATCTATGCACTTAAATAGCAAATGGAGATCACTTTTCCTGTGGTTCATTTTCATGCCAGCCAGGTAGGCTATACTCCTGTTGTAAAGATAAGCAATGTGTTTAACATTAGGAAAGTTGAGAAATAAATATAGTAAGGCTGGGCGATAGAAAGCTGACAGGGTCCTCCTCTTTTTAAAAGGCCATCATTCAGTTTTCAAGTAATTGCATAGCCTATAGAAATGTTGTGCATCATGAGCTCATGGGCTCTCATGAAGTGTTTGATTAGATTTTCAATTACATTTGCATTGATGTCAGAGTGATTTAAAGAGACAATAGAGTGCTGAGTACCAGGCAGTTAGCAAGTCTGGTAGGCTACTAATGACCAGCAGCAGCATCAGAGCTTGGAGAGGCCTAATTGGAATGGCAGGTAGCCTAGTGGTTAGATCATTGGGCCAGTAACCGAAAGGTTGCTAGATCGAATTCCCGAGCTGACAAGGTGAAAATCTTTCATTCTGCCCCTGAACAAGGCAGTTAACCAACTGTTCCTAGGCCGTCATTGTAAATAAGAATTTGTTCTTAACGGACTTGCCTAGTTAAATAAAAAAGGTTAAAAATAAATAAATTAGCATGATTAAAACGGTCACGTGGAATTTGACTGCCTTCGTGATTCGTGACCGCCGGTGTGGTGGTAATACGTTCCTAGCCGCAACTCAATATTAGGAATGTGTTCCTGATGTTTTGTGCACTCAGTGTATAGCCAAGGCTACTAGTTTACGAGCTAGAGAGAAGAGGAAGAGATGGGCGAGTTGCCAGCCGGAGATACATGAATTACAGTGAAATATCCACCAGAGTTTAGGCTACCCTTTTTCAATAAGTGGTTGCACCGATTTTAGATAAAGCACTCAAATTAAAATGTAGGCCTAGTGTCAACAGAACCACCCATTGCTTCACTAAAATGTATTGGTCAATGGCTGATATGCATGCAACCTGTCCATAGACTGTTTCTATTTAATTGTTGTCCATTTTATAGCCTAGGCCAGGTGTTTCCCTACTCCAAGTACCCCACAACAGTACACATTTGTGTGTATATTGAAGGGGTTCGGTACAGCAGAAATCAAACAGTCTCGTATGGATTAATAAAGTACTCCCCCTCTGCTTACCTTCCTCTTGTTGTGGTAGGTGATGTATACAATGGCCACCAGGAAGGCCAGGATGACCAGGTGGAAGAAGAAGTGGGAGTCTTCGTCCTGGGTGGTGTAGATGTTGGTGTCCTTCATACGTACATCTATCTTCCCAGCACTCTTTGTTGGGCTGAGCACCACCTGGTCATCATCGTCGGCGTCCACCATGCCGTCCACCATGCCGTCATCGTTCTCCTCGTTGAGGTCTTGGCCGCCAAAGTTCTGGTTCTGGTCCAGAGGGACCTTAACAGTGGGTCCCATGTTATAGTCTTCACCACCTTCTTCCTCATTTTCTCTGTCGTACATGTCTGTCTCGGGCTGGGACTCCAGGGTGTTGATAGGCACTTGATCGCTCTCTTGCTCATCCTCTGTTGCGTCCATGGGGCTGACGAGCTTGGTGTTAGAGGCAGGGCTTGGTTTCTCCAGGATGGGCTTGGCAGGCTCTGGGGCTTTGACTGTGGTGGTGCTGGTGGCTGGAGCTGCAGTCATGGCAGCATCAGCATCTGAATCAGCAGGTTTGGGAGGTAGTTTTTCAGGAGTCAGTCCTGATTTATCAAATTTGGTTTTGTTCTTGTCTGCAGTTATTGCATACTTGCCAACAGTTGTTTCAGCAATAATGGCAGTGGATTCAGCTATAACCTCCCCTTTGGTGTATGGTGCATCATCACGTGCTATTACACCATCGATAGGTGTGTCTTCTATAGGTGTGGCGGCAGCGTCCTTGATGGGTGTGGCGGCAGCGTCCTTGATGGGTGTGGCGGCAGCGTCCTTGATGGGTGTGGCGGCAGCGTCCTTGATGGGTGTGGCGGCAGCGTCCTTGATGGGTGTGGCGGCAGCGTCCTTGATGGGTGTGGCGGCAGCGTCCTTGATGGGTGTGGCGGCAGCGTCCTTTGCATCTGCTGTTACAGCCTTCATTACTGTTGCAGTATTGTCACTGGTTACTGTGTCTGCTTTGCCGTCTGTTTTACCAGTGCCGATGGCTGTTTCTGCATCCTTGCTGGCTGTTGCCAAAGGCAAGGGTTCTAAATCATCAACTCCTGGATCCAGAAAAACTGCTGAAGTAGGAATTGAAAACAAAACAGTCACCACACTCATTTGAACCTCTGTTCACATTCTACACTTTACAAAACAAGTCATGGGGTTTAATCTTTTTGTAGCTTACAGAACATTTGAAAATAAGCGTGGTGAAATCTTTAGTGGAAAAATGTAGCCAAATTATATAGCGTAGGCCTAATCATCAAATTGTACATGATACACACATCTTATCATTCTACATCTGACCTGTAATGGTTGAATGTGTTTTGTGTTAAATAAAAGAAAATAATAGGTTCACTTTGCCCTCGGGGGTTGGGTGTCCAATCAAAAATGCATATAAAAAAAAGTGTACCAATGGTCCAAACCTCATAATCCGTTAAGTTTTTACCCTTGTAAGATGGCTAAAAGTATGGTGACTAAATCAATGGAGGCCAGAGAAAGTGGAAAAAAAAGGCTGAATTGTGCAAAAATGAAGGTTACTTGCTACCTGACATGCTCACTTTCCCGTTGAACTCATCTTCTCGAATCCTCAGAACATAAAATAGACTCAATCGATATCCCATCATACAGGTAGCATTTTAGTATATGCTTTTCATATTAAATTGAAATCCCTGTCCTTTTTAAAAGATTATTCAAAAACAAGCATCTCTCTAATGTCAACTGCTTTTATTTTCAAAGCCGATTACATTTAATTCAGCTCGTATCATGCGTATTTAGCTTTTTCCGACCCGTGGAAACAACTGACGACAACAAAATGTAAAATCCTCAAAAGTTATGAGAAACCTCCATACCTACAGTACCAGTCAAAAGTTTGGACACACCTACTCATTCAAGGGTGTTTGTTTATTTTTACCATTTTCTACATTGTAGAATAATATTGAAGACAAACTATGAAATAACACATGAAATCCTGTAGTAAAAAAAAATGTTTTTTTAACAAAGTAAAATATATTCTAGATTTGAGATTCTTCAAAAGTAGCCACCCTGTGCTTGCGAAGAGCTGCTGGCAAAACGCACAAAAGTGCTGTTTGAATTAATGCTTACGAGCCTGCTGCTGCCTACCATCGCTCAGACTGCTCTATCAAATCAGACTTATTATAAGATAATAACACACAGAAATGCGAGCCTTAGGTAATTTAATATGGTCGAATCCGGAAACTATCATTTCGAAAACAAAACGTTTATTATTTCAGTGAAATACGGAACCGTTCCGTATTTTATCTAACGGGTGGCATCCCTAAGTCTAAATATTCTTGTTACATTGCACAACCTTCAATGTTATGTCCTAATTACGTAAAATTCTGGCAAATTAGTTTGCAATGAGCCAGGCTGCCCAAACTGTTGCATATACCCTGACTCTGCGTGCAATGAACGCAAGAGAAATGACACAATTTCACCTGGTTAATAATGCATGCTAACCTGGATTTCTTTAAGCTAAATATGCAGGTTTAAAATATATACACTTGTGTATTGATTTTAAGAAAGGCATTGGTGTTTATGGTTAGGTACAGTCGTCCAACGATTGTGCTTTTTTCGCAAATGCGCTTTTGTTAAATCGTCGCCCAGCGTTGCATCGATTATATGTAACGCAGGACACGCTAGATAAACTAGTAATATCAACCATGAGTAGTTATAACTAGTGATTATGATTGATTGTTTTTTTATAAGATACGTTTAATGCTAGCTAGCAACTTACCTTGGCATCTACTGCATTCGCATAACAGGCAGTCCTTGTGGAGTGCAATGAGAGGCAGGTGGTTAGAGCGTTGGACGAGTTAACTGTAAGGTTGCAAGATTGGATACCCCGAGCTGACAAGGTGAAAATCTGTCGTTCTGCCCCTGAACAAGGCAGTTAATCCACCGCTCCTAGGCAGTCATTGAAAATAAGAATGTGTTCTTAACTGACTTGCCTAGTTAAATAAAGATGTTTTTTTTTTAAATATAATTTTAAAAAATGTAAAAAAAAAAAAAAAATGGGCAAAATCAGCACCCTAAAATACCGATTTCCGATTGTTATGAAAACTTGAAATCGGCCCTAATTAATCGGCCATTCCGATTAATCGGTCGACCTCTAATGCAGACTGCTTGACACAAATGGTAGCAGAAGATGAATGTTGAACTTTTGTTGCACCCATATCCAGATGCTGCATACCATTTTTTGCGCAATGACGCCGTCAGCGCGATCGAGACGTTAGCCTGCACTGGGAGTCTGGGCTGCATCATTATCGTGGGGGAAAGAGCCAATAACGTGTTGTGATACCAACACCTGACTCACATCTGCGTGACACCGTCGTCTTAAAAAAAATAGCATTGAGCTATATTGTTAATCTGCAGGCTATTATAATACAGTAAACCTCTCAACTGCGGGAGGGTCTACTCACACAATTGACAGTGGTGTAAAGTACTTAAGTAAAAATACTTTAGTTGTATCTGTACTTCACAATTTATATTTTTGACTACTTTTACTTGACTACATTCCTAAAGTAAATTATGTACTTTTTACTCCATACATTTTCCATGACACCCAAAAGTACTAGTTACAATTTGAATGCTTAGCAGTACAGGACAAAAAGTCCAATTCACACACTTATCAAGAGAACGTCCCTGGTCATCCCTACGGCCTCTGATCTGGTGGACTCACTAAACATAAATGCTTCCGTCGTAAATTATGTCTGAGTGTTGGAGTTAGCACCAGCTGTCAAAAAAAGTAATAAAAAAAGAAATTAGGCCATCTGGTTGCTAAATATAAGGAATTTGATGTATAGCATTTACTTTTTACTTTTACTCAAGTATGACATTTGAGTACTTTTTCCACCACTGTACTTAAGTACATTTAAAATCTGATCCTTTTAGACTTACTCAAGTAGTATTTTACTGGGTTACATTCACTTTTACTTCAGTCATTTTATATTAAGGTATCTTTACATTTACTCAATGTAACTCAATGTATGACAATTGCGTGAGGCAGCTAGATCTACAAGTACACCCCCTGGACAGGATGCTAGTCTATTCCCTTAATACTGAGTGAGAAGCAGAGAAGCCTCAGATCCCATTTTTTACAGTCTGGTATAAGCCGGGGGATCGATCTCACAACCTTCCAATCTCAGGGCAGACTAACCACAAGGCCACTTGAGCAAGCTAACGTAAAGCGTTACATATTGTACGTTTCGCATATATGAAATGGATAGAAATCCACAAATGAATACAAACCATATGAAACGTAACATATAATACTAAATAGAGTGTCCCGCATTTACGTACAGAATAATACGAAATGCTCTGAGAACAGGTTGGTGATAGGCTTAGGCCAGTGAACAATCACACCTGATTCGGCTTGTCAACTAACCGACAAGCCCTCAATGAGTTGAATGAGGGGTGTTTGTTAAGGGCTACAACAAAACGGTGTACTGTTGGGGGTACTCGACGACCAGGGTTGGGAAACACTGGCCTAGGCGATATGAATTGGAAATTGGCAACCATTAAATACAAACATACATGCAACCTGTCAATAGCCTATCAGACATTGATCAATACATTTTAGTGAAGCAATGGGTGGTTCTGTTGACACTAGGCCTACATTTTAATTTGAGTGCTTTATCTAAAATTGGTGCAACCACTTATTGAAAAAGGGTAGCCTAAACTCTGGCAGACATTTCACTGTAATTCATGCATCTCCGCTGGCAAGTCGCCCATCTCTTCCCCTTCTCTCTAGCTTGTAAACTAGACGTCCTCCCAAAAGGCTGTCTCGTCATTGTCGGTGATCAGGCCTACCACTGTTGTGTCATCAGCAAACTTAATGATGGTGTTGGAGTCGTGGAGTGCAATGGAGGGCACAATCTTCCAGTCCAGAAAATAGTTTTTCCATCTATGCCAGAAGCCTGGGCCTCTTGATGAAGACTGTAGAACTGTCATCAACACATGCTTCTCTCTAGTAGCATTTGTGTGCCCAGGCCACATACGCGTACTGAAAGGATCCCACCATGGTGAACGATGCAGAGAGGGACGTTTACATTTTAGTCATTTAGCAGACACTCTTATCCAGTGCGACTTACAGGAGGCTCAAGGGTTATTATTTTTACTATGTTCTACATTGTAGAATAATAGTGAAGACATTAACTATGAAATGACACATATGGAATCATGTAGTAACCCCAAAAAAAGTGTTAATCAAAAAATGTTATATATTTGAGATTCTTCAAAGTAGCCACCCGTTGCCTTGATGACAGCTTTGCATTCTCTCAACCAACTTCACCTGGAATGCTTTTCCAACAGTCTTGAAGGAATTCCCACATATGCTGAGCACCTGCTGGCTGCTTTTCCTTCACTCTGCAATCCAACTCATCCCAAACCATCTCACTTGGGCTGAGGTCGGGTGATTGTGGAGGCAATGCCATCTGATGCAGCACTCCATCACTCTGCTCATTGGTCAAATAGTCCTTAAACAGCCTGGAAGTGTATTGGGTCATTGTCCTGTTGAAAAACAAATTATCGTCCCACTAAGCGCAAACCAGATGGGATGGCATATCGCTGCAGAATGCTGTAGTAGCCATGCTGGTTAAGTGTGCCTTGAATTCTAAATACTCAGTCTCAAAGTCACGGTGGTTGGAACCGAAAATCTCAAATTTGGACTCATTATACCAAAAGGACAGATTTCCACCGGTCTAATGTCCACCGGTCTAATGTTGCTCGTGTTTCTTGGCTCAAGTAAGTCTCTTCTTCTTATTGGGGTCTTTTAGTAGTGATTTCTTTGCAGCAATTCGACCATGAAGGCTTGATTCCTCTGAACAGTTGATGTTGAGATGTGTCTTACTTGAACCATGTGACATTTATTCGGGCTACAATTTCTGAGGCTGGTAAATCTAATGAACTTATCTTCTGCAGCAGAGGTAACTCTGGGTCTTCCTTCCCTGTGGCGGTCCTTATGAGAGACAGTTTCATCAAAGTGCTTCATGTTTTTTGTGACTGCACTTGAAGAAACTTTCAAAGTTCCTGAAATGTACCGCATTGACTGACCTTCATGTCTTAAAGTAATGACGGAGTCATTTCTCTTTGCTTATTTAAGCCATATGGACTTGGTCTTTTAACAAATAGGGCTATCTTTTGTATACCACCCCTACCTTGTCACAACAACTGATTGGCTCAAACTCATCAAAAAGGAAAGAAATTCCACAAATTAATGAACAAGGCACAACTGTTAATTGAAATGCATTCCAGGTTACTTCCTAATGAAGCGGATTGAGAGAATGCCAAGAGTGTGCAAAGCTGTCATGAAGGCAAATGGTGTCTACTTTTTAGAATCGCAAAAAACATTTTGATTTGATTAAGACTTTTTTGGTTACTACACGATTTCATGTGTTACTTTATAGTTTTGATGTCGTCACTATTATTCTACAATGTATAAATTAGTAAAAATAAAGAAACCCTGGAATGAGTAGGTGTCCAAACGTTTGACTGGTACTGTGTGTGTGTGTGTGTATATATACATACACACACACACACAGTACTTACTAATGGTCGAATTGTGTGTGTATCTATCCATCTATCTATCTATCTATCTATATATATATATATACACACAGTGCCTTGCGAAAGTATTCGGCCCCCTTGAACTTTGCGACCTTTTGCCACATTTCAGGCTTCAAACATAAAGATATAAAACTGTATTTTTTTGTGAAGAATCAACAACAAGTGGGACACAATCATGAAGTGGAACGACATTTATTGGATATTTCAAACTTTTTTAACAAATCAAAAACTGAAAAATTGGGCGTGCAAAATTATTCAGCCCCCTTAAGTTAATACTTTGTAGCGCCACCTTTTGCTGCGATTACAGCTGTAAGTCGCTTGGGGTATGTCTCTATCAGTTTTGCACATCGAGAGACTGAAATTTTTTCCCATTCCTCCTTGCAAAACAGCTCGAGCTCAGTGAGGTTGGATGGAGAGCATTTGTGAACAGCAGTTTTCAGTTCTTTCCACAGATTCTCGATTGGATTCAGGTCTGGACTTTGACTTGGCCATTCTAACACCTGGATATGTTTATTTTTGAACCATTCCATTGTAGATTTTGCTTTATGTTTTGGATCATTGTCTTGTTGGAAGACAAATCTCCGTCCCAGTCTCAGGTCTTTTGCAGACTCCATCAGGTTTTCTTCCAGAATGGTCCTGTATTTGGCTCCATCCATCTTCCCATCAATTTTAACCATCTTCACTGTCCCTGCTGAAGAAAAGCAGGCCCAAACCATGATGCTGCCACCACCATGTTTGACAGTGGGGATGGTGTGTTCAGCTGTGTTGCTTTTATGCCAAACATAACGTTTTGCATTGTTGCCAAAAAGTTCAATTTTGGTTTCATCTGACCAGAGCACCTTCTTCCACATGTTTGGTGTGTCTCCCAGGTGGCTTGTGGCAAACTTTAAACTACACTTTTTATGGATATCTTTAAGAAATGGCTTTCTTCTTGCCACTCTTCCATAAAGGCCAGATTTGTGCAATATACGACTGATTGTTGTCCTATGGACAGAGTCTCCCACCTCATCTGTAGATCTCTGCAGTTCATCCAGAGTGATCATGGGCCTCTTGGCTGCATTACTGATCAGTCTTCTCCTTGTATGAGCTGAAAGTTTAGAGGGACGGCCAGGTCTTGGTAGATTTGCAGTGGTCTGATACTCCTTCCATTTCAATATTATCGCTTGCACAGTGCTCCTTGGGATGTTTAAAGCTTGGGAAATCTTTTTGTATCCAAATCCGGCTTTAAACTTATTCACAACAGTATCTCGGACCTGCCTGGTGTGTTCCTTGTTCTTCATGATGCTCTCTGCGCTTTTAACGGACCTCTGAGACTATCACAGTGCAGGTGCATTTATACGGAGACATGATTACACACAGGTCGATTGTATTTATCCTCATTAGTCATTTAGGTCAACATTGGATCATTCAGAGATCCTCACTGAACTTCTGGAGAGAGTTTGCTGCACTGAAAGTAAAGGGGCTGAATAATTTTGCACGCCCAATTTTTCAGTTTTGATTTGTTAAAAAAGTTTGAAATATCCAATAAATGTCGTTCCACTTCATGATTGTGTCCCACTTGTTGTTGATTCTTCACAAAAAATACAGTTTTATATCTTTATGTTTGAAGCCTGAAATGTGGCAAAAGGTCGCAAAGTTCAAGGGGGCCGAATACTTTCGCAAGGCACTGTATATATATATCTCCGCTCTCGGTGTTTCACCATTTTGCTTCAATTCGCAAGAGGCTAAATGCATCTCACAGGAGAAAGCATCCGAGCGAGTGAAACAGCGCCCCTCTGTCTCTCTACATGTAGGCCATTATCTGATGCCGTCTGTTCCAAACGAGTATGACGTTGTTGCCGCCCGTAGAACTGAAGGCAAGGCAAGCCACGGAGCATCTGGCCTCCCTTAACAAAAAAATGATTTTAAAAAATGTGCGAATCAGTGTTGAGTTAAACTGAGCAAGCTCAACTGTGAATGGTCCTGGCGCACCAAAAAAATAAAAATAATAAAGTGTCAAGGGAAGCCCGCTTGGATTTGGCATCACTCCCAACTAATCCTATTGAGAGCATACATCAGTAACAGAAAAACTTGAATTGTTGCATCTCATTGTGTTGCTGTCCTCCAGTGGTTAGCTTGCCAGCTAGCTAAAGTTAGCCCTTTCCTAAATTAGCCATTTGTAACCGATGTGAAATGGCTAGCTAGTTAGCGGTGGTGCGCGCTAATAGCGTTTCAATCGGGTGACGTCCCTCACTCTGAGACCTGAAGCAGTTGTTCCCCTTGCTCTGCAAGGGCCGTGGCTTTTATGGCGCGATGGGTAATGATGCTTCGTGGGTGACTGTTGTTGGTGTGTGCGCAGAGGGTGTCTGGTTCAAGCCCGGGTCGGGCGAGGGGACGGAAGCTATACTGTTACACATGGATGGAGATAGGGATATGGACTTGTGGTTTTACTTAATTCTCTGTACTGGCCAGCGATTCTGATCCAATCATTAATTCATACATTGTTGCGCCCCTGGCCTGAGAGGATGGAAGTTCAATATGTAGCTAGATGTAGAAGGCTAATGTTAAGTAGCTAAAGTTGCCCATGAACGGAAGTTAGGCTAGTGAGCAAGCATTTTAGCCAGGTAGCCTTGGACAACAAAAAAATGTAAGTGTGCACTGTATGACAGAGTGATCAACCTGAAAGAGAGGATGGCATTGGCGTTTCTCTATAAGTAGGGTGAGTCAACATGTTTTTCTACTTGCACGCACACAGAAATCAGAATCATGGACAGCCACATCATATTTAGCTTACATTAATTGGACTAAATGGTTTTTGATATTTCAGCTGTCACTAGATTAGACAAAGCAGAGGTGATTTAATGTTGAAATGGTGCTGGAAGAGTGGAGGCAGCTCCTGTTTTCTTTGCAACTTGCGGTAACCCTCTGTGGTTGTAAATCAATAGTTGTTTAGTGGTCCGAAAAAATAGGAAACATTAACTTACATGACCATTTATTCTGATCTTATGGTCTCAGCCTTTAGACCTACAGTTGAAGTCGGAAGTTTACATACACTTAGGATGGAGTGATTAAAACTCATTTTTCAACCACTCCACAAATTTCTTATTAACAAACTATACTTTTTGTAAGTCGTTTAGGACTTCTACTTTGTGCATGACAGAATACATTTATCCAACAATTGTTTACAGAAATTATTTAAATGTATCACAATTCCAGTGGGTCAGAAGTTTACATACACTAAGTTGACTGTGCCTTTAAACAGCTTGGAAATTTCCAGAAAATGATGTCATGGCGTTAGAAGCTTGTGATCTCCAATTGACTCAAATTATGTAAATTAGGCCGTGTACCTGTGGATGTATTTCAAAGCCTACCTTCAAACTCAGTGCCTCTTTGCTTGACATCATGGGAAAATCAAATGAACTCAGCCAAGACCTCAGAAAAAAAATTATAGACCACAAGTCTGGTTCATCCTTAGGAGCAATTTTCAAATGCCTGAAGGTACCACGTTCATCTGTACAAACAATAGAACATGATTATAAACACCATGAGACCACGCAGCCATCATACCGCTCAGGAAGGAGACGGGTTCTGGCTCCTAGAGATGAACGTACTTAGGTGCGAGAAGTGCAAATCAATCCCAGAACAACAGCAAAGGACCTTGTGAAGATGCTGGAGGAAACAGGTACAAAAGTATCTATATCCACAGTAAAACGAGTCCTATATCGACATAACCTGAAAGGACGCTCAGCAAGGAAGAAGCCACTGCCCTAAAACTGCCATAAAAAGGCCAGACTACGGTTTGCAACTGCACATGGGGACAAAGTTCGTACTTTCTGGAGAAATGTCCTCTGGTCTGATGAAACAAAAATAGAACTGCTTGGCCAAAATTACCATTGTTATGGAGGAAAAAGGGGGAAGCTTGCAAGCCCAAGAACACCATCCCAACCGTGAAGCACGGGGGTGGCAGCATCATGTTGTGGGGGTGCTTGCTGCAGGAGGATCTGGTGCACTACACAAAATAGATGGCATCATGAGGACAGAAAATGTGGATATATTGAAGCAACATCTCAATCGGTCAGGAAGTTAAAGCTTTGTCACAAATGGGTCTTCCAAATGGACAATGACCCCAAGCATACTTCCAAAATTGTGGCAAAATGGCTTAAGGACAACAAAGTCAAGGTATTGGAGTGACCATCACAAAACCCTGACCTCAATCCCATAGATAATTTGTGGGCAGAACTGAAAAAGCATGTGCGAGCAAGGAGGCCTACAAACCTGACTCAGTTACACCAGCTCTGTCAGGAGGAATGGGCCAAAATTCACCCAACTTATTGTGGGACGCTTGTGGAAGGCTACCCAAAACGTTTGACGCAGGTTAAACAATTTAAAGGCAATGCTACCAAATTCTAATTGAGTGTATATAAACTTCTGACCCACTGGGAATGATGAAATAAATAACAGCTGAAATAAGTCATTCTCTCTATTATTCTGACATTTCACATTCTTAAAATAAAGTGGTGATCCTAACTGACCTAAGACAGGGAATTTTTACTAGGATTAAATGTCAGGAATTGTGAAAAACTATTTGGCTAAGGTGTATGTAAACTTCCGACTTCAACTGTATATATCACGTCGCAAGGCATATGAACGAACATCTTGGCTTCCCCAGTGATTTTACCCTGCTACTGATAATAATGTGAACAGTTGCCACATACAGTGGCAATGTGAACCCTTTGGAAATACCTGGATTTCTGCATAAATTGGTCATAACATTTTATCTGATCTTCATCTAGATCACAACAAACAGTCTGCTTAAACTAATACAAACAATGATAAGTTTTCATGTCTTCATTGAACACACATTCACAGTGCAAGGTGGGAAATGTATGTGAACCCTTGGATTTAATAACTGGTTGACTCTCCTTTGGCAGAAATAACCTCAACCAAATGCTTTCTGTAGTTGTAGATCAGACCTGCACAACGGTCAGGAGGAATTTTTGACCATTCCTCTTTACAAAACTGTTCCAGTTGAGCAATATTCTTGGGATGTCTGGTGTGAACTGCTCTTGAGGTCATGCCACAGCATTGCAAATCGGGTTGAGGTGGGCTCTGACTGCACCACTCCAGAAGGCGTATTTTCTTCTGTTGTTGATTTACTTCTGCGTTTTGGGTTGTTGTCCTGTTGAATCAACCAACTTCTGTTGAGCTTCAATTGGTGTTGAGCTTCAATCTTTCAAATTGAGACCATAAAATGGGAAATTAAGATAAACAGAGGTCAAATTCTGATTGACAAAAACATTTTGAAGTAAGATAAAGCGAATAGGATTTAGTAATCAGCGCTGACATCCTGTCAAATCAGTCTATAGGAGTTCTCTGAGAAGAGGTTTCTGTCATTAGAACTGGCAGGGACAAAGGTGAGTGGTATATTAGGTGGATGTACAGGATATGTAAGGTATGAATTTCCCATGTTGCTATGGGCTTGGTTTTAGATGAGCTTAGAGGTCGACCGATTAAATCGGAATGGCCGATTAATTAGGGACGATTTCAAGTTTTCATAACAATCGGAAATCTGTATTTTTGGACACCGATTTGGCCGATTTTTACACCTTGATTTAACTAGGCAAGTCAGTTAAGAACACATTCTTATTTTCAATGACGGCCTAGGAACGGTGGATTAACTGCCTCGTTCAGGGGCAGAACGACTGATTTTTACCTTGTCAGCTCGGGGGATTCAATCTTGCAACCTTACAGTTAACTAGTCCAACGCTCTAACCACCTGATTACATTGCACTCCATGAGGAGCCTGCCGGTTACGCGAATGCAGTAAGCCAAGGTAAGTTGCTAGCTAGCATTAAACTTATCTTATAAAAAACAATCAATCATAATCACTAGTTAACTACACATATTACTAGTTTATCTAACGTGTCCTGCATTGCATATAATCGATGCGGTGCGTATTGTTGCTCCAATGTGTACCTAACCATAAACATCAATGCCTTTCTTAAAATCAATAAACAGAAGTAAATATTTTTAAACTTGCATATTTAGCTAAAAGAAATCCAGGTTAGCAGGCAATATTAACCAGGTGAAGTTGTGTCACTTCTCTTGCGTTCATTGCACGCAGAGTCAGTGTATGTGCAACAGTTTGGGCAGCCTGGCTCATTGCAAACTAATTAGCCAGAATTTTACGTAATTATAACATTGAAGGTATGTAATGTAACAGGAATATTTAGACTTATGGATGCCACTCATTAGATAAAATACGGAACGGTTCCGTATTTCACTAAAAGAATAAACGCCTTGTTTTTGAGAGGATAGTTTCCGGATTCGACCATATTAAATTACCTAAGGCTCGTATTTCTGTGTGTTATTATGTTATAACTAATTCTATGATTTGATAGAGCAGTCTGACTGAGCGGTGGTAGGCACCAGCAGGCTCGTAAGCATTCTTTCAAACAGCACTTTCGTGCGTTTTGCCAGCAGCTCTTCATTGTGCTTTAAGCATTGCTCTGTTTATGACTTCAAGCCTATCAACTCCCGAGATTAGGCTGGTGTAACCAATGTGAAATGCCTAGCTAGTTAGTGGAGTGCGCGCTAATAGCGTTTCAAACGTGGGAATATTGAAGACTCATGTTAAAAGGAACCACCAGCTTTCATATGTTCTCATGTTCTGAGCAAGGAACTTAAACGTTAGCTTTCTTACATATCACATATTGCACTTTTACTTTCTTCTCCAACACTTTGATTTTGCATTATTTAAACCAAATTGGACATGTTTCATTATTTATTTGAGGCTAAATTGATTTTATTTATGTATTAATTTAAAATAAGTGTTCATTAAGTATTGTTGTAATTGTCATTATTAAAAATCAAATTTTTTGGTCTTCCAATAATCGGTATCGGCATTGAAAAATCATAATCAGTCGACCTCTAATACAGCCTAACATTCTCCTGCAAAATGTCTTGATAAACTTGGGAATTCATTTTTCCGTCGATGATAGCAAGCTGTCCAGACCCTGAGGCAGCAAAGCAGCCCCAAACCATGATGCTCCCTCCAGCATACTTTACAGTTGGAATTAGGTTATGTTGGTGTGCTGTGCCTTTTTTTCTCCACACATAGTGCTGTGTTTCTTCTGTCTACAGAATATTTTGCCAGTAACGCACTTTTGCAAACTTCAGACGTGCAGCACTGGGTTTTTTTTAACAGCAGTGGCTTCTTCTGTGGTGTTCTCCCATTAACGCCATTCTTGTTTTGTGTTTTTAGGTATTGTAGACTCGTCAACAGAGATGTTAGCATGTTCCAGAGATTTCTATAAGTCTTTAGCTGACACTCTAGGATTCATCTTAACCTCATTAAGCATTTGCTCTTGCAGTCATCTTTGCAGGAAGGCCACTCCTAGGGAGAGTAGCAACAGTGCTGAACTTTCTCCATGTATAGACAATTTGTACTACCGTGGACTAATGAACATCAAGGCTTTTAGAGATACTTTTGTAACCCTTTCCAGCTAGATGCAAGTCAATAATTCTTAATCTTATGTCTTCTGAGATCTCTTTTGTTCGAAGCATGGTTCACATCAGGCAATGCCTCTTGTGAAAAGGAAACTCAAATTTTGTGAGGGTTTTTTTATAGGCCAAGGCAGCTCTAACCAACATCTCCAATCTCGTCTCATTGATTGGACTCCAGGTTAACTGACTCCTGACTTCAATTAGCTTTTGGACACACAATTTAAACGCTCATAGTGTAGGTTGGGAAAAGTATGTTTTCAATATAGACAAGAAAAATACGATAATTTGTGTGTTATTAGTTTAAGCACACTATATTTGTCTATTGTTGTGACTTAGATTAAGATCAGATCAAATTTGATGACCAATTTATGCAGAAATCCAGGTAAATCCAAAGTGTTCACATACTTTTCCTTGCCACTGTATGCTCCCAGCAGGCCCAGTTATTCAGGAAAGCTTGCTCTGCCTTTCCGTTCTGACCAGCTATTCTTTGTGTGGCATAAACACAACCAGTCAAAGTAGTAATCTGGTTAGGCTAGTTCAAAAGTCTCCTGTCGGCAACTTGCGCACATTCATCCAAAATATACGGAACAAAAACATAAAATATCTAAAGTGTTTGTCCAATGTTTCATGAGCTGAAATACAAGGTCCCGAAAATTTGCCATATGCACAAAAAGCTCATTTCTCTCGAATCCTGAGCACAAATTTGTTTATATCCCTGTTAGTGAGCACTTCTCCTTTGCCAAGATAATCCATCCACCTGACAGGTGTGGCATATCAAGAAGCTGATTAAACAGCATGATCATTACACAGGTGCACAAAGGCTACTAAAATATGGAGTTGTCACAACACAATACCAAGTTGAGAGAACGTGCAATTGATATGCTGACTGCTGGAATATCCAACAGAGCTGTTGCTAGAGTTCAATTCTCTACCACAAGCTGTTTCCAACATCTTAAGAGAATTTGGCAGAGCATCCAACTGACCTCACAACCGTAGACTATGTATAACCACACCAGCGCAGGACCTCCACATCCGGCTTCATCACCTGCAGGATTGTCTGAGACCAGCCACCCAAACAGCTGATGAAACTGAGGAGTATTTCTATCTTTAATAAACATTTATGGGGAAAAACTCATTCTGATTTGTTGGGGCTGGCTGCCTAGTGGGTGGTCCTATTCCCTCCCATGGCTACGCCACTGCCCAGTCATGTGAAATAAATAAGGCCCTAATCTATGCATTTCAATTGACTGATTTCCTTATAGGAACTGTAACTCTGTAAAATCATTGAAATTGTTAAATGTTGCGTTTTATATTTTTGTTTAGTGTATAATTCCAGCAGCCAAAATGTGCAGATTGTAGTGTTGAAAATGCAAACCATGTTGAAGCGCCCAAAGTCTGTTTTGCCTATTGGTTATGGTGCATTTGGAAAATTCGTTGCATACATTTTATATATTACATCAAAATTTTGAAAATCAGATTTGCACCAAGCTGGTCATTGTCTGCAGCTGGCTCTGATTGTATTGTAGGTCTAATGAAAGAGGCAGGGAGAGTTAGCTCATCCGTAGTGGTCTGCGAACCCTCAACCTTCTGGCCCGGAGCTCTGTGTGGCATCGACTGTGCCACAAAAGCATTCTGAAGTGGTAAAGTCGATATCCACGTTTATAAACACAGGGTCACTACAGTTATTGTTATTTGTGGCCATAAAATGTTGAACTGTCCCTTAGGTGACTTGGTGAGAGGTATCAGCAGTTTAATTAGTTGAAACTTAATTACTCTTCACAAAACAATGTCCATAAAGGCTAGAACACTTTACAATGCAAGATGATACCAGTAGCTTCCAGCTTTGTAGGCTAACTTTCCTTGCTATGCTAGCTGACAGCTAAAACTAACAAATTCACTAGCCTAGTAGTTTCTTGTTGATAATGTGCAAACCATAATGCTGGTTTCAAAGATGATTGCCACAAAAACATTACTAATTCACTTAAAAAGCGGTCTCTTTCTCACAATTCTCTAAGATGATATACTGCCTCAGCGAACTAACTGACTGTAGTTCTCCGATGGGCAGATTTGGATACAAGGTATCTCATAATTTACTTTTCGTAGCAGGTTAGGAGAATTTACGCATCAGGTTAGGATAATTAATGTAGCAGGTTAGGAGAATTTTGTATTTATTTATTTTTCATTTAACTAGACAAGTCAGTTAAGAACAAATTCTTATTTACAATGACGGCCTATCCCGGCCAAACCCTAACGACGCTGGGACAATTGTGCGCCACCCTATGGGACTCCCAATCACAGCCGTTTGTGATACAGCCTGGAATCAAACCACTGAGATGCAGTGCCTTAGACCACTGCGCCACTCGGTATCGGGTTAGTAGAATTAACGTAGCACGTTAGGATAATTAGGTTAAGGGTTAGTTTTAGCTAAAACGAAGAAAAAAAAAAAACTTGATGTCAATTTGATAAACTGCATCCCAAGATTACTGGTTAAAGACAGTGCTTTAAAAAAAAAAAATAAGCTACTTCTATACAAATAAGTCCCAAATTTCAGAGAAACAGATTTCCATGAGGCTAAACAAGCTCAATAACGCAATGCATGCACACACTCCTACTGAATACACATTCACCTGTATTGATTTACCCAGAGATTTGCCATTCAAATAAATTATCATTATGTTATGTCGTTAAATTGGTAAAAGTCAAATTGATTTAATGAATACATGGCCTTCTCTGAAAAATATTGACGTAACATTTTTCTAATGTAATGATGCCCAACAATTGCAAAGAGCAGTAGCTGAGTTTATATGTCTGGATCAAGTGTCATTCTGTGCCTTTGGGTAATATGCCTTTTTTTTTGCTGTGGTATCGTTTTGGTATTGAGTATTGTGATACTTAACATGGTAAAGAAATGCTCTCATAACAGGTTAAATGCAGTAGGATGACAGGTCGACAGATGGGCTCTTTCCGTAACTCAAGAAACTATGGGGGCAATCGCATCTGCCGGCACAAGGCACAGTGAATGGGCTACTGTTGAGAATGATTAGACTGTTATGGATAGCATGTCATGTCAATTTGGATGCCCGTAGGAATAGGCCACATGGTTTCACTTTCCATGAATGTGGCATCATGCAATGCTCCTAAAAGAGGAACAATGATCCTAAAAAAGGAACTCATAGCAGTTCGGCTTTAGCACAAAAGGGACATGACTAGCTCTATATGAGACGATAAGGCCAGAGTTGTAGTTTTTCCCCCAAAAAAATCTACTCTGGTATCGAAAAATGATATTTTCCTCGTCCTCAAGACATTTTCAGAAGGCAATAAGGACCTTGGAAAAGTATTCCCATGAAGATAAGCTCTATATCAATACCATATACAGCATTATCAAGTAAAACATGTTGATATTAAAATGATGTACAGGCAGAAAACGAAAATATTTTATAAGTAGGCTTGTGATAAGGAAATAATTTTGTTGACATTTCCTTATTGGGCCTCCGCTTAAGAGAAGTGTTTCCATTTCACTGACAGAATGCTTATTATTTCAGATACATGGTGAGGGACACCTGGTCGGACAGTCCAGTTTCTCTCAGTCAAACCTGGAATTAGAGTCCAAGACCCCAAAATAACTCGCTAACTGTAGCTGGCTTGTTACCACCAAAATAGTATCTATAAAGTGGGTTTTCTAACCATTGAGATAATATTAAATTCATATTCGAATAATTAATTATATGATTCTAACACGAAAGCATTGTGCTACTAGCTAGCTAACTACCAATTATCAGCAGAATCGTTGACAAAATGAATCTTTACTTTCACTCTGACGCCAAACTAGCGAACCCGCTGTGGCTAGGATTGGAAACTGTAACGTTCGTTAGGTAAGGTTAATGGTCACTGATGACAGATTAGATGATTAGGCCTGTAACATTTTAACCCGGACTTCTATTTCTGACAGAGTTGGCTGCCATGCTCCTCATCTGACACCTTGGCAAGTCACTAGGCGGCACCCATTTACCTCAATCGGCGGCACAGCAGGAACTGGTCGTCGACTAGCTACTGTAGCTAGGTGAAAGCTGAACGCAGATACTAATTCAGGTAAAAGCAGATACTGGTTCAGGTGAAAGCTAGCTACGTTAGCTCATATAGCTCCCTCTCAACATAAAACTAACCATAAAACATGGTAACTTCGTTTTGAATATTAAACATACCGTTTTGGGTTGCCGGCGGAGCCGAAATACAGTTGGGAGTAAACAGTTGTAACAAGATAAACACGAAACATTGAATTTTCCAGCTACGTCTCATCTTCCTGCAAGTCGCCATCTTGTTTGTGAGGGATCATTAAGGGGCGTGGTTAAAATGCAAAAAGGTGACGTGGAACAGATGACAACCGAAACTGAACGGTCCTTTCTTTGTACTTGACACCTGAGTGGGGATTAGGACTGTCTGATCAGTTGGAAAGATAGCTTTATGTATACTAAACAAAACTATAAACGCAACATCAACATTTTTACTGAGTTACAGTTCATATATGGAAATTAGTCCATTTAATTAATTAATTAGGCCCTAATCTATGGATTTCACTACTGGGCTGGGGCACACCCACCAGGAGCCAGGCCCAGCCAATCATTACAGACAGAAATACTCCTCAGTTTCATCAGCTGTCCTGGTGGCTGGTCTCAGACGATCCTGCAGGTGGAGAAACCGGATGTGGAGGTTCTTGGCTGGCATGGTCACACGTGGTCTGCGGTTGTAAAGCCAGTTGGACATACTATCAAATTCTCTAAAACTATGTTGGAGGAGTCTTATCGTAGAGAAATTAACAGTTATAGTCTAAGTTAGATATGAATATAGGCCTACAGCAAATCCAAGGCTTTTTATTTCCATTATCATTGCATTATGGGTGGGAAGAAAAGCACAGAGGCATTCAAGATGTTGTTCTTTATTTAACGGAGTAACAACATCAGGTACAGAGTTTGTCTGTTCCAACACCATCATCGGAAGACTAACATTCCTTGTAAAATCATTTGTGTTAAGAGGGATGTTGTATAGTGTGCAGGACAGGTTACCTTTCTATTTGGGAACAATTGAGGTTTGCCTTAAACTTCACAGACAGGTTAAGTATTCAAGAACATTGTTAATATATTTTTGCTATATGTAATAAAAAATAATTCACACCAAATGCACAGACAGACGAGTCAAAAACAGGTTTGATCCTAAATGGCACCATATTCCCAAAAAGTAGTTAGTGCCTCAGAGCTAATGCTGCTTAAGTGAAGGACCACTTACCCATCCCATAATAATATCTTAGACACTTCCCTTCTTTGTCAGAGGGTTTACAAGGAGAGAACTTTCCAGTACAGAGGAATATTTCACCTTGGCCAAGGAATGTTTATGTTGTAATCCAGTACCAGTGATCTGTTTAATGCAACAGCCCCACCATGTGGACAAAAAGTAAACTATGTTTACCAAATCCTTTAATTTTTTATATCTACAGTATCTTATTTTCTCTTATCCGCTTTGAAAATATATATAAATAAATTAGTGTTTACATGAGACCTTAACAGACCTTTATCATTTTTACATTTTGCCGACCATTAAAACATCTTAGTTTTATTCTAAACTGGGCCCTGTATTCCAAAATATTTTATCTGAAATGGTCCTGTAAAAGTGGAATATCAACTGTAGTGCGATTTCACCACGTGTGCCGCCTCACCTCAACCAAAGCACATCTACTGTAAGGGAAACAAAGTTGTGAGGATAGCTATTTCAATAAAATATTTGGTTGTTGTAAAAGGTTTTGGGGTTGTTGTGTTCCTTGCCTTCTTATGCCTCAAACTCTAGGCCAAGGCCGAGCTTGTGCCCACCGGTGTTAATGTTTTTCCCATCCAGGAGAGCAGAAAGGGTCAGCTTAATGCCTGTAGACAGAGAGACAGAGACAATACATCAACAAAGGGGAGTAACAAGTGCAGCTGTGGTGATCACAACATTTTGTCAGCCGGTAATTGTCAAGTTAATGTAAAATTAACATTTAGCATCTCCTGGCTTCCAGACCTTTGGAACATCTACATTTTTAAAAAAGTCTAATAAATCCATGTAACATAGCCTACACCTTCACAATACATCCATTATTTATTGTATACAGATCTAAAGAAGCATGATATGAATAAAATGTAGTCTATTTCAGAAGAACAGAATAGCATACTCTGAGTTGCCCTTATGTTAGGTCCTGATCTGGCTATGCCAAATGGCTATAGGCTACACTAGTTAATTTAGCAGACAAGATTTGCTAAGAATTCGGGTGGCATTATTTGTATTTTATAGTATGAAGAATGCAATTGAAAAAAACTGAATAAAATAGGATATTTTCTCCAAAATATTTGAGGGAGTGCGCACATGCGGCTATTCTGTGTTGAGCGGTTAACAAAGAAATAGGTACTCCTATATGCTTAATTTACAGTTATTAATATAACTTTAGTTGTTCTACAAACATTGGGGTATATGTTTGATTTTTAAAACATTGTAAGGCTGCATGATGCGACTAATGATGATTTGAAAAAAAGTAGCTTGAAAGTCATGAGCTCTGCCTTGTTTCTTGCGCAGGCTGTACACGCTACATCAGTCACTCATTCGCACTTGATATTGCCTAGAATTTCACAGCGGCATCCCCTTTCTGTGGCCATAATGCACCCTAAAAAAATTGATTGACCTATTATATTCTAAGCGATAAATAAATATTCCAGTCTGGGACAGTTGTGGGATTCGATAGATCCAAAATTAATACAACCACTAGCAGCAAAAAAACTTTTTTTACACAATGTGGCTGACGCAACAAATCAGAACGTTTAGCTTTAAATGTTGATAAACTATTAGGCTATTTCTTCACATTATAGGCGCAGCAATGTGCACATGGTAGTAGGCTATAAGAAAACACCATTATCAAGTGACCACAAATACAATTATTTTATTATAAAAAGTGCATTTTTATGGTGAAAATTATCTTCCCCAAACTTGAAACCCACGTGCTGCTTATATATGCGTTAGGCTCTACACCCCTTGTAAAGTGGATTAATGTGCTTCATTTTAAGAAGTTATTTGGCCACGTTGTGATACAAACCTTATTAAAACATATAGGCCTATGGGCTAGGCTACATGAGGTGTGCGACTGATTCGAAAAAGTCACACAAAAATTGATAATATATAATTCACAAGTGATAGGCCAACATTGTCACCCATCAGACTATTATTGATTTAATCTTGTCTTTACATATACTAAATAATATGTGAATGGATCCTAATCATGCACCTGTATCGAAATAGGCGCAGCGGGAAAAAAAATACATGGAATCTATGCACTTAAATAGCCCACAAGGGTGCGTTCTGAGCCCTCTCCTGTACTCCCTGTTCCCCCACGACTGTGTGGCCATGCACTCCTCCAACTCAATCGTCAAGTTTGCGGACAACACTACAGTGGTAGGCTTGATTACCAAAAACGACGAGACGGCCTACAGGGAGGAGGTGAGGGCCCTCGGAGTGTGGTGTCAGGAAAATAACCTCACACTCAACGTCAACAAAACAAAGGAGATGATTTTGGACTTCAGGAAACAGCAGAGGGAGCACCCCCCTATCCACATCGATGGGACAGTAGTGGAGAGGGTATTAAGTAAAGTTCCTCGGCGTACACATCACGGACAAACTGAATTGGTCCACCCACAAAGACAGCGTTGTGAAGAAGGCGCAGCAGCGCCTCTTCAACCTCAGGAGGCTGAAGAAATTTGGCTTATCACCAAAAGCACTCAAAAACTTCTACAGATGCACAATCGAGAGCATCCTGTCGGGCTGTATCACCGCCTGATAAGGCAACTGCTCCGCCCACAACCGTAAGGCTCTCCAGCGGGTAGTGAGGTCTGCACAACGCATCACCGGGGGCAAACTACCTGCCCTCCAGGACACCTACACCACCCGATGTCACAGGAAGGCCATAAAGATCATCAAGGACAACAACCACCCCAGCCACTGCCTGTTCACCCCGCTATCATCCAGAAGGTGAGGTCAGTACAGGTGCATCAAAGCAGGGACCGAGAGACTGAAAAACAGCTTCTATCTCAAGGCCATCAGACTGTTAAACAGCCACCACTAACATTGATTGGCTGCTGCCAACACACTGACTCAACTCCAGCCACTTTAATAATGGGAATTGATGGAAATTGATGTAAAATATATCACTAGCCACTTTAAACAATTCTACTTAATATAATGTTTATATACCCTACATTACTCATCTCATATGTATATGTATATACTGTACTCTATATCATCTACTGCATCTTTATGTAATACATGTATCACTAGCCACTTTAAACTATGCCACTTTGTTTACATGGCCTACATTACTCATCTCATATGTATATACTGTACTCGATACCATCTACTGCATCTTGCCTATGCCATTCTGTACCATCACTCATTCATATATCTTTATGTACATATTCTTTATCCCTTTACACTTGTGTGTATAAGGTAGTAGTTTTGGAATTGTTAGGTTAGATTACTCGTTGGTTATTACTGCATTGTCGGAACTAGAAGCACAAGCATTTCGCTATACTTGCATTAACATCTGCTAACCATGTGTATGTGACAAATACATTTGATTTGATTTGAGAATGGAGGACGCTTTTCCCTGGGGTTTATTTTCATGCCAGCCAGGTAGGCTATACTCCTGTTGTAAATATAAACATTAATATTAGGGAAGTTGAGAAATAAATATAGTAGGCCTAGCCTATAGAAAGCTGATGCTCCTCTTTTTAATAGAGGCCATCACTCTATTGAAATTTTGCGCAACATGAGCTCATGGGCTTTGATTAGATTTTCAAATACATTTGCATTGATGTCAGAGTGATTAAAGGGACAATAGGGTGCTGAGAACGAGGCAGTTAGCAAGTTTGGTAGGCTACTAATGACCATTAGCAACATCAAAGCTTGGAGAAGCCTAATTACCGTAACTAAGTCATGTGGAATTTGCCTGCCTTCATTACTCGTGACCGCCGGTGTGGTGGTAATACGGTCACCGCAACAGTCCTAGTGACAAGATCAGGGTCCTTTGACTGGCTGAGGAGGTCAAAGATCAAGTGCACGCTGCTGTTCTGTCATTTCTTCCCAAAATACAGTAGAAAGGTATTTCAACTGCACATTTAATCTACACTGGCATGGAGAAAAATAATATTTTGCAAAACATTTTAATAAAACATTTTAAAATTACTAACCAGGCTTCAGAGTCTGAGTGTATCCCAGGCCCACAAGGCTAGAGTTGTTCACTCTGGCCTGTTGGAGAAATGTATAGATTAGAAACAGGATTAAAAATCAATTTAAAAAAATAGGACTCAAAATGTACTCAACAATACTTCCACAGATCATTTTAAACTTATTAGCCTAGTAACTCCCTCTACCCGTCCCCTGAATGTGACCCCAGGCGGAGGTCATGTCTCAGCCAGTAAGAGGACTAGCTAGAGTGGCCCCTTACCGAGAAAGATGCGTCGGCATCAATCTGGTACTTGGCTGCAATGCCAAAGTGGGTGTTGCTGTTGCCAGCGGTCCAGGCCAGGTTGACTGCTGTCTCCAGCTGGTCATTCACCTTCTGGTAGATGGAGCCCCCGAACTCGGTGCCGTCATTTCTGTCATAGGGGGAAAAAACGGTTGGTCATTATTACTATGAGAATGGGGAACTAACATGTATGCAAGTATATTGCAACATGTTCAACAAAAAAACTGAAACGAGAACTGTTACAACTACCTAATATCACATGAACTGCAATCAGAAGATCAATATTCACAGTCTAAACTAGCAAACTGAGGGTACAAAACATTAGGAACAACTTTCTAATATTGAGTTACAACCCCCTTTTGCCCCCAGAAAATGTCCCAATTCGTCAGGGCACGGACTCTACAAGGTGTCCAAAGCGTTCCTCCGGGATGCTGGCCCAAAAATACAGATTTCCGATTGTTATGAAAACTTGAAATCGGCCCTAAGTAATCGGCCATTCCGATTAATCGGTCAACCTTTAGTTTGGATATGCTTATTGGTCATAGTATTGATATAGTTAGCATGCCAAAGTTCCCAAATGTCATACTACATTAGCCAAAATACAAAATATACAAGCAATGGACACTTGTTCCATGCTTTTCGGGTCCATAATGCAATTCTTCAGAAAATAGGCATTGCTTCACAACGTTTTCAGAGGAAAATGGCGGAAAATATGCAGCCGAAGTCTGGCGAATGCAGATACCAATTTGTTGCTTTAACAAATTATGACAAATGTTAAGAAAATGTTGAGCAATGTAATAAAGTAATTACTTTTCAAATAAATTACATTACAGGTTATGTTGGCTGACAATTTGCTAGCTACGCTATCCTTACGATCCGCATACCCAGTACATACTGGTGTAATGATATGCTATGTTTAGCTACCTACTGTAACGTCAGTCGGCTACTAATAAGTCGGACTTGCCAGAATATTTACTTTATGCTAACTACCCAACATTTATTCACTTGATTATTCACGTAATTTATAGCTTAGCTAAATGGTAAAGTGGTTTGGGTGTCACTGTAAATTAACTCTGGCTACCTACTCCGATTTCAGAGCACTCTGGTCTGACTGTGCCAGACCGCAGAATAACTGATGAATTTACAAAAAGCTCAACACCCGTTGAATGTGGCCGGTGTCAGTAAATGTCGGCAAAAAAGTGTAATTAAATAGTTGCCAGCAGCACCATTACAGTTACCAACACTCTGGATAACTGCCTAACCAGCTCTGCTAGGGTGAGTAAAATGGTTAGAGTGAGGTGTTCTCTCATTTGTGTCTGGAAGCAACTAGCCAGTTAGCTTGGGTGCTTGACTGCCAGTGTGAGGTCAGAACACTCAGATCATTCCTAGATCCTAATCCTCGGCCAGAGATTCCAGTATGCGCTCCAGAACGCACTCTGACACTCCAGATTGAATTTACAAACACACCTGAAGTCTAGATAGTAATTTGTTACGCTAACAAGCAAGCAAGAGGTTGCATAGCAACAGCATCAACTTCCAGTAGACAGAGTAAGTAAGTATATAGTGAGTAGTATACACTCATTATGTAGTATACAGTATGTTCGTATGGGTATGCGAACACAGATCAAGTCTCAATTGTCTCAAGACTTAAAAATCCTTCTTTAACCTGTCTCCTCTTCATCTACACTGATTGAAGTGGATTTAACAGGTGACATCAACAAGGGATCATAGCTTTCACCTGGATTCACCTGGTCAGTCTGTCATGGAAAGAGCAGGTGTTCCTAATGTTTTGTATACTCAGTGTATATCAAGGATCAGCTGTCAAAGGATTAAATAGCCATGTCTCAGAGCTAATTGACCTTGTCAAAAAAGTGATCATGAATGGAAGGCCAGGTCGCGGCAAGAGGTTAGCTTACTATCCTATACTATCCTACCAACAAAGCCCTATGACAAATCCCATCACTGTGGGATACATAAATTAACTGCCAGTCTGCATCTGAGGGGACCAGAGAGACAGCAAGTGCTTGGGGCTGCTAGTGTCCAGACAACGTCAGCTCTCATAGTTCAGAGCTGGAAACAAAATGTTAGTGACTAGTCGTTCAAAAAGCTCAGTTGGTTGGAGCATGGTGCTTGCAACAAAGTTGGGGGGTGTGCCAAAAACACAAAATACTTCACTGTAAATCATTTTGGATAAGGGTCTTAAAGACCATAAATATGGTCCCTAAACCCCATCGCTGGCTTACTGTCAGTGTTGTTGAGCCCCATCGCTGGCTTACTGTCAGTGTTGTTGAGCCCCATCGCTGGCTTACTGTCAAGTGTTGTTGAGCCCCATCGCTGGCTTACTGTCAGTGTTGTTGAGCCCCATCGCTGGCTTACTGTCAAGTGTTGTTGAGCCCCATCGCTGGCTTACTGTCAGTGTTGTTGAGCCCCATCGCTGGCTTACTGTCAAGTGTTGTTGAGCCCGATCGCTGGCTTACTGTCAGTGTTGTTGAGCCCCCTTCTTACTTCCATTGTTTGCTGAGTTGCGGAGGCCTACCTGAACCATATTTTTGCATCTATACAATGACGGGGTAGGCAGTCATTGTACATAAGAATTTGTTGTTATCTGACTTGCCTAGTTAAATAAATATATCTACTCACACATTTGTGTGGAGCTGGAACTCGTCGGTCTTGTAGCCCACGGCGAAGTTGCTCTGGGTGACCCTGTTCTTCCCGGCCTCGAAGGTCATCTGGTAGCCGGCCAGCCAGCCCTCGTAACCCACCACCGCCATGCCGTGCACAGCCGTCCCGTTAATGTCGTAGTCCACATCACACCCCAGGTTGATGTGCTCCCTCTTGTAGCCAGTCTTGATCTTACCACTCTTCTTGCTGGAGGTAGGGATATGAGAGGAATGGAAGGAAGGAAAAACTTGTGAGTATGAGGTAATATAGGAATCACAGTGACAGAATGGCAAATACATCCAACAATCTACATTGAGCTGAGCAGGACAAAATAAAATGGCAACATGTATTGTGTGACATAATTGATTGCAATTAATTAACATTGTGAAACAATTAAATGCTACCTTCAGTGAATTAATTGGATAGCCACTTCTTACCCAGTGTTTGGCGAGAAGGAGGAATCAAACGTCAGTTTAAGCCCTTTGGTCAACTGAAGGGAGAAGGTGAGAGAAAGATGGAGGATAAGAAAGCATGAATGATTCATAAGTAAATTAATTTCAGAGGCAGACGGAAAGAACTATTAAGAAAGCATTGTTGCGTAATTAAAAGGTATATTGCTCTGAGCATTTCACGCCTTAATAGGGTGGGGGGCCCATAGGGAACAGACTCCCACACGAAGAAGACTAAACATGTAAAGTTATGTATATATTGTCTTAAAATATATAATAAAATCAATGAAACAAGTCAGTGACTGCTGATCTTTTTTATATTTACACGAAGGGATTACTCATTGGCTTATAGCACCCTTCAAACAATGACAGATTGAAGAAAACGGAATAGAGTACACCCTGATCTAAAGAACACATAGTCCTGACCTGGTCCTCCAGAGTGATCTCGGTGCCCAGAGTGTTGTCGGTGTTCCACTTCTCAGTGAAGGTCAGTCCGTGTTCGGCCCACTTGTACTTGGTCTCCAGGGTGCCGGCCACTTTGCTGGTCTCGGTGTTGGCAGAGCCCGTGCTGGTGAACTCCTGGGATTGGGGTCAAACAGAGGTCAGCGGTGAGATGTGATCACGTTATTTTAGCATCAGACATTATTAGTGAGGATTTGGATGGCTGAGGACCACATTGGCACGTCACAAGTGACGGAGACAATCCGAGAGGTCTTTGACGGGTGTTGATGAGTCAGATAACTAAACGGAATAAAAATATAAAAACAACAAGTGTTGGTTCCATGTTTCATGAGCCGAAAAAAAAAAAATCCCAGAAATTTGCTATACGCACAAATTGCTTATTTCTCTCAGATTTTGTGCACAAATGTGTTTACATCTCTACTGGTGAGCATTTATTCTTCCATCTGACAGGTGTGGCATATCAAGAAGCTTATTAAACAGCATGATCATTATACAGATGCACCTTGTCGGAGAATGCACCTTGGGGAGAATAAAAGACTACTCTAAAATGTGCAGTTTTGTCACAACACAATGACACAGATGTCTCAAGTTGAGGGAGAGTGCAATTGGCTGACTGCAGGACTGCAATGCTGACTGCAGGAATGTGCACCAGAGCGTTTGCCTGAGAATTGAATGTTCATTTCTCTACCATAAGCTGCCTCCAATGTCATTTTAGAGAATCTGGCAGTACATTCAACCGGCCTCACAACCGCAGACCAGGTGTATGGAGCCGTGTGCGTGAGCGGTTTACTGATGTCAATTTTGTGAACAGAGTACCCCATGGTGGCGGAAGGAGTTATGGCATGGGAAGTCATAAGCTATGGACAACAAACCCAATGCATTTTATCAATTTCAATGCACAGAAATACCGTGACGAGATCCTTAAGCCCATTGTGAGTCCCATTTTTTTTGATGGTATCTGTGACCAACAGATGCATATCTGTATTCCCAGTCATGTGAAATCCATTGATTAGGGCGGATTTCCTCATAACAACTGTAACACAGTAAAATCGTTGAAATTGTTTAATGTTGCATTTATATTTTTGTTCATATTTTTGATATGACGAACATATCAAGGACAGCTTTCTTCCATCTACGTAACATTGCAAAAATCAGAAACTTTCTGTCCTAAAATGATGCAGAAAAATGAATCTGTGCTTTTGTCACTTCTAGGTTAAACTACTGCAATGCTCTACTTTCCGGCTACCCGGATAAACCACTAAATAAACTTCAGTTAGTGCTAAACACGGCTGCTAGAATCTTGACTCCAAAAAATGTACTCCAGTGCTAGCCTCTCTACACTGGCTTCCTGTTAGGGCAAGGGCTGATTTCAAGGTTTTACTGCTAACCTCAAAAGCATTACATGGGCTTGCTCATACCCATCTTTCCGATTTGGTCCTGCCGTACATACCTACACATACGCTACGGTCATACCTACACAGACGCAGGACACCTAATTGTCCCGAGAAATTCTAAGCAAATTGCTGGAGGCAGGTCTTTCTTCTATAGCGCTCCATTTTTATAGAATGGTCTGCCTACCAATGTGAGAGACGCAGACTCGGTCTCGACATAAGTCTTTATTGAAGACTCATCTCTTCAGTAGGTCCTTTGATTGAGTGTAGTCTGGCCCAGGAGTGTGAAGGTGAACGGAAAGGCACTGGAGCGACGAACCACCCTTGCTGTCTCTGCCTGGCCGGTTCCACTCTCTCCACTGAGATTCTCTGCTTCTAACGCTATTACGGGGGCTGAGTCACTGCTTACTGGTGCTCTTCCATGCCTTCCCTGGGAGGGGTGCATCACTTGAGTGGGATGAGTCACTGACGTGATCTTCCTATCCCCCCCCCCCAGATCTTCGTGGGCTATACTCAGACTTGTCTCAGGATGGTAAGTTGGTGGTTGAAGATATCCCTCTAGTGGTGTGGGGGCTGTGCTTTGGCAAAGTGGGTGGGGTTATATCCTGCCTGTTAGCCCCTGTCCGGGGGGGTATTGTCAAACAGGGCAATAGTGTCTCCCGACCCCTCCTGTCTCAGCCTCCAGTATTTACACTGCAATAGTTTGTGCCGGGATGCTATTATACGCTGTTATATCTGGAGTATTTCTCGTGTCTTATCCGGTGTCCTGTGTGAATTTAAGTATGCTCTCTCGAATTCTCTCTCTATCGGAGGACCTGAGCCTTAGGACCATGCCTCAGGACTACCTGGCCTGATGACTCCTTGCTGTCCCCAGTCCACCTGGTCGTGCTGCTACTCCATTTTCAACTGTTCTGCCTGCGGCTATGGATCCCTGACCTGTTCACTTCTTTTGGCTCAAGGGGTATACGGACTGCAGTGGAACTTACCAGTCCATTATCTGACTTTGTTTTCAAGTCCAGCTTGATGAGACCAAAACCTGAAAGGCACGGAAGAAAATTAAATCAAACTGTTGTAATTACAACATATTCTATGAGTGCTTTTTAAACTGATGATATATTCCTGTTCAGTTCATTATTTCCACTAACATTCCTAGCAATCCCCGTTAACGCATGGCCTCTGTTGTTTTCAAAATAAGCATGCCGTCTCTTGCAGACTTATTTTATCACTTCATAAACACATAGTGCTTATGAAGTGACGTAACAAAATGTGGAAAAAGTCAAGGGGTCTGAATACTTTCCGAATGCACTGTAAACCACTGTTCAATAAATCCCTCTCTGAGAAATACCAGTCTAGGCTATCACACATTACAACTATTACATAACATTGATAGATAGAGTTTATTGATTTGATGTGGTTTCTACCAGGGCTGTGACGATACCAGTATCACAATATTCTTTTCCAGAAATGTGACTCAGGGCGACTACATAATGGATGTTTGTTTCCCAACATTTGGGCTGTTGTCCTAAAGTTAAATCTGCTTTGTTTCCTTGCCACGATACTAACGAGTATTGCGATACTGGTATCTTCCCGGCCCTAGTTTCTACACTGGAGTCCATTGTCACGTCAGGCACAGTTCACCGCCACAGCTTCCTTCCCATCCATCTCTGGGAGGCAGTGTGCTGGTCGCCCCACCCTCGCCTGGGGGGGATTTACCTGGGAATCCCCACAATGAGGCCTAGACCTCAATAGCTCAGTACAGCTGTGTGTCTCTCAGTCAATAAGCTGCCTAAGGACAGCCAGTCTAAACTAGAGGGTTTACCAAATGGCTATAACACTAGTCTAGTACGACTACAGTCCACTCCTGATTCTCTGCAGGACAGGAGCAAAGGCTGAGTTGAAGAATGATCTAGGAAATAGTGGGTAGAAAGTAGTACTGCTCAGTGCTCACCGTATCCCTTGGTAAAGACATCCTTGGCGGACTTGCCAAGGTCAACATAGGTAGGAGGAACGGCCATTATCTGTAAAAAATCAAAGAGAAATCATAAGAAAAAAAGGAGACAGCTTTGTGTTAGGCTACTGCTTAGCACAAAGCGCTGTGAGATAGCAATGGGGCAATGGCATACATAAAGCATTAGCAGTGTGCTAGGCCTTCATTGACATAGCAACTGAGGAGAGAGCACTGCGTGTGGGGGAGGAGGTGGGAGAGGATTGAGGTCATTGATGGACGGGGTGGGCCGGTAGGGGGAGGGGCAGACAGACATGCCTCACATCTGCCTGAACAGACTAACCCGTTTGCTCTGACTCATCAGAAAAAGAGTGATGTGCTTGCCTTGCCAGGCTAGAGATTTCACAACAGCAGCCAAACCTGATACACTGGACTGACAGCCAAATTAAAACGCAAAACACAGAAGGGTCAGCTTATGAATCAATAAGTGATTTCTAAATGGAAGGTTAGACGTGATTTAATATTTGTTAGATGACCTCAACTCCACTCTTACTATACGAGAATGTGTGGGCAGAGACTTCAATGTTGAGTAACAGGAGGAGAAAATCTGCTTGTTGCAGATTCCAAAAAGTATTTCAGCATTGATCGTGCTTTTTCATCCAAGACTAGGCTTAAACTGGAACACTTGCCCTCTGCCCATGTGCACAATGCTAATTTGCAAATGGAATAGCCTATAGCCCAAATGGCTATTTTGTACATCAGCGCATGCCACATAGCCTACAGCCTGGATCACTTCCTTCAAACACTATTTAATAGAATATTAATGATAATTACTACACCTTTCTCCCGATCACACACTGAACAAAAATGTAAATGCAACAATTTCAAAGATTTTACTGAGTTACAGTTCATATAAGGAAATCAGTCAATTGAAATACTTGAATTAGACCCTAATCTATGGATTTCACATGACTGGGAATAAAGACATCTGTTGGCCACAGATATCTTAAACCAAAAAGGTAGGGGTGTGGATCAGAAAACCAGTCAGTATCTGGTATGACCAGCATTTGCCTCATGTAGCCCGATACATCTCCTTCGCATAGAGTTGATAAGGTTGTTGATTGTGCCTGTGAAAAGTTGTCCCATTCCTATTCAATGGCTGTGCGAAGTCGTTGGATATTGGCGGGAACTTGAACTCACTGTCGTACACGTCGATCTAGAGCATCTCAAGCATGCTTAATGGGTGACATTTGGTAAGTATGCAAGCCATGGAAGAACTGGGACATTATCCGCTTCCAGGAATTTTGTAGAGATCCTTGCGAAATGGGGCCGTGCATTATAATGCTGAAACATGAGGTGATGGCAGCGGATGTCACAGTATCTCTGTGCATTCAAATTACCATCGATACAATCCAATTGTGTTCGTTGTCCGTAGCTTATGCCTGCCCATACCATTACCCCATAGTGGTGGTGGGGTTATCGGTTCACAAAGTTGACATCAGCAAACCGCTCGCCCACACAACGCCATATACACTGTCTGCCATCTGCCTGGTACAGTTGAAACCGGGATTCATCCGTGAAGAGCACACTTCTCCAGCATGCAAGTGGCCATCGATGGGGAGCATTTGCCCACTGAAGTAGGTTGCAATTCCGAACTGCAGTCAGGTCAAGACCCTGGTGAGGATGACGAGCACGCAGATGAGCTCCCCTGAGACGGTTTCTGAAAAACGATGTTGGAGGTGGCACATGTTAGAGAAATTAACAGAAAATGATCTGGCAATAGCATACCAATTGCATGCTCCCTCAAAACCTGAGACATCTGTGGCATTGTGATGTGACAAAACTGCGCATTATAGAGTGGCCTTTTATTGTTCACCTGCACAAGGTGCAGTGATCAGGCTGTTAATGATCAGGCTGTGAAATCAACTTCTTGATATGCCACACCCGTCAGGTGGATGGATTATCTTGGTAAAGGAGAAATGCTCACTAACAGTGATGGAAACAGCTTTGTGCACAAAACAAGAAAAATATTATAATGTGCATATGGAACATTTCTGGGACCTTTCATTTCAGCTCATGAAACAAAGGACCAACACTTTACATGTTGCATTTATATTTTTGTTCAGTGTAAATGCATGGTTTAGTGACACCCAAAATCAAAACCAATTATTACACATCTCTCATTTCTACACGCTTTGAAATTCAGTGGGGTGGCAGTTAGCCCTGTGGTTAGAGCATTGGTCCAGTAACCGAAAGGTTTCTGGATCGAATCCCAGAGCTGACAAGGTAAAAATCTGTCGTTCTGCATTGCTCATGGGTAGATATGCCTTGCTCAGGGGCAGAACGACAGATTTGTTCCCCTGACGCCAAAGACGTGGATGTCGATTAAGGCAGCCCCCCGCACCTCTCTGATTCATTGGGGTTAGGTTAAATGAGTTAGGCACATTTCAGTTGAAGGCATTCGGTTTTTAATACAAGCCATCTACAGTGACCAACAGGCACTCGCTCGAAGGGGACCACGGTAGGAGACAGGAAGTGTCAAACATCAGGCATTCCAGAATACACACACACACATTCCGCGCACAAACATTACACAAATACACACACAGGAAGGAGCACTGAACCTTTGAGGATCATTATTGGTGGGAGAGGTTAGAATATTAGGCCATACAGAGAAGAATGTCCGTGGGGTCTTGACGAATGTACTAGCTAGTCTACATAACCGGGTCTTCAAGGAAAGCCACACAATGTGTCCTTCTGGTCCCTCTTGAGACAGAAATACTCCATTGCAGAAAGTCAATGAAATCTCATCAGACGATAGCTTTTACTATAGCTAGATTTTTTTTGCGTTGTTTAATTTTCAAATAAGCATACCTGAACAGAAATATTAAGGGAACGTCGACTGAAAGGACCTTGAGATAGGAGATTGAGAACGAGCATTGTTGCATTAGACCCGTGTCAGGCAGGTGGTTTCACGTTCCACATGCACTAGAGAGATGGAAATGCAATGTACATGTTTCCCAGACAGTTGTCACAGAATCTGCAACCTGCTGCCTGATACGAGCAGTTCTTCTGCCTGGCTGCCTGATGATGTCCAAGGGGTTATGCAACAAGGCGGCAGACACATCACTGCTTGCGCTTGAACATCTTTAGCTTACTTGCTAACGAAGTAGAAAAACTAGCTAGCTGCTGAGGTTAGCAAGCAATATTGGTGGAGAGCGGGACAAGCGCATACACTGCACATGATCGCTGGCTATAGCGAGTAACTTTAATCAAATTGCAGATTACAGTACCTAAGCTCATTAAATTCAAATAATAATGCGTCAGGTTATTAGCTAGTTACTCGAGGCCATGTTCACATAGCCAACTAGCCAGAGAGCTAACTCATCAGGCTAGCTAGCTGAATGCTGATCAGCATTTCTCCTCCTGGACAGCTTCTAACGCAACGTTACTGGTTGCGTGGTGGATGAGCGTGCTACCTCTTCCGACTCAAGCCAAGAAAGAGGTCCATGTCTATCACAACAGGGATACAATAGTGCACCATAATATGCCACAATATTAACTTCATTTCAACATACCTCTCTGTCAGTGCTTTCCAATCCTGCCTGAGGAGATTCCTGTCAACTAGACAACAGGAGGGGTGAGAGGAGGTGCCACAGCGTTACACACGCTAGAAGTCAAGCAAGCTTATGAAAAAAAAAGAGGCATGACTCTGGCGTTGTCTTGGTGGCGCACGCGCTGTTGATCGTTTGACGTCCGCATAGCGCGTCATCGGTGGGCTCCAAACCCCGCCACCGTTAACAACCGATCTAGAATCAGCTCGTCCCACCTCATCACCAATCCCCATCATTATGTGCTTATAACAAAACCGTCCATAGTCAACGAGTAGTCTAATCGCTGGAATGCAGGAATGTCGCATCAACGCTGCACAGGAGAAGAGCCAGGATGTGACGTTGAGCACTCGTCACAGTCGACTTCTGTACGGCACTATCTGTAACCCCAGCAAATCCTGGCTGTTTTACGCAGTTTATACATTCAAAATGTGCATACTGTGAAGGCCTTTGTATGTGTAACCCTATCATGCAGTTGCTATTTTGAACTTTTTTTTGTCATATACAAATCACCTCAGTGCCAGTTTTCATACTGTGTTCTGCATTCTTGTGAGCCTTATGAGTGTAGTGTATGGCAGCATGGGTGCAAAGCTTTTTGTGAAGTAGTGTGCAACTTGTTTTCATAGAATAGTGTGGAAGTGGTTGTGTGGAACCCTGCCAAACCCCATGACTTCCTCTGTCATAGTTAGGGTGCAGCTGGCAGCAAATACCTTCAGGTATTATCTAGTGAAAATAACTACAATGTGTACAATGTCTATAGCAGTTCACTTTCGATGTCAGATCAGTTATATTATGCTCAAGATAACATATTTTATATATTTTAAAAAAATATATAAATTAAATCGCTGGTTACAGTACATGTCTATAGGCACACAGGTAACCCAGGAAGTAGAAATGCAAAGCTAGGCCAATAGAGAGCATGCTCATCTTCGAAACTATGATATGCACCTACGGTAATTATGTCTCCCTTTATCGAATTATGTTTCTATCTTTGCTGCTACGAAATAGGCAAATACCCTACAAATTAAATCATTTGGAAAGCCGTTTGTTTTGAAAGCATTTATGAACATTTGCAATCCCAAATGTGCTAGAGTGACTTCTAGGAAGGTTAGTAGCACTACAATATCTTCAGAGGACAAGGAGACCATGAAACTGCCTAATCAAAGAACCAAAGGAGAGGCCGCAAACTGAATGAGGGAATGGAAGAGGCTTTGAGCTGTTTTGGCCAGTAGGTGACAGTGTAAGCAATGTAATGTGACTCCTCTCTGTTTCCAGAAAGCACAGTGAAAGTCTCCTCAAATTACAAAAAAAAGCAACTAAAAACTTCAAATTAATTTGAATAATTTGATATGTTGTGGTAATCAGTCACTCTCGAAATAGTCATATAGTATTTTCTTGAAGTTATTTGATTGATTAGAAAAGGTTAGTTACACTATGAACTTAAACTATTTGTATTTCTAGAAAAAAAATCGATTTGGTTTCAATGTTAATGATAAGATGAATATACTGCTAAAAATAACATGTACTGTTGGGTTTTAGCTCAGTTGAAAATAATAAGGAACATGTTGTATTTCTCTGACTAATAAACACATTAATATCACATAAAATAGCAACACCTCAAATTAAATAAAAAGTCTCAGCATTTTCAAATAATTTATGTAAACATTCTCATACTGTCAGACAGAAAATAACAACTACTATGAAAATGATTTCAGTGTTATGTAGCTACCTAGCCATCTGATCGATTCATTTACATTTGCCTTAATCTTAATAGCAACATTTCAATTATTATTTTAATTGATAATACTTTGTGGCATTTATGTTATTTCATTTGAGCTAATTCCTCAAAGTAAGTAGGAGCTGTTTTTGTAATTTAATTTCTGTAATAATTAATTCATTCCAAGATAATATCATGCAGTGTTTGAGGCAGTTCTTTTGTGATTTTATTTTCCTTAAGATGGCTTGTAGTAAGTAATGTCAGTGAACAATAATTAATTATGTTAATTATAACAGCAGAGCAGTTATAAACAGCATGATTCATAACTAACAAACAGTCTGTCATTGATGCAGAGACTCTTATATTTATTTATTTCCCAACAGTGACTGGTTATTTTAATCAATTCAAGTTAGAGCTACAATCCTTAGTTGCTACATCCATTTTTGGACTTATAAATGTATGATATATATCCATTGATTCTTCAAGAATATAACTTGTAAATGCCTCATGAGCTTTAGTTCAACTGTTTTACCACATCAGAACCCCAAATATAATCTTGTTTTGCTGCAATATTTGTAAACAATGTGAATGAAAACAAACACTGTATAGCCTCAAAACATGGTTTAACTCAAAATGTTCTATCGTGGGATAGTTAGTCCTTGCATCCATAGCTCTGTCTATGAATTTAAGAGTGGTTGCATTTCTTCGTTTTTTTTTTTACCAAAACAGAAGCAGTTTTGTTATTGTTGCAATTAAGGATTCTAGCTTTGAGGTATTTCCTTTCCTTTCCATTCTTGAACTGCTCTTTTGTCTATGCTGAATCACATTTTACCAACAATTTCTTGTTTGTCGCCTTTCAGTCGCCTGCAGATGAAGCCAAATTCATTTTAAAATTATCCTCAAGTAATATCTGGATTCGCCTTTCATCCCCACGCATCAAAGCCAACCAATGCACACTTCAAACAGCCATCACCAACTGCCAATCACGTATCTAAAGATGACAAACACAACAGAAAATGCTAATCAACCCAGGGCCCGCATCTACAAAGTAAATAAAGAAATTATAAACAGATGCCATAATTTACAACATATGGATAAATAAAGCACTATGTCATCTTTTTCAAAACAGTGGTTCAAGCGAGTTCCAAAACCCTCCTATCCAACCAAGCCTCTCATGAGTCAATGACTTCACTGGAGCCTGATGTATGTTGATGATTTTTCCATTCAGCACTGAATGGAAGTCCGCAACCCAGACTCTGGTTATGGTTGTGTAAATAATTTTATTTTCCCCAAGTTCCTACTCAAACAGCCACTCTCCAAAGACCTTCGAACTTCAATTAACTATCGGCAGCGATTGAATATGGTAACTGACGTTTTTGAAGATGGGATGGTTTATTGTCTCGCACTTTTCTAAGTAAAACATAATTTCTATCAATGATTGGAAATGTTTTTTAGAGAGGGGGTGACACAGAATACAATAAGTAGTTAGCAGGAGATTCAGTCAACCTTTTCTGGACTTCTTGACTTTTTGAAATCCCCATCGTCCACTGTTGGCTGCCCTGACCTAGCACATAAAGTTAGTGATGCCAAAGACGAGCTAAAACAATATGAAAGTTGTACTTTGAAAGGCTTTGTTTTTTCTCTTCAGTTCAACGTCACAGAAGTTGATAACATTATAGGGGGGAAAAAATGTGTGTGTTTCCTGACTGAACTTTGGTAGAAGGTACGAGAAATGTCAAGGCTTGACTGTGGTCAAAGCTGTTCTCGCATACGTACACACACACACACACATTTGAGCCTTGAGTCACTCTTGCTATGCCTGCTTGTTTTGTTTTGTTTTGTTTTGCTCTAAGTGTGAGAGACTGAGATCTTTATCTAGCTACCATGCACTGTGGTCCAAGGAATGCAGTAAGATGGGTAACAGACAGTTTCACAGTAGTGGAGAGATCTGTGCTGATAATTGGGTATGCTCAGATGCACCCTTTTCCAGTATAGAACAAGCTTTGTTGTGGGAACAAAAGTATTTTTGCAATCGCCCACTTTCTATATCCCAAATCACCTCGCAGTGTAACACTGTGGTAATAATTCCATAGATATGTTATCAATCTTTCCTGGGCCAGGGTGTCTAGATTCATATTTTCAACACTAAACTGTGCTTGATCAGCAACAACTGATCATTCACACAATTAGGATATTTTTTTGCCATTGATAATAACAACACAGGTTTGGCTCAGAGAAGGGAGAGATGTTCAGCATTGAAGTTATTGAACAACCGCTATGAAGTTCTGTACCCAACATCAACATGTGTACTGAATATGTGATCATCTAATCAACAGATTCTCCATATTCTCCCCGCAGGTGTCTGCACATCAAAGGGGCAAAGGGTGGAATGGTATCTCTATGCCTGCACTTACTACTGTGAACAAGCCTGGTTTTAACCCCCTAGACATGGCCAAGAAGAAACCTAGGAAATAGAATTTCCTTACTCTACCGCTGCCTGGTTGATGTGTTGGTATCATTTGCAACCTTTAGGTAAGGTTGGACCACAAAAGAAAAACAGAAACAAAGCCCTAATTAAGATTCATTGTCAAGTAAGTACTACAATACTTTGACAAGATGTAGCACGGAGAAAGGACAATTTAATCAATCACACTCAACCCTTTTGAAATGAACATATTTTCAAACACAGCAAGCAGCAACTGAGAGGCCATAATGGATGATAACTTCCAAACTGTTATGCAGTGGAAACAAGCTTTTTGCTTGTTGTGTAACACCTTACTGAGAAATTTGCAGCTCCTTTATCTAAAGTGTAAAGAAATCACAACAAAGGACAACAAAAGGAGATGTCTACTCCAAGGCTTGGCATATGTGCTAGCTTTGAGGAGATAGACAGGAAACCTTAAATGCCAGGCTTGCGTCTCTGAATAACGAACACACAGTACATCCTCAGACCGTCTTGTCACATCCAAGCAACCCTAAAAAAAAAGACTTCTTGTATACATACATCATTGCTTTTCCCCTCAGTATGAGAAATATCAGTCTCAGTCCATCTTTTATAGTTCCGAGGAGGAGACGTTGTGTTCCCCAAAGGCCCCAATAGATCCCCTTCATTAATTCTGGTCCTAAATAACGAAATTACATACATTTTTTTAACATGATGTATTTCTGTCTTTCTCGTTCGAGTCACTATGGACTGTAAAGCCAACTTTAGTGTTGGTGCGTCTTTGGCTTGCTCAGTGTGAGAGTAACACATTTACAAAACTCTACATACAGTGGGGCAAAAAAGTATTTAGTCACCAAATGGGCAAGTTCTCCCACTTAAAAAGATGAGAGAGGCCTGTAATGTTCATCATAGGTACACTTCAACTATTACAGACAAAATGAGAGAAAAAATCCAGAAAATCACATTGTAGGATTTTTAATTTATTTATTTGCAAATTATGGTAGAAAATAAGCAAGATTTCTGGCTCTCACAGACTTGTAACTTCTTCTTTAAGAGGCTCCTCTGTCCTCCACTTGTTACCTGTATTAATGGCACCTGTTTGAACTTGTTATCAGTATAAAAGACACCTGTCCACAACCTCAAATAGTCACACTCCAAACTCCACTATGGCCAAGACCAAAGAGCTGTCAAAGGACACCAGAAACAAAATTGTAGACCTGCACCAGGCTGGGAAGACTGAATCTGCAATAGGTAAGCAGCTTGGTTTGAAGAAATCAACTGTGGGAGCAATTATTAGGAAATGGAAGACATACAAGACCACTGATAATCTCCCTCGATCTGGGGCTCCATGCAAGATCTCACCCCGTGGGGTCAAAATTATCACAAGAACGGTGAGCAAAAATCCCAGAACCACACGGGGGGGACCTAGTGAATGACCTGCAGAGAGCTGTCACCAAAGTAACAAAGCCTACCATCAGCAACACACTACGCCGCCAGGGACTCAAATACTGCAGTGCCAGACGTGTCCCCCTGCTTAAGCCAGTACATGTCCAGGCCCGTCTGAAGTTTGCTAGAGAGCATTTGGATGATCCAGAAGAAGATTGGGAGAATGTCATATGGTCAGACGAAACCAAAATATAACTTTTTGGTAAAAACTCAACTCGTCGTGTTTGGAGGACAAGGAATGCTGAGTTGCATCCAAAGAACACCATACCTACTGTGAAGCATGGGGGTGGAAACATCATGCTTTGGGGCTGTTTTTCTGCAAAGGGACCAGGACGACTGATCCGTGTAAAGGAAAGAATGAATGGGGCCATGTATTGTGAGATTTTGAGTGAAAACCTCCTTCCATCAGCAAGGGCATTGAAGATGAAACGTGGCTGGGTCTTTCAGCATGACAATGATCCCAAACACACCGCCCGGGCAACGAAGGAGTGGCTTCGTAAGAAGCATTTCAAGGTCGGAGTGGCCTAGCCAGTCTCCAGATCTCAACCCCATAGAAAATCTTAGGAGGGAGTTGAAAGTCCGTGTTGCCCAGCAACAGCCCCCAAACATCACTGCTCTAGAGGAGATCTGCATGGAGGAATGGGCCAAAATACCAGCAACAGTGTGTGAAAACCTTGTGAAAACTTACAGAAAACGTTTGACCTTTGTCATTGCCAACAAAGGGTATATAACAAAGTATTGAGATAAACTTTTGTTATTGAGCAAATACTTATTTTCCACCATAATTTGCAAATTAATTAATTAAAAATCCTACAATGTGATTTTCTGGATTTTTTTTCTCATTTTGTCTGTCATAGTTGAAGTGTACCTATGATGAAAATTACAGGCCTCTCTCATCTTTTTAAGTGGGAGAACTTGCACAATTAGTGGCTGACTAAATACTTTTTTGCCCCACTGTAGCTATCTCTTTCACCAAAACCGTAACTGCTTAGCCATGACAAAATATTTAAAAAACTGCAGTTTGGAGCAGATATGTGAAAACCAAGAGTCCGTAACACCATGCAACAACAATGGCTATTATACCAACCACTGCTCCACCAATCACCATTCAAGACCAATACATCATATCAGTAGTAAAGATAAGAGGTCTATCTAGCCTCAATGAATATTTTCAGTTGTTCCAGTTTAGAAAATCAAGAGAAATAACAACAGTTGATATATGTGTGGTGAATCTCTTGGTGCCATTGCCAGAGCAACCCTGTAATCTAGCCCATCATAAAACCAGAACAGATTTGGTTTAGCGCTTCCAGGGTGCCATCACTTTAAATTATTTTGAGCCAATCAGAAGGCCTGGGAGAATACTGTTTGTTCCCAAGATTGATTCCAAACTAGATGATATACTGTGAGAAGCAGCCCATTCAAATCTATTTCTCACACATATGCAGACAAACTCTCACCAAACTCTCACTCTCCCAAATACACAAGTATGGTTTAGGGTTGAGTTTCCCCTGTCATTACAGGGACAAGGTTAGTTGACTATGAATCACACTCTTCAATGGTCATTGTTTCTTTTCTGCAAGGATTTAACCACCACACTATTATCACAACATTATCTTCCAGCTTCCTGTGTAACACGGTCGTAGATTTGCCTCCTGATAGTAGTTCCATGTAGTAACATCCCAGATTAAAGAAAATCTCAGCTACATGAAACCCAGACGTCATAAAGATGAAAGTACAGTGTGAGCATTTACATTTTAATGAGTTGCTGAAAGTTATGTCAATCTTTCAATAGGCTGTTTGAGTTTGAAAAAAGGCAAAACAGTTCAGCACCAGTTGGGACATCCAATCTCTGTTCTCAGTCTCTGAATCAAGTCAAAACCATCAAAGCCTAAAGTTTAGGGATCTAAAGTCGGTTCAATCTCAGAACGTTTCCCGCAGCCTTTCATGGGTTGCCAAACATTTATTTGCTTTGGATTAGTTGAATTAACCCCGCCTTTCCCAGTGTCACACAGAATAGCCCCAGTCACAGCGAAAAGATTACAAGGCCCTCCCTCATATATCCAACTCAACAACCGTATTGTACCGTACACAGCTGCAAAATATTTAATATCACTGGATAATATTTAGTTTTTGTTTGACAAGTAAATGGCCCTCTGAGCTGACAGTTCCCATGAGCACAGACCTGCACCCTTGGTGTCACCTTGGCAAAATGCTCATGATATCTTGACTTTACTGTACTTGAAGCTCTATAATACAAAGTGTAAGGACACCAAAGAAACTGTTAAGTATCTTTAGTCCCAAGGCATTGAGTAGATTGGGGCTGTTCTCATTCAATGTAAAATAAATTAGAGATGATGAAATTATGATTTTTTTGAGGGGGAAATTTGGAGATGATTTCTATAAGTGTCTTGGTAATAAACATATAAGCAAACACCACAAACAGTTGTCAAAACATAATTGTATTGGAAAGTGGTTCACTATTGTGGAAAAAGTTTTGGGGATTCAAAAAAACATAATGAGGCATAATTATTTTGGCGTCAATGTTTTTTCACATGACAAATGATTAAAAAAAAGACGTGTGAGTATGTAATGTATTAGTGTTCCAACTGTAGTGAAATGTTGAATAAATACAGTTGTTTTTCTATTTCAAACTATATCTCTTTCCATGGGTAAAAAATATATATCTGTTGCAGGGAATTGGGATCAATCCCAGATGGGACCAAATCATTTTTCAAAATGTGGTAAAATGAATCCCGTGGCTTCTAATGTAGCACTATAGCACATGCAAGTTCAATTTGAGAGAACTTTCCTTAGAATGCTCAGGCAGAGACACAGACCAGAACAATAATTAAGACTTTAAAGCACTGTTCCTAAGTAATCATATCAAACCAAAAACAGAACAAATCACATATTTTATTTGTTGAAATTCGAAAGTTGGCATTGTGCTCTCTGAGCCTGAGCTGTGTTTTTACAGTCATACAATGGGGCAAAAATCAAGTGTTTGTCCATCGATAGACAACCTGGGAGGCTACTGTACAACCAATTTCCACCTTGTTCCTCAAGGGGTCAGCCTTATTCACTTTGCTGAGTCCTGCTGAGTCCTGGGTCCTATCAATTATGAAGTAGCTCACTGACCAGTTCCGCACAGTACATTGATACAATAAACGTGTCCTGCAGTTGTAAAAGAAGCAGTAGAATATTGCTCGTATTAACACATGAAATGGTTGACATGTTGACTACTTTGTGCAATGGTGTACTCCATGTAAATAATATGGGACACAACAGAGCTCTTGCTAGCCTACATTGATTAGCACCATTGACACAGCCATGTACAGTACATGTAGCTGCAGTGATTTCGTTTCATCACACATCTCATCGTCATTTACTTAGCCTTCACACCACTAATTCTGTCCCTGAGTGAGAAGTCAAGTCTGATCCTTGGCTTTCACCACTCCTCAGGCAGCCAATTAGCAACAGCTCTCTTAGTATTTTCCTTGTATTTCCATGGCTTTTGCCAGCTGGTTAAAAAATCTGGGATGTTTTCTTTCTTTTTTTTCTTTCTGTGCGACACTCCCCACTTTTGACCTTGGCTTCAGAGAGGATGTTTGGAGCCCAGTCTCTCATAAGGCTTGGAAATGAACAAGATCACACAAAGGAGTTGTCACTGTGTTCTTTATGATTCTGTGCCTGTAATAATCTCCCCACACTTTCAGTCCATTATCTTGTAAACACTACTGGTGCTGGCAGGATAAAGAGCTGAAAATCCACCCCTTTATTCATCTTCATGCTATTGTTATTTTATGAATGGCTCATATCCATTGCTTCTTGTGTCGGACAAAATCTGTGCAGAGCACAGGGGACATGTTGTACGATTTTCTCTATTCCTTTTCATGTTGATTGATACTCATGTATGGTCTTTGTGGATGTCTTGTCTTGAAGGGAGACCCTGTGAACAGGAGTCTAATGGGGGATGTCCCCCCTGAGGACGGGCATGCGGTCTGCCATGTCATCTCATTTGCCTAAAGCAGGAATAAGAGCAATTCAGAACACATGAACAATTGCTTTCTTGCCTCTCGGTATCTTGGCAGGTATCAATTGGTGGCTTCTCTATAGGTCTTGTGAAACATTGGTACCCAGATCATTTGTGTGTGTGTGTGTGTGTGTGTGTGTGTGTGTGTGTGTGTGTGTGTGTGTGTGTGTGTGTGTGTGTGTGTGTGTGTGTGTGTGTGTGTGTGTGTGTGTGTGTGTGTGTGTGTGTGTGTGTGTGTGTGTGTGTGTGTGTGTGTGTGTGTGCGCGCCTACATGCATGTGTGAGACTAAGCATGTATCCCCTTGATAGATGTATACATCCTCTACTTTGCCACATCAGTCCACTAACAGCGGAAAAACTGATCCCGGAATCTGCTGTTGACTGTCAACTCAAAAAATTCAACCCGCCCACTCACCACTAGAAAGCGACCACCGTGAACGCACACATTTAATAGCTCCGCCATAAGTCCCATGAAAGGCCACGCGGATCTTTTTCTATCTATGACATTAATTTGTTTCACTCTCCAAACCGAGAAAAAATAAACAACGCAATTGCGGAATTATAACTGCCATTTTTTCATTCATTGTGATGTATGATGCTGCAGTGAGATGGCTTATTTAGGTGGCTTTCTAAGGGACGTCATATTCATCTCCATGCAGTTTCATAAGCTGAAGTAATAACAAAAGTAAATCATCAGAGTGTGCGGTGTGCGCGCCCGCGTGTGATTTGAGCGCCGATCTAATGAGCCACTTAACTACATTGTAATAACTATATAGTTAAAAAGTGGTCCCATATTTTCTTGTTAGTTGTTCTCATTGTACCACTGTTGCCACTCCACTAACATGCTGAAGTACACTAATTCCTTTTGTGTTTCCTGATGTCCGCTGATGCCTGAGTCCCGTCCCCCCCCCCCCCCCACTTCCATTTATAGTTTGACTGGGGAAGGGAGTCAGGGGGTCCTCAGGCATCAGCCTTCAGCTGCCCGCCACTGTGGTCAGAGCCTGCTGCTGGCCCACCAGGGTTCTCACGCTAGTCCTCTACCTCTAAAGAGGCACAAGCCCCAGAGCCCTGGCCACACATACACACAAAGTCAAACACACACACACACACACACACACAAGGTGATATATGCTGTACATGAACACATATACATATGACACATGGTCATACATACAGACACACACACATACAGATTTGAGTACACACAAATACACATGTAGGAGCTTTATGCACACACAAGCACATAAGAGCACACACATTTTCACACACTCATACACAAACGTTTCTTTTCAATGTAAAATGTGACCTATATCCTGAGGGACAGACTTTAGAGAGAACATATCAAAACCAAATCAGACGTGACTTTGAAGATTGATTAGCAATTGAATGAAGCTCATCTGAGTCAATGGCACTCAAGCAACAATCCAAAGTGTTTATTAGCAGAGACTGATGAGGTTAAATTAGGGCTTTCATGGTATCTGTGATGTAGTTAGATTGTGCCTGGGTGAAAACGTAATCAGGAAGAGTTATTTAACCACCTACAGCAGACCTTGCTGGACTGTGGTAACAAAGAAAATGCTAATATCAGTAAAACACCTAATATCATGTTAGGTGCCGAGGCAAGGTAGGGCTGACTCACTTTAGCGCAAATCCAAGCTACAATTTTGTTAATGAAAATATCTGAAATTGAAGCTCTAGCACGTCAGTGATCTTAGTGTACTGTTGTGAAGTTGTGGGGAGGTGCCAAAAAAAGCGGCACTTTTTTTTTATTTTTTAAGAATTGCAACATTGGCATGTTGGCATAAGTTCAACAAGTAATGGAATAAATTCAACTAGGGAAAAAGGTGCTGTAGAAAAAAATATCTTTCCACTGAAGCGACTTGCTGCTTATGCCACATCTTTGTACAAGCGTACATCGTTGTTTCAATCTAGTGTGTCTTTAAATAGCTCTGTGTGTGTGTGTGTGTGTGTGTGTGTGTTTGTGTGTGTGTGTGTGTGTGTGTGTGTGTGTGTGTGTGTGCACGCACGCCTGTGTGTGCACGCACGCCTGTGTGTGTGGAAGGAGCGAGGAGTGAATGGCTTGGCTCCACATCAAAGGCCCCTGCAAGACTCTGCATTAACGAGGCCCTTTGTTTCCTGCCTCACAGATTACAACAGGTTTCTCCCTCCACTGCAATGGTTCAGGCTCTGCTAGGGAGAGCACAGTAACCTCAGGACCTACAGCCCACTACAGCCCTGTAGAGTAGGGGAGAGCTAGGGTAGAACAGTCATCACAATACCCCACTCATAGAAATGAATAAAGATCATTGTGATCCAACTACTATACCTACATCTGGTCCATAGCAGATTCACCCGTTCATAAACTTCCCTATCCCTCATTAACTCTGCAACAGCAAATGGCTGCTCCTTCAGCAAACGTTGTGTGATGTGAGACAGTTGGGTTGGGGTGCGTCCCAAGTGACACCCTATTCCCTATACAGCGTACTACTTTTGACCAAAGCCCTATGAATCCTGGTCAAAAGAAGTGCACTATATAGGGAACATAATTCCATTTGGAACATAGAGGTATGGTAGCTCCCATCAGAGAGCATTTTTAATGAGCCAGTCCAGCTCTTTTAACTGTAACATCTTTAGAAGCACATGAGCCAAAGCAGTCCTGAGACAAGATGGAACCTCTCCAATAATGGTTTGCTGCTTTCTTCTCCTCAAAAAAAGTCCTCCCTTAACTCAAAATGAGGCAGAAGTTTAGCTTACTTTTTTTACATAGTATTTTACCTGCCTTCGTAACCTTTTTGTGAAAGGATTGGTCCAGCATTTAAAGTAACATCACTTTACTGAGCACATTGCATAATCACTGTTACATTCCTTATGGCTCCTTTTATGTGTTAATTATCTTCAGATTGGCTCGGCCTTACAACGTACTCAGAGGGGACATAATGTATCAATAATGTAGACTTCGGAGATGTATTCAAATAGCGTTTGTGTAAAAGTCCTAGATATAAGGTCTAAAAACTGCCCTGCATGCTAGAGGAGATAAACAGACAGAAAGGCAATTTTTCAGCAAACTCCAGTTTAGAAAAGGAGAGAGAACTGACCAGGTCACAGCGACAATGTAGTAATCATGTATGCACCCCAAATGGCACCCTATTCCCTATATAGTGCACCACATACAGTAGGGAATATAGTGTTATTTGGGATGCATACAATTTACATAAACAATTCACTCATCCAATTGAATTATTGTCATTTGCAGGGTTTCACATTCAAGGGTGCTTCATACTTCATTCATACTTGTGTTGAAGGGTGTAATATTTCATGGGGGAAAACCTACTTAAAAATGTAGGCTGTCGAAAAGATTTGCTAAGGTTCAGTTTTGCACGTTGAATATTGCTTGAGAGAACATGTTTTTGGTTGGAGGGAAACCAATAAAGCGCACACAAGTGGCTACAGTTAGGAACTGTTTCCCTTCGATGTGGCCTAACCTCAATGAAAGGATGTGATTTAATTAGTTTGTTGCTTTAATGTGCCTGAAGTTTATTTAGAAAGCAGAGTATATAATTTTTTTGTAGGAATGGCAATTTATCCATTGTGCCGTAAAAATCTGTGCAAGAGAGAATGGTTTCCCTTACAAATGATTAAGAAATGGAAAAGGGGTTACTCAAATCCAAGTTTTCACTTGAAATCATTCCATGATTCCAAATTGTTTGAGCTTACTGATATCTGAGAAGGGAAAATGGAAGAACTTTGGATTTTTGTTTGGTATTCCTCTTCTCTATCTAATTTCCCTCTCTGTTCATTTCAGCTGATGTTCAAAGCTTCATTCCGACTTAGACAAAAGTATTACATGAGTGGTTTAAAACACGACTTAAGTTTACAGAAGACTGCTCACTAGACCGTTGACTGGTGTGTAGGGTAGGAGGAGTTTGCACGTTTGGGACTATTCCATTGCTTCAATAGTACCAGTCAAGCTAAATCAAGCGCACCTGAAGTATTTGATTAATGTATTTGACTCGTGTCTGCCCCGCTCAATGACTAAATGTAAATGAAATGTCACTTGATATGTCAATGTTGTTCACAATAGACAACAACGCACTAGAGATGACATATACAAACACGTTTAACGTGTGTGAAACTTTAGAAATGTACGTTGCAGGATTCCACATCATTGTAAAGCCACATAATTATGTTGCTTGTAAAGTGTACAACATCACCACCCCAGACATATTTCGGTCTTAAAAACGTGCTCTAAATTGAACCCCTAAACATTCAAGTGACTAATTTATGTGCCATTAATGTTTGCATTGAGTTTCCATAAACGGTTGCCTGAAGCAATATTACCAATTGTACATATTTTTCTCTCGACATGAAGTGCTAGTGTCGGCAGACAGTGATTTTTGTTGTCTGTTTTCTTTCCTTTTTTTTGGCGTTTCCTGCCCCTAAGGCAGAGCAGAGAACTTACTGACATCTGACGTCATGTCTCCAATTCCCATAGAGGAGATAAGAGATGGGGATACAGAGGCTGGTGTGTGAGTGAGTAATGCACACACAAACACTGATAAGGAACGATTTGGAGTCCGACAAAGATAGATCTATGATATTAATCAAATCCAAAACTCACACACGGTCAAGTCCAACAAAGGAACGAGTGCATACGCCACCTCAAGGATATTTGAAACCAATGTGAGCACGTAGAGACACACACACACACACACACACACACACACACACACACACACAAAGTGCCAAAGAATCAAGAACTTGTGAAGTAAGCCACATAGTGAAACTGGTTCTATGAAAAAAAAAAACAGCTGTGTATATTTAATCAAAGCGAATAAACAAGGAGTTTAAACAACTCATTTATAATTTAGATTTGCATACATTAAGCAGCTCATTTTAATCTTTTTATTCATATGCATGGCCAATATTGTATAAATATGCAGCTTTATGCAAATACTAGGCACATTTTCTGTTTGTATTTAATTCTATTTCCCAGTTGAGGTTCATCATTTTCATTCACGGCAACAGATTAAGCCAAATATTAAGTCACAGCATGGGAGCGTATAAATATTTCTCAATTAAAACTCAGAAGACCATGCTACTGTATCAGCATATAAAAAAATGTGTTGATGTGAAAAAATTGAAGAGACAGATGCTTGTTTGACAAGATACCAGACTCCTAGTCTACATCTTTTCCCTTCCAAGTTGTGTTTTTCCATCAATCAAAATCCAAGTGCTGTCGAGACTAGCGAGCCATGCCATGTCTCTTTTATTGATGAGATTGAGTATTTTTCTGTTGGTTTACAGGGGATGTCCTTACACGTCTCTGGTGTTCTCACTACATAAATACAAATGTCAAATAAATATTTCTACAACTTCACCAAATGTTGGGAGAAGATGATTTTAGGTGTTGTATTTAAATACACACTGTATACGAAGGAATCAAGTTTTACACTCTACATCCCCGATCTCTCTGTGTGTGTGTGTGTGTGTGTGTGTGTGTGTGTGTGTGTGTGTGTGTGTGTGTGTGTGTGTGTGTGTGTGTGTGTGTGTGTGTGTGTTTATATATAACAATGCTATAACAATGTTACACATTAGATAACGTTGTGGGAAATATCCTTCAATGCACAATAATCTGAAAGATTACAAAGTGTCCCCTTTGTTAAAAACAAGTAACTCTATCCATGATGAGGTGTTAAAACGTCATGAATGGGCTAATGCCCAGCAGGTTCTTAGGTGATGTCTCTTTAAGAACTGTACCCTCTGCGGAAACAATTGTACAACCCCCAACAAGTCATTGAATCCGTCAATCACCGGTCGGCGCTCTTTGATGTTGGGAGTCCTCGCCTTGTCTTGAGCTCAAATGCACTATTTGTTGCTGCCTGGCTGCATTACATTCAACGTGCAGGGCCGCTCCACAGCAGAGCAACTTTTGTTGAGTTTTATACTTTGGCCATATCTGAGTGCAACAAACTTGGGAGGTTTAGGTTAATAGAAAGTTTCGGGGTTTTTTTTCTAAGGAGCGCACCGCTGATTAGGCTAGGACAATATTTTGTTATTTTCAAAGCAACATGCCTCAGCTCAGCAGCGGCGGAGGAGATGATCTCGGAGCGAACGATGAAATGATATCCTTTAAGGATGAAGGCGATCAAGATGAGAAAATTCAAGAAAACGCTTTCACAGAAAGGGACTTAGCTGACCTCAAGTCGTCTCTGGTGAATGAATCCGAGACGAATCAAAGTCCGAACGCAGCGGTAGGTACAAGAGAGATAGTTCTTATGCGCTGTTGGTAAGGTTGAAAGCGGTTGTTTAAGGGGTCTTGGTGTGAAACTTTTGTCGCCTGGCCTGTTCAAAGTTATTCTCAGGTTACTAATCTATGTCTACTGTCATTGCTTTGGACACTTTCAGGCGGTCAGACGGGGACAGCAAAACGAACACAGAGGTTATCAAGAGAAACACCGGGAGCATCTCGACGGCGGTAAGAACTAACGTTAACAAACTCGCATATTTCCAGACAGCAGCTGAAGTAGGCAAATTGCATCGCAGTGAGTGAAATACGTTCCCTGGGATTTCTGACAATATTGTGTGACCATGTATTCATTCCCTGGGCTACATGGGTTATGACATGGTAATAATGTTTCAAGTAACTTCATTCTGAAAGACCTAACTAAAACCAAAAGCATAATGTAGGCATAAGCTTTACGTTAGGTTTATTTCTTGCCAATTCTGTCAAAAATACAAATACATTTTTTGGGCTGTGCTGAACCTCAGGGCAGGTAAGTTAAACGCTATTTAAAGTTTATAAGGAGCTCTAGTTCAGTAGAAATGTTTGAATGTGATAAATCACCAAGATGTGTCCACTCATGCAATTACCTAAAAGGGAGTTGAAAAAAATATTCTGTGGATCAATTACCTTCTTTTTGGACAGCCTGTAAAGATGCATCACACATTTTGTTACCATCAACAGTCAAGACTTGAGAAATCAGTGGTTAGCCCACTGTGGTGTGTGACAAACAACAACAACAACAACAAGGGATGGTGGTTTGTCTGTTTTTGTGATGCAAGATTAGGGCTGTCACTTTGTCACACAAATATGTGACAGTAGTAAAAACAAGTCTGTAACCTAGAATCTGTCAAAGAACTCTCAGTCATTATTTGCTGAAAATACTTTTGCTTATTATACCAATTTTAACTACAGTAGGCAACAACAACAAAAATGAAAGTCATTCGGAAGGTAAGTGAACATGAGAAAACATGTTATCTCACTTTTTTTTTTTTTTTTGGTCTCACTCCACAGTTTCCAAACATCAAGATGGAGGAATGTACAAAACAGCGTATCCGGGGTACCCGTTTCTCATGCTGCCTGACCCATACATCCCAAACGGATCAATGTCCCCATCTGTAAGTCCACATCACGTTACCTTCCACATCACAATGTCGAGTTCATCACTCTGTTTCATTATTATGGATTGTTATTCCAGGTCAGGTGCACGATCAGTTAAACGTCTATGCCTGAAAGTCAAATTGCGAGGGCAACAAACTGTAAGGGAATGAGAAAGTCTGGAAAAAAAGGGATTCAAAGCCACTCCAGTAGATTTTGATTTCTGTACTGCCATGGTATTGCTCTGATATGAAGTATACATCCGCACCCTCATGCAAGTTTGAGTATGGCCTGAATCAGTAGATCAGAAAACAAAGTGTATTTTGCGCACACTTTTGTATGTTTTCTGTGTATTGGTATCTTATAACATTAAAGGGAACTATGCATCTTTGATGAGGTGAAGCACATTCTGTTAAATCTGCCGAAAACAGAAGAACAAAAACGCTCATATTAGGCATGGCGTTTAATTTTTTTTTTTAAAGCATACTTTTCGGTCTTCATTTCGGGTCATAACTTTTCTTTCATCAACACTCCAAGGGTTCTGAAAGAAACGCTCGCACAATCAGAAGCTCAAGTTTAAACGGGTTCGGATATGAGGCCTAGTCATGTTGCCACTCAAATGACCAAAAAGTATCAAGTGTGTGTTTTGTGTCTGTGTGTGTGTGAGACACCTAATTGTATACAGACCAAAAACAGTCTTCCATTTGTTAGGCCCCACGTAGTGGCTTTATATGCCTTCAAAATGCATCAGACATTTATAAAAATAATGAACACATTTTATTGAGACGTTCTAAAGCTGTCATTATAAAGTAAACACAATACTCTGAATTATTGTCAGTGTTACGCCCAGAAACGAATGTGTCGCTACCTCTTTCTTCTTATAAATCAATTCCCCCGTTTTATCCTTAAATGCCCCGCAGTGCAAAGCACATAGGTTCTAAAGATTGTTTTGGGAATAAAGGGCACTTTCTTCCTTTTGTGTGTGTATGTGTCTCCACGGCTCCACACAATGCTCACTTGTTGCTTCCCTTGTAATTACCCGGCAGCAATAGCAGTACTGTAGCTGCAGATCTATCTACCTGCCACTTCTGTCTATCTACCTGCCACTTCAAAAGGAAGGGAGGATGGTGTAGATGGTGATTATTGCATGGAACATGGCAGTGGGGCGCGAGGGGAAACAGGGCTGTGAATCCCCTTCTGTTTGGCCTACCAGTTCTGATGTTTACGTTGAACAAGGTGATGCCTGTCTTCACCTCGCCTCACCCAGAGGCAGGCACTCTGCTTCTATCTCAGCTCAGGCGCTCTATCGCCTCATTGTTTTAGCTGGGTTCATTTTGTCGGTTTTTGACTTGGCTGATGCCTATCTTTGTTATTTGTTTTGGTAGCAATTTGTGAATTTACCTCACGGGAAACAATGAAAGAAATATTCTCTTTTCTTTCCATTTATTCTTGTCTGTTGAACTTTTGTTTAGGCATGTCAAATGACCTTGTTAAAACTCTAGACTATCCACAGGGTAACAATTCATTTTGTTAAAATATAAAATATATAAGACTAGTATTCGACTATTGAAAGGAGAATTTGAATCCATTTTGTTACAAAATATGTACATTTCTTCAATTAGTTGAAATGCCTCACGAAACAGATTGTCTAATTAGCTGATTCTTCACCCCAGACAGTTGAATCGAACCCCTTATTGTTTTAGAATTAATGTTATTAACTCTTCAAAAGAATTTCACAAAAATCTATTCTCTTTACAGAAATCATTTTACAATGTCTAAAAAGAAAACACAAGGCTGGAAAGCGTGTTCCTTCTAAGCCGAATGGGTCCTAATACAATTACTACAGTGTCGTTTCATGGGACATGCCAGGGAATTATGTTCTGGCTGTAACATTAATGTAGATATCAGTTGTCCTTCCAGATACAGTGTCAAAAGAAGGCGATTTGAGACAATCCCAGATGCTTCACTAGATTTCCCTAGCTTTTCTGTGAACAAAGCTTCCTCCTGAGTGTGTAGCGGTGACGCGAGAAGGGTCAGGGTGTGTGTAATGCTGTGGATTACCAGAAGACATTGTTTCATTTGAGGGGATCAGTAGAAGAGGGTCGTTTGAAGGAGCCAAACCCCTGCGGAGGAAGGGTTCTAAATGAGAGCCACCAGAATACACTCCTCCTGATCTGTCTATTTCTCTCCTCTCTCTCTCTCCCTCCTCATGGTATCCACGCCACAATGCACTCCTCCTCATCTCCCCAGCCGTCTCTCTCAGCCCATCGTCTCGCTCTTCGAATCTCCTTTGCGATCACCCCTCTCCTTCTCCTCCTTACCTTCTGTCTCGCTTCCACAAATACACTTGTTTTCTCTCCCCTCTTCTTCATTCCCTCTCCTCTTCTCCTTCTGCTCTCTATCCTCTTTCCTCTTTACTCCCCGTGTCACTCTCCTCTTTATCTCCCCTCCTCTTTCCTCTCCCTCTCTATCTCCTCCCTTTCTCTCCCTCTTCTCTCTGATGGCCTTGCATCCCAGCGGGTGGTGAGGCCCCGGGTGGAGGATGTTTGCGATGGGCTGTGCTCATGGAGGGCTAGAATGTCAGGACAATCATCAGAGCCCAGAGAGCCTGTGATGTGGAAGATGTGGTTCACCGTGTGGATCACAGGCGCTAACATGTCTAGCGGACAGACTGGGGCGGCTGTAAATCATATCCCACTTACCCCTGTTCAATTAGAACAGTTCATCGTGGACGTGTTCACATCGTTTCTTCAATGTATTGAATCTTGAGCAAGTGAACATTATTAAAAGGCCAGCTCGTTGTTTCAAATATTTGATAGTGAATTTTCACAAATACTCTTAACTGAGCTTTTTGGTGTTCCGCTTAAATTCCGTCAGTCAACTTTTTGAGTATCGTCATACAGGAAACAGGATACAATCTTAAAAAAAAAAAAAACTTTACCAGTTCAGCCCTCCCTCTCCGTATCTCTCCCTCTTTCTGTCTGTGGGTGTGCCTCTGCATTGCTTCTGTGCTGAACTATCTGTGCCTTAAGTGTTAGTCCTTCCCCAGATCAAGGGATTCATTACAAGCAAAGCCCAGGATCGCACGTCCCCAGATCACACATCCTTGTCTGGCATTGTGAAGTGCTGTTTACACTGGCTTGTTCAACTAGCCCCTAGTCCCTAGGTAAACAATAGCAGAACACTGATTTAGGCCCTGTAATCCCTGCATACAAGCCCATGGGCTGGGGCTCTGTGCCTCTGACTGACAACGATAAGAAACTGTGGTGCTGGATTATGCTCCGCTAAAGAAAAGCAGCTTTTCCCGGCCCTCTTGCGCGTGTGCGTGCGCGTGTGCGTGCGTGTGTGTGCGTGCGAAAAAACTCCTTGGAAATGTTTGACTGCCCCAAAACGGCTCCTTATTATGTAATTTAACATTTTAAGCATGAGATTATTGAAATGAACAAGGATGATGGTGGCGGTCTGGCAGAGTAGCCGAATGAAAATCAAATCAAATCGAACTTTATTTGTCACATGCGCCGAATACAGCAAGTGTAGACCTTACCGTGAAATGCTTCCTTACAAGCCCATAACCGACAGTACGGATGTACATATAGATGTATGGACCGCAGTAGAACATTCAGAGAAAGCCGTGTCAGTCAGAGAATGTTTAGGACAGCAGGAAATGACAGAGAGGCTGCAGATTTAAATACAAATGATGATAAGGGGCCCTCATCCTCAGCTCTTTGAAGTGGTTGGCTATAAAGAAGCCTCGAGAGAAAATGTGTACAAGCCTATTTTAAGAGGCGGAAACATTTAGAAAATATAAGAAACCTGTTGAATCCCCTGAGGCGTTTATAGCTGTAATTATTAATGCATTTATTTCCTTGTTCCTCCCCACCCCAATTTTGAGTCCATTTAAAGAGCTCACCTGAAAGGTGGATGTTCCAGCATCTGCTGCAGAGGTTTCTCTTTCATAGTCTTTGACTCAAAATCACAGTTTCAATGACTAACATGGTTTATAACTCCGCCTCTTTTTTTTTTTTACAAGAGTGCTACTCACGAATCTGAGAGAGTCTCAGTTGGAAGTGAGCGTCTCTAATAAACCCTCCTCTTTAGTCTACTAGAGGCTTCCGCCATGAGCCGCTCGGTCCTTCTTTGGGTCCCTGTTTCTATTTGTCTGCGAGGTCTTTACAGTTGGGGTGTGTGGGGGGGGGGGGGTGAAGAGATGTTGCACCCAGGTGACTCACTGGCTGACGGGAGCAAACCAAACGGAGGCTCAATTGCTGTTGTTGACAGCCCAGATGCTCAGGAGGATGATTATCACACAGGCCGGCACAGCACAGGGGGTTTAAATAGAACGTCTTCCTTCCTAGTCTCCACCTTGCAAGCAGGACTAAATATACAGGCCTCGGGAACATGCGGTAACCTGCTTTGTACACCTTTGAAGTGTAATTATCGAATCGTTGACTTTTCCAAATTCCAATCTGGGGCTGAGGTACCCCGTGTTACTAGGACACTGTAGTTGTAGACAGGTTCATATTGCTTCCTGTTGACCTACCTGAAAATAAATGACAAGGGTGTCTGATAGGTCGCTCGAAGGTTAATGGTCATGTGACATATGGGAAGCAGGTTTTGTATCATTTCGTGTTACTGTACTTCATAGTGCCGTTACATGGCACTTTCATACAGCATCACCTTCCCCAGATGAATCATATTTTAAGTATATACACACAGCCTGTACTTTTTCATCAAAAGAGAGAGAGAAAAATCTCCCGGCTTATATAACCATAACTTTTGATTCTTGATGTCAGAGGGTGGTATCACTTTGATGTTTCAGGATGATGTTTCTGAAAAAGAGGGATTGCTGGGGAGGAAAAGCAAGAGGAAAGAAGATGAAGGTGGCTGAACAAAACATGCGGGCACCTTTGAGCTGGCCCGAGCTCTGTGCTATAGGGGACTGGAGATATAACAATTAAGGTAGATAGCTAGATACGGAGGAGACGGTTCGGGTCTGGGACTCTATGGAGCTGCGGTGTCCAGGCTGGGGACACTGTAACCTGGGTAGAGTGAGTGACAGTCTCCTGGGCCACTTGGCCGATTGTCTCTGTTTTAATGGCCTGCCTTCCTGGGCCACAGCTGTCTCATTCTCACCCTGTTGTGTCTGTGTCCCTGGCCAATTGGTATTTGTCAGGCTGGGGGTGAGAACTCAGCAGCGTGTCCCACTACTGGCGGAGGGCCAGGGGGAGATGGAGGAGGGTGGTGCCTGGGTGGGGGTGGGGGTGGTGGTGGGAAGCTAGGCCCTGGAGGGAGGGGTGGAGGAGGTCAACCCTTCGGTGGTGTGAAGTTCAGGCAGGTTACTGTTGTTTTCCTGGGCGCTAGCTAGTAGAACACGAGTGACTGAGGCCTCCATTGTGAATGAAGCCGTTGTTTTTGGCCCGTCCACTGTGATGTCATCTCATCTACAGCATCTGGGCCTGGGTTAAGATAGGAAATCAGTCTTCTGTTTTTCCAACTATGAAATACCAGTGTGTTGGGTGATGGGGTGTGTCTGTTCACAAAGCCTGTTTTAGAGAGAGAGAGAGAGAGAGAGAGAGAGTTGTTATTGTGGGGTTTGTTGTCTTCTCTCAATCAATCACATTTATTTATAAAGCCCTTTTCACATCAGCAGTGCAGAAACCCAGCCTAAAACCCCAAAGATCAAGCAATGCAGATGTAAAAACACAGTGGCTAGGAAAAACTCCCTAGAAAGGCAGGAACCTAGGAAGAAACCTAGAGAGGAACCTGGCTCTGAGGGGTGGCCAGTCCCCTTCTCTCTTGTTGACAGGCATTTTATAGATGGGTGGCCGAATGGTTACTGCATGGCCCTAGATGACAGGTTGCCATGTGCTCTCTCTTTTATCTGGCTCTGTAAGGAACTTTATGACCCGTTTGCGCTTGTGAGTCTTCTGTCTTGCATCCAAACTACCATGTGTGCTCAGAGAAGGGTGGGAGCTTTCATCTTGATGTGCTCTGTTTTGTGCGGGGCCTGCTCGGGTGGAATTCCCCCCCCCCCCGTCACATGAAAACTGTGTCTGTTATTACTATTGCCCTAATCCCTGTCATTTCACAGAAGGTTCATAGCATCACACAGTGAAGCATGTAACTGAATGCTGCTCGATGTTTCGTCTGAATAGGTTGGGAGGGAAGTCGTAGTGGGTTGAGCTGTGTTGGACACACACACAATAGTGTGTTGCTTGCTTCTACCCAATGTGGATGAGGCGTGTTATAAAATTGTGTGTCATGGACGTCGTTCACAGTATTACAATTATGTGTTTGGGTGTAGGGCCTATCTTATTCTAAATGGTTATAGTTATAACAAGTGACTAGCAATGCATATATTACATAAATGAATTCTGTCACATGATTATGAATCACTGTAAATTATTGCAAGCTGTTTTGGTGCCTTTCAAGAGGCCACACAGGAACTCAGCCCTCTGTCACAGGTTGTTCTGCCCACTTCTGCTGTGGTCATGTGACGTGCGTCCCCTGCTGGGACAGGCCCAGCCGTGGCGGAGCAGAGCGGCAGAACCACACAGCAGCAACAGCAGGAGAGAACCAGACCAGAGCTGAGCGGTGGTGGTGGGTGGATGAGGGTGTGGGTGGAGCTGCTGGTAGATGGGTATCAGATGGGGCAGGATTAGGTCACTGTGATCGCACCCATGTGTGCCTGCCCCATGTGGCTGGGGTGGCTCCACTGGGTCTGGGGCTGGGCACCGGCTCACTTCGGGTGCGGGGCCCGGCCTGGTGGATGGGTGGGGGAGGGGGAGCTGGGCAGTGCTGGTGGGCCGTGGCTTGACCCCAGCAGAGGGAGGTTCAGCCCAAGCCCTTTGCTGCATCCCAACAGGGTGGGCGTTTGGGACACACGCCTTGTCCCAGAGCTGCGCTGGGTAGCTGCACTGGCATTGGAAGTTGAGAAATGAATACAACTGAATACAACAGGTGTAGTAGACCTTACAGTGAAATGCTTACTTACAAGCCCTTTTAACCAACAATGCAGTTTTAAGAAAAATAAATATTAATACAAAAATAGATAACTAAAAAATAAAAAATAAACATAACAAATAATTAAAGAGCAGCAGTAAAATAACAGTAGCGAGGCTATATACAGGGGGGTACCGGTACAGAGTCAATGTGCGGGGGGCACCGGTTACTCGAGGTAATATGTGCATGTAGGTCGAGTTAAAGTGACTATGCGTAGATAATAAACAGAGTAGCAGCAGCGTAAAAGAGGGGAGGGGGACAATGCAAATAGTCTGGGTAGCCATTTGATTAGCTGTTCCGGAGTCTTATGGCTTGGGGCTAGAAGCTGTTAATAAGAAGCCTTTTGGACCTAGACTTGGCGCTCAGGTACCGCTTGCTGTGCGGTAGCAGAGAGAACAGTCTATGACAAGGCTGGCTGGAGTCTTTGACAATTTTTCGGGCCTTCCTGTGACACCGTCTGGTATAGAGGTCCTGGATGGCAGGAAGCTTGGCCCCAGTGATGTACTGGGCCGTACGCACTACCCTCTGTAGTGCCTTGTGGTCTGAGGCCGGGCAGTGATGCAACGAGTCAGGATGCTCTCGATGGTGCAGCTGTAGAACGTTTTGAGGATCTGAGGACCCATGCCAAATGTTTTCAGTCTCCTGTGGGGGAATAGGCTTTGTCTTGCCCTCTTCACGACTGTCTTGGTGTGTTTGGACCATGATAGTTTGTTGGTGATGTGGACACCAAGGAACTTGAAGCTCTCAACCTGCTCCACTACAGCCCCGTCAATGAGAATGGGGGCGTGCTCTGTCCTCTGTTTTCTGTAGTCCACAATCATCTCCTTTGTCTTGATCACATTGAGGGAGAGGTTGTTATCGTGGCACCACACGGCCGGGTCTCTGACCTCCTCCCTATAGGTTGTCTCGGTTGGTAGTCATTTAGGCAGGTTACCTTAGTGTTCTTGGGCACAGAGACTATGGTAGTCTGCTTGAAACATGTAGGTATTACAGACTCAGTCAGGGACAGGTTGAAAATGTCAGTGTAGACACTTGCCAGTTGGTCAGCGCATGCTCGGAGTACATGTCCTGGTAATCCATCAGGCCCGGGAGCCTTGTGAATGTTGACCTGTTTAAAGGTCTTACTCACATAGGCAGGCAGAGAGCGTGATCACACAGTCGTCTGGAACAGCTGATGCTCTCATGCATGCTTCAGTGTTTTTTGCCTTGAACCGAGCATAGGAGTAATTTAGCTCTTCTGATAGGCTCGTGTCACTGGGCAGCTCACGGCTATGCTTCCCTTTGTAGTCTGTAATAGCTCGCAAGCCCTGCCACATCCGATGAGCGTCGGAGCCAGTGTAGTACGATTCAATCTTAGTCCTGTTTTGATGCTTTGCCTGTTTGATGGTTCGTCGGAAGGCATAGCGTGATTTCTTGTAAGCTTACAGGTTAGAGTCCCGCTACCTTTTAGCTCAGTGTGGATGTTGCCTGTAATCCATGGCTTCTGGTTGGGGTATGTACGTACAGTCACTGTGGGGACGACGTCATCATTGCACTTATTGATGAAGCCAATGACTGATGTGGTGTACTCCTCAATGCCATCAGAAGAATCCCGGAACATAGTCCAGTCTGTGCTAGCAAAACAGTCCTGTAGTTTAACATCTGCTTCATCTGACCATTTCTTTATTGACCAAGTCACTGGTGCTTCCTGCTTCAGTTTTTGCTTGTAAACAGGAATCAGAAGGATATAATTATGGTCAGATTTGCCAAATGGAAGGCGAGGGAGAGCTTTGTATGCGTCTCTGTGTGTGAAGTAAAGGTGGTCTAGAGTTTTTTTCCTCTGGTTGCACATTTAACATGCTGGTAGAAATGAGGTAAAATGGATTTATGTTTCCCTGCTTTAAAGTCCCCGGCCACTAGGAGCACCGCCTCTGGATGAGCGTTTTCCTGTTTGCTTATGGCCGTATACAGCTCATTGAGTGCGGTGGTAAATAGACAGCTACGAAGAATATAGATGAAAACTCTCTTAATAAATAGTGTGGTCTACAGCTTGAGATACTCTCAGGCGAGCAAAACCTCTAGACTATTAGATTTCGTGCACCAGCTGTTGTTTACAAATATATACAGACCGCCACCCCTTTTCTTACCGGAGGCGGCTGTTCTATCTTGCCGATGCAGTGTAAAACCCGCCAGCTGTATGTTATTCATGTCGTCGTTCAGCCACGACTCGGTGAAACATAAGATATTACTGTTTTTAATGTCCCGTTGGTAGGATATTCGTGATCGTAGTTTGTCTATTTTATTATCCAATGATTGTATGTTGGCTAAGAGTACTGATGGAAGAGGCAGATTACCCACTCGCCATCGGATCCTTACAAGGCTCCTCGATTACTCCCTCTCTTTCTCATGCGAATCACGGGGATGTGGGCCTTGTCGGGTGTCTGAAGTAAATCCTTCGTGTCCGACTCGTTAAAGGGAAAAAAAATCTTATTCCAGTACGAGGTGAATAATCCATGTCCTGATATCTACAAGCTCTTTTCGGTCATAAGAGACGGTGACAGAAACATTTATATACAAAATAAGTTACACATAATGCGAAAAAACACACACATAGCACAATTGGTTGGGAGACCATAAAACGGCAGCCATCTCCTCTGGCGCCATTGTACTAAAGCCATAAGGCCATATGTTTGTGCTTGGCTATGTGTGGGTTCTGGTCGAGAGCAGGCTGGGGACAGTCGGCCCCATACTTACCAACATTAAAATAACTTTATTTGAAAGGTATTTTCGATTCATTTTCATTGAATTATAAACGTTTTCGTGTTTGGAAGAGCATGTGACTGCCCTGTAAATCTTATGGAACAAAATCCCAAAGAGAGAGAAAGAGTAAAAGATTCCACTCCCGTGCAGACAGACAGGCAGAACATTTTGCCCATTTTCCAACTCCAATCACAACATGGAGTCCTGTTGTTCTTCATGGATGGAATTCATTTGTTTGTTTATTTTTCCATCATTGACTCCAAAGGGGAACTCAGCCAGTCTTTGTTCAACATTAAGAGCAATGCCCCCTAACATTTTCTTCTCTAACGATCTGATATCCATTACCATGTTCATTTCAAACCGTTTTTTTTTTGTCATCACAGTGTTTCTGAAACAATGTGTAGTTCGGCAAAGAAGACTATGAAATTAGTGACTGACTGGATTGTTAGACGGTGGTTTGTTTGAAGCGTTGAGCTGTATCATTCCCGTAGGTCTCGGTCTCAGACATTCCCTGAAAAGTAAGCTGATATGTTTTGTCAGAGCCGATTCCTTGTGTGTGTACTCATCCCTGAGAAAGAGGCCCTGAGATAATGATACACTGCCTACTACAGGCAGGGAGGGCTCCCCAAACACACATAGCCGTAACAAAAAAAAAAAGCAGGTGTGTGAAAGAGAAAGAAAGAGAGAGAGAGAGAAATAAAGAAATAAATTACGTAACCAAGTTCATTTCTACTCTTTTATTTTTCTTAGATGGGAAAGCACACATGGCCAAATAAATAATGTGAATATATGCAAATTGGCCCATAGCTCCACCTACACAACAGCATAGGCCGAGGACTATGCATCCTTTAACTTCTTGAGCATACTTGAGACGCAGACGTCTCAAGTATGCCCCTGGAAATGCAAATGCGCTACGCTAAATGCTAAATGTACTCGTTACAACTCAATCTTTGATCAAAATTCACAAGCAGGGTATTGAATTAAAGCTACACTCGTTGTGAACCTAGCCAGCAAGTCAGATTTTTAAAATGCTTTTCGGCGAAAGCATGAGAAGCTATTATCTGATAGCATGCACCCCCCAAAATGCCAGCACGACACGTAAACAACAGATTTTGCGGTAGCCGGCGCTACCCAAAACGCAGAAATAAAATATAAAACATTCATTACCTTTGACAAGCTTCTTTCTTGGCACTCCTATATGCCCCATAAACATCACTATTGGGTCTTTTTTTCGTTTAAATCGGTCCATATATACCCAAAATAGCTTTGTATGGGAGCTGTGTCATTCAGAAAAAATCATCGTTTTTAAACGCTGCGTAATTTTTTAAAATTAAAAAAGTCGACGATAAACTTTCACAAAACACTTCGAAATCCTTTTGTAATCCAACTTTAGGTATTAGTAAACGTTTATAATCTATCAAAATGATTACAGGGCGATGTCTTTTCAATAGGTCTTCACTTGCAAAAACAATGGCTTCTAATATCTTCCTCAACTGCAACCCTGGTGAAGACTGGGAAACTGGAGGTCAGATAGATGGATTTTCCAACAATTAATTCAATTGAAAATGAGGACAATGGCGCCATCGTGCGGAATTTGTATGAATTTCAGGCAGATCGCCATTAAATTCTGTTCTCTTTTAACAACTGGTGGAAGTGACTTATGGAAATTATTTTTAGCTTTCAGAGAGCAGTTTTTCTTGCGTTTTTCAATGAAACACACAATCTGTTATAGTCACAGCCGTGATTTAACCAGTTTTATAAACTTCAGAGTGTTTTCTATCCACACATACTAATCATATGCATATACTATATTCCTGGCATGAGTAGCAGGACGCTGAAAAGTTGCGCGATTTTTAACAGAATTTTCGAAAAAGGAGGGGGTAGAAAGAAGTAAGAGGTTTTAAGCATGGTTCATAAAGACATTGGCAAGTCAAATTCAAGGTCTTTCAGGGACCTTTTCAAGCACTTCATTATCATTTTCAAGGATGTCAATGTTATACAATTGTATAATTTATATAATTGTACATATAGGGACTTATACCCCCCCCCCCCCCCTCCTCCCAAAATGCATGCAAAAAGTGTCAACAAAAAAAAGTAGGCCATTACCACTTTAAGAAAAACATTTTTTGGGGGGCCTTGCCAATACACTGCTATTCAAATTACATTCTAAAACATGTGACGACTAAATAGTTTGGATGCATGGAGATTTTTCTGCCTATGTGGCCGACACAGGGTCACATAATAAAGCCGTGAATAGCGGCAGCATTCATCTCACCATTTGAATCTCACCATCTCTGTTTTTATAATGAGGAAGTGTCCAAAATAAAAAAACGGGTTATTTTTTTAATGGAATGGTTCGTATGGAAAGCCAAGTTGAAGCCAACAGATGTCCTCATAAAAGGCGCTGCATGGTCAATCCGACATCTGCATTGGCCCGTACAGTATTTCCTGCGATGCGGCCTCCGCAGAAGTCAAGAGCATTCTGGGAGCTGTCATAAGCATCCAATAAATTGGTCTGGTCCGCCCCACTCGTAGGGATTCAGGGCTGATCTCTACACCAAATCAACATGTGATTTCTATTGAATATAGCTATGGTCCCCCTTATATCATAATGTAACGACATAAACAAAAATGGTAGATTATTATCAATGACAGTGTAGGAAATCTTCACTGTTGCCCTAGTACATAGAAAGACCCACATAGTAGACTAGAGTGAGAGTGAGTGAGTGAGAAGGCGGGTGTGGTGGTAATTACCGACGCTGTACCCCAGTGTTGTGAATGACGATGTAAAAGCCATTTCATCTCAAGAGCCCGAGCCTCTGTTGCTCCTCAGAACTCCACAAGTTAAACAAGAGGCATCCCAGTTCCGCCAAGCTGCTCGCTGCCTTTCAAATGTTATGGAATGTGGTTCTCTCTGTGGTTTTCCCCCTATGATCGTCTGGAGCCAACTGGAAACCATTTCACGTCTTAAAATAGGGCTTTGCTTTTGGGATAGAGAGCAAGGTCTTTGTAGATATCAAACAAGCTGTGGCGGGTAGGAGAATGGAAAAAAAAGAAAATCTTGCAAAAAATAGCATCAAGATTTTTAATGGTGGACATGAAAGTTATTAACGTAAACGCTCCCCCCATTTCAGCTGGAACCGCAGCGCTCTGTGCCGCGAAGCTGTGCTTTTAGTGCCTGAGCTTAAAGGGAGGTTTTAAGGGAACAACTGTGTGTAGTGGATACAGAAGGGACGCATCCCAATTGGCACCCTATTCCCTACACAGAGCGCCACTTTTGACCAGAGGCTCTAGTCAAAAGTGGCGCACTGTGTAGGGAATAGGGTGCCAATTGGGATGCAAGCTGTGTGCTGTGGATACAGAGGGAGACCCTTTCTGCCTCAGAAGTGATGACGCCTGTTTGAAGTCCCTCCCACCCACCTCTGTCACACCTAGGCTTGTTGCAGTCTGAGTTAAGAAACGTTTTGGTTCACTGTTAGGCTGTGAGACCTAGTTAATGTGCAGGTTTCATAGCATGAAAGTGTGTGTGCTTGTGTTCACATGTGGTATATGTGTGTGTGCATGTGTTCATTTGGGTGGGTGGGTGTGTGTGTGTGTGTGTTCATTTGGGTGTGTGTGGGCGTGTGTGTGTATGTATGCGTGTGTGTGTGTTTGTGGGTGTGCGTTCGTTTGGGTGGGTGTGTGTGTGTGTGTTTGTGTGTGCGTGCGTGTGTGTGTGTGTGTGTGTGGGCGTGCATGTGTGCATGAGTATGTGCATAGGCATTGTGGTGGCTGGGTTTCTGACATGCATCCTGTATATCAAGGCCAAGTCGAAGAGCTTGTGTGAATACATTGATGGTGATGTGTAGTGTGGTTAGACACCTTGCCTCCTCTTTGTGTTAGTGTGTGCGTGTGTGTGCGTGAACGTATATTCATGTATGCGGGGAAACACGCAACATAGACAGTGAGAGGGGTAGGATAGGTAGGGGCCGCGTAAAACAAGCTTCTTTCTCATCTCTCTCATTACCTTATCTGATTTATAGAAGGGGAGAGAGAGAGAACACAGTGATAGCGGAAGGGAGTTAGCAGTAAACATTGAGAAGCAGGTAACCGCGTATGCACCTGGTATACCTCACCGCAAACGACTTCAAACAGTCAGAGGCACCTTCGCAGCACCTTAACTATTTCACAGCTATCCACGGCAGGCAGCATTCAAGGAACAGCGCCAACAATGAACGCCTCGATGCCTTAATCAGTTAAGGCAGGGCCACAGCAAAACTTCTTTGCCAGACACTCCCTAACTAACTATCCGACAGGCCTATACACAGCCCAGCGCTACACAGTCCAGCCTTGCACAGTCCAGACCTGCACAGTCCTGACCTGCACAGTCCAGATCTGCACAGTCCAGACCTACACAGTCCAGAACTGCACAGCATCCAGCCCTACACAGTCCATCCAGCCCTACACAGCCCAGCCCTACACAGTCCAGCCCTACACAGCCAAGCCCTACACAGCCCAGCGCTACACAGTCCAGCCCTGCACAGTCCAGACCTGCACAGTCCAGACCTGCACAGTCCAGACCTACACAGTCCAGACCTGCACAGTCCAGACCTACACAGTCCAGCCCTGCACAGTCCAGCCCTACACAGTCCATCCAGCCCTACACAGTCCAACCCAGCCCTACACAGCCCAACCCTACACAGTCCAGCCCTACACAGTCCAGCCCTACAAATTACAGCCCTGGAGAGTCCAGCCCTATATAGTCCAGGCCTGCACAGTCCAGCGATACACAGTCCAGCCCTGCACAGACCAGCCCTGCACAGTCCAGACCTACACAGTCCAGCCCTGCACAGTCCAGCCCTACACAGCCCAGACCTAAAAAGTCCAGCCCTGCACAGCCCAGCGCTGCACAGTCCAGCCCTGCACAGTCCAGACCTACACAGTCCAGCCCTGCACAGTCCAGCCCTGCACAGTCCAGCCCTACACAGTCCAGACCTACACAGCCCAGCGCTACACAGTCCAGCCCTGCATAGTCCAGACCTACACAGTCCAGCCCTACACAGTCCAGACCTACACAGTCCAGCCCTGCACAGTCTAGCCTAAGGAGTCCAGCCCTACACAGCCCAGCCCTACACAGCACAGCCCTACACATTCCAGTCTAGCCCTACACAGTCCAGCCCTACACAGCCCAGCCCTACACAGCACAGCCCTACACAATCCAGTCCAGCCCTACACAGTCCAGCCCTACACAGCCCAGCCCTACACAGTCCAGCCCTAAGGAGTCTAGCCCTACACAGTTTAGCCCTACACAGTCCAGACCTAAGGAGTCCAGCCCTAAGGAGTCCAGCCCTACACAGTCCTGCCCTACACAGCCCAACCCTACACAGTCCAGCCCTAAGGAGTCCAGCCCTACACAGTCCAGCCCTACACAGTCCAGCCCTACACGGCCCAGCCATACACAGGCCAGCCCGACACAGCCCAGCCCGACACAGCCCTGCACAGCCCAGCCCTACACAGTCCAGTCCTGCACAGCCCAGCCATACACAGTCCAGCCCTACACAGCCCTGCACTGCCCAGCCCTACACAGCCCTGCACAGTCCAGTCCTGCACAGTCCAGTCCTGCACAGTCCAGACCTACACAGTCCAGCCCTGCACAGTCCAGCCTAAGGAGTCCAGCCCTACACAGCCCAGCCCTACACAGCCCTACACAGTCCAGTCCAGCCCTACACAGCCCAGCCCTACACAGCCCAGCCCTACACAGTTCAGACCTAAGGAGTCCAGCCCTACACAGTCCAGCCCTACACAGTCCAGCTCTAAGGAGTTGAGCCCTAAGGAGTCCAGCCCTACACAGTCCCTAAGGGGTCCAGCCCTACACAGTCCAGCCCTACACAGTCCAGTCCTAAGGGGTCCAGCCCTACACAGTCTAGCCCTACACAGTCCAGACCTACAAGGCCCAGCTATACACAGTCCAGCCCTACACAGCCCAGCCCGACACAGCCCTGCACGGCCCAGCCCTACACGGTCCAGTCCTGCACGGCCCAGCCCTACACGGTCCAGTCCTGCACAGCCCAGCCATACACAGCCCTGCACAGCCCAGCCCTACACAGTCCAGTCCTGCACAGTCCAGCCCGACACAGTCCCGACACAGTCCAGTCCTGCACAGCCCAGCCCAGCCATACACAGTCCAGCCCTGCACAGTCCAGTCCTGCACAGCCCAGCCATACACAGTCCAGCCCTACACATTCCAGTCCTGCACAGGCCAGCCCAGCCATACACAGTCCAGCCCTACACAGTCCAGCCCTGCACAGTCCAGCGCTACACAGTCCAGCCCTGCACAGTCCAGACCTACACAGTCCAGCCCTGCAAATTACAGCCCTGGAGAGTTCAGCCCTGTATAGTCCAGACATACACAGTCCAGCGCTACACAGTCGAGCCCTGCACAGTCCAGACCTACACAGTCCAGCCCTGCACAGCCCAGCCCAGCGCTGCACAGTCCAGCCCTGCACAGTCCAGACCTACACAGTCCAGCCCTGCACAGTCCAGCCCGGCACAGCCCAGCCCAGCGCTAGACAGCCAGGCCCTGCACAGTCCAGCCCTGCACAGTCCAGCCCTGCACAGTCCAGCCCTGCACAGCCCAGCGCTACACAGTCCAGTCCTGCACAGTCCAGACCTACACAGCCCAGCCCTACACAGTCCAGACCTACACAGCCCAGCCCTACACAGCCCAGCCCTGCACAGCCCAGCCCTACACAGCCCAGCCCTACACAGTCCAGACTTACACAGTCCAACCCTACACAGTCCAGACCTACAGAGCCCAGCCCTACACAGCCCAGCCCTACACAGTCCAGCCCTACACAGTCCAGCCCTACACATTCCAGCCCTGCACAGTCCAGACCTACACAGTCCAGACCTACACAGTCCAGCCCTGCACAGTCCAGCCTAAGGAGTCCAGCCCTACACAGCCCAGCCCTACACAGCACAGCCCTACACATTCCAGTCTAGCCCTACACAGTCCAGCCCTACACAGCCCAGCCCTACACAGCACAGCCCTACACAATCCAGTCCAGCCCTACACAGTCCAGCCCTACACAGTCCAGCCCTACACAGCCCAGCCCTACACAGTCCAGCCCTACACAGTCCTGCCCTACACAGCCCAACCCTACACAGTCCAGCCCTAAGGAGTCCAGCCCTACACAGTCCAGCCCTACACAGTCCAGCCCTACACGGCCCAGCCATACACAGGCCAGCCCGACACAGCCCAGCCCGACACAGCCCTGCACAGCCCAGCCCTACACAGTCCAGTCCTGCACAGCCCAGCCATACACAGTCCAGCCCTACACAGCCCTGCACTGCCCAGCCCTACACAGCCCTGCACAGTCCAGTCCTGCACAGTCCAGTCCTGCACAGTCCAGCCCTACACAGTCCAGCCCTGCACAGTCCAGCCTAAGGAGTCCAGCTCTACACAGCCCAGCCCTACACAGCCCTACACAGTCCAGTCCAGCCCTACACAGCCCAGCCCTACACAGCCCAACCCTACACAGTTCAGACCTAAGGAGTCTAGCCCTACACAGTCCAGCCCTACACAGTCCAGCTCTAAGGAGTTGAGCCCTAAGGAGTCCAGCCCTACACAGTCCAGCCCTAAGGGGTCCAGCCCTACACAGTCCAGCCCTACACAGTCCAGTCCTAAGGGGTCCAGCCCTACACAGTCTAGCCCTACACAGTCCAGACCTACAAGGCCCAGCTATACACAGTCCAGCCCTACACAGCCCAGCCCGACACAGCCCTACACAGCCCAGCACAGCCCAGCCCTACACAGTCCAGTCCTGCACAGTCCAGCCCTACACAGTCCAGTCCTGCACAGTCCAGCCCGACACAGTCCCGACACAGTCCAGTCCTGCACAGCCCAGCCATACACAGTCCAGCCATACACAGCCCAGCCCTACACAGTCCAGTCCTGCACAGCCCAGCCCAGCCATACACAGTCCAGCCCTGCACAGTCCAGTCCTGCACAGCCCAGCCATACACAGTCCAGCCCTACACAGTCCAGTCCTGCACAGGCCAGCCCAGCCATACACAGTCCAGCCCTACACAGTCCAGCCCTGCACAGTCCAGCCCTGCACAGCCCAGCCCTACACAGTCCAGCCCTACACAGCTCAGCCATACACAGTCCAGCCCTACACAGCCCAGCCTAACGCCTCTCTCTGGCCACTCACACTCTCTCATACATCAAACATTTGATTCTGTGAGTCTCTGTGTCAGAATATTTTGTCTCCGTCTTTTTCCTATCCAAAGATGAAAAAAGAAGGTTTAGTCCGTGGATTTAACTGATGTTAACTGAGGTAGCAGCAGAATGAAGAGATGAGAAAACAGCCCTTGCCTTAATTGTCTAAGAAAAGTGAGGAGAGAGGAAACCCTAACTTAATGAGGTCTATAATCAATAGCCTAACTGTTAAATGTGCCTGGCTTTGAAAATCATCCATATATATCTAAGTATGTGGACATCCCTTCAAATGAGTGGATTTGGCTATTTTAGCCACACCATTGCTGACAGGTGTATCAAATCCCACAGCCATGCAATCTCTATAGCTTGCAACACTTACTGCTGGTTGCAACACTCACTACCGAGTTCCAAACTGACTCTGGAAGCAACGTTAGCAAAATTACTGTTCGTCGTGAGCATCATGAAATGGGTTTCCATGGCCGAGCAGCCGCACACAAGCCTGAGATCACTATGCGCAATGCCAAGTGTTGGCTGGAGTGGTGTAAAGCTCACGGCCATTGAACTGGAGCAGTGGAAACACGTTATCTAGAGTGATGAATCACGCTTCGCCATCTGGCTGCTAAATGACAGAAATGTCATCAAACAGTGTGCTTAAAGCATCAGACAAGCTCAGTGAATATAGTTGATTTGATTAAAAAACATTTATGTTTGTCCAAAGAACAGATAGCCCTAATATACACAGGGTAGCAGTACAGAGTCGATGTGCAGGGGCTCCTCGCACTCTACCTCTTTCTCTGCCTCTTTAGTTGACATGGTTGCCACCATTTCCTCGACGTCCTCTTCCTCCTTCAGAGTAGTACATCAGCTGTACCTTCTTCGGTGTCTTTCCAGGGGTACGAGGTAATTGAGGTAGATATGTACATATAACTAGGAATAAAGACACTCGGAAACAGGATAGATCATTAACAGTAGCAGCAGCGTATGTGATGAGTCAAAAAAAGTTTGTGAAAAGGGGTCAATGCAGATAGTTAAATAGTTAACCAAAGTATTTAGCAGTCATATGGCTTGGGATTAGAAGCTGTTCAAGGTCCTGTTGGTTCCAGACTTTGTTCATCGGCACTGCTTGCCATGCGGTAGCAGGGAGAACAGTCTACTACTTGGTGGCTGGAGTCTTTGACAATTTTTTTGTGCTTTCCTTTGACACCGCCTGGTATAGAGGTCTTGGATGAAAGCGAGGGCCCATGTAAAATATTTTCAACCTCTTGAGGGGGAAAGAGGCATTGTCTTGGCCTCTTCACAACTGTGCTGGTGTGTGTGGACCAAGATAGATTCTTAGTGATGCGGACACCGATGAACTTGAAGCACTCAACTCGCTCCACTACAGCCCCGTCGATGTAAATGGGGGTGTGCTCGGCCCTCTGTTTCCTATAGTCCACAATCAACTATTTTGTCTTGCTGAAGTTGAGGGAGTGGTTGTTGTCAAGTCCAATCCAATATATTTAGAAAACCCCTTTTTACATCAGCAGATGTCACAAAGTGCTTACACATAAATCCAGCCCCAAACCCCAAAACAGCAAACTATGCAGATGTAGAATCACACTGCCAGGTCTCCTGACCTCCTCCGTGTAGGCCGTCTCATCGTCGTCGGTGAACAGGCCAACCACCGTTGTGTTGTCAGCCAACTTAATAATAGTGTTGGAGTCGTGCTTGGCCACGCAGTCGTGGGTGAACAGGGAGTAGAGGAGGGGACTAAGCACGCACCCCTGGAGGGCCCCTACCCTTACCACCTGGGGCGGCCCGTCAGGAAGTCCAGGATCCAGTTGAAGAGGGAGGAGTTTAGTCCCAGGGTCCTTAGCTTAGTGATGTGCTTGGAGGGGACTATGGTGTTGAACACTGAGCTGTAGTCTATAAACAGCATTCTCACATAGGTGATCCTCTTGTCCAAGTGGGCAGTGTAGAGTGCAATACAGAGTTGCTTCGTCTGTGGTTCTGTTGGGGCGGTATGCGAATTGGAGTGGATCCAGGATGTCTGGGATGATGGTATTGATGTATTGGTATTGAGACATGGCCAGCCTTTCAAAGCATTTCATGGCTACAGAAGTGAGTGCTATGGGGCAATAGTCATTTAGACAGGTCACCTTGACGTTCTTGGGCACAGCGTCTATTTTGGTCTGCTTGAAACATGTTAAAGACACGACGGATGTTTCAAACGCACTGGGAGAGCGTGTTTACAGTGTCTTAGCTGTCACTGATCTGTCATTGATCCACTGATATTCATCTGTGAATCTCCCCCTCCCAGTTTCTAAATCAGTGAGGATCCTCCTCTCTGAGGAGCAGCAGATGCCCCGGTGACTAAGAGAAAGAGCACTCTGTTGTGTTCCTGGAGGCTTCGGCCGCTCACTGCAGTTGGTTGTCTTTTCTGAATGGGAGCACAGACAGTGAACGGTCTTTATCAAGTCAATGTGACTGGGAGCACAGAAGTCAGCTGCGTCCCAAATGGCAACCTATTCCCCACATAGGGTGCCATTTGGGATGCACAGACGACTCCCCAGCGTTTTACGCTCCCACTTGCTTCATCTCCTTTCCAGAACGTGTCCAACCCGGGAGATTTACAGCAGCTAGTCGTATTAGAATGAAATCATTGTGACTGGGGACCCAGAGCCCCCTCTCTGCGGTCCAAGTCTCAAAGGGACGCCATCGTCTCCCTCCTCCTCCCATCCATACTGGGGGGGGGGGGGGGGGGGGGGGGGGGGGGGGGGGGGTAGAAAGGGGGGGGGGGGGGGGGGGGGGGGGGGTAGAAAGAGGGCTCCAAGTTAATGTGTCGAATTAGACGTTACCACTTTGTCTTCATTAAAAGCAGAGAGCTATCCCAGCTCAAGTAGATTTCCCTCCTCATTAATTCAAGCCAACCCAGGGAATACTGTTTTCAATTATACATTCATTAACAAAACATTATGTCAATGTGATACATTTTTGATGAGGGGAAACAAGGGAGATGACTGTTGATGTTTTTTAGGTTAATTTCACCACAGGGAAGGAAGAAAGTCCCCGAAAGTCCCTTATGCCCGTAGTACGCTCTGCTTCTAATGCAAAGTTTAGAAGTGGATATGATATGTATAGGGTGCGTAATGTTATTTAACTTAAGTGATATAATAAGCTCATGTTCATTATTAGCACTTAAACAGCCTGTGATAACTTTTGTAGTGTTTGTTTCAGGCCTTATTTTCTTTGATCCTGGGTTAGTTATTTCGCCACCTTACCAGAGAGAGCTGCCTTCGAGGGAATTGCTTGGGCGACATGGAGGAGGGCACAATCAAAGTCATGCCGTCAAACACAGCACGTTTCAAACGGATTGAGATGGATGAGAAAAATATCGCAAGACTCACTGATCCACGGCTGCTGTGTAACAGTATTGTGCGGAATGTGCACGCAGCATAGGGCTGCGTCCCAAATGGCACCCTATTCCAGGTGCACTACTTTTTGACCAGGGCCCCATAGGGTGCCATTTAGGACCTGGGCAATGTCCTTCCTGCTAGCTACCATGTGATGACGTGCATGAAGGATTTTCCTCTATAGGACATGTTTTTATGTGATCGTGATCTCTGGTCTTTGTATTGCCCAGTGAACGTTACCTTTCGAATGTACAGAATACTGCGCCTGTCTAGGCGTTGCGGCTTGGAAGTTGTGTTAAGATTCCGTCTAGATGGTTTTGCCTGCAGCTTGTCTGTGTGCCTCGCTCGTCTCATCGTTTACAGTGGCGTGAGGTTAAACCTGTTGTGGTTCACCATGGAAAATAAAGGGTCTGTCACTGTGTGTCAAGTGAGCAACACAAACACAGCAGTTCGTCGACTGGGCACAGTGCGCCGGAAACCTTTCCACGGTCCGATCCGCTCTTGGCCTCAGCCCTTGCTACTGCGGCTGTCACAAATGGAGCAAAATGTGCAAATACCTATTTTATTTGACCTTGACAGGTGGCTATGTTATTTTGAAACCGGTTGTCAGGTACTTTATCCTATCTTCAACCTTGCTCTTTGTTGTACGTCCATCCCAGCACCTATGGCCCCTCAGCTCTGAATGAAGAAGTGAGTTAAATGCAGTGGATTAAAAAATGCTCCCTTCCCCAGAAGGGACAGCGCTAACTCCATGTATAAGAAGGTAACAATGTCAGATGTTAGCATTGTGTGCTGTGGTCATGGTTTGTTTTGTTTTGCAGCAGTGGGGGGTCTTCAGTTGCGTAATGGATCAGGTGACGTGAGTGAGTGATGGGTCTGTGTTAGCCGTCAGCACCATCCCCACTCCCCAGCAGCCTCCCTCCCAGCATATCCCAACTCCCAGGCGCAGTAGCAGGGAGGGAAGCCTGCCTGGAAGGAGTGGGCTCGGCCGGCGCTGTAAAGGCAAACACACCCATCTTTTCCATGTTGCTATTGGAGCGTGATGAAACAAGGCCGATGGACTTATCTCGGCTGCATCTGAGGACCACACTGTGGCCTTAAAGCTGACAAGCTGCTCCTGGTTAGCGTCTTGGCTCCGACGAGCCCCACGCTAGAAGACGAGAGTCAGGGAGCAATTATGGGATGCAGCAGAGGCAGGGAGGCAGTGCTACAGGTCCCAGGCAGGGAGGCAGCGCTGCAGGTCCCAGGCAGGGAGGCAGCGCTGCAGGTCCCAGGCAGGGAGGCAGCGCTGCAGGTCCCAGGCAGGGAGGCAGCGCTGCAGGTCCCAGGCAGGGAGGCAGCGCTGCAGGTCCCAGGCAGGGAGGCAGCGCTGCAGGTCCCAGGCAGGGAGGCAGCGCTGCAGGTCCCAGGCAGGGACCATTTACATTTACAAATCTTCTGCAAAAATTAATCTGACTTTAGGACAAATAAGGTCCATTGTTTTAGCGGGGATGGAGGGAGAGTACAGAGTCGTCCTAGACCATGTTCAAACAGGCCCTCCCAGCAACTTTTTGAGAGAGAGAGAGAGAGAGAGAGAGAGCGAGCCCTGCATGGCACTTTATTTTGGGGTGAAAATTACACAGTGAGAAGGCTTACTATGTTATTTGTACTGATTATCGATCGCTCAATGCCACCCTTTTGCTCGGCAGCTTGGCAGTGTCCCGAGAACCGCTGGCAACCTTGTTCTCTAGGGAGGGTAGTGTCCCAGCCAAGCGGCCCTGGGCCTGGAGGAGTGTAACCCAGTGATGACAGTGGTTCTCTGTGATGCTGGACCACAGGGGGGCCCCCTGGGGCTGGGAGTGCTGCTCTGTGGTTTTGCCCTCGTTGGGTTGGCTCACTGCCGACGGAGCTCTGCCGACTCCTGGAAGACCGACGGCTCATGGAGAAGCTGACTCTGCTTTTAGAAGTGGCCAGTCAGAAAGGCGGGGCACTAAATAGGGAATAGGGTGCCATTTGGGATGCACCCGGTGCAAGTCACTCCTGCTACACAGAACTCAGGGGAGAAGCTGCCCTTTCTGCCTTCACTCACTGGACCAGCCTGAGGTTTCCACCTCGCACAGCCGTGATGAGCAAAGTTCCTGAGCTGCTCACAAGCAAAACGCTGCCCATCTAACTGTCTCGTCTAAAAGGTCTTAGCAGCTGTCATTAAGGGTTAAAGACAGACATGCTGGGGATGGGGATGACTCTCCCCTGTAGGTCTTTGCGTCTCCAGTGCCCCTGGATATAAGGGAGAGCTTGAACATCTCCTGAAGATTAAAGGCACACAGAGATGGAGTGACACGAGCTAATAGTGTACAAAGGCAGGCAAATGCAAAGGCTTTAATTGACGTGTGTGTGTGTGTGGGGACAGACACACACTCACACATTGACCCTCGTGACGAGCAGCGCGCCCTCAAAAGGATCTGTGTGTCCGGTTGGTGTGTCTCAGTGCCATTGATCTCTTTAATCAATTGATCTGGCTCTCGTTCGCCACTCAAAATGCATTAAGGTGCCACTCCATGCACCTTTATAGCTCCGTTTGGTTGGTGGCCTTTTTTTATGCTATTATTTGGTATAAACATAATGAGGGTTTTCCGAGGGCTCATAGAGTACTTGCATTGTGTGGATTTTCTTAGTGATCCACCGATATGCCATTTTTGGCCGATACCGAAATCTGATATTTTCCTTTCCAAAAAAATGATACCGATAACCGATGTTTAACATTTTAGCAGGCTTTTAAGCATTCTAGTACAGTTAAATAGTTAACACACACACATGGACACAGTGGTCTAAGGCACTACATCTCAGTGCAAGAGGCATCACTACAGTCCCTGGTTCGAATCCTGGCTGTATCACATCCGGTCGTGATTGGGAGTCCCATAGGGCAGCTCACAATTGGCCCAGCGTCGTCCGGGTTTGCCGGGGTAGGCCGTCATTGTAAATAAGAATTTGTTCTTAACTGACTTGGCCAGGTACATAAAGGTTACACACACACACTGGCCAAAAAGTTATTTTGTTGGCATTTACGCATGTCCCCATTACCAGTAAAACATCATCAAAACCTATTTCTTTCACCTACTTGCTGTGCTGTTTTCGTTGTTCTTTTGTTCAGTTGTTTCTTTTTCAACCAAGATTGCATCATACTGTACATGTCATGTAAAGTTTCAGCTCTGTCTGTCCGTGGCCTCATCCTCGGTGCGCACTGTCACTGTGTCCGTTTCCATCTTGTCCAGCTGTGTATGTAACATTTCATGTAAACCCTGTTTCTTGTCTGCATCAAAGTAGCAATCCTTGTACATAGCATCGAGCATGGTGGTAAAGAGAGAATGCCACCAAATCGCTTGTTCACAACCTATGTGGGCAGTTTTGCTGCCGGGGCAAACTGTTGTCAAGGGCAACTGTTTCATTCGCAAATGTGGGCCAGTAACAACATCCACCTCATCGGGAAAAGGGGCCATCTTCACTCCATAGAAACCAGTCAGCACTAACGTTGCACACTAGCTGCTAGCTAACTGTTTAGCTTAACATTGACAAAGTCAGAATAGGCATGTGCACTCCACTGTCATGTGACAGAATCTGTAGCATTAGAATTAGGAATTAGAATATGAATACTACACTGTACAAAAATATAAATGCAACATGTAAAGTGTTTGTCCCATGTTTCGTGAGCTGAAAATAAATATCCCAAAAATGTTCCATACACACATAAAGCTTATCTCAAATGTTGTCCACATTTGTTTACATCCCTGTCAGTTTTGTTGAGCAGGCGTTTCAATGTCATGACAGAGGGTCTCACGTCTGCTGCAGGCGCAGTCGATGAGCTTATTTCTCGAGTCAGTTGTTTCGAATGGTGCTAGCTGGTGTGATCATGTTTCCAAGTTTCAAACATGTTCTCAAATGCCATTAAAATGGCAGCAGCGGTATGACAACTAGCGTATTCATGAGCATGCAATCCGACTTTCCTCAGTACGAAACCCTTGATGACCCACTGTGCTGTCAGACTCACCATGCACATGGGGCTGATATCGCTGATCCAAATGTCAGTCGTGAAGCTAATAGCAGTGACGATGTTACTGTGTTACTCCACTAGGGCAGCTTATGAAAAATAGTATTTAAAAAAAAAGTCAAAGTGTACTGGTGCTCGACCAGTTGGCGAAAGCCAACATCACCTACGACAGAGAACGGTTGATTGTCAAGGGCAATGAATTCCATTATCTTGCCGTTAATGGATTTCGCCTTTGAGTTGTCTCGCTGACATTTCCTTATTCTTTCAAATGACTGCTGAAATGACTTGTTGACTGCTCAATCCACACAGCAGACATTGTGGACTAGGTTAGGAATGCTGTGTTGCACGTGTAGCGCAAAATTGTAGGCAGCGTCATTACGTCATGTACCTACGTTGTGTACAAAGATGTTCTCATCTTTCTGTGCTATATAGCCAGGCACGTCAGCTTTGACTTCGATTTTGCACATCGGCGTTAAACTAGATATTGGCATTTTTAGCTAATATCGGCCGTTCTGACATGTTCACCGATATATCGTGCATCCCTAGATTTTCTATTACAAATTAGATTTTGTAATAAGAATGTTTGGTTATGAGACGTGGTGAAGAAGAAAAATAGGCTAGTTGATTTTGAATCCTGCCTTCTTCATAGACCATAGACTGTAGATGTTGACAACCTGTTGTTTATTCATTTTGTATTTTCTGCTGCAACTAACTTTTATGGTGCGTGAAATACATTTTGTAGATGTAGTGACGAAAACGAGAGACGACATTGTTTGCATGCGAAGCCAAATGACTGGCTCATGTGCTCACTGGATAGAACAGAGACATCAAATTACAAGGAGACGTATGAACTAAGAATGTATTATTTGTGTGTCGTGTCACCTCTACTTTGTGTGTGGTCGGGCTCTTCTCTGTGTTGCTCTGAGGTCTGCTCAATCTCATCACAGTTGTTGCGTTGTGTGAAACACCAAGAACAGAACGGTCTTTACCAAATCCCTTGATAATATGGGCTGTTTGATGTCACAGTCTGGAATTTCAAGAGATAATATATTTTTTTCACAATGAAGATCTCATATACTCGAAGGCCTGGCTGTGTCGTGTCATTCTCACACACCGTGTCTTTTCTCCTATATTGTGCTGGCTACAGCTCGTGTCGCATCCCTGGAAGAGCGATTGTCTGAATGGCCTCGGTCGGTTTCCTTGGTCTTCACTTCTGCCCCATGTCTTCACTTAACTGAATACATGAAGGTGGGGATGCTCATCTGACAGATCTCAAAGTTTTTTTTAAATTTTTTTTATGGTGCCCACTGCAATTGTTTAGGGGCTTTCCCTGCACTCAACATAGCTCCCAAATCCAAACTGACATTAGTTATCTTAGCACGAAAGACACTCTACACTGTTGCGAAACTCTCCGTCCCTTGAAGGAAAACCGTTGAAATACTGTAAGCATGCATCACTTTGACAAACTTGTCATAAATACTCACCACAATATTCCTCGTCTGGAGTGATGTCAGGCGATGGTATTTTTTAAAATATGAAAAGCCATTGGTAAAATGGGAACAGCATGTCGGTCCCAGCTAGGGGAGTTCTGGCTTGCAAATATACAAGCGATTCCAAAATATTATTTCATAGACAGAACCCACAGGACAAGGCTCCTTCGAGCCGTCTTCTTCTTGGTTGAGTTCCAATGATATCTGTGGCCACATCAGAGCGTTGGGCCCTGTGATATCTGAGCCTGGTGGCTTAAATTGGAATGGCTGCTGGACTTAAAGCCTACCATGAGGTCCAGCTCTGGGAGACTGGTCAATGATGTAACGCTCATTCAATAACAAACCATTAGCCTTCCCAGGCAGGCACACAACGTATTTTTTAACGGTCCCGTTTCCACGGGGGGGGGACGGACTCTTTCCTTTCTTTCTCTCTCTCTCTCTCTCTCTCTTTCTTTCCATCTCACTCTCTGTCTTTCTTGACTCTCGTCACCGTTCTCCCCTCACTCAAAGGCTTGAACAAACAAACAAACAGCGGGGGGTTTGAGTCTCAAATCTATAATTCAAACCAGTCAACTACTGTGAGGATGTTTCCGAGCAAACCGTCAAGATGCCTCTCGGGATTTGAGTTCAAATCAAGGAACGGCATGTTCAAAACTTTTTAGGGTTTCCCTATAAGTTTGAAACCTTCAATCAATGTGTATGTAATTCATCACGCATCAACTATAGGGTTTGATTATATATGTAAGCAGAGGTTTAGTGTTATTTTTTTTAGGTGAGGGAGCGCAACAAAAATAATGAATGATGTCATAATTTCTCAATCAAGGTTTGTACCGACCGACTATTGAATATCATTATAGAATATGCATGAAATGCATCCCCGAATTGCAAAGTCTACCTATGCCCACACATACTGTCTTAAGAAAAAAACTGATATTTTTAATACCCTCAAACACAAAGTTAAAAAATAGGCCATCATCACTGTCAATAAATCTGGACGTTTTTCCGGTGAAATGTCCAAACTGCTTGCCAATCATTTGATTTGAATCAGTTTCATGGGAATATGCATTGAGCTCTTCTTGAATGACTGTTTTGTGAGTGATATAAAGCAGATGGTGTTAATTAACAAACTACAAGCCTTTCTTGTACTCCCATTTTGTTTCAATCAAAGCATATATCCTGCCTAGCGGCGCACACTGTTGAGTTTTGGCCGCATGACGAATTTCTGGGGACTATTCAGTTTATGTTAAGAATTAACTGAGGTGTTTTTGGTGTGACATATTATAGGCCTGCTATGCTACAGGATATGCTGTTATATTCCATTCTGTTATGTAAAATACAAATGAATCATTATGTGATCTTGCGAGACTTTGATTCAGCTTTGATCTAACTTTACTCAACGAGCACCATTGTGAGAAGTGATAGTCTTCTATTTGTAATAATAATAGATGTAAGTGATGAGTAGGACTGTTAGGGGCGTAGGGAACAGATCTTGATGATGAGGGTTATTTTAAGCAATTTGCGGTGCTGAAAGTACAGCACCGTAACCAAGTGGTCACATATCGTTCTGGGTTCCACTGCGCAAGAGGAAGTTTTATGAACGTCAAGGCAGACACGCGGTGAATTTGGATCCTAGATCCTAGATCTCGTTGGTGTGATGATAAGGTTCATGCGGAGGATCAGTTTGTCTGCGTACGCAATAGAGGCGGTACGTTTCTGTCAGCTAAGCACTCGGACAGTAGGGCGAGTTCAAGTGCGTCGTAGGCCTACTTAAGCCCCAAGTCCATAACAAGCTGTTTTGAGGACATCCGTTTCAGCAACCCCTGAAGTTTTCTGTCAGTGGCAGTTCCTGTTATGTCAGATTTGGACCGCTCAAAGGGCCTCTGCACACACCTACAGTTATTCAGAATTTGCGCCCCTGCCAGAGAGAGAAGACAGGGAAGAAACCACCAATTACCTACCTATAGGCTGCTATAGCCTATATTTTTATTGAGTTTGTCATTCTATCGTTTTCATGGAATTTTAGTGGTAATTAAATAGCATTTATTTAGAATTTATCCAAATGAATTTTCCAGAAATATTTTGACCTTGAATATTTAGCATTCTCAAATTGAAAAAAGGGAGGGAACGGCATGCGGCAACATCCCTGTTGGTACGGCCACTAATAGATTGTGGTGGACAGGGTGGCAGCAGTCTAAGCCACTGCATCGCAGTGCTAGAGGCGTCACTACAGTCCCGGGTTCGATCCCAGGCTGTATCACAACTGACCACGATCGGCAGTCCCATAGGGCGGCGCACAATTGACCCCAGTTTAGGGGAGGGTTTGGCCGGTGTAGGCCATCATTGTAAATAAGACTTTGTTCTTAACTGACCTGTCTAGTTCAATCAAATAAAATAAATAGATATGTCCATGTTCTAACTTCAGTTGAATCAAGGGGCTTAGGATGTGTCTCAACAGGGGGTTTCCTCACAGGCTTAAGTTGATGTTTAATTAAGTTACATTAAGCTAAGACGTAGCAGAACACACACCATCCGCATCTCACCTCCTCTGTCTGTCCGGCAGCAGCAGATCTGCCTCAGAGCAGTGCAGTGCCGGATGAAGGGGTTTGGCTCTCACTCTCACACACACACATGGCTGAGAGGAGTGAGCCGGCACAGATTTCCACAGAGCAGGGCCTCGCAGCCTACCTGCGGACGGCGCACACCGTGCAGGGACGGTAACCATGGGAACGGTATGCCTTGTTCCAGGCGGCCGTAGAGAGGGCCCAGCCCAGCAGGTGGGCTCTGAGAAACGAGAGAGAGGAGCAGCTCGGGGCTGTGTGGAATAGGGTAGGAGGGAGGGAAGAGGAGGAAGGAGAAGGGGAGGGCATATCCACTGGAATCACTTCAGCCACAGGGGCAAAGAGAATTAATCAGACAGAATAAATTATGACATGAAAGAAGATCATCCACCCCCCTTCTCTGTGCATGCATTAAGCAGCCATGTTTCCCTAATCCCCACTATTTACTACTGCATCTAACTCTGGATGGATAGGGATGATGCATGCGGTTTTGGATAGATAGAGGATTTAGGTGTGTATGACTGTTTGTGCTGGTTTTGAATGGATTGATCCATTTCTCCTGTGTTGAGTTTAACAATAGCCATCGAACTGAGCAGATGGAAAGCAGAATCAGGGACAGCGTAGACTTCATCTGTGTCATGTCAGTGTCAATGGCTAATCAGCACGAGTTTGTTGTGCTTTGAAGAACAGGGAGTTCAGGGCCTAGTAAGACAGCTAGACAGACAGTGTTCACCTTCCTCAACAATAGGTGCAGGGTGTTGAGGGCTACACTGTAGTAAGTCAATGGAGTCTATCGATAAGAAAGATGTTTTGTATGGTTTATAAACGATTTAAATAAAATATATTTTTTTTAAAGACAGAAAGAAAGATCTCTCCAGATCTTTCAGACCGATGCTGGAGCAATGTTCTGATTGGTCAGTTGCCTCACGCCTGTTTTGTCCACCATTGATTTGTTCATCTCCACTGGGTAGATGTTAGGCTGGGGAGAACATTCCCCTCCTCCTTCCTTCAATTCCTCTACCATCCTCCCCTCGGGGGGGAAGAGGGTCATCTCTAAGGTCAAAGTAGAGGGAAAGCTCTCTCAGACGCAATAGATAGATAGATATCAAAGGCATTGTCTACGTCCCATATGCCACCCTATTCCCTTTATAGTGCCATTGGGTTATTCATTAGCATGGCTTTGTTTGTAAACACGGGAAAGCAGAATTGACCATTTACACTTCATAGACTGATTCATGGCACGGGAACTTGTGGTGATGTTTACACAATTTCAGATGTCTGAACTGAAAGTGACCTCTTGGACTGAAACAGTTACCACTTCCATACGGAACACAGGGCTGCCATTTTTATTTGCAATTTTCCATACGCACACACACACACACACACACACACACACACACTGTTAACAGATATTAGTGGTCTACATGTGTAGTATACATGCATGTTTTCTATCCAAATGTAGTCCATAGCTCAGAGTGTCATTGAAGCACCCCCCCCCCCCCCCCCCCCCCCCCTTCAGAGACTCTCCTCTCTTCTCCCAGTCCTTTGACGTTCCCACCATTTAACCCATAAGAGTCTGAGCCCTCTGTCTATGCTGGGGGAGGGGGGGTTCTGCTAAAGCTTAATTGTTTTAAGAAGGTCATACCAAGGATCATTTTTCTATTTGATTTTGAATTTTAAGACCCCTTGAAGTATGAAAAGTAGTATACTGCTATTAGCCCATACAAACACATTGAATTACAGATTCACTACATGGAACAACAGATAGCCCCCCCCCCCTACCCCCCCCCCCCCCCCAAAAAAAAAAAAAAAAACATAAAACGGAAGTTTCTTCTGAAGTGTCTGTTCTATGTCTGAGAGATAAACTACACAACCAAAAGTATGTGGACACCTGCTTGTTGAACATCTCATTCCAAAATCATGGGCATTAATATGGAGTCGGTCCCCCTTTTGCTGCTGTAACAGCCTCCACTCATCTGGGAAGGCTTTCCACTAGATGTTGGAACATTGTTGCTGGGTGTCACGTTCTGACCTTTATTTCCTTTGTTTTGTCGTTATTTAGTATGGTCAGGGTGTGAGTTGGGGTGGGCAGTCTGTTTGTTTTTCTATGATTTTGGGATTTCTATGTTTCGGCCTAGTATGGTTCTCAATCAGAGGCAGGTGCCATTAGTTGTCTCTGATTGAGAATCATACTTAGGTAGCCTGGGTTTCACTGTTTGTTTGTGGGTGTTTGTTTCCGTGTCTGTTCGCCACACGGTACTGTTTCGGTTTTGTTCACGTTTATTGTTTTTGTATTAGTGTTCATGTTGAGTTTTTTATATTAAAGACATGGACACTTACCACGCCGCATCTTGGTCCGATCCTTGCTACACCTCCTCAGAAGAGGAGGAGGAAAACCTTTACACTGGGACTTGCTTCCATTCAGCCACAAGAGCATTAGTGAGGTCGAGCTCTGATGTTAGGAGATTAGGCCTGGCTCGCAGTCGGCGTGCCTGGCTCGCAGTCTGCGTTTCAATTCATCCCAAAGTTGTTCGATGGGGTTGAGGTCTGGGCTCTGTGCAGGCCAGTCAAGTTCTTCCACACCGATCTCGACAAACCATTTATGTATGGACCTCGCTTTGTGCGAGGAGGCATTGTCATGCTGAAACAGGAAAGGGGCTTCCCCAAAGTGTTGCCACGAAGTTGGAAGCACAGAATCGTGTAGAATGTCATTTTATGTTGTAGCGTTAAGATTTCCCTTTACTGGAACTAAGGGTCCTAGCCCAAACCATGAAAAAACATTATTTTTCCTCCACCAAACTTTACAGTTGGCACTATGCATTGGGGCAGGTAGCGTTCTACTGGCATCCGCCAAACCCAGATTCGTCTGTTGGATTGCCAGATGGTGAAGCTTGATTCATCACTCCAGAGAATGCTTTTCCACTGCTCCAAAGTCCAATGGCGGTGTGGTGATCTTACGCTTGTGTGCGGAAACCCTTTTCATGAAGCTCCAAACGAACAGTTCTTGTGCTGACTTCCAGAGGCAGTTTGGAACGGTAGTGTGTTGCAACCGAGGACAGACCATTTTTACACATCTAGCGTTTCAGCACTCAGCGTTCCTGTTCTGTGAGCATGTGTGGCATAACACTTTGCGGCTGAGCTGTTGTTTCTCCTAGACATTTTCGCTTCACAATAACAGCACTTACAGTTGCCCAGGGCAGCTATAGCAGGGCAGAAATTTGACGAACTGACTTGTTGGAAACGTGGCATCCTATGACGGTGTCATGTTGAAAGTCACTGAGCTCTTGAGTAAGGCCATTCTACTGCCAATGTTTGTCTATGAAGATTGCATGGCGGTGTGCTCGATTGTATACACCTGTCAGACTGAAATAGCCAAATTCACTAACTTGAAGGGGTGTCCACATACAGTACATTCTGAAAGTATTCAGACCCTTTTACTTTTTCCACATTTTGTAACATTACAGCCTTATTCTAACATATATTAAATTGTTTTTTTTCCACTCATCAATTTACACACAATACCCCATAATGATAAAGCAAAAATAGTTTTTTTTGCAAATGTAATTTTTTAAATAGTAACATAAGTTATTATTTACCATAAGTATTCAAACCCTTGACTCAGTACTTTGTTGAAGCACATTTGGCAGTGATCATAGCCTTGAATCTTCTTGGATATGACGCTACAAGCTTGGCACACCTGTATTTGGGGAATTTCTCCCATTATTCTCTACATATTTTCTCAAGCTCTGTCAGGTTGGATGGGGAGCATCTCCTGCATTGTCTTGGCTGTCTGCTTAGGGTCGTTGTCCTGTTGGAAGGTGAGCCTTCGTCCCAGTCTGAGGTCCTGAGCAGGTTTTCATCAAAGATGTCTCTGTACTTTGCTCCGTTAATCTTTCCCTCGATCCTGACTAGTCTCCCAGCCCCTGCCACTGAAAAACTATACATTTGCAACAATAAATTATACATTTGCAACAAGAAATTATACATTTGCAACAAGAAAAATTCACTTTGTCATTATGGGGTATTGTGTGTAGATTGATGAGGAAAACATTTAATTAAATCAATTTCAGAATAAGGCTGTAATTTAACAAAAATGTGCAAAAAGGGAAGGGGTCTGAATACTTTCCGAATGCACTGTACTTTTGTATATATAGTGTATAAGAAATATCAGGAAACATTTGTTTCATTTTTTAAACTTGTATTTGACCCATTCTTTTTGGCACTAAACAGTCTCCATATTCACTTCCATCCATTTTTTCAACTGGTACCGGGGGACCGTCAGACGAGTCTTGTGAGGCCCGTGGGTGTCCTACAGAGAAACAACCGACGTACGTGTTCGTGAGAGTCTCACCTTTCCACAGAGGGTGAAATTATGTGTAGCCCAAACTATTCGGGCGCTACAGAAAGGAGTTGGCAGATCGGCTGTACCAATTTCAGACAAGTCCCAAGACGCTTGTAGGGGCCGTAAAGCAAAACAGAGAAAACCATCATGTTCGTGAGAGTCTCACCTTTCCATAGAGGGGTAATAGTAGTTTTGTAGGCCAAACCGTTTGTACGCTACGATGGGATTGTGAGAAGGCCGATTTTCGGGATGTCTCATGGTCAGACAAACACCACTCCAGCTCTTGTCATATTTCACCACAGATGCAGAAGTGTGACATAGGCGGATGTGATGGATTGAGATGCATCCAATGTAAAAAACAACAACAACAGATATCTCTACCTGAAACGGATTTTAATTGGGATTTTTGTATTATGCTAATTTGATTTCAGCGGGGCACAGACATCAATTTTAGCAGATTAACAGGGCAACAGTAAACATTTGTCCCCAACAAATGATGCACCAATTGAGATATCGCATGTGACTAACACATTTCAATGAATTACTATAGGTCCCTCCTTGGGACAATCATTGTAACGTTGTAAATGACGCATCTCTATGGCAACACGCATCCATCACCCAAGTTTTGTCCCAAGTGCTATATATTTGTGGGGGACATTAGAGTCTACTAAGTGTGTAGAGGAGAGGACATCCAGTCCGGCAGGGCAGGGCCACACCCCACCCCTGGCAGTGGGAAGCAGCTGACTAGTAGCTATGCTGTGGGAAGGTCTGCCTGTCCTGATCAACCTAACTCTCATATATCAGGCAAAGATAGGACTCGTGCCTAAAGGCGTCTGCAGGCTTCCCAACCGAAACAGTTCTGGAATAGTTTGTGCATTTATTATGACGACGTTTTGTGAAGTTTGTGTTAGTTTTGGACTTCGGTTAGGGTTTTGCAGGCTGTTCGAGCACACAACATTTTTTTCTCAAGGCCTGCGGAAGTTCGGGAGCCGAAGTCTATGCAGCTTCGTCGGTAATTGGTGAACAGTATGGATTCTTCAATAAAGACTATGTTGTCATAGAAACGAGATGCGACTCGTTTTCATGCTAATTTTATCATTAAGTAATACTGCACCAAACATCTTAGTTAGATGTAAAATCTCCTCGGGCAAAAACGTAAAAAATTATGGATCGATTTCCTGAGTGATCTCAGATTAATTCGGACAATTTTGTGGAAGTTCTCTTGCCGCTTTTTTTTCTCGTTCTTCAAGCGAAGGTCTTTTATTAAGGGAGTATGCGAGCACACTCGTTCGGTTCGCTTAGCCGACATCGGCTAGCCGCCAGCCGAACTGGAGCATGCAGACGCCTTAACCCACCATACCGTATCCATAGAAATAGAATCCATTGATCCATGGATTCCATTTCTATTGCCTTATCTCAGTTTATTATCTCACCTTGTTAGAGATCACCCATCTCGCTGTCTTTTATTTTTTTCTGTCCCCTCTCTCTGCTGTCTTTCCCTCGCTCCTCATCCCCCTTTCTTAATCTATTGTCTCTCCTCCAGCACTCTAATGCCAGAGCCCTCGGCATTCTTTGTATTCATCTAGAACAGGGACAACCTTTTTATACGAGTAAAGTACATGTCGGATAAAATATATAATGACAGGCCTGATGGAAACAGAACATCTGTCAGGGAAATTTCCAAAATGTCGACAAAAACAAAATAAGCGAGACAAGGTAGGATCTTTTTGTGTCTGTAAAATGAATTATTCAAGAAATGTCGGTGGAAACGCTTTTATACGCAAATTTGGGAGTCACGCGATGACCTGTTGTGTGGTCCTCCCACTACGACTCATCGGGAAATCATGCAGTTTGTTAGGCTACAGATCAAATAAATGACGATGAACTTCACAGGGTGGTGAAAGTGCAAGGTGATGAGCTTGATGCTTCTTTCCAATAAATGTTGAGGGTCTTATTCTGGTGCCATGATCATCGATGCTTGGCTGCCATTTGACTAATACAAATTATGTCGCTCTTTTGTCCATAATAATCCCATCAAGTAGACTATACCCGCACTGTATCTGCGAGCTGTTGGCTAGAGTGCCAATACCAGTGTGCCAATACACCACGTGTATACCACGTGCCAATACATGCTATATAATTCTACATTTTTTGGTTAGAAAACCATCCGTATTCGGTACATGGGGAATTTAACCTAAAAATATATTTTCATGTGAATTACATCATCACGCACAGCCTTTTATCCCCCCCAAAATAAATTTGATCGAAACACGTCTCTGGTGGGGATGCAGATTTTAGAATATTTGCATGAAAATATGTCGCAAACCTAGCTAGTGATACAGTATAGAGGGGGTTTTCATTGACAAGGGAAGCTGTGTTCAGTTTGGGAAATCAATAAGTCTATTGTGTCATCGACCACAACATAAAGCCTGATGGGAGTTTTTTTTAAATGTTTTGTTTTAATGTGCTGTGGTATTTCCCAGGGGGGCGCAAGTTCTGTTTTCCAAAACCACCTGTGAGTGAAAGCTGGCCCATCCGCCGTAAAGGTTTCACTATGATTCGCACAGTGCTGAATGGATTGTCTGTTCAGCATCATTACTGCCAGACCATTCAACCACTGACTGAAGGGATTTGATTCAAGGGGATCTTTAAGAACATTTCGATGGCGTCTTTTCCCTCAGTGTACGGGATTCATAAAATGTCATGTGGGTTGTAGGTGACAAAGATCGCGTCTCAATCCCCATTCCCTACCATAGCACCCAAAAAGGTCAGAGAGCACAGATGTAGGATCTTAATTTGATCATTCTTTTGTTGCTGGCTTGTAGTGTATTTGAGTTTTAAATATGTAACTTTTTGAGTGACATGACCAAATTAACAAAGAAATGTGTGTTATAGATATGTCATTCTCATTGAAAGCAAGTCTAAAAAGTGGTAGATAGATATGTTCTATGTGCGCTATTTCTATGCTTCCCATTCTTAAGTTTCGCTTTGCTTCTTTTACTTTCGGTTTAGTACACCAGCTTCAAACAGCTGAAAATACAATATTTTTGGTTATGGAAAATATATTTCACAACAGTTTAGATGGTACAATGATTCTATACACTATACATTTGTCACATAAACTGAAATTAGGCGAACTATTAACATTTTTGCAACCAGGAAACTGGTAAGTTTGTAATTTCCACATTTACATTTCAGACTTGATTTGCCCTACACATAATAATCCATCACATTTTTTGTCTCTGCAGGATTATTTTCCTGCTGTAGCAAACTGGCTCAAATTAAGATCCTACATCTGTATAAGTCTTGACATTTCAACAAACAATGAACACCCAAGAATAACCACACACGTCATACTTCTGACTTTCGAGCCACTTTGACAATGCTCTTATTTCACCGCTTACTGTCTGGTTCTGTGTACAGAACGCCACTAGACAAACAAATATGTCTGGTTCTGTGTGTTAAAAGGTTTATATATTGTGTTGATAAACCATAAAGAGGAGGAAGTGATGATTTCCACCAGGATTTATGATTCTGTGGTCATCTCATTTCCCTTAATTCTGTGTCAATATTTTGCATCAATAGTTACGGATGACTCCTCTGATGATATAAACGAGAAGACCATTAATTCGCTTTTAAAGCATGATCTTTAAAGACCATTTCAGTGGAGCTGAACACGTCTTTATTGTGGTCTATTTGTGCTCATTTAGATGGAGATATAATTCCTCTGCAAGTCTGTGTATTGAGTTGGCCTGGTCTGTCTGTCTGTCTGTCCTTCAGTCCCGTATATTGTTCAGTTAAAGACAGAATGGCTCAGCAATGGAGCATTCCCATAGTGCTGCTACGAGGTAACACTTAAGATACTAGATCCCTTATGATCCGCCTCCTGCCCTACCAACACAGCCCAGCATCTGCCCACCAGCATACCATAGATGTCCACTGTGATGTGCATTGGCTGTGTGTGTGTGTGTCTGTGTGTGTGTGTGCGCTTGTGTGGAGGGGGGATTTAGTATTTTAAACATGGCTTCGTTGTTATGTCTGCCCAGGCTTTGATGTTCTCCAAACCTCCAACTAAGTGCCGCTCATTTTGGGTAACTCTGGAGAGGGAGAATCACTTCCAGATTGGGCTTCCTACTCTGTGTGATTGGGTGTTGGGTTATAATGGCAGGGAGTGGCAATGACGGGGAAGGGACGTTTGGAGTACCTCTGCCTGACCGTCAGCCATTAGACATGGGCCCTGGGCACTGGATACATACACATGCAGAACGCATGTACGTACACACACACACACACACACACACAGTGTTGGGGAGTAATGGTTTACATGTAAGGGATTACAATAAAAAAAACGGTAACTGTAATCTGTTACGTTACCAGCAAAAATATTGTAATCAGATTACAGATACTTTTGAAAAACTAGATGATTACTTTTCAATTCAGAAAGGATGTTTGCGAAAAAAAAATATTTGACACTGTTTTTTTCAATGACATTCAAATCAGCATTGAAAAAACGCGCAAGTTTAAGTTCGTTCCACCTGAGTGAGTCTGACCACAAGTCAGAGACCACTATGATGACACACCAAATGTGTTTGATAGATCACAGGAAAAGAGCAGGAATAGGGTTTTGTAGGCTACAGTCCAAACTACAGTCCAAGCTATGTCTTCCAATGGTGCGACTGCTGTCGGCATCCAAAGATGATCTAACTTGAATAAACGCTTGGAGGTAAGGATGACAGCAGTGGTGTAAGCTACAGCGATACGGATATCACTTATTATTGATATTTACATAGCGCATTGATGTCAAATTTGCTCTATCAACAGCTGCATAGTGCGGATCCCAGCCTAGGGAATAAAAGTGACACTTTTATTGCTCAATTTAATTCATGCTGATAAAAAAAAAAATATATATATTGATTCTTGAAGAATATAACTTATAAATGCCTCATGAGCTTAGTTCAACTGTCACACTCCATGAGAACCCAAGAAATAAGCTTGTTTTACTCCACTGTTTGTAAACAATGTAAATGCAAACCAACACTATATAGCCTCAAAACATGGTTTAAATAATAATTTTGAACAATTTAAACAAACGTTATTGAGTTTGGGTAATCCAAAAGTTACGTTACTGATTAACATTTTGGGCAGGTAACTAGTAACTGTAATGGATTACATTTAGAAAGTAACCTACTCAACCCTGCACACACACACACACACACACACACACACACACACACACACACACACACACATGAAACTGTCTCAGTCTTTTTATAGAAACCATAAACTTAGTCATCCAGAGAACTTTTTAAATTATTTCCACCCCTGGCCTGGACCCATATATAAACACATAGCCAGTTCCGGGATAAAAAATAACGTGAACGTTTCAGGTCTCATTTTGAAGACATCCTGTGCCACCTCAAACAACCCTTTCACTCTCTCTGTACTGCAGTCGGGTGTGGGTTATTTCCCTACCTTTAGATTCAGCCTCTATACCCCTGCTCACCCAGACCTCCAACCTGTCTCTCACCTTTCAGTCAGTATGTGTTGAATGTGTGTGTATGTGTTGGTGGGGGGGGGGGGGGGGGTATTGTTGAGAGAATGTGCGGATGGGGATATGTAGGTATTGTTGAAAATGTATGTGTGTGTATGTGTTGAGGGGGGGGGGGGGGGTGTAGTGTTGAGAGAATGGAGGGGTATGTAGGTATTGTTGAAAATGTATGTGTTGGTGGGGGGGGGGGGGGGGGGGGGTAGTGTTGAGAGAATGTGCGGATGGGGGTATGTAGGTATTGTTGAAAATGTATGGGTGTGTGTTTGGGTGTGTGGGTAGTGTTGAATGTGTGTCTGTATGACTAATGCCGCAGCCCCACCACAGCGAGGCTCTGGCTCAGTCTGTCTCAGTGTGGCTCAGTGTGGTTCAGTGTGGCGGTGGTACAGTGGATTGGTAAACAGTCACAACTGTCTCCCATCTCGCTCATCTGTGTACTTGCCTGTCTATGTCTGCAGCCCAGAGGCTCAACCTGGGATTTCACAGGGGCCACATATAGACTACACTGTATACGGTGGGGACAGGCTCTCTATTGTAATGAATAGTAGATGACATTACAAACATAGTTGTCTTCTGTACTTAACAGAATGGTAATTCATGGTAACTTGCGATTGATTCACATGGGTAGGGAGTGTTTTGTCAGTGGTACTTTATGTGTTCTCCTCATTCATGTAGTGACAATGTTACAAAAATATCAAAACTAGCTTGACCCTGATTTGGATTGGATCTCTTTACTTTACAAAAATCGCTTTTTTTTCACCTACCTGAAAGCCCCAAAGACCATTCGATCGAAATGATTCTACTTCATTCAGCCATGAGATATAACAGAGGGTAGACCTAGAGGAGGAACAGAGAAGTGAGTGTGTTTTTAATCTAAATAGAGAGATTAAAGACGTTACTCTCAAAGCACTCTGGCCGTGCTCTAGAAAGGACCCCCTAATTTCCGCTTCAAAAAACCCTACTTAGGTCTGTGAAAACCAAAGAATACATTATGCGCAAAGTGTTTCATCAGCATAGGGAATGAAGCGGCAGAGACAAGGGTCAAGGTGTAGCCTATTGGCCGTCGGGGGTGTGTGGGGGGGGGGCATCATCCGTCATTAATTCCCAGTGATGTCTCAAACACCATTACCTCTTTTATTTAACACCGGATTCCTGTTCAAACACAACCCCGCGCCAGATAAAAGGCAATAACAATATGCTAATAGATGTCCTTTTAAGTGAAATTAGATTACTGCAGGAGGAGCACTGTGCGTTTGCCGTACTTTAAAAAGGTTTAATATCTAATTGGAATTTTGACTTTGATGTTATCGGAGACCGAAGATTGTCGATTGGAGTTGGATTGAAGTCTTGCGTTAATTTCACTTCTCTTTGGGTGCATGCGCACTTTCGTGCATACGTGTGTGTTCATTTGCACTCGCTCCTATGCGTGTACGCACTAGTCTGTCTCTGTTACAACGACAGAATCGCAATTATGTCTAAGTTCTGTGTGTGTGTGCGTGGGGGGGGGGGGGGGGGGGGGGGTTAAATAGAGGGAGGCTGATAATTATATGTTAAAGGAGTGCACTCACTTGGTCTCTGCGAGTGTGTGTAAAGGAACACACATAGTGAACCACTTCAAGGACGACTAATTGCCTTTAGGAAAGGCGAGACATCAAGAAACTGAAATATAACATTGTGTGGCGACTCTAATGTTACAAGGAAATGGTACGTCAACCTCAGACCTTGAAACGGAACTAGTGGTCCTGGAGGGTTTTTCTGGTCTCTTACAGGGAGGGAGGGAGGGAGGAAGGGGAGAGAGAGAGAGCTAAAGAGAAAGAGAGAGACCTAAAGAGAAAGAGAGAGCTTATGAGAGAGAGAGAGCTAAAGAGAGAGAGAGCTAAAGAGAGAGAGAGAGCTAAAGAAAGAGAGAGAGAGAGAGAGATAAAAAGAGAGAGAGCTAAAGAGAAAGAGAGACAGCTAAAGAAAGAGAGAGAGAGCTAAAGAAAGAAAGAGAGCTAAAGAGAGAGAGAGCTAAAGAGAGAGAGAGAGAGAGCTAAAGAGAAAGAGAGAGAGAGCTAAAGAGAGAGAGAGAGAGCTAAAGAGAATGAGAGAGAGCTAAAGAGAAAGAGAGAGAGAGAGAGAGCTAAAGAGAAAGAGAGACCTAAAGAGAAAGAGTGACCTAAAGAGAGAGAGAGAGAGCTAAAGAGAGAGCTAAAAAGAAAGAGAGAGCTAAAGAGAAAGAGAGAGAGAGATAGCTAAAGAGAGAGAGAGAGCTAAAGAGAAAGAGAGAGCTAGAGAAAGTGAGAGAGCGAGCTAAAGAGAAAGAGAGAGAGACCTAAAGAGAGAGCTAAAGAGAGAGCTAAAGAGAGAGAGAGAGAGAGCTAAAGAGAGAGAGAGACCTAAAGAGTGAGCTAAAGAGAAAGAGAGAGAGAGCTAAAGAGAGAGAGATAAAGAGAGAGAGAGACCTAAAGAGAAAGAGCTAAAGAGAGAGGGAGCTAAAGAGAAAGAGAGAGAGAGAGCTAAAGAGAAAGAGGGAGAGGGAGAGATGCCCTGCTCCTGAATATACTGTAGACCACGTGGTTTGTCAGATGCAAAAAATACTCCTGAGATCCAGTGTTAGGAGGTCTACGTTTGATGTGATCAGGTGATAGAGGGGAATGTTGAAAGTATGTTTTAATGTGTGTCGGCGCGCGTGGAAGAACTGCCTTAAAGTGATAAGGCATTCGCTTTGTAAAACAGCAGGGGGCACCGTGAAGCAGTAGGACGAGCCTCTCTCAGTAGTGCTGCTGCTGGAGTCTTCAGAGCAGCGGGGAAAAAAATTGAAAACTTTTTCATAAATATGTACATACACATGGAAATCAATGCCTCTGCCAAACCTTCACACACACACACACACACACACATTGAATAAATTTGAAAGGCTCTGCTATTGCAACTATGTCCAAGAACGGGCGAATACCTCCAACATGGTAACCACTGTGACATATCATATGTCAAACAGCATGCTGTTAGCATTAGAAATAACTGGATTTCACGTAAGTTATTGAAAGCCATTTGTAAACAGAAACATGAAAGCAAACAAGCTCTCACGCAGCCTCCCTTGATCATCAAAGGCCTATCGATCAAATGTACCCCCACACCCTCCACCCCTCCCCGAATCCCCAGCCAACCCAATGGGAGCAAATGTATTCAGCCTCCAAAGCACATGTTTGTTCCAAACCATGCTTAAAATGACGACCGCCTCTCTTTCTCTCTCATTCTCTCTCTTTCTCTGTCTCTCTCTCTCTCTCTCTCTCACACTCTTTCTTTCTTTCGTGCTCTCTCTTTCTCTCTGTCTCTGTCTCTCTCTCTCTCTCTGTTGCAGTCCAACAAAGTTTCGGTGGTCCAGCAGTCTCACGGGATGCACCCCCTGACGTCCCTGTTGCCGTACAGCAATGACCACTTCAACCCCAGCCCCCCTCACCTGCCCACAGACATGAGCCAGAAAGGTAGGTCATTCATCTCCCTCATCATCATCTCCCTCACCATCATCTCTCTCATTACCATCTCCCACATCATCATCTCCTTCATCGTCATCTCCCTCATTTCCATCTCCCACATCATCATTTCTTTCATCATCATCTCCCTCATCATCATCATCATCATCATCTCCTTCATCATAATCTCCATCATCTCCCTCATTACCATCTCCCTCATCATCATCTCCATGTCCCTCATGATCATCATCTCCCTCATCACCGTCTCCCTCATCTCCCTCTTCACCGTCTCCTTCATCACCATCTCCCTCATCATCGTCTCCCTCATCATCATCTCCCCCATCATCTTCTCCCTCATCACCATCTCCATCATCATCATCTCCCTCATCATCGTCTTGAGAAGGACTGTGGACTATTGTCTTACTCTGCTGTGGTGACTGACAGGAGAAGTCAGGCCTTCCCCCTCATCATCATCTCCCTCATCTTAACGCACACTAGCCAGATGAGTGGGAAGGCCTGACTTCTCCTGTCAGTCACCACAGCAGAGTAATACAATAGTCCACGGTCCTTCTCGATTCACATTTTATATGGCCCTTATTTCACCTGAATCTAATTGAAGTAGTACTTCCACCTGAATTTGAACAACATTCCTGAAAGAAGAATATGGTTCCCCCTTCACCATCTACTTGGGCCAATGCCTCTGTGGAGCCTCTCACTTCTCTTAAGTCATACCTGTACTGTGCCACTGCTATGACCTTATCATGAAAAACTATGGGCCCTTATTAATAGCATATTACTTGGGTCTGGAGTTTTTCCTGGTCAGTTCACGCAGTCATGGGAAACCCCTGGCCCTGTGTTGGCTGATGCCGTCTTTCCCGAACCTCCACACACACACACACACACACACACACACACACACACACACACACCTCCACCCATGGTTCCTGAACTGCAGCGGTGGAGCCGTGTGGAGCCGAGCAGCAGCTGCAGCCCAGAGACAGGGGCTGCATCCCAAATGACACCCTATTCCTTATAGGCCCTGGTCAAAAGTAGAGCACTAGCTGGGAGAAATGGTGCAGCCCAGAGACAGGCCCTTCTTTCCAGTGAGCCTCCGGCGGTCCCACCACCGCACTTGAAGTGGTCCCTTCCCCACGAGGGGCTGCTTGCCACACAGCCCCCTCTCAAACACACACACACACGCACACAGCTGGGAGCAATTAGGGTGACAATCACACAGGGCCATCTCGGCAGCACACAAGGAAGGTTCTGCTTGGCACGCTACTCTTACACAGTCGCTCGCACACTTGGCTCGCATAGTCCCTCACAGACCCACACCCACCGCACTCACACCATCACTCTCCTAAACATCTCCCACGAAGATGCCACTCAAATCCAGAGAGAGAGAGATGACAAATGTGTTTGAGTTCATCTTTATCAATTCAATGGATCCGATTCATTTTCAGTGGGATGAAAATGCCATTTTAACCCGAACACAACCAGAGTCACACTTTAATTAACAAGCCAATGAAAATGTCCTCTTGCATCACTCCGGTGAAGACTGACTCTGGCTGAATAGCAATCAGTGTTGGAGTGTGGCTGTAGTTGGTCTTTGGCCAAGGCTGGGTCTGTCTGTCAGTGCTGCTGCCTGCGTCGGGGCCTATCTCTGTCCACTCTGAGAGACGGGCAGGCACAGAGAGACAAAACCTCCTCCACAGACAGAGCAAGGCAGCAGGCCCCAGCCCAGACAACCTCTCTCAGTTTCCTGCTGGAATTCCCCTGCTCTCCCATCCCTTTTCTAGACTGGGGCTGAGTGGTGTAGCAGCTAGGTAACGTGACAATGCCCAGGGGTGACGCGAGGGCCGAGAACCAGGGACTCACCCCACAGTGAGAGGTCTGGCCCTACCTGTACACAGCTGATACCGCCTTACGTCCTTCTGACACCATCTCACCTCGCCCCTATTACTGTGCTACATCCTCTTACCTCAGACATCATCACACCTCACCTCTCTTACCACACACCCTTGCGCTGCAGGCCTACCTCAGTATCCTCACATTGATTTCCCACAAGTACCTCACTTTGCAGTGTGCAGAGACTGCAGCTGACAATCAGTCGGAGTTTCCAGCAGCTTCTCTGACAATAGTCCCTCCAAGCACTCTCCATCCATTTCCATTACCCCACTCAGCCAGCCAGTCTGTCTGCATGTCAGTCAGTGCATTCACTACAGACATGGACTATTAGTCATTCGGTGTCAACCATCGTACCAAACGATCAAAGTCACACCATGTTGTCACGTTTGTTTACGGGTGCAGCTTTGGCTGCGCTAGGGTGAAGTACAGAGTGAAAAATAGAAAAGTACAGGAGAAACGAAAGCTACTGTAATGCACTGTACTCTACAGGTGTTTCTCTTTGGGTCTTTTTTTCAGGCACAGCACAAGAGCTACTGTCCAGTCATTTTGGATTCCGATACAATAACAGTTTCTCTTTCTGTGGTTTTGGCTACAGTAACTGGTTGTCAGTATTGAAATGCAATTTTGAGCCGTGTATCCTAAAAACATATCGAGTTTTTTTTTTGACTACGTTGTTTTATCTTGCACCTGAGAGATACAGTTAACTGAACGACCTTGTGTCTGATATCATTTCACAGATGTTTGTTTTAATGTATTTGATGTTTTTCTTTACCGCAAGAAACAAAACAGTGCAATTACTACATTTTAACCGGTAAATAAATCAAAAGTGACATTTCATTTTGAATTTACCTGAATAGATTCAAGTTAAAGTTAAATGTAGGTATTTAAAATCATTTAAAAGGCTAAGTATTGAAGTTAAGTGCGTCATAAACGCATTAAATATCAAGCGGGGTTAAAGTTGTTTCTGGAGATCTCTTAATTTGTCATAACTGTGTTGGGAGAGTAGAGATTGAGACTGCACAGTGGTCTGTACACGAGGGACAGAGGCTTTTTTAGGAGGGAGGGAGGGACGAGAGAGGTACATTCCAGTCCTTCAGATTTCTAAATGATCCAGTCCAGAAACAGGCCTGCAGCAACGGCAAATTACAGTAATCTGCAGCATTCTTCTGCAACAAATATAGGTTACCTTCGGGTTGCGCTTAAGTGCTAGGTGCTCGCTGTTGACAAAGGACTTCCTTTGAAAGGCACAGAGAGAGCCTTTTTTGTTTTGTTTCGGGACGCTGCTCTTTTATGTCGGCCGACTCGATAATGGAAAACGTCCCGTTTATTAAAACCATTTCGCTGCCTGGCCTAGCGAGCGTCAGTAGGGTGGGTGTCTGTGGAGCGGGGTGAAGTAGTGAGTGGGGTCCTAACCTCACAGGCTTCTGATTGACTGACACATCATGGGAAGGTAGCTTGTAGCTTGGATCAAGATCCCTCTTTTGCCATGAGACAATTGTTGGTGGTGTGATGCAAGCAGCAGGGGCCAGACAGTAAAACTGCTTTCCCTAGGAGAAGATGACGTAAGCTCAGAATGTCAAAGTCATGTTCACAGGAAACTGGCTGTTTACAAAGGAGTGGAAACAAAGAACATAGTTCACGGCTCTGAGTTTCTTCATTTCACTTGGTAGTGGTTCAACAAGATGCTGGAGGGCTGACTTTAGGCCTTAGTTCTCGTACATCGTACATCAACACCCCCTTGACCCTCCCAGTAGGGGTGTATGAGAATGGGGGAGGTTGTGTGTTTGACCTGTGTGTGTAATGGTAGGTTCCCAGCCAGGTAATGAGGCCCTTGCTGAGTCAGGGGCCATGAGTTAACAAGCCTGTCGTCTCCTGTGTGTCCCCTCCAGGCGTTCACAGGCCCCAGTCCCAGGACATCTCAGGCTTCTACTCCCTACCTCAGGGCGGTGTGGGACAGATGCCCCCCTCCATGGGCTGGTAAGTCTCACGCACACACACACATACACACTCTCTCTCTCGTGCACACACACACACACATTCATATACTCTCAAGTACACACACACACACACACATACTCTCTCGCACACGCACATGCCGCATACACACACACACCTTGACTACTCACCACTATTACATCAACCAATCCAGCTTCACCTCAGCCACTCAATACTTTTTTTGTATGGTGTTCTTTAATGGAAGCCTCTCCAACATAATCCAGGTAGAATCAGGAAATCCCCAGGGCAACTCTCTAGGACCCTTACTTTTTTCAATCTTTACTAACGACATACCACTGGCTTTGAGTAAAGCCATGTATGCGGATGACTCAACACTATACACGTCAGCTACTATAGTGACTGAAATGATTGCAACACTTAACAAAGAGCTGCAGTTAGTTTCAGAGTGGATGGCAAGGAATAAGTTAGTCCTAAATATTTCTATAACTAAAAGCATTGTATTTGGGACAAATCATTCACTAAACACTAAAACCCAACTAGGTGACTAAACTGCTTGGAGTAAACCTAGATTGTAAACTGTCATGGTCAGAATATATTGATACAACAGTAGCTAAGATGGGGGGGTTCTGTCCATAATAAAGCGCTACTCTACCTTCTTACAGCACTATCAACAAGGCAGGTCCTACAGACTCTAGTTTTGTCGCACCTGGACTACTGTTCAGTCGTGTGGTCAGGTGCCACAAAAAAAGGACTTAGGAAAATTGCAATTGGCTCAGAACAGGGTAGCACGTCTGGCCCTTGGATGTACACAGAGAGCTAACATTAATAATATGCATGTCAATCTCTCCTGGCGCAAAGTGGAGGAGAGATTGACTTCATCACTGCTTGTATTTATGAGAGGTATTGACATGTTGAATGCACTGAGCTGTCTGTTTGAACTACTGACACTCAGACACTCATGCATACCCCACAAGACATGCCACAAGAGGTCTCTTCAGTCCCCAAGTCCAGAACAGACTATGGTGAGGCGCACAGTACTACATAGAGCCCTGTCTACATGGAACTCTATTCCACATCAAATAACTGATGCAAGCAGTAGAATCAGATGTAAAAAAAAAAACACCTTATGGAACAGCGGGGACTGTGGAGCAACACAAACATAGGCACAGACACATGCATACACACACACAATAACATCCGCACTATACACACACGTACACATGGATTTTGTACTGTAGATATGTGCTAGTGGTGGAGCAGGGGGCCTGAGGGCACAAAGTGTGTTGTGAAATCTGTGAATGTATTGTAATGTTTTTAAAATTGTGTAAACTGCCTTAATTTTGCTGGACCCCAGGAAGAGCAGCTGCTGCCTCCGCAGCAGCTAATGGGGATCCATAATAAATACAAATACAAACCACTTCATCCCACACAGTTAGTAGCTCCTATAAAGCTGGTTATCGTGACAAATTTGGTGATTGAATAGTTCACTTCCTAAGATACGAATGCCCTGATTCATTGATCATATCTAGCCTAGAGTTCCACTCTCAAAATGAAACCACTGTCTTCCTTGCCTTCCCGGCCTCTAAGGCACTATCACAGAATGTGGAGACGATGCCAAATCAGAATATGTTTTTTAACACCCATAATCTCAGACACGCTGTGGCTAACAATCCATCCATTGACTTGAGCTCAACTTTACAAATCCATGTATAAAAATCTGTAACTGGCAGAATAACTTAGAGCGAATCCCCCTGAACAATTGTAGGCTTATCTTAAATGTGATGGGGATTTGGTTCACCATAATAGAATGACAGCTAATACTACTTCCATTCACACCCATGCTGTGTTTCTTTAAAGCTGGTGGAGGACTTTGGCACTCCCTAGACAGGCTCCGTCCGCACGAGGCAGAGGTCTGCTATTTCTCTGGGCTCTCTCTCACTGACTTTTATTTCAAACAGTTAATGGTCACTGTGGAGTTTCTGTGGTATTGTCAACAAATCATCTTGTTTACAAACTCGTAATCTTCTTAGTGCAGATTATGCATTTGTTTGGTTTTCTTGTGTCCCTCTTTGTGTGGGGAAAGAGAGAGCAAGGAAAGGGGATGACAAAGAACTGGATGTGACTCACTCCAGCCACCGTATGGCACGTGACTGGGGCCTGGGAGGATGTGTATTGTCTTCTTTCCACATGAAGCTAGGCAGCCCACTGTAGGCACAGCCTAGCAGATTGCAGTACATTTCACAGTTCATTTGTTTCAAAGAAGTTCAGATACAGGTTTAAGTTTTTTTTTTTTAAATGGATTGAGATTTCTCTATAGAGTTTGAATAGTTGGTACTCTTAAAGGGACATGAGAGGGACAAATCACAAGTGTATCGGTATGCAAATACACAGGAAAACCCCATCTGTGCCACAACACAAACAGGAAATGTTCTCTCCCCAGCAGAGGACAGACAGGGCTGTGGAGAGGAGAGGTGTTAGTTGGGTCCTGGATGTGGATGTTGCTCCTAATGGGCCTGTTGGCTGGGATTAGCAAGTGAATCCCTCCCTGAGAGAACCCTCTGGACCTGGGAGCCTCCCTGACACTGAGCCTCCTCTGCCTTCCTTGATCTCAGGGACCTCCTAGGGCTGAGGAGGGCTGGGAAAGGGGGTGCTGCTGCATATCAAAGATTCCTGCCTCCCCCCATACATCCATCCACCACCCTTCACACAGTCATGTTATACAGGTGTAGAATCTTAATTTGACCAGTTTCTCACAGTAGGAAAATAATCCTGCAGCAACAGGAATTTAGAATTATTTTCTGGATTATAATTAATGGACATTTTTGTAGGGGTTGATTAATTTTTTGTTAGGGCAAATCAAGTCTGAAATGTGATATTGGACATTACAAACATTAGAAACCTTTTTAAACCTTGAGTACACTATACACAATAGACATGGACACCCTGTTCATGGCTCCTAGGAAACTGTGCAGTATTTCGTTTTTTTGTGTGTTATAACATCTGCTAAATATATGTATGCGACCAATAACATTTTATTGGATTTGATTTGAAGTTTGCATTTCCTGCTGTGCAAAGCAGGGTGATCAAATTAAGACCATACATCTGTACATACAGCAGGACCCTTAGTGAGGTTAGCAGTGAAGGTAGCCAGAGATACTCTATATAGGGTCATGGAATATTGGATGAGGGTAATTGGCAAGCCAAATGTCACTGTAATAACCGTTTGAATAAGTAAACGAAGCTCGTCCCTCAACCGATCTATCTCTCTTGTAGGACGTGGAACTCATATTCAAATTTGAAAACATAGTTCACATTTTTTTTATATCGCTGCACTCTCGTATGACTCTCCATGAAATAGGAAGAACAACTAAATTATTACAAATGTTGTGACAGTGATTTAATAGTTTGAAATTGTGAGAAAATAGCCACTGGTATGTTTCTATCTCCTGCACAAAGTCAGGACGTTAGTCGCCAGGCACTTCATCAGCTGTGTAGCTAACTGTTAACTTAGGCTCCTGACATAGTTAGCTAGCTAGTTAGCTATCTTTTCCGTCACTGACATAAAAAGCTTACTTAGCCTGTTTCAATTACCCTAAAGTTGTAGACATGCAGCCCCAAAATTAAGAGACTGTTATCAGAAATCAGTCCGTAGATCAGAATGTTTCTCCGCGATCGTTGGGTCAGCTGAGCACAGCAGCTGACTCAGGAGGCTACTGCAATGACTCGTGAATACTCATAATGATGTAAGCATTAGCACTACTAGCTACAGTAGCTTGCTAGTTAGCTTTTGTTGGAAGATTCAGCATTGTGGGCGCGTTCGAGCAGATCACGTGTCAAGTCGGTGACCAAAGTGTGCTGCATTATGGGGATAAACATTTTCGACTTGCGCCTACACGTTGACTCCATGAACTTGACAAAAATCACGTGATCAAAGGTCATGAGGTTTTGACAGCAGTCGCCTGCAAGTTTCTGCAGTTGCTCTTCACCACCTTCATCCTGCAGCCATCGCCTGCATTGTGGGAGGCTCTATTGTCAACCAAGCATTAGGGTGTTTTTGTTTCACCCACGCGAACGTGACCATAGATGTGACTGGAACAGGAACCAACTTTGCCGCAATACATGTATACAGTGGATATGTACAAATGAATGTGACGTTTCAGGCTCTCTCTCACCAGTTGATTGTACAACGTACACACACATATTTTCAGTTTCTGAGTGTGTGGGGTGTGAGTGTGTTCTTTTTGTAGGGTACGAAAATGTGGTTTTCTGTTTGTAAATTTACATTTGTGTATATGCAATTTGGCCAAAAGAATAATGAAATGAATTACATAAAAATGTTTCAGATTATTTCTATTGTATGTAAAGAATCCAAACAGTACATCTCTCCACAATAGTGTAAAATCTTCATAAATGTGTTCAATTATAAACCTACTGATGTCTGGCCACAGTTTTCTTACATGCATACAATGCCAAAAAAGATGCAACACTGTTTCTGGGTGGTCATTACAAAAGGAGCAATTTGAGTTGATGTTTTCCTTAAACTTCTTCATATAGTGGTTGGCAGGATAATATTTCTGAATCATTTTAAAGGAAACTTCCTTCATTTTGTTAACAAGTAGGTAATGTGTGTGGCAACATCCAAACTTTTTCCCAACAGATATTATCAATAAATCCATTCCAATAAGGCATGACATAAGGTATAGATAGATACAACATCCTGCTGAAACAAGGATCAGATCGCTCTGTTGTTGAATGGACCAAAAGAGAAACAAATATGCACCTCCCCGATTTCACTCCTCGTCTTTCAGTTGGTGACGTCACCCGCTCTGAGAACTAGAAGTAGTTGTTTCCCTTGCTCTGCAAGGGACACAGCTTTTGTGGAGCAATACATAATGAGGTTTCTTGAGTGGCAGTTGGTAATGTGTTCAGAGGGTCCTTGGCTAAAGCCCTGGTTGGGGCGAGGAGAGGGACGGAAACAATACTGGTACATTAGGATGGACTTAACTCCATAACCTGTCATGATCAAGCCCCTCATTAGCTAGCTAGTACACAGACTGAGAACCCAGACTGCCCGTATATACCTATAGCAGGGCTAGTCAACCAGGGTCTGCAAAAATATTGTAATTTTCTTTTAAGTTTTGTTTTCCCCTCACCAATGTTTTTATGGATATCGCTAGCAATAACAGAATAAAGTAATTTTGAATTACATACCTACAGTAGAACATAGGAAAATATATTATTTCTAATGATGTCGACTTCATTTCTAAACTCCTAATATTGAGCAAATTACACTTATTGGAACCAATTACACTCACTGGATTATCTGACATAGACTTTGAGAAAGCTCCCTCGAATAGGCTACCAGTGCAGCAAGTGCCACTGGCTGCTGGTAAGCTTTCTTGACTTCGACATAATGTTTTGCCAACACATGGCTAACCTTTGTTTAACCAGCAAAACAGCTGCTCTTAGCGAAAATGTGTTTGGAGTTACCTCTCTAGGTAATAGGCTATGTTAGAGTTTACACTTCCTCTTCCAATTATAATGTGGGGAGGTCAAAATAATGACAAATGATTTATGTTGATTACTTCGCCTTGCCATGTTCGTTCACCTGATGATAAGACTTGAAAAGCATTTTTTTTTTTGCTAACATATGATGGAGGTCCCGGGAATGGTATCAAACAGATGGTTTCTATGTGTTCCATGCCATTCCATTTGCTCCGTTCCAGCATTTATTATGAGCCGTCCTCCCCTCAGCAGCCTCCACTGGTCTAAACATATTGTAAGAAGTTAGGCAGTGAGGATTTGGTCAGCAGCCTAGTTGAACCCTGTTGCATCCCTATTTGTCCTCCCAACCACAGGCAAAGTCAGCCTGTCTATCCCCTGTCCTCATGTGGATTCAGACAGCCCTACTCCTCCAGTCTCCCCAACAGCTCTTCCTACCCCAGGTACAGTATGAGCTGAGCCGCTTCAGTCTGGGGAGGGAATCGCAAAATACATACCCCTTCCAGACCAATGCTTCTACTCCTCCCACCTACCATGTGCCCTTCGCTATTGCCTTGTACAGATGCCTCCGCAATGTGTGTCCTGTCTTTCTGTGTGTCAACTGCTATAAACTACCCTGCAACTGTGTGGGGACACACATGAAGAGACAACCCGTCTGTTCTCCTGGACAGAAGAGTGAGTGCAGCAGTGTGTCTCCAGTTGCTGTGACAAAGAGAGATGCTATAAACCACTGCAAACTGTCTGCTGTTGACTGTTGTTATTTTAGGCAAAGGCTCAGTCATGAGATCTCTCCTCTGTTACTGTACCTGGCGAGCCAAACATGCTAGCTCAGTTAGCTTCAGAAATATATCCAACTGGAGACATGGTTCACATTTAAATGTCACCAAACATCTATGTCACACCGCATTCTCTATTTCCCATCAGTTCAGGGTGAATCTGTAGGATTTTACACTAGAAGAATGATGTCTTTTGAATGAATCAGAAAATACATTTAATGACCAGGTATATAAAATATGACTTTCGGGAAATCAAAAACACACATTTCCAACATGGCAACTAAAACGTTCAGTAAAGTTTCAGTAAATGGCACTTTTCAGTCCCAATCCAATAATGAATAAATAGATGTCATCAACCATATGAATCTCAAAAAAATAACACACTGAAAAGAAGCCTTTAATGAAACACGAATGAAAACTAGAGCAAGTATATTCCTGTTATCTGCTGTATCTACAGCGCAGCCTAGCTTTTGTCTAAGTGTGACCACAGCTCCATCTGCTGGCGTTGGATGAGACTTCTCACAGTCTTAACGCTCTTGAGAGGACTGCCAGGAAGCCCATTCTCTCAGGGCCAACCAACCGCCCGCATGCTTCAGCGCTTCATGGTCACGTTGCCATATATAAAGACAAAACATATTGTCTGATGCTTTGGTCTCTGTCTCTCTTTGTCTCTCTCGCCCTCCCTCTGTCTCTCCCCTTCTAGGTTCTCTCATTCTCTGATGCTAGGGCCAGGCATGCACTCAACAGGGATCCCCCATCCAGCCATCGTGCCACCTTCAGGCAAACAGGACCATCATGACCATTACGACAGGAACGTGTACGCGTAAGTACCCCCATGGTGAACCCCTGTCTCTACAATGACTCCTAGAGTTAGACACACGTGTCTGTCAAAGGAGATGTGTGATCTGTGTGTGCTAGCTACAGTACATGGCATATAATACCGTAGTATCTCATTGATGCATTGAAAGTGTATCAAAAGCTTAGATGGATGAATAGCGCCTTATTGTTTTGATGTTCTTGTGTACATATTCACCACGGGTGTCCCTGTTGATCTTGTTTGTTTTGCTCTGCTCTGCCCCCCCCCCCTCTCAGTAAGCCACACCAGGAGCCCAAGCGGGAGAAGGAGCCTAAGAAGCCAGTGATCAAGAAGCCTCTGAATGCTTTCATGCTGTACATGAAGGAGATGAGGGCCAAGGTGATCGCTGAGTGCACGCTGAAGGAGAGCGCTGCCATCAACCAGATACTTGGCAGAAGGGTGAGCAGCGAGCACACACACACACACACACACACTAAAACACACACACACATCCATGAATACTCATGCAGCAAAGAGACTCATTCCCAAATCCCTCGTCTCAACCCCTGCTGTTGATTTCACACATGAGAGATGGACTTGAGAGGAATATCTCAGTAATGTGAATTACTACCCTGTGAGTTACCTCCTGCGCGACTGACTGCTGCATATGATACCATTGACCAAGATGCAGAAATATCTCAATGGGATGAATATCATCATTTCAAATAAAACTTTATTTGTCACATGCGTTGAATACAACAAGTGCAGACCTTACTTGCTTACTTACAAGCCCTTAACAACAGTGCAGTTCAAGAAGAGTTAAGAAAATATTTACCAAATAAACTATAGGGGGGGGTCAATGTAATAGTCCGGTGGCCATTTGATTAATTGTTCAACAGTCTTATGGCTTGGGGGTAGATAGAAGCTGTTAAGGACCCTTTTGGACCTAGACTTGTTGCTCCGGTACCGCTTGTTGTGCGGTAGCAGAGTAAATAGTCTATGACTTGGGTGACTGGGTGGGTGACGCTCTACCCTCTGTAGTGCCTTACGGTCAGATGCCGAGCAGTTGTCATACCAGGCGGTGATGCAATCAGTCAAGATGCTCTTGATGGTGCAGCTGTAGAACTTTTTGAGGATCTGGGGACCCATACCAAATCTTTTCAGTCTCCTGAGAAGGAGAAGGTTTTGTCGTACCCTCTTCACGACTGTCTTGGTATGTTAAGACCATGATAGATTGTTGGTGATGTGGACACCAAGGAACTTGAAACCCTCGACCCGCTCCACTACAGCCCTGTTGATGTTAATGGAGGCCTGTTCGGCCCGCCTTTTCCTGTAGTCCACAATCAGCTCCTTTGTCTTACATTATGTTGTCTGTCTCAGAACTTTTCATAGTGGCCCTTCATCTATCCAATGTATATCTTGTGAAATGATTAAATAGTATGAATAAGTTGGTAACCCGTTGTATAAAAGTGATAATGCCCTCGAAGCCGGTGTTTGGAGTATGTCTTGGCACAGTTTGCCAATATATCCTCCAAACATCGGCTTATCAGGCATTGTCACTTAATTAGAGTTCTAAGGAGAATAATGAAAGACATTGAAGGTGTGTAGCGCGGAGTGGAATTGACCTTCCACAGAGTTGCATTATTTTCCAGAGAACGCTTGGAGCCCCGAGCTGATTGTCCCTTTTATACCATGACTATAATTTAACACGTTTACCATTAGAAATGGGTTCATTTGCTGTTGGAAATGTGTTCAACACCCACTGAAGTAGCTATCAAGTTTACTAGATAGCTACAGTAGTTGCCATGGTAACCAAACAAACAGACGTGGTAACCAAAACTTCAGTCCTAGCTTGCTATTATGAAAATCGAATTCAACAATACCAATACTGTTTTCAATTCGACTTTTGCTTTCAAAAGCAGCTCAAACAAAACATGTAAAAATTAACTATAGCCATTGAATTCTACCATGCAAACATACCGTGTGTTATAAGGGTAAAAAAATGCACGCTCTAGAATGCACTTCAGAAAGGAGTATTCAGCAATGCCATGGTATAATTAAGCAATAAGGCCCGAGAAGGTGTGGTATATGGCCAATATGCCAAGGCTAAGGACTGTTCTTAGACTCGACGCAACACGGAGTATACCACAGCCCTTAGCCGTGCTATATTGGCTATATATCACAAACCCCTGAGGTGACTTATTGCTATTATAAACTGGTTGCCAATGTAAGCAGGTAGCCTAGTGGTTAGAGTGTTGGGCCAGTAGCCAAAAGGTTGCTGGATTGAATCCCCAAGCTGACATGGTAAAAATCTGTCGTTCTGCCCCTGAGCAAGGCAGTTAACCCACTACTCCCCAGGCACTGAAGACATAGCTGTTGATTAAGGCAGCCCCCTGCACCTCTCTGATTCAGAGGGGTTGGGTTAAATGTGGATGTTGATTAAGGCAGCCCCCTGCACCTCTCTGATTCAGAGGGGTTGGGTTAAATGTGGATGTTGATTAAGGCAGCCCCCTGCACCTCTCTGATTCAGAGGGGTTGGGTTAAATGTGGATGTTGATTAAGGCAGCCCCCTGCACCTCTCTGATTCAGAGGGGTTGGGTTAAATGAGGAAGACACACCTCTCTGATTCAGAGGGGTTGGGTTAAATGAGGAAGACACACCTCTCTGATTCAGAGGGGTTGGGTTAAATGAGGAAGACACACCTCTCTGATTCAGAGGGGTTGGGTTAAATGAGGAAGACACACCTCTCTGATTCAGAGGGGTTGGGTTAAATGCGGAAAACACATTTCAGTTGAAGGCATTAAGTTGTACAACTGACTAGGTACAGTGCCTTGCATAAGTATTCACCCCCTTGGCATTTTTCCTATTTTGTTGCATTACAACCTGTAATTTAAATTAATTTGTATTTGAATTTCATGTAATGGACAAAATAGTCCAAATTGGTGAATTGATTGAAAAATTACTTGTTTCAAAAAATGTGTATGTATTCACCACCTTTGCTATGAAGCCCCTAAATAAGATCTGGTGCAACCACTTACCTTCAGAAGTCACATAATTAGTTAAATAAAGTCCACCTGTGTGCAATCTACGTGTCACGTGATCTATCACATGATCTCAGTATATATACACATGTTCTGAAAGGCCCCAGAGGCTGCAACACCACTAAGCAAGGGGCACCACCAAGCAAGCGGCTCCATGAAGACTAAGGAGCTCTCCAAACAGGTCAGGGACAAAGTTGTGGCGAAGTACAGATCAGGGTTAGGTTATAAAACAATATCAGAAACTTTGAACATCCCACGGAGCACCATTAAATCCATTAATAAAAAATGTAAAGAATATGGCACCACAACAAACCTGCCAAGAGAGGGCCGCCCACCAAAACCTATAGACCAGGCAAGGAGGGCAATAATCAGAGGCAACAAAGAGACCAAAGATAACCCTAAAAGAGCTGCAAAGCTCAACAGAGGAGATTGGAGTATCTGCCCATAGGACCACTTTAAGTACACTCCACAGAGCTGGGCTTTACAGAAGAGTATCCAGAAAAAAGCCATTGCTTAAAGAAAAAAATAAGCAAACACGTTTGGTGTTTGCCAAAAGGCATGTGGGAGACTCCCCAAACATATGGAAAAAGGTACTCTGGTTAGATGAGACAAAAATGTGGCTTTTTGTCCATCAAGGAAAACGCTATATCTTGTGCAAACCCAACACCCTCCATCACCCCGAGAACACCATCCCCACAGTGAAGCATGGTGGTCGCAGTATCATTCTGTGGGGATGTTTTTCATCGGCAGGGACTGGGAAACTGGTCAAAATTGAAGGAATGATGGATGGCACTAAATACAGGGAAATTCTTGAGGGAAACCTGTTTTGGTCTTCCAGAGATTTGAGACTGGGACGGAAATTCCCCTTCCAGCAGGACAATGACCCTGAGCATACTGCTAAAGCAACACTTGAGTGGTTTAAGGAGACACATTTAAATGTCTTGGAAAGGCCTAGTCAAAGCCCAGACCTCAATCCAATTGAGAATCTGTGGTATGATTTAAAGATTGCTGTACACCAGCAGAACCCATCCAACTTGAAGGAGCTGGAGCAGTTTTGCCTTGACGAATGTGCCTATATGTGCCAAGCTTATAGAGACATACCCCAATAGACTTGCAGCTGTAATTACTGCAAAAAGTGGCTCTACAAATTATTGACTTTGGGGGGGTGAATAAGTAAGTTTTCTGTTTTTTGTCTTATTTTTTGGTTTGTTTCACAAACAAAGTATATCAAATTATACAAACCCCCCAAAGATCTATTTTAATTCCAGGTTGTAAGGCAACCTGGAAAAATGCCAAGGGGGGTGAATACTTTCTCAAGCCACTCTATCCCCCTTTCCCTAATTAGAGCAGTAAAAATAAATGTTTTGTCATACCCGTGGTAAACGGTCCGATATACCACGGCTGTCAGCCAATCAGCATTCAGGGCTCGACCCACCCAGTTTATAAAACAATATACGGTGCATTCGGAAAGTATTCAGACCCCTTCACTTTTTCCACATTTTGTTACGTTACTGCCTTATTCTAAAATGTATTATATAAATAAAAATCCTCATCAATACCCCATAATGATAAAGCAAAAACAGGTTTTTAGAAAATTTTGCAAATGTTAAAAAAAATGAAATATCACATTTTCATAAGTATGCAGACCCTTTGCTATGAGACTCAACATTAAGCTCAGGTGCATCCTGTTTCCATTGATCATCCTTGAGATGTTTCTACAACTTGACTGGATTCCACCTGTGGTAAATTCAATTGATTGAACATGATTTGGAAAGGCACACACCTGTCTGTATAAGGTCCCACAGTTGACAGTGCACGTCAGAGCAAAAACCAAGCCATGAGGTCAAAGGAGTTGTCTGTAGAGCTCCGAGACAGGATGGTGTCGAAGCACAGATCTGGGGAAGGGTTCCAAAACATTTCTGCAGCATTGAAGATCCCCAAGAACCCAGTGCACTGTAATAAGATCAACACATTCCCTCAGCCCTCCTAGCCTCAACAGTTGTCATTGTGCATGTCATTGTCTAGGCCACGTGTCACAAACTCAAGGCCAGGTGCCGGATCCAAATAAAACGACATTGAACTGACGAAAACCAAAACAAACTGTTTAGAAATGGTAATAGCCCTACATTCCTAGTATCTTCACTCTGTCCAGCTTGACAACAGTCATCGAAATGATGGCGAGATAATATATTCAATTTTAAGTGCGGCCCTCCGGACCTCAATGAAGACTGAATGCAGCCCGCGGGGAAAATTAGTTTTACACCCCTGGTCTAGGCTAATGAACAAAACCTAAATGGTATTTTTGTTGTGTGTGTGTGTGTGTGTGTGCGTGTGCGTGTGCGTGTGCGTGCGTGCACGGGTGCATTCTTGTGTGTGTCTTCCCTGCAGTGGCACGCTCTGACCCGGGAGGAACAGGCTAAATACTATGAGCTGGCCAGGAAGGAGCGGCAGCTACACATGCAGCTCTACCCCAGCTGGTCCGCCAGAGACAACTACGTAAGGCCCGCCTTTTCCTGGTTACACACACGCAGCATGATCACCCCACCCTGCCACCTGTCAATCAATGAGGCTAGTGGCTACACATAGAAATATCAACATATTGTATCTAATCATATTTATTTGCCGCATTTCCAGAGTTGGTCACGTATCAGTGCAGACATTTTTAGAGAGACTAGTTTACGACCATATTGTTATGACCAGCGTTATAACCTCTATGACCAGTGTTATAATCTCTTGGCATGCCATTCCTTTAGAGTGAGTTTTGAGAATGAGATAGAGTGTACTGGACATTAGTTGGTCAGACATGGCTGTTCAGCACTGTTCAGTGAGGTGATTTAATTGGCTGTTGAGTGCTTTGCTGTTAGGGACGCATGACGAGCTCCGCTTTTATTACACATAGCATTACACAGTCAGCTGCAAACCTCCCGCTCCCCTCTCATCTCTGTATTACTATAATAGGTTTTTTAACCACTGGTAGTTATATACATGGAGGGCACCTTTGTACTGTTGTAACTGGACCTTAGTATAAGTGCACTGTCTGTGAAATCTGTAATTAGTAGTGGGCTTGTAGACTGAGTTAAGAAGTAGTGTAGCGAATCCCTTGCTTCAAATACTGTGCAGATGAATATGATGTGTATTAGAGAGACATGTCTCTAAGAACGTCTCTGTTATGTGTGTTAGCTTAATGCTGCTTAACTACCCTTCTGTGCTGTGCTCAATTGTGAAGTTGCTGTTGAATTCTTCCAGGAGGCGGGCCTTAGAGAGGGCGCGGGGGAAAAGAATAAAGCTGATTGGGTAGGGCACACATTTTACCCCACTTACCCGCTCTACTAACAGCAGGGTGGCTTTGGCTTGCTCTCCTCCTCAGGCGGTGGGGCGGTGGGGTTCGGACTGTAGAGAGGGAGAGGACTGCTGGGAGCTGGGCTGGAGAGGCTTTCTGGGCTTTGGGGGACCATTATTAGGCTTTACCTCCCTTAGGGCAGGCACAGAGGGGTGGAGGTGGCTTATGTTATGTAAGTTATGCTATGTATCTGGATGTGTTTCTATGGGAGGTGGTTTTCCTGGACTACATAATTGCCAATGTTCGCTCACCCCATATGAAAACAGACCGGATGAGTCACAAAGGGAGAGAGAGCTCACTTTCTTGCTTTCCTGGAGATCTTTTACACAGCCTATTTTCCTTTCCTTGGCTTGATAAAGTTTTGGGGTTTTGTATCATAACACACCATAGGGGCTTGGCTCTCTCATTTCTCTCTGTCTCTTGGCTGTGGATAGTCAGTTAGCTGGTTAGGGTAAAGAGGGTTACGAGCTGGTCGTGGTGGCATTCTCAATGAGGTGAAATGTGCATGAAGCTTTTACTGCTGCATCTGATTTAGTATCAAATCAGATGAATATGATGCAACGTACTGTGGATAATGTTTTTATGTGAAGGTAAATGTCACTATTTAACACTTGAATGTATGTTTCCCTGCATGTTTCTTCATATTTCAAAGATGGGAAAATACAGCCAGAGACAATATTGTCCCAAAACACATTAGAATGAATGGCAACTCTATAATAATAGAATAGAATAAAATAGTAACGCTATTCCAAGTCGAGGTCGCGACCCCTTGATAAGAAATGGAAATGCAATGAATTAAAATGACCCATTTTAAGGCTGTGCCATTACATTTGGGGTGAGGTGGGGTCGTGAGAATGTCTTGGGGGAAAAATGGGGTCCCCAGAAATTCTGGCTGAAAAAATGGGCTCGCCGCTGAAAAAGTTTGAATACCAATGCTTTATTGTGACCGTATAGATAACACTTTATTTGAATAGTCCCAAGCAGATGGTTGGTAGATGTTCAGTAGATACTACCAACAACAATGATAATAATAATAATCATACATTTACTTTATATTGAGCTTTTAATTACAAGTCAAATCTTAAAGTCGCTTTACAAACAAAATAATAAATAAATAAAAATAACAAAACAAATATAGGGATTTGGCAGTTCTTGGGTGAAGGTCTTCCACAACTTTAGATGAAAGGCAGTTCAGAAATGTAGTATCTTGAGAGGAGGGAGCATAGATGGTACAGCCAGGCAGGGAGATAGAGACATCAGACAGACAGGCCACAGAGCTCTTCATCAGCCCCCTCGTCATACTCAACAGTCACAGCTCTTCCTCCTCCGTGGGTACACTCTTAGAAAAAAGGGTTCCAAAAGGGTTCTTCGGCTGTCCCCATAGGAAAACCCTTTTTGATTCCAGATCTGTGAAAAGGGTTTTACATGGAACCCAAAACGCTACTATTTGGAACCAAAGGGGTTCTACCTGGAACCAACAAGGGTTCCTTCAACGGGTTCTCCTATGGGGACAGCGGAAGAACCGATTTGGGTTCTAGATAGCACCTTTTTTTCTAAGAGTGTATGATGGATCGTCCACTACTGAAATGTACCACGCACCTGGGTGATGCTTCGGCACTGTAAAACGCAATTAAGACCACGCCACCTCAGCAGTGGTTCAGAAAAGCCCTCAACAAAACAAGCCTTTAGGAACTGGGGCAGAGGGTCAAAAATCATTTTAGCTATCTTGCCAAGCCAAATATAAACAGGCTTGCCATAATCAGTCCTGCAATTTCGTGGGTCAGCACCAGATATTTCAGTTGATCCATTTTTTATTTCACCTTGATTTAACTAGGCAGGTCAGTTAAAAGAACAAATTCTTATTTTCAATGACGGCCTAGGAACAATGGGTTAACTGCCTTGTTCAGTGACCGAACAACAGATTTTCACCTTGTCAGCTCGGGGATTCAATCTCGCAACCTTTCGGTTACTAGTCCAACGCTCTAACCACTAGGCTACCTGCCGCCCCATTTATCAACAAGTTATCAAAAAAAAAAATGTTTGATTCAAATATGCAATTAAAAACACTTAAAAACAATAAATATGTACAATATTTACAGAGCTCTCTGCCAAGGCTACCTCACGGCGCCATTCCAAGCGTCACACTCTACCAACTGAGATACAAAGGACCACTAGCTCTGCTACAGTATTAACCCCTTCCCAGACACAAGCCAGAAAACCCGGGTAGTCATGTGATCTGTTAGCAAAACAGGAAGTCAAGGTCCACCTACGCAGTCGTGGGATTTTCTTCCGCAAGCCGTAACCACACACACACAATGCTTTAGGGAGCAGTGAGGGTAGATGCGTCTAGGCATCCAAGAGCTGTTCCCACATCCTCTCCCCAATATGAGACTTTAGACTTTATGACTCTCTTCATGTGAACAACCCCAACCATACTATTAAGGCCCCACTGTATAGCCCATGGAGTTTACAGCAATATTACTATAGATCATTTGAGTTCTTTCCCTTCTCTTCTCTTCTGCTGTCATTGTAACTTGTGGCCTAAGTGATCATAAAGTGCCCTCAGACCCCCCTTCCACGACTTGTGAATTGGGCCGTCTCTGGTACAGTTGACTTAAGTCTCATGAACATGGTGAATATCACGACGTGGTTCTCCCATGGTCTTCATCGAGATGTCACTGACAGATACTGTCCCGGTGGTGCATAGGACCCCGTCCCCCCTACTGACTCTCTGTGCGTTTGGTCGTGTGTTCCAACAGGGCAAGAAGAAGAGAAGAAAAAGAGAGAAGCAGCAGGACTCCACCACAGGTAATGTTCAATTAACAACCTTCAACATCCTCTCAGGCCAAACCACCACGCTTCAATACAATATACCAAAACTTCAAGCCCTATTCTAGCGTTTGAAACAACTTCACTGGTCGACTATCCTCTACTCGGACTGGGTCTCTGCTACTCTAACTAGCCGAGTTTGAACGCATGGCTGACTTCCCACTTGAAGTGTTCCTCTCTTCCCTAGTGTCCTCAATGCCTGTTGTGAATGGAGCTCCTGCTCCCTTTACTCTGTTCTGGCTGCAGTTATGGGTTGTTGTTGTTGACTCCTGCTCAGTAATTGGGGACTAACAGTCTGGTTTGATGGCTCTCTGATTTACCATCTCTGTCAATGCGTCAACGTCTGCACTGACCTCTTTATCTGATCTGCTCTGTGCTCTCTCTCTCTCTCTCTCTCTCTCTCTCTCTCTCTCTCTCTCTCTCTCTCTCTCTCTCTCTCTCTCTCTCTCTCTCTCTCTCTCTCTCTCTCTCTCTCTCTCTCTCTCTCTCTCTCTCTCTCTCTCTCTCTCTCGCTCTCTCGCTCTCTCTTCAACTCTTCCTCTCTTTCCTTACTTCTTTCCTATGCGCATGTTGCCTTGTGCTCAGACCCTGGCTCTCCTAAGAAATGCAGAGCTCGCTTCGGCCTCAACCAACAAACGGACTGGTGTGGTCCCTGCAGGTGTGTATCTCTCGCCCTCTCGCTCTGCTACCCCTCTCTCCCTCTGTGAGCGTGCCTCAGCCCACTGCTGTGCTCTGCTCTGCATGCACTCATCTCACTAACCCTGTGACCCACGTCGCCCCCCTACAAGTAGAGAACCTCAGCGTACTGGGGTGTCAGGAGGCTGTATTATTGTAAACTAAAGCTGCTTTGCTGGCTGGTGATGGGGTGGGTGTCTCCTCAGGGATTTGTGGGGGATGATGGGTGATGATGATCAAAGGAAAGTGGGTGAGAGGTCCTGTAGGTCTGAGGGGAGGAAAGGGATTCACACATAGAGTTGAAGTTGGAAGTTTACATACACTTTGGTTAGAGTCGTTAAAACTCGTTTTTCAACGACTCCACAAATTTCTTGTTAACAAACTATGGTTTGGCAAGTTGGTTAGGATATCTACTTTGCGCATGACACAAGTAATTTCTCCAACAATTGTTTACAGACAGATTATTTCACTTATAATTCACTGTATCACAATTCCAGTGGGTCAGAAGTTTACATACACTAAGTTGACTGTGCCTTCAAACAACTTGTAAAATTACAGAAAAGGATGTCATGGCTTTAGAAGTTTCTGATAGGCGAATTGACATCATTGGAGTCAATTGGAGGTGTACCTGTGGATGTATTTCAAGGCCTACCTTCAAACTTAGTGCCTCTTTGCTTGACATCATGGGAAAATCAAAAGAAATCAGCCAAGACCTCAGAAAATAAGTGTAGACCTCCACAAGTCTGGTTCATCCTTGGGACTAATTTCCAAACGCCCGAAGGTACCACGTTCATCTGTACAAACAATAGTACGCAAGTATAAACACCATGGGACCACGCAGCCGTCATACCGCTCAGGAAGGAGACGCATTCTGTCTCCTAGAGATGAACGTACTTGGGTGCAAATCAATCCCAGAACAACAGCAAAGGACCTTGTGAAGATGCTGGAGGAAACAGGTACAAAAGTATCTATATCCACAGTTAAACGAGTCCTATATCGACATAACCTGAAAGGCCTCTCAGCAACGAAGAAGCCACTGCTCCAGAACCACCATAAAAAAGCCAGACTACAGTTTGCAACTGCACATGGGGACAAAGATTGTACTTTTTGGAGAAATGTCCTCTGGTCTGATGAAACAAAAATAGAACTGTTTGGCCATAATGACCATCGTTATGTTTGGAGGAAAAAGGGGGTGGTTTGCAAGCCGAAGAACACCATCCCAACCGTGAAGCATGGTGGTGGCAGCATCATGTTGTGGGGGTGCTTTGCTGCAGGAGGGACTGATGCACTTCACAAAATAGATGGCATAATGAGGATGGAAAATTATGTGGATATATTGAAGCAGCATCTCAAGACATCAGTCAGGAAGTTAAAGCTTGGTCGCAAATGGGTCTTCCAAATGGACAATGACCCCAAGCATACTTCCAAAGTTGTGTCAAAATGGCTTAATGACAACAAAGTCAAGGTATTGGAGTGGCCATCACAAAGCCCTGACCTCAATCCTATAGAAAATTTGTGGGCAGAACTGAAAAAGCGAGTGTGAGCAAGGAGGCCTACAAACCTGACTCAGTTACACCAGCTCTGTCAGGAGGATTGGGCCAAAATGCACCCAACTTATTGTGGGAAGCTTGTGGAAGGCTACCCAAAACGTTTGACACAAGTTAAACAATTTAAAGGCTAATTAAACTAACTAACTAATTAAATGTATGTAAACTTCTGACCCACTGGGAATGTGATGAAAGAAATAAAAGCTGAAATAAGTCATTCTCTCTACTATTATTCTGACATTTCACATTCTTAAAATAAAGCGGTGATCCTAACTGACCTAAAACAGGGAATTTTTACTGGGATTAAATGTCAGGAATTGTGAAAAAAACTGAGTTTAAATGTATTTGGCTAAGGTGTATGTAAACTTCCGACTTCAACTGTAGCTGTTCTCTGCTTAAAACAGATATTTCTTGATTATGCTATTGGTAGAAATGACAAAGCAGGCATTTTTTATTTATTTACAGTGGATGGAGGATCAGTCATGCTCATCATCAGTGCCTTTTTTTTACCAACTCAATCTCTTCTCCTTTATTCCTTTACACATCTGCACACTCAAAGTCACATCAGTGTAGAGGTATCTGCCCTGCCTTCCCCACCATGCCGTCACATCACGGAAATCTCCTGACCACTGTGCGTGTTGTATGTGTGTTGTGCTGCAAGAGAACAAAGGGAGGTGAATGTGGTTAGAGCGAATCCTGATCACCGCAGATGAACGCACACACAGACACACACAATCTCGCACATGCACCGCCGCTCTGCACTTTGATGCCATTTCTCATGCTCATCTGCCTTCAACTTTCTCCATTCATGCGGTCAGGCAGTGCAGCTTTTGATAGTGAACTCTGACATTTAGAATCGCTCTCTCTTCCTCCCCATCTCTAAATATTTCCTCGCACCTTCTCTTGCGCAGGCACTAAGTGACTCATGTTGGGTTCTGGTAATAATCATGGGATAAGGCGTGACGCTTTGGTTTTAACGAAGAGGCAAACAACCGTTGTTCACTTTCAATTTAGCTTAGAAAACAACATTTCTAATGATCACGAGAACAACCACAAAAATCATTCATGATTTGAAGGAAATGGTGGTGGATGATCTATGAAAACATATTTGATGGTATTCTATGGATTTGCTCTTTTGGGGTCTTCAAACTCAATTCAAATCATGTTGAAAACAGTAAAAAAAAAGTTCATTTTGGTGACGCTTTGCATCCACGCTTTATTCACAGATAACTCTCTTGACTGTTCCTAGGAGGAAAAAGAAGTGCATTCGATACCTTCAAGGAGGATGGTGCGCCAGCCCCACTTCTTCCGATGGAAGCGCTATAGACTCGCCCCCCTCCCCCGTCGACGGCGTCCCCCCTCAGCACCCCTCCCTGCCCAGCTCGCCCTCGCCTGCTTCCCCCTCACACATCCCTCTGCACCCCCAGCCCAGCAAACAACACACACCCCGTATCCTCTTAAAACCCAAGACCACAGAACTCTCACTCAAAGCTTTAATAGAATCATCCCAACAGCACGACAATCTCAATCATCATCATCATGACTGTACCCTGCCCAAGTCTCACTAGCCAGCCTCACCTGTCCTGTCCCCTCTCACACTTCCTCGCACCATCCCAACACCCCGCCAGATAGACAGACAAAGCCCAACGTCATCCGGACCAAACAAGGAGTGGGGAGCAAAACGCTGGAGAAAAGACCTTCACCACAAACATCCAAAAACAATGACAGAGCTTTGTGTCTGGGAGAGGATGCTGACTTCTGACTGATTTACTCAGTGCTCATGTCATTTTAATATTGCCGGGATGATAACTGCTTCTCTTCCTCACTGCCTAAAATCGAATTGATTCCATTTCCAAAGATTTTTACAGAGGAGTACGGTACTCCTCCTTTTCATAAGACTTTCAGACGTGTCAAAGGAACCTTTTCCAGAATAGATAGTATTTATATTGATAAATGATGTCGTATAAGGTTGAAGCTTCAAGGTAGTGACAGTGTTTTTCACTGTGTCGACATGTTCTTGTCTCCCCTCGGAGAGACTCATCTCTATGTTATGTTCATTTGTTTTAGGCACTTCCTGCTTGTCAGTCAAATTCTTGCTAGATACATTATTTTGATGTAGGCCCCTCACAGAGAATTAAAACATCATTGGTGTTTGTTCATAAGGATGCAGTTTGGGAGATTAATTTGTTTCCTGGTGTCAAAAAGCCTCCATTATATAATAACAAATGAAATTCGGCAGTCCTAAACTGCCTCTGTCTGACTGAACATTCTATAATCCGGGGTTTCTAAAACTATGGGTCAGGACCTAAAGTGAGACTCTGGGATGTTAGAGGTGGGTCGCAATTTATGAGAATACATCTACATTCATACACTATTTCTTCTTAATTTGGTTTAATGGAGGACGATTTGAGTCACAAGAGGACTGTTAATTTCTCATTTGGTTCTCAAGCTGAAAAAGATTAAAGAACCCTGCTGTAAACTAAAGACCAAATGAGTACTATATTTCATTGTGTTGTAAAGCTGTTGAATTCCCTACATAAAATGTATGTTTTGTTATGTAAAAGAATGAACTTTTTCTCCCAAAGTTGTTTCTTCAGTCTCTAATTTCAGTTTTCCACTAAAAGCAATATATAATTTATTTTACACCCATCTTCTCAGAGAAAAACACATTTTGTGCATAAGTTTTGCATTAGCTTTTTCTTTCATTGAAGTTATCAGAGCTGTGTCAATCCTTTTCAGTGTGTTCATGTTCCACCTAAGTGTACCAAAAATATATGTGAAAAACAATGGCTTTAATTTACTGCTTGCAAGTGTCAAACCCTGCTTACTTTGGAGATACTGTAGGCGGTGTACAGCAAGGCTTTTCTGTTTGTTCAATCAATGTCTAGTCCATCAGAGGGTGCTCTAATGTTAACACACATCTTAGATTTGGGGACTGCTCGTATCAGAACGACCACACATAAAAAAGGTGTACTGATGTCTGTTTTTTCCACATTGAAAGACTTCTGCCTTTGATGTGCTCATTTTTGTTCGATGTATTAAAGTATTTTGAAAATCTGGATCAGTTTCCTCACTATTTCCCCATTAGATGTACAATCACAAACAGCAGCAGACAGACATTATTTTAAGTAATTTATTAACTCCTGGAATTCAATGGTTGTTAACCCTAAATGTCATCTTCAGAGCAGAACTGAGAAAATATTCCAATAGTACTAAGCTTGGTAAATACCATAAGTTGAGTGAAACAGATCGCACACATTTACTTCTTCGACAAGCACTTCCAATCCACAGGACATTTTGCACATGTTTACCCCCACTTCAAATCTCCTACGACAGCTTGTCTCCTTATCATGACTTTAAGAAGACAGCACAGAAGAGGCTGCATTTACAAAATTCTGCACTGCGCTATCATTTCAGTCAAAAAAAAGCTATTTATTCAGTTGACAAAAAAAAAGAGATATTCGGTAAAAAAAAAAAGACAACTATAGCAATTCAAAAAAGGAGTTAAATTGTAAAGACCAGACTATGCATCTCATGTGAATATGTGAAGTAACATTTGTAAAAACATGAAATAGCTTATTAAATTATTTTGCACAAGCAATAGAAATGGTCATGCTATGGAGTACATAGAGGAGGGAGGGGGGGGGGGGGGGGGGGGGCTCTATAGACTATGATGTAATATTAACACGTATGAACAGCGCAGTGCAACCAGTTAATGGAACAATCCTTTCAGTGTGTTAGTGTTGGCATGATCCTCCTTTATTTCTCTTCACACCACTGGTTCTCCTTGCGTACCTGGGGGGGGAAGCAGCACACACTGTCACATGGCTCAAATGTATATTATCACAAGGCAGCTCCGCATTCAGGACTGCGGTTCTGCCCTAAATAACACCGTATTAATTTTATATACTACTTTTGACCAGGGCCTATAGTGCTCGTCAAAAAAAGGTAGTGCACTGTGACTCTATAGGGTGCCGTGTGGGACATCCTGAAAACCACAGAAGGGCGTATTACCTGGGCTTCCTCCTCCTCTGTGAAGTCATTTTTGATATTGAACGTCTTCCTGATCTCCTCTGGGGTCTTGCCTTTTATCATGTTGGCCACCGTCTTGCAGGTAACATCTAGCAGTCCTTTGATGTCCAAATAGTTTGCGGCCTAAACATTAAAAAAAATATTATAATAATGGGAGGATGAGGATGAAAAGAAAACAACTGCAAATACTGCCTTTCAAGTGAACTACTGCAGCCCTGGGCTTAGGCCGAGTAAACAGGTCTCGGGAGCTGGGTAAAACCTACTACTCAAATGACAGACTTGTGTTACAGTTCCTAGAAGCCCTGAGCGCTACAAGAACATATTGCGCAAATCACTACACAAGAGCCATGCAAGGCTGCTTGTTTAACTTCATATGCACATAGCTGATACTTCCTGAGCCGCTTACACACAGGAAGAGAAAACGCAGCCGTCTCCATGCGTTTCTACGCTAAGCCGGTGGCAGATTTGTCTCCCACCTTGGCGGCAGCAGCACAGGGAGGGACGGCACATGCACAGGGAATTTCTCTGACACTCAAATTCAAATATTTGCCACCTGTGCCTCCCCTCGGTGACCAATCAAATTACAGGGGGATGGATCCCTTTTTCTGGGGCGTTTCATTGGATAATCCAGTGGTTTCATAGTGGAGGTGTTTTGTACCACCAGAGTTTAAGATTTTGGATAAAGCGTCGGCAACTTTATTGACTGTGTGTGTAAGGCTCTTTAGTAATGACCTACTACTATCTCCAGTTATAACTTTATTAAGCACCTACTAGCTTAACTGGTGTGGTATGTTCAGCTAAGCCATTGCCTAAATTCAAGACCTGAGACACTTCCACTTTGTATGTGTACAGGTGTCAAACTGTTTCTGTGAGTGAGTGGCAGGGGGGGTGGGGTGGTAGGTACACACCAGAATGAGTTCGAAGAGGGTCCCTTGGTCCACTTTGAGGAATTCCTGGTCCCAGACGGGAATGTCGTCCGTCCTCTTCTCCTTGTTCTCGTCATCCTCGGGGGGAGGGGGGTCGTCTTTATGGTGGGTGCACCACTGGATCACCTGGAGGGAGGAAACGGAAGTGAGAAAGGAAACATGAAAAGGAACCACTATTCCTGGCGCACAGTCCGTGAATCAACAATCAGACACGCCGGGGCATCCATCTCCCACGGAGTTCAGTTTCAGAGGCCTAACTTGAGGACAGAGGTCAGAGCAGTTCTGTTTAGAGCCGTATGCTTCTGGCAGAGAGACACATGCTATATTATACAGATGTAAGAAACAACAACAAAAAACCTGACATTAATTAAGTCAGGCAGACAATGTATAATTGTCTGACCATGCAAACATTTCCCCAAACAAAATGTAATTCATTAGCCACAAGGATACAGTTGCTGAACAAAGCAGCAGAAACAACATCAGCTTGTCCCTCAGTTGGAGACATGCACAAGACAGCATGGAACAATTCAACTGGGAGATGGAATAACAAAAATCATCTTTAATCCCACATCCCTTCACACAGTATAAATCCAATGAACACCGTCTACACCTTCAGCAGACAATCACACCATTTGATTTCTAGAGATTCGGACAGGCACAGATGACCAGTTGCATTTGTTCTTTCACATTGTAGACTGTGCCCAAGGCCAACTATCCCAACCATCTGTCCTCGAGCAAGGCTGCTCCTGTAAGTCGCTCTGGATAAGAGCGTCTTCTAAGTAATGTAATGATCGAGCATGGACCCTCACAGTGCCTCCCACATAGGTACGGATCCCTGTTACAGGTTTGGGAAAGTCATTCTGCCTACACGTTTGGCGTACATTGGTTTAAATAGTGCACAAATGTTTCACTTCCTGGAAAATCATCTAGTAGAAAAGGCTAAGAAGGGTTTGGGTTTGGGTTCAATTGAATAGTGCCGCTATGGATAGAAGTGATGTGCAACTAAACTGATAAAAGTGGAAATAGAGATAAGATAGCCCCAGCTCTGGTTGGGAGGAGGCACTTTACCTAAGGTTATCAATGTCCAACTCCCAACAGTTTGCCTGTCCCTCAGTCCATTGCACCAGATATGGGATAACTGTCAGACAGTGAGTCCACTTGCCTTCTTGAGGATGGCTGCATTCACATTCGGGAGGGGGACTGGATCATCATCTCCTTCATCATCCATACCCAAATCTGTCAAAGACAACCATTAGACAAGCACACAGATACTGCCAGACAGTTTTGATAGCTGTACTTTAAATCAAATTGTATTTGTCACATGCGCCGAATACAACAGGTACAACACCTTCCCACAAAATGCTTACTTACAAGCCCTTAACCAACAATACAGTTCAAGAAATAAGAGTTCAGAAAATATTTACTAAATACATCTTCAAATAACAAGATTTTCACATTAATATAGGGTGTCTAATCAAAAATGCATATTTTGACCAATGGGTAAAATAATATGTAAATTTTGTAGATGATCCTCTATGAAAACCAATGGTCCAAACCTCAAGTCTATATCCAATCAGATAAAATGTTATTGGTCACATGTGCTGAATACAACAGGCATAAACTTTACAGTGAAATGCTTACTTACGAGCCCTTTCCCAACAATACAATAAAAAAATATATATATTTGCACCAAAAAAAGGAAACAGTAACACAAAATAATGAGGCTATACACAAGGAGTACCAGTACCAAGTCTATGTGCATGGGTACAAGGTAGTTGAGGTAATACAGTATGTACACGTGGGTAGGCAATCAGGATATATAAGAAACTGAGTAGCAAATCAAATCAAAATCAAATCAAATGTATTTATATAGCCCTTCGTACATCAGCTGATATCTCAAAGTGCTGTACAGAAACCCAGCCTAAAACCCCAAACAGCAAGCAATGCAGGTGTAGAAGCACGTAGCAGCAGTGTGAAGTGTGAAAGTGGTTCTGTGTGAGAGAGTGTGTGTGTGGCGTCAATATGCTTGTGTATGTTTTGTGTGTGAGCGTATGTAGTGTGTGTTGGAGTGTCAGTGTAGTATGTGTGAGTCTGTGGGTAGAGTCTAGTGGGTGTGCATAGAGCCAGTGCAAAACAATTCACATACATAAATAAAGGAGATCGATGTAAACTGTCCAGGTGGCCATTTGATTAACTGTTCAGCAGTCTTAAGGCTTGAAGCTGTTCAGGTGCCTTTTGGTCCCAGACGGTACCACTTGCCGTGCGGTAGCAGAGAAAATAGACTATGACTTGGGTGGCTGGAGTCTGACTATTTTTAGAGCCTTCCTCTGACACCACCCGGTATAGAAGTCCTGGATGGCAGGGAACTCTGCCCAGTACATCCAGTGATGTACTGGGCCGTACACGATGTACTGGGCCGTATGCACTACCCTCTGTATTGCCTTGCAGTCAGATGACAAGCAGTTGCCATACCAAGCGGTGATGTAGCCAGTCAAGATGCCTTCATTGGTGCAGCTATGTAACTTTGAGGATCTGAGGACCCCTGCCAAATCTTTTCAGCCTCCATTCAAAACTTACTGGGAGTTACAAGTTACCCTTGTTGGATGGTCAAAATTTGCATGAATAAATCAATGGAGGCCAGAGAAGAAGAAAAAAGTTCCCAAAAATATGAAAAACAGCATTGTCAGCTAGGCTGGATGCTGTGCGAGAATTAAGGCTACCTGACAGGGTCACCGGTGAACTCTTCATCTTTCTTCTCAAATCCAGAGGACATAAAACAATATAGAGGTAAGATAAATATCGATTTGAGACATGACGTAGTATTTTCATTTTTTTGTATACACTGTTAAAACTCCAATAACCTTTGATGGGATTAGGGTAGTTTAATGGGGTTTTGACCATTGGTTTTCTTAGAGGAGTAACAACATAATTAACATGTTTTACCCACTGGTCAAAATATGCGTTTCGATTTGAACACCCTACTCATGTTACAACCACATGATCACAACAGAGTACATAGCTACATACCTTCCAGCATTGTCTTTATCGTAACGGACTGCTTTGCTATTTCCACATCCACCTCAAAGATCTCTCCATCTGAGCTTTGCAGTTTAATTGTGGGCATCTGTAAAACAGGAAAACGTTTGTCAGTTTCAGGCTTCGCGTTAGCTAGCGGGGTAATGAACTACATTTTATAAACTACGTTTTATATAGGGTGACAGGCGAGCCCTGTATTCGGCTTACTGACAAGGGAACAGTTACGCTACCTTAGCTACCGTTAAGGTGGCTAGTTAGTAATTAGCTACGTTAGCTAACGTTAAGGTGGCTAGTTAGCTATTTCCAATCCTAGTTAGATAACGTTACTGTAGTCAGACAAGTAACGCCAGTTAATAGGTACCCAAACACTTGCCAGCCAAGTTCATGTTTCGGTAGACAGGCAAGTTAGTTAACTAACTAAGTAGTTCTACCTAGCTACGTTACCAGTTCACGCAACTGGCTGTATAACGTTAGCGTGTGAAGCTAGCTAACGTTATCCAGCTAACTCAACATAGCTATCTAGCTTCGATTCCAGTCTGTTTCATGAACTAGGTACAGTAGTTAGCATTAACTTGTTTGGTTACTAACTACACATGCAGCCTGGGCAACTGTAAACAACCAGGATATCTGAAACAGGCATAGGCTGAAATTAGATTCAATACTAGCGCTACACTGTAAGTGGCAATATTTTCAGGTAACAGTAAGCTAACTAACAGCTGACAACGACTAGCTAACGACGTCGTCAGCAAGGCCTCGTCTTAGCAACCATATTCAAGTCATTTATATTTTCATTTAGATATAGGAATACTACATTTAAAACACAACTTATTTCACCAAGACATGCAACTAAATGGTGGTTACTTACTGCGATTTTTTTTAAAGCAAATCTAGATATAAAATGTTAAACGTCAACAGGGCCAGACCGAAGCACAGGTAATCACTGAAACTGTGCTAGCTGCGCTTTGTCAAATGGAGCAGGTCGTCTTGTGATATGCCTGTGAGTGATTTCCCCCATTGACATTAAGGCAGAATTTCACGTAATATTTATTAACATGATTGTCTTCTAATGTTATTTTTTTAATATTTTGTGCATTCTGTTCATTTTTGCATCCAAAATATATACAATTATAGTATTATATGACCATTGTTGCTCTTTCATGATGTGTACTGCTCAGGTTCTGTCAATTTGTCCCAGCACAAAAACAAATTACCGTAATTGTTTTACTCTCTTTGTGCAGTCATATAAGCCAAGATGTTAGTATTTTTTTAATGCCATGACAGTAATTGTTTAATGTAAATATGCCTACACTTTGTTGTTGCAGTACTTGAATAGTAGGCCTATGAAGTATTGCATATAATATGTAGCTATAAATATTATGTAAAATATTATTCGCATATATAAAATACTATTCACGACAATGATCACTGATTCACAATCACACCATTACCTTGACCGACATTCCGAGTTGTAATGTTGAGTCCTGCCGTGAGATGGCACTCTTTCCACATTATTTGTATATTATTATTTCCATGGTATCTTCTTCACTTATAATATTTAGGTGGGTGCTTAATATTTGCATTATATTCATGTGTGAATTGGAAATGTTTTTCTTTTGCATATACCAACTCCCCCTAAGACACCCTCTGAAAGTAGGGTCACGGCCAAGACCTGTCATTATCAATGGAGCATTTTTTTTATTTCACCTTTATTGAGAACAAGTTCTCATTTCCAACTGCAACCTGGCAAAGATAAAGCAAAGCAGTGCGACACAAACAACAACACAGAGTTACACATGGAATAAACACATGTACAGTCAATAACACAATAGAAAGAATCTATATACAGTGTGTGCAAATGAGGTAAGATTAGGGAGATAAGGCAATAAATAGGCCATAGTGGCGAAGTAATTACAATTGAGCAATTAAACACTGGAGTGATAGATGTGCAGAAGATGAATGTGCAAGTACAGATACTGGGGTGCAAAGGAGAAGAAAAAAAAGAACAATATGGGGATGAGGTAGTTGGATGGGCTATTTACAGATGGGCTATCTACAGGTGCAATGATCTGTGAGCTGCTCTGACAGCTGCTGCTTAAAGTTAGTGAGGGAGATATGTTTCTCCAGCTTCAGTGATTTTTGCAATTCGTTCCAGTCATTGGCAGCAGAGAACTAGCCTTTGAAAAAACTAGCCTTTGCTTTCCTAACTGCCTGTGTATATTGGTTCATAACTTTCCTGAAGTTGCATATCGTGGGGGCTATTCGATGCTAATGCAGTACGCCACTGGATTTTTTTGTGCTGGTCAAGGGCAGTCAGGTCTGGAGTGAACCAAGGGCTATATCTGTTCCTGGTTCTACATTTTTTGAATGGGGCATGCTTATTTAAGATGGTGAGGAAAGCACTTTTAAAGAATAACCAGGCATCCTCTACTGACGGAATGAGGTCAATATCCTTCCAGGATACCCGGGCCAGGTCGATTAGAAAGGCCTGCTCGCTGAAGTGTTTAGGGAGCGTTTTACAGTGATGAGGGGTGGTCGTTTGACCGCAGACCCATTACGGACGCAGGCAATGCAGCAATGAGGCGGCAGGGTAGCCTAGTGGTTAGAGCGTTGGACTAATAACCGGAAGGTTGCAAGTTCAAACTCCTGAGCTGGCAAGGTACAAATCTGTCGTTCTGCCCCTGAACAGGCAGTTAACCCACTGTTCCTAGGCCGTCATTGAAAATAAGAATTTGTTCTTAACTGACTTGCCTAGTTAAATAAAGGTTAAAAAAAAATATGATCGCTGAGATCCTGGTTGAAGACAGCAGAGGGCTATTTAGAGGGCAGGTTGGTCAGCATGATATCTATGAGGGTGCCCATGTTTACAGATTTAGGGTTGTACCTGGTGGGTTCCTTGATAATTTAGTGTTAAGTGCCTTGTCAAGGGCACATGGGACAGATTTTTCAACTAGATTGTTCAGGATTTGAACTAGCACACTTTCACTTACTGGCCCAACATTGTAACCACTAGGCTACCTGCAACCCTTTATCAACAGTAACACATTCTTATGGGAAATAAGTGGTGAACAGGTTGGACCATTAGAAGTATTTATCACTACCATGTGATAAAAATTATCAGTGTAGTTATTACTTAGCTACAGTGCCTTGCGAAAGTATTCGGCCCCCTTGAACTTTGCGACCTTTTGCCACATTTCAGGCTTCAAACATAAAGATATAAAACTGTATTTTTTGTGAAGAATCAACAACAAGTGGGATACAATCATGAAGTGGAACGACATTTATTGGATATTTCAAACTTTTTTAACAAATCAAAAACTGAAAAATTGGGCGTGCAAAATTATTCAGCCCCCTTAAGTTAATACTTTGTAGCGCCACCTTTTGCTGCGATTACAGCTGTAAGTCGCTTGGGGTATGTCTCTATCAGTTTTGCACATCGAGAGACTGACATTTTTTCCCATTCCTCCTTGCAAAACAGCTCGAGCTCAGTGAGGTTGGATGGAGAGCATTTGTGAACAGCAGTTTTCAGTTCTTTCACAGATTCTCGATTGGATTCAGGTCTGGACTTTGACTTGACCATTCTAACACCTGGATATGTTTATTTTTGAACCATTCCATTGTAGATTTTGCTTTATGTTTTGGATCATTGTCTTGTTGGAAGACAAATCTCCGTCCCAGTCTCAGGTCTTTTGCAGACTCCATCAGGTTTTCTTCCAGAATGGTCCTGTATTTGGCTCCATCCATCTTCCCATCAATTTTAACCATCTTCCCTGTCCCTGCTGAAGAAAAGCAGGCCCAAACCATGATGCTGCCACCACCATGTTTGACAGTGGGGATGGTGTGTTCAGCTGTGTTGCTTTTACGCCAAACATAACGTTTTGCATTCTTGCCAAAAAGTTAAATTTTGGTTTCATCTGACCAGAGCACCTTCTTCCACATGTTTGGTGTGTCTCCCAGGTGGCTTGTGGCAAACTTTAAACGACACTTTTTATGGATATCTTTAAGAAATGGCTTTCTTCTTGCCACTCTTCCATAAAGGCCAGATTTGTGCAATATACGACTGATTGTTGTCCTATGGACAGAGTCTCCCACCTCAGCTGTAGATCTCTGCAGTTCATCCAGAGTGATCATGGGCCTCTTGGCTGCATCTCTGATCAGTCTTCTCCTTGTATGAGCTGAAAGTTTAGAGGGACGGCCAGGTCTTGGTAGATTTGCAGTGGTCTTATACTCCTTCCATTTCAATATTATCGCTTGCACAGTGCTCCTTGGGATGTTTAAAGCTTGGGAAATCTTTTTGTATCCAAATCCGGCTTTAAACTTCTTCACAAACAGTATCTCGAACCTGCCTGGTGTGTTCCTTGTTCTTCATGATGCTCTCTGCGCTTTTAACGGAGCTCTGAGACTATCACAGTGCAGGTGCATCTATACGGAGACTTGATTACACACAGGTGGATTGTATTTATCATCATTAGTCATTTAGGTCAACATTGGATCATTCAGAGATCCTCACTGAACATCTGGAGAGAGTTTGCTGCACTGAAAGTAAAGGGGCTGAATAATTTTGCACGCCCAATTTTTCAGTTTTTGATTTGTTAAAAAAGTTTGAAATATCCAATAAATGTCGTTCCACTTCATGATTGTGTCCCACTTGTTGTTGATTCTTCACAAAAAAATACAGTTTTATATCTTTATGTTTGAGGCCTGAAATGTGGCAAAAGGTCACAAAGTTCAAGGGGACCAAATACTTTCGCAAGGCACTGTATGTAAAATTAGAATTAGTGTAGTAGCCACAAAATACATATTATATACATCACAGACAAACTGAATTGGTCCACGCACACAGACAGCATTGTGAAGAAGGCGCAGCAGCGCCTCTTTAACCTCAGGAGGCTGAAGAAATTCGGCTTGTCACCAAAAGCACTCACAAACTTCTACAGATGCACAATCGAGAGCATCCTGGCGGGCTGTATCACCGCCTGGTATGGCAACTGCACCGCCCTCAACCGTAAGGCTCTCCAGAGGGTAGTGAGGTCTGCACAACACATCACCGGGGGCAAACTACCTGCCCTCCAGCACACCTACACCACCCGATGTCACAGGAAGGCCATAAAGATCATCAAGGACATCAACCACCCGAGCCACTGCCTGTTCACCCCGCTATCATCCAGAAGGCGAGGTCAGTACAGGTGCATCAAAGCTGGGACCGAGAGACTGAAAAACAGCTTCTATCTCAAGGCCATCAGACTGTTAAACAGCCACCACTAACACTGAGTGGCTGCTGCCAACACACTGACACTGACTCAACTCCAGCCACTTTAATAATGGGAATTGATGTAAATATATCACTAGCCACTTTAAACAATGCTACCTTATATAATGTTACTTACCCTACATTATTCATCTCATATGCATACGTATATACTGTACTCTATATCATCGACTGTATCCTTATGTAATACATGTATCACTAGCCACTTTAAACTATGCCACTTTGTTTACATACTCATCTCATTTGTACATACTGTACTCGATACCATCTACTGTATCTTGCCTATGCTGCTCTGTACCATCACTCATTCATATATCCTTATGTACATATTCTTTATCCCCTCACACTGTGTACAAGACAGTAGTTTTGGAATTGTTAGTTAGATTACTTGTTATTACTGCATTGTCGGAACTAGAAGCACAAGCATTTCGCTACACTCGCATTAACATCTGCTAACCATGTGTATGTGACAAATAAACATTTGATTTGATTTGATTCAGCATCCATGGAAGCTTTATTCTTCACCCTTTCTCCCAAAATCAATCATGGCATATGACTTACTTACAGTGCATTTGGAAAGTATTCAGACCCCTTGACCTTTTCCACATTTTGTTAAGTTACAGCCTTGCTGTAAAATTTATTCTGTGTTCCCCCCCTCCCCCCTCAATCTACACACAATACCCAATAATGACAAAGCAAAAACAGTATTATTATTTTTTTTTTTGCCAATGTGGGGTCTCAGCACTCGACGGACAATTTCTTCAACCTCATGGCTTGGTTTTTGCTCTGACATGCACTGTCAACCGTGGCACCTTATACAGACATGTGTGAGCCTTTCCATATCATGTCCAGTCAATTGAATTTACCACAGGTGGACTACAATCAAGAAACCTCTCAAGGATGATCAGTGGAAACAGGATGCACCTGAGCTGAATTGAGGGTCTGAATACTTATTACATATACGTATTTCATTATTTGAAAAAATGTTCTCCCCATTTTTGCTTTCTCATTATGGGATAGTGTTTAATTTTAGAATAAGGATGTAACAAAATGTGGAAAAAGTCAAGGGGTCTGAATACTTTCAGAAGGCAATGTACATAATCATAAGCCTTGGTTAAAAGTCCATCAGTAGTGTCAGATGACGCAAAGTCAAGTGAATAAACCAACACATCGCACAAATCAAGGAGCAACTTTATTATTGAACTGGATCCTTCAATACAGAAACTAGATAATCATGAGTGAGTAGTGTGTGTGACCATTTTCACAATGGTATTTTTCAATCGGTCTGCCATACACAATTGAATGGGTGTCTGTTTAAGCAAGTTTGTCCTCAAATGTGTACCGGAGAGAATAACCCATCAAAAAGCTGCTGACAGAATCTAAAATAAAACATTCTGTAGAATGAAACAGCCAACTTCTGACTTACGTTTAAATGTTCTTAGAATGTAAAAAAAAAAAAGTGCAAACAGTGTTGTTTTTTTACATCTGAAAATGTGGGGACTCACAAAATAAGCCATGGTACATTGGATTGAATACTTTTCAATTTACAAAACTTGGTAGCCGCGCTCACCTTGAGATTTAAGACCGAGTAGAGCTAGTGGAGTAAGGAATTGGGGTTGTGATCTTGGACATTATACTCTTCAGCATTTCATAATGAATATATGGCACACACCTTTTGGTCCATGTACACATATTTTCTGAATGTTTAAATAGCATTTTGTGTGAATACAATTATGTACATTGATGTTTTGCCGTGTTCCCCCCCCCTCACATGGTGTTGGACGCTAAAGGTACTTTCATAAATCATGGCAAAATTAGACAGTACAAGGGGTGAGGTTTTACAGGAAGTAGTCTGGGGTGCGACGGGTGACATGAGGTTCCCCTCTACGAGGCGCCGGGTCAAACTGCAGGCTGGAAAAGAAAAACAAATATCACACATCTTGTTTTTCATCAACAATCCTGTTCAGAGTTGATGGAACATCATTACATATACAGTTCTCACTCACTACTCAATGTGTATTTATTACTACGTGTTTTACTTGTCTATTTCTCCCTGCATTGTTGGGAAGTGCCTGTTTTATTAAATGTTTTTATTTTACCTTTATTTAACTACGCAAGTCAGTTAAGAACAAATGTTTATTTTCAATGACGGCCTAGGAACAATGGGTTTAACTACCTTGTTCAGTGCCCGAACGACAGATTTTCACCTTGTCAGCTCGGGGATCCGTTCTTGCAACATTTTGGTTACTCGTCCAACGCTCTAACCACTAGGCTACCTGCCGCCCCAGTAAGCGTTTTACTGTTAGTCTACACCTGTTGTTTACGAAGCATGTGACAAATAACATTTTACTTAATTCATTATCCTCCAGAAATAAGAGTCCCTTGACGGTAGTTCACCAAACTGAGGAGGAAACACTTCTTAGGGTTGGTCATGTATGGAATGGTAATCAATATGCTTACAAGGAGTATTTCAGGGTGTCGTCGAGTTCCATGATAGCTGCCTGGTTACCACAACGGTAACAGTAATTTGGTGCACTGAATATTGTCACCACGTTTCGCTCGTGGCACCAGTTGTAACCCTGTGGAAGAAAACAGGAGAGCAGCGAATTAGTAGTAAATGCAGAAACCTGAGACATGCATACAGACGCAACATTTGACATATTCAACAACCTGAATGAGGGGGCTAACATGTAATGCATTCCAAAATGGTTTCACACTCATACACTTCACCATGGTCACCTTCTGAGATTTCAAGCATGGAGAATCTGCGACAGACAGCTTACCTCCATAACCAGCTGATGAGCTCTGGACACCAGAGTAAGACGGTTGGCATGGTTGAATGTCTCAGATATGTCCTGGCCAAAGGTGTAGCCAGCCCCCCTGGGGGAGATGCCCCAGCCCCCACGGTCATCTGGGTCTGACCACAGCAGGTCACACATGGGGCCCTGGAGAGGAGGAGATGCATGTAAGAAGTAATAAAGATACAGATAAAGATAAGGATCCAATATGATGAGTAGGATGGAAAGTTGCCTCAATAAGCTTTTGTGTTTTTCCACCTAATAGTTGAGGTTAGGGGCAAATAAACTGACCCTAGACCTGTGTCTACAAGCCATCTGCCTAGCACCAATGAGACAGCAGAGCATGCTCAGAAGCAGGGTTGTTGAGCCATGTACCTCATGTGGAACTTCCTGCAATCGGTCCAGCGCTCGAATGTGATCCAACGTGTCTATGGACGGTGACAGGCCCCCGTGAAGACAGAATATCTTAGAAGGGAAAGAAAACAGAAATGTTACTTGAATTTCAATATTGGTTTTGACATAAGACATGAGTGAACATGTATTTACAGCAGCAGGTAAAGCACAGATCATTTCCATGTAAAAGGATCCATGAGCACCAGCGTGTTCATAGGAGCATATCAAACTGGGTGTCAAATGAAAGCTAAGGGTCTACATCTTTGAGAAATGCAAGCAGATACATTTTTTTTTTTAGATCAAAAATGGTTGAAAAATGTAATGGCTTTGATTTCTGGTTCAAATGATATAAAACGGGTCTTTGAAAACATCTACCAGAAAGTCTGAAAAAAGGTATTAGAAATACATCAAAACAATGTTGAATACCCCTGACAACTAATAAACACATATTTACAAAGCAAGGTTATGCCATTGCACAGCCATAGGCTTCTACAAGCAAGTATCACTGCTGAGGTTACTGCCTTTTTGAAGACTGTATTTCACAATATAATCAAGGTGATATTCCAGTTTCAATAAATTCATAAAAAGGCAGTTGCTTTTTTATTGACTGAATATACACTGAGTGTACAAAACATTAGGAACACCTGCTCTTTCCATGACAGACTGACCAGGTGAATCCAGATGAAAGCTATGATCCCTTATTGAGGTCGCTTGTTAAATCCACTTCAAATAAGTGTAGATGAAGGGGAGGAGACAGATTAAAGAAGGATTTTAAAGCCTTGAGACATTTGAGATTGTGTATGTGTGCCATTCAAAGGTTCAATGGGCAAGATACAATATTGAAGTGCCTATGAACGGGGTATTGTCAGTGCCAGGTGCACCAGTTTGTGTCAAGAACTGCTACGCTGCTGAAATTCATGCTGAACAGTTTCTCGTGTATCAAGAATGGTCCTCCACCAAAAGGACTTCCAGCCAACTTGACAACTGTGGGTAACATTGGAGTCAACATGGGCCAGCATCCCTGTGGAACGCTTTTAACATCTTGTAGAGTCCATGCCCCGAAGAATTGAGGCTGTTCTGAGGGCAAAAGTGGTGTTGCAACTCAATATTAGGAAGGTGTCCTTCAATGTTTTGTTAAGTCAATATATTTGGCGCAATTTAGCAATTATTATCTGTAATGGCTATGATAAATTAGGCATTGTCGCATTATGCTGGCATAGTTCTAAATGTGCACATATTTCTCCCCTTGTGTTCTAAATTATTACTTTTTTCATTTGAGTAATCAAAAGAAAATCACGCAAGTACTCACTGTACAAAAATGTAAAATGCCCATCCCTAACCTGTGTCCACGGATGGGATTTCAATGTCCACAGACATCATTTGTTTTGGCCCGGTACGGCCTTGATTTGGCCCAAACAAAGGCGTCCATGATTGGTTCAGATTTGGCCCGGCGTCACCAATCATAGACGTCTAGGTTTCACAAGTTTGGACAGCACAGTACAGTGAAGCACAGTAAAAAAATATATAAAAAAATTAAGAGCACAGTATAGTTCAGTACAGTAGAGCACAGTAAAATGTACTGTACTATACTGGTACTCTACTGTGCTGCTCAAACTTGTAAAATACAGACATCTATGATTGGTTCAGATTTGTTCTGGACCAACCAAATTTGGTCTTGTTCGGGGGCGGAGCTCATTAGAATAATAGCGAGTGTGTAAAATAATAACCATATACAGGGATCTACATTTATATTTTTCATTGGTAACATTGATAATTAGGAGTACCACATGAAATTTAGGAGCACCAAAAAAATATATATACATTTTTTTAAATTGAGATAAAGCTTCTACTGGGCCTATATGAATTCTAGCCACTTTTGAAGCACATGTTGTGGCCTAGAAACTAATATGTAACACTGTAAATACATGTGTCTGTCTTATTTTGCACACTTTGTACAAAATAATAAAACGCAGTACTACAGGATATTTCTTAACGTAGCTCTTTATTAACTAGCTATAACTGGCATGTTCACGTATTGCCAACCAGGATCAAACTGACCATGACCTAACCATTTGGGTGGTCTTAAACAATCATAGCACAGTATGATATGGAGGTAAAAATGCATCCAATTACAATTCAGTATGTTTACACATTAATATTACACCCCCCCCCCCTTCTTTTAAATCAAAAGAAAAATTGTTTACATATTCTAAGCGTTTCTTTTTAATACATGCTCTGTAGTTTGAACTCAAGGTAAGTAACCATTCATATTGCATACTATACCAACTGAATCAGACTCTGAAACAATGTTACTTTTCAAACAAGGGATTCTCAGCAACTCAGCTTTCATTGTAGAAATATCTTAACAATTCAAACAAATACAATACCAAAGCATTTCAAGTGAACTTTCAATAACAAATTTACAGTCTGGAACTCTTTTAGGGCAGCGATCCGCCTACACCCTTTGACATGTCACAGGTCTAGGACAGCTCTGGGCTTGACCTCTCTTCCTGACCTTGTGCGATATGATGCTGAGCATGCTTCTGTGTCAGTCAACAGCTCTTGTGGTGTTGCAGGTAAGTATGGTTGGTGTATGTTGTGCTGTGTGTGTGTTTAGTCCATCACATTCTCTTTCAGGGGAACAGTTCATCATCTGTGTGTTGTTCTTTTGTGTTCAGTAGTTGATGACGATTGCGGCGGTACACCGCTCCTTCTGCGGTGCGGACGTGATATGAACGTTCAGTGTCGGCTGGCTGGATGACGACTGCTGGCTTCCAGAGGCCATTCTCCTGGATTCTAACTGACTCTCCGTCGATCAGTGGTGGCAGTGGTCTAGCTGACCTGTCGTAGTATCGCTTTTGTTGTTCTTGTCTCTGTGCGCGGTTTCCATGCATTACCTTGTAGCTGACGACCTCAGGTTGCAGCTGCTGGTTGGTGCTGGGAAGGATTGAGCGAAGTCTGCGGCTCATCAACATCTGGGCTGGTGATTTGAAGTTGTCAACTGGAGTGTTGCGGTATTCAAGGAGACTAAGGTAGGAGTCTCTCTTGTCTGCTTTTGCTTTGTCCATGAGTGATTTAGCAATCTGCACACATTTTTCAGCAAGGCATATGTGGGCTTGTGGGTAATTGAGGGTAATGTGGGCTTGTGGTGACATGTGTAAACTCCCATGCTTTTGTGAAGGATTCAAACTCATGTGATTTGTAACAGGGCCCATTGTCAGAAATTAAAGTCTCTATAATGCCATGCCTGGCAAAGGCTGCTTTCAGCTTGTGTATCACAGCTGCAGATGTGGTGCTGTGAAGCTTGTCGAGTTCGAAGTATCTGCTGTAGTAGTCCACTGTTACGATGTAGTCCTCGTTGTTCCAGGTGAACAGATCGGTTGCCACGACCTGCCAGGGTCGGTCTGTGATACAGTGAGATAACATTGGCTCTTTAGTGTTTCAGGGGCGTCGTTCAAGACATATGGCGCATTTACCAACCATGTCCTCTATTTGTTTGCACATTCCGGGCCAAAACAAAATGTCCCGTGCTCTCTGTTTGCACTTTTCCATGCCCATGTGTCCAGCATGGATCTTTGTCAAAATCTCTTCTCCGAGACTGGTAGGAATGATTACTTTCTCTCCTTTGAAAATTATTCCGTTGATCTGTGATAGTTCCAGAATTCTGAGACGCTGTGAGGGCATTTTCTCCTCTCCTCAGGCCATCCATCCTGTATGACTTTCCTCAGCTGTGCGAGTTGCGAGTCCTTTTCTGTTTCTGCTTGGATCGCCTTCGGTTTTGTGTCACTAACTGGTAAGTTGCTGTACACAGTGTGCACTTGCATGTCCATGCCTTCACTGAGGCTGCTGTCCTTATAGGTAAGACACTTCCTGGAGAATGTGTCTGCGACAGGGATGTCTTTGCCTGGACGGTGAGTGATTGTGAAGTCGTATTTTTGTAGTTGAAGGATCATTCTCTGTAGCATTGGCGGGGCTGTGGCTAGTGGTTTCCTCATAATTGACTCAAGGGGCTTGTGGTCGGATTCCACAATGACTTGTCGTCCATATACGTACTGATGGAAACGTTTACATTCGAACAGAATGGCGTAGAGCTCTTTTTCGATTTGAGCGTAGTTGATTTCACAGTCTAAGAGATTTGGAAGCGTAGCCGATGGGCTTTCCTTCTTGCAGTAGCACTGCACCTAGTCCATACTTCGACGCGTCCATTTGGAGTCTGAGCTCTTTGTCGGAGTCGTAGTAGGCAAGGATTGGTCCTGGTTCTCTCATGATCAAGTCTTTCACATTCTGGAAAGCAACGTCGTGTTGCTTGTCCCAGAGAAACTCACTGGACTGCTTTAGCAGTTGACGCAGGGGTGCATTAGCACTGGAGAGGCTGGGTGCGAACTTGGCTAAGTAGTTGACCATGCCAAGCACTGTTTCCAGCTCTGCATGGTTCCTTGGTGGCTCCATTTCTTTTATGACTAAGATATTCTGTGGATCTGGCTCGATTCCAGTCGCTGTGAGAAGATGTCCGAAGTAGCTGACCTCTGTAGCGCCATCTGTGCTCTTCTCGGGGTTGAGCCGGACTCCACTCTTGCGGGACCTTTGCAGCATCGAAGGGAGGTTTCGGCCGTGCTCCTCTTTGGTTCGACCATAGACAAGGATGTCGTCCACAATTGCCACAACTCCGTCGAGTCCTTCGTACACGTCGATCTTTCGCTGAAACTCATCTTGGGCTGAGATAATCCCAAAAGGCAGGTGATGGAACCTGTAGCGTCTAAACGGTGTGTTGAATGTTGTGAACTTAGAGGACTTCTGTGAGCTTGATAGTCCAGTAGCCTGATCTAGCGTCCATGACACTGAAGTAGTGTGCTCCTGCTAGCTTGTGTGTGATGCCATCTAGCGTCGGTTAAGGGTAATGGGGGCGTTTGATAGCCTTGTTCAAGTCTCTTGGGTCGAGACATACTCGGAGCTTGCCTGTGGTTTCTCCACCACTACTAACGCGTTTACCCAGTCAGTCGGTTCTGTAACCTTGGTGACTATGTCAGATTGCTCCATGCTCTCCAACTCTTGCTTCAGACGGGCACGAAGAGCAAGGGGAATCTTTCTCAGTGGTTAGACCACAGGGGTTGCATCTGGATCAAGGTGAAATGGTACATTCTCCTGGGAATAATCCTATTCCTGTAAAAACATCAGCAAACTCCTCCAGTAAATTGTCTGTTTACTGGTGCTGTCACTGATAAAACTAGCTTGATGAGGTCCATGTCTAAACATGCTTTAAGACCTAGCACTGCAGGTGCTCTAGTGTCAACAACATAAAAGTCCAACATGTCACTTTCCTTGTATTTGCATTTGAAAGTGAATGTGCCTTTTACTGGGAGCTGTTCACCACCATAACTAGTCAGTCTGCGTTGTAGCTCGCACTCAGTCAAGCGGTGGTACTTATTCAGAGGAATAATGTTTACTTGTGCACCAGTGTCTAGTTTGAACTTTAGCTCTGTGCCTTGTGTTCCGATCTCAATGTTAGCAAAGGCTTGCTCGGTCTCTTATATTTGACTTTTCTGTGTCACTGAATCAATAAACAGTTCATCAGCGTTTGACATTTCATCTTCACTCACTGTGTGTACTGTTTTTCCACGGTAAGCTCTGCACACCTTTGCAAAGTGATTCCATTTTCCACATTTAGTACACGGTTTGTCTTTAGCTGGGCAATTTCCTTGTTCGCCATGCACTTTGTATACACAATATCCACATATTTTGGGGCGTTTTGAGTCTGTCGCTCTGTTTTGGAGTTGTGTCTCTCTCCGTTCTAAAACACGCTCTCTGGGCACCGGAGGTGTGCTTTGATGCCTGCCTGACCCTGACTGCGTGCACTGCTTGTTCTCGTGCTGCCGCGCAAAATGGTTTTCATCTGAGCCTGTGCTCGCTCGTGAGATCTGGCTATGTCGATAGCTTTGTCCAGCGTCACCGCAGACCCAACATTCAAAAGTTTCTCACTCGCGGTGAGTGTATTCCAAATACAATACGGTCCCTGACCATCTCATCCTTGTTTGCATAATCACAGTCTTTCACAAGCAGACGCAGCTCTGTCACAAACTGTTCAAAAGACTCGCTAGCTCCCTGTACTTTCTCATGGAATTTGTACATAGCGAAAATCGTATTGGTCTTCGGCGCAACATATGCTTCAAAACGATCGTAGTATGTTTTCAGTACCTTTGATTCAGCCTCGGTAAGTGTCCATGTGTTGTAAATATCTCTCCCCTTTTCACCAATCCAGAGGAGCAGGTAGCTGCATTTTTCCTCTTCTCTTTCCTTCAGAGGACCCGTGAACATTAGCTCCACATGCTGTTTGTACTTACGCCATGCATCGGGTAAGTTTGTAGACTCCCAGTCCATTCGAGGTGAAGGAACTCCAGAAAAATCCATCTTGTAAGACCTTTTACTCTGACACCATGTCTTGTTTTGCACACTTTGTACAAAATAATGAAATGCAGCCCTACAGGATATATTTCTTAACGTAGCTCTTTATTAGCTAGCTATAACTGGCACGTTCACGTATCGCCAACCAGGATCAAACTGACCATGACCTAACCATTTGGGTGGTGGTCTTAACCAATCCTAGCACAGTAGGATATGGCGGTAAAATGCATCCAATTACAATTCAGTATATTAGTGTCTACTATAAAATTTTAGGAATACCTGTCATTGAAATTACAAAGTCACTTGTGGAATATTAGATTTTACATTTTGTATAAGCACTATTTTCCTATTGAGAATGGATTACATTGAAAATGGTACTGTGTCTTTAAAAATGACCAGCAAGAGAGCCATCCCTTTCTTTCACTGCCTTCACATTTTTGGATATGTTTGGATACCAACGAGGTAATGGACTAAGTGTAAACGAATGGTTATCGACGTCGACACGCGAGTAGTTTTAGAACAGTGCACGACATGGTTTATGAACGTAAAATACAGTCCCGGAGATCCGTTTTAGGAAGATAAAAAATGTTGCGCTGGTAATATGGGTCAGGTCTTTTGACGTGGTTGGGCAAGAAGCAAACGGTGTTCGCGGTAGTTATGGTGCAACCATGACGCTAACAAATCTGCAGCCCTCGGAAGCAACCGTACAGAGAAACGTTATCATTAAAACAATTCTGGGAGAGCTTTTTTCAGTCAAAATAAAACTCCTGGTCACACAGCAAAAGTTGTCATACTATAGAGCCCTGCCCATATATGCAAAGGATGATATTGCATATCTTTGTGTACCTATTTAGTATACATCATGAAGCGAATGACATTCCTATCCACAATTATGCTATGCATTTCTGTGTAGTACAGAACAGGGACCCGTGATGTAAATCCATTTCACTTACTGTAGTTTCAAACTCATGGTGTCATACCATAGCTGATATCATTCTTTCTGTAGACATCTTTAAATCTTAATTCGGAGTAGATATTTAACAGTTCTTGGCAAATGTGGTCGCATAATCTTATATATATTTTTTTTAGAGATTATACCGTAATTCTGTTACTAAACTTTGTATCTTCACAGTTCTTCCAGTAAATAATTTTAGTTTTTGTGAAATTTGTGTAACATGTTCAAACGACTCCTTATGCATATAGTTGTATGGTTTGTTAAACTTTGAAAGCAATTGTTTGTCATACATTTTACAAATAACCATTTTAGTCTCAGTGTAATTCCATTACTGTGGAATTGCACCATAGAAGATTCAACTACATATCAAATAAAAATGCAAAACTTCTTACCTGAGTATCTACCAAGGCAGTGAGGGGAAGGTAATCGAAGAGGTCTGTGAAGTATTTCCATACGTTTGCATTGCCGTACTTCCTTAGGCACTCGTCATAGAAGCCGTACACTTGTGTGATCTGTCTGCTTTCGTGGTTCCCCCGAAGGATTGTGATGCGTTCACGGTACCGAACCTGTGATCAAATGTTAAAAATACAGGGAATTACAAAACAGCACTGTTCAATGGAGACGAGGGCATTCTGTAAATGAGTCTCTCTCAGCATTACATTGCATCACAAGGCTCCCCCCGTGTACACACACACACACACCGTTCCATAGGCACTTGTTGACAATGTTGTGAAACATCTCAACCTTAACAAAAAGGAAGGGCCTAAAACCAGGAGAGACCCCATTCAGCTCTCTCATTAGTCAAGTTAAAAAGTGAAAGGTAATTCAAAAAACTTTCAGGGGCGGTTTCCCTGACACAGATGAAGCCTAGTCCTGAAGTGAAAAACATTTGGAGATTCTTCATTGAGTTTGCTTTTTAATTCCAGGACTAGACTTCATCTGTGTCCGGAAAACTGGTCCCCGGTGTACAACTACAACAACTTGCCTTAAGTGCTACAAGTAGCGTGACGGTTTCTACAGAGTAGTAGCCTCGGTCCACGTAGTCTCCCATGAACAGGTAGTTTGTGTCTGGAGACTTCCCTCCGATTCTGAAGAGCTCCATTAGGTCGTGGAACTGGCCGTGGACATCTCCACACACTGTGACTGGACATCGGACCTCCTGCACATTGGACTCCTTGGTCAGAATCTCCTTTGCCTGGACAAAACATAAAACAAACATCATAAGGCTGTGTTGTGGGCTACATTGCATTACGTTCCAGTCCCCTCTCTTCCCAACTGTCATCTTCCCAACAGTCATCTTCCCAAGACATAAATAGACGAATGACATTTGGCAAGCTAGTTGAATGCCAAAGCAGTTCCTAGAAACCATTGGACTGTGTAAGGCAGCTCTAAGAACAGTGCTGCCTGCTGGGCGCAAAGCCGGTGGTGTTAGAGGAAAACAGTCCATTACTGTTCTCTAATGAATGAGTGATTGCATGCAAGGCTATATGTTGTCTCAAGATGCTCCTTGAGGTGTGCTGCTGGGATGATAAATGTTGGCAGTACTACTAAGGGTTTAAGTGATTGTAAGGAGCTTTTAGAGCATAAATACCATGTTGAGAGTAGAGCAGGAGTATGTGCACACTGGGTTTGTGCCTGTGGGTCAAGATGAGAGAAATAACTTTTGATCTCAGCTCCAGGCAGCACCCCGAGGGGGAGAGAGCCACACCGGCAGAGGGACGCCAAGGAGAAACAGAATGACCAGGCCAGGGCGAAAGAGGACTATGGTTAATGTTGACCTAATTGCCCACAAAACAAGCCGGCTCCACGTGCCTTCACAACTATGCCGTATCAGGCTTTTCAATTAACTGCTGGCTGGGGTTTCTATAAAGCCATTCAATCGTTCGGCCAAAAGGCAAATTCTAGATGCGTATTAAACAAATCTGATATTTTTCCGAATGAATTTGAGTGGGAATTGAAGAGAGTAAGATAGGGCCAAGACTGGGAATTTTTTTTTAGGTCAATGGGACTCTAATCTTGGTTAACCCAGAAGTAAAATCTTGCGTGATTTGGTCAGATACATGGGTTTACGAGAGATTAGTGGGACTCAGAACCTCGGTAAAAATGATATGCACCCGAGTTAACACATCCTAGAATATAGATCCTCTTAAATCAGTAACCTGAACCAACTGATCTAGGTATGCCTATATACACACTGAATTTACCAAACTTAAGGGACACCTTATTGAGAGGCTGACCCTCAGTCTGTCATTCTCAGCAGAGGGAGAAAGCAGCAATCAGATGCAGGTACCATCAGTCCAGGAAAATAAAAACAAAATCAAATTATTTAAATTTATGCTCACTCAGCTGTGCCTCACAAGCAATACAACAACGGATTACCGGTGTGATCATATAGACTACCTCAAATGTTTAAAATGGCCCGAACAATGCATTGGCAGGTCAATTCAAGCAAAGCCAAAATGCGGTCATGTATTGGGCCTATATAAGGCTGTTGCGGTGACCATATTACCGCCAAACCGGCGGTCACGAGCCATGGAGGCAGTCAAATTCCACATGACCATTTAGTCAGTCATTAGGCTTCTCCAAGCTCTGATGCAGCTGATGGTCATTAGGAGCCTACCTAACTTACTAACTTCCTGATACTCAGCACTCCATTGTCTCTCTAAATCACTCTGACATCAATGCAAATGTAATCGAAAATCTAATCAAACACTTCATGAGATCCCATGAGCTCAAGTTGCACAAGATTTCTATAGGCTATGCAATTGCGTGAGAAAACAGAGTGATGGCCTCTACTAAAAATCCCACAACTGTTTGGAATATTTATTTCTCGCACAGAAAAGGTCGACTTTTATACTATGGGGAATAGTATATTGACATTGGCTAGTGCTTTTGCTGTTCGTTAGGCCTACTCATCTTGTTGACTGACGAAAAGTAAATGTAGACAGTTCTTCCAATATCTTCAATATGCACCTCGGAATTGGATAAGGACGCGCGCAGTATCTGAGTGGGATGCTTCAGATTGCACAGCACTCAGGGAGAAGGGCACAATAGGCACAGATTTTTTTAGGGTGATTTACAGCCACAAAGGAAATGCCACCTTGAAATTCGAGGCATTATCACATGCTTGTCAAATTGTGAATGAGACTATGAGTGTGTACAATCTGCCCAAAAACAAAGCAGAGCTCATGCCCTTCAAGCTACTTTTTTCAAAATCAGTCTCATCATGCAGCCTAACAATGTATTAAAAATCAAAACATATAGGCAAACTTTTGTACAACAACCAAAGTTACATTAATAACTAAATTAAGCGTATAGGAATAACCATTTATTTGTTAACCACTCACAGAATAGCCACGTGCGCACTTCCTTAAATAGTTGATAAAATATGAATATTTTATTCAGCGTTGTTCAATTGTACTCTTCATACTATAAAATAATATAAAACAATGCCACGAAATGATAAGCAAATCTTGTCTGCTAAATAAACTAGTGTAGCCCACAGCCATTTGGCATAGCCACATCAGGACAACTCAGTATGCTATTCTTTCCTTCTGAATAGACTACATTTTCTTCATATCATGCTTCTTTAGACATGTCTAAAATAAATAATGGATTTATTGTGGCGGTGTAGGCTATATTACATGGATTTATTATTAGAGACATTTTTTGAGTGGCTTGTATAGGCTGTGTGGAAGCCAGCAGATGCTAAATATGTTTGTTAATTAACAGTCAATTACCGTGAGACCGACAGTTATTTGCATTAACACATTTAAAAATGTGTTAATGTTGCATAGGCTTACATCTCTTTGAGTCATGTTAAAAAATGAAATCAATCTGAGCGGTAGATGTCAGCTTGCACCGACTCAGAAAGTGATCGACTTGAAAAAGGTTGACCACTGTTCTAGAGTTTATTGTTAACACTATAAAAATGTCCCTTCAAAAGTTGCAATTGTGTACATTTCTAGACATCTTTGAAAAGTGAGTGTAGTAAATAGCATTTCTTTGTCCTAAAGGGGCAGTGTTGTATTTTGAGACAGGCTAAATAGCCAATAGGCAGAGGGTAGCATAATATGTCTGAGTCTCTGTAATAATGGTATGGGAATAATTATAATGCATTTTATTTTGTAAAGTGGTTTCTTGCATCAAACCATTTTCAGTCGGATAAACAGGTTAATGTCAAGCATGTTAAAGTTTCATGGAATGTAGGCCTACATTGAACACCACACATTGGCTGTAACTGTAGGATGAATGACAGAAAAGCTATTTCCGTGTTAAAATGCTATTTCCATGTTTTGATGGTAGGCCACTCTGGTAGACCTACTTTATGATCAAAACAGTCACAGTAGCCTACTTGGCCACTTAAAACGAACTTAAAGCGGGTACAGCCTCAGTGTTCACAGTAAATGCCCGCTGGAAGTTTCACAACGTTCAAGTTCACGCTCAGCAGATCTGAAATTTGCTCAGTGCTGAAAAGGAAATGTAGGGTACATTTCTGGTCAGTCTACGTCATGGAAAGAGTAGATGTTTATAATGTTTTATATACTCACGTGTTTATTGAATGGATGACTTAGCAGGTTACATAAATTGCTCCACCCCTCATAACCGCATCTACTACAGGACTGCTTGTTCAGCGTTAGCTAGAAACCTTTGGGCTAGATTGTTGACTGTGAAAACAAACTACTCAACATCATGGTGGATGTCACCATCTTTGCACCAGTAGATCGCATTTAACCAACTGACTCTACCTTTAACCTTCCAAGGTGTCAAAAGGTCATCACTGTCATCACTCACAACACAATGTTCTCAGCACAAAAACACATTAACCATCACACGGGGGCAATCAGTCATTCAGAATCCAGTGATCCGAGTTTGATTCTCTTGTTAACCGCTCTGAGTAATACACAAGCAAGAGTCTACCTGAAAGTCTTTGAGTCTGGTTTGCATGTGACGTTTTGTTGTTTCAGAGCTCCTGCTTCTCTGGGATCGTAACACTGAAGTCTCCTGGTGTAAGAAAATGTTTTAAATACAAGAAAACAACAGCTTTTCAATGTGTTTTGAGTGGGTTGCTGTGATGTAACAGCTTGCTTTTCTCCCTCTCGCCCATTCTTTAATTTGTATCCCAAGACAGGCTATTCCACCAGTGTTATATTGGAGTCACAGAGCCCAGCCACAATGTGGTGGTGATGCAACTCAGAATCATTCACATCTATGGCTATTTTTACACTCGTTGCGCATTCTGCTGAACACATTACCAAAATTCACAGGGGATGGATGCATCAGACATCTCTGAGCAAATGTGTGCTCTCAAACCACACACACCACTACCATTATGCTTAGGCCTACCAATTTGGAGCTGTGAGGGACCTGCTTGATTATGTGCTCAGGAGTTTGTAAGACCGCTGATTAAGCATTTTACAACTCAAGAGTTTGACTTGATGAAGTGACAAAACCCCTTTACTTTAAACAAATTAAAGTAAATTCCTTCTAACCACCCGACTTTGACTGAGACTGAACTCCACAGGCAAATAGAACGTGATCGCCGACACCTTGTAGCTTAATATTACAAATTTGGCAACAGGGAATTCTAGCCAAGTACCATATCCATCCGTACCGTAATCCCAGCCTCTAAGGCATCTCAGGACAATAAATCACCTGTTTGTAAACAAGACAAAACAAGAACAGGATACACGGTTGTAGAACAGACGGTATTTAAGCAACCTAGTGAAAAGGGCATCAAGGAAGATTGAGGTTAAATCCTTGCTCAGACCGTTGGTGGTGTACTGATGATGTGATAAAGGGACCCAATTCTGTCCCCGTCCCATAAACGTTCTCCAATTTAGGATGGATGAGGCATGTGTGTGTGCTTTACAAAGGTTCTTAGAGAGTACGGTTCAGGGCCGACCCGGCTATTAGGCAGGATTAGGTGGCTGCCTAAAGCGGAAGATTGAAGAGGGCAGCATTTTCCCAACTAAACTGGCCAAGACGCTCCTCCAACAACACACAAAACCCCCACATAATTCTGCCCCGAAAAACAAAGAAAACTTCTCACCCAGGGGCACGTGCTATTAAGATGAATGCCGATGCCACCCCATGATATGCAGTGCCCACTTTGCTAAAGGCAGGGGCATAAAATATGTATCTTGTCCATGCTCAGCACACCTTTCCATGGTGCTGTGGCACTCCACTAACACTCATCAAAATAAGTAACCTAGAGTGCAGTCAGAAAGTATTCAGACCCCTTCTCATTTTCCACATTATGTTGTTACAGCCTTATTCTAAAACTGATGAAATTAAATAAATCCATCAATCTACACACAATACCCCATAATGACATTTTTGCAGATGTATTAAAAATAAAAAACAGAAACACGTAAGAAATTGTGTGTGGAGCCTCGAGGATGGATTGTGTCGAGGCACAGATCTAGGGAAGGACACCAAACAATATCTGCAGCATTGAAGGTCCCCAAGAACATAGAGGACTCCATCATTCTTAAATGGATGAAGTTTGGAAATACTAAAGACTTTTCCTAGAACTAGCCACCAGCCAAACTGAACAATCGGGGGAGAAGGGCCTTGGTCAGAGAGGTGACCAAGAACCTGATGGTCACCCTGTCAAAATTCCAGAGTTCCTCTGTGGAGATGGGAAAAGGACAACCATCGCTGCAGCACTCCACCAATCAGGCCTTTATGGTAGAGTGGCCGGACGGAAGCCACTCCTCAGTAAAAAGGTACATGACAGACGACTTGGAGTTCGAGATTCCTTTAGGTGCCTTTTGGCAGAACATCAGAAACAAGATTCCCTGGTCTGATGAAATCAAGACTTTGGCCTGAATGCCAAGCGTCACGTCTGGAGGAAACCCGGCACCATCCCTACAGTGAAACATGGTGGCGGCAGCATCATGCTGTGGGGATGTTTTTCAGTGGCAGGGACTGGGAGACTAGTCAGGATCGAGGGAAACAGGACAACAGCCCTAAGCACACAGCCAAGACAACGCAGGAGTGGCTTCAGGACAAGTCTCTGAATGTCCTTGAATGGCCCAGCCAGAGCCCAGACTTGAACACGATCTAACAACTCTGGCGAGACCTGAAGATAGCTGTGCAGCGACGCTCCCTTGACAGAGCTTGAGAGGATCTGCAGAGAAGAGTGGGGGAAAACTCCCCAAATACAGGTGTGCCCAGCTTGTAGCGTCATACCCAAGAAGACTCAAGGCTGTAATGGCTGCCAAAGACGCTTCAACAAAGTACTGAGTAAAGGGTCTGAATACTTATCTAAATGTGATATTTCCGTTTTATTTTTGAAATACATTTGCTAAAATTATAGTTAAAACATTTTTTTTTAAAGGGTATTGCTTTGTCATTATGGGGTATTGTGTGTAGATTATTTTGTCAATTTAATTCATTTTAGGATAAGGCCGGAAAGTAACAAAACGTGGAAAAAGTCAAGGGGTCTGAATACTTTCCGAATGCTCGCTCGCTGGCTGGCTGTCTGTATAGTTGAAGTCGGAAGTTCACATACACCTTAGCCAAATACATTTAAACTCAGTTTTTCACAATTCCTGACATTTAATCCAGGTAAAAATGCCCTGTTTTAGGTCAGTTAGGATCACCAATTTATTTTAAGAATGTGAAATGTCAGAATAATAGTTGAGATATTTATTTATTTCAGATTGTATTTATTTCATCACATTCCCAGTGGGTCAGAAGTTTACATACACTCAATTAGTATTTATTTGGTAGCATTGCCTTTAAATTGCTTAACCTGCGTCAAACGTTTTGGGTAGCCTTCCAAAAGCGTCCCACAAAAAGTTGGGTGGATTTTGGCCCATTCCTCCTGACAGAGCTGGTGTAACTGAGTCAGGTTTGCAGGCCTCCTTGCTCACACAAGCTTTTTCAGGGTCATTGTCCACTTGGAAGATCCATTTGCAACCAAGCTTCAACTTCCTGACTGATTGAGATGTTGCTTCAATTTATCCATCCTCACGATGCCATCTATTTTGTGAAGTACACTAGTCCCTCCTGCAGCAAAGCAACCCCACAACATGACCCCACAACAATATATCCACAAGCGGATATACACGATACAAGTTGGACTTCCTCTCTGGGTATAACACAACGAAAAGAGTCCGCAGCCCCCCCAAAAAAACAACTCCACCCACATATATTCACCTAATCCATGTAGCAGGCTTTAGGCATCCCTCAACATTAACAAGACAGCGAAATGAACCAGACGCATGCTCATTGCTCACATGGAGCTCACCAAACATTAGATATTTTTGTTTTGTTTTACAAAACTCATAGTGATAAGAAAACAAAACTTGTTTCTCACAAGTGTGAACTCTGCAAACAACATTTCCACTCCGAGAATGAGAACTAAAAACTAAAGAATATAGCATTAACCAATGTATGTAACCAAATGACGGGGATTAACAGTAAATGTACTGCTGGTGATATGTAATGGGAAATTAATACAAAATAAATCAAAAGGCAAACAATTCACACAATGAAAAAAATGATGCTAAAGAATTGGTGGGAGACAGCTGAGCGGCTTCTTGAGAGAGATGTGCCTAGAGCCCCCCCCCTTGTCTCAACATTTCAAATTATACTCAAGACACATTATCTATACACATATTTTAGATGCTTTTCACTGACAGCCACCACCCAATAATCATTTAGGCCTATTGTTACGCCTGCTGCCCAAATGGCGGACTTTCCAACTAGGCATAGACCTACTCACTTGTGACTTGAAACTACATACAGATTTTTTTCGAACGAAGCTAATGATCCTCTGTGGCTAAGTCATGTTCTCTTATGAAGTATTTTGAATTTGGCCATTTATTTCTGTAAAGACTGGAGTAATTATAATTCTGGAAAATGTATTTCAATTTACTTGACAATGCGCTGACTGTGGCATCTGATATTCAGAACTTGAATAGCCAAAATGATTAGTCTTAAATCTGTCAGGTATCAGGACTAAAGCCACTGCAACTACCACATGGATAGGCATGATTTAAGTGCATTGTGGGCAATAGAGCCTAGGCGACTATTCTACATTGCCGTGATAGGAAGGCTGCAATTTTTTTTGACAGCATATCGGTCAGACCGGGCCTCGTATGGTTTGACTGGATTTCCAACATAAATTGGGCCAGTACTAAACAAGACATGTTATGGTTTGTCATTTAGATGTTCCGGACAAGCATGTTTATATGAATGAATGCAACCGTTTGGCGTCTCCAAAATGAACAAAACACATTGCTGCAGTAAAATGCTAAACCGGTTTTACAGCTCAGCAGAATGAGAAGTAAAATGTGTTGTACAAAATCGGCGCCATTTTAAGGATGTCTGGGCGAGTGTAAGCGTAGAAAAGCCGCATTCGAATTGTTCTATAAATGCGCAAGCCATGTGTGTTACTATTTCTGAAAGGTTGACGAGAAGTTTAGATACTGGAGGCTACACAGTAAACTATGGAAATATAAATGCCTGCTCTTGAAACTAGACAGGATTATTGATTCTACTTGGCAAGTAGGAGGTGCTAACAGACAAGCTCCGCAACATGTATCGCCCCCTGAATGTTACTATACACAAACAATTTGAGATGGAAAGTTATTAATTTCCGTATACCATACCTTTTCGCACAGAGTTTTTACTTGGCTCTCCGACAGCTGTTTGCATTCGGTGACTTGTTCGATCCATAGGTCGATCTCCTTCGTAAAACACTTCTCATCCATTTCTGGTTGTTATTTCGGGTAATTCAGTAGCACAACAATTGGCGCAATTTACCCAAATACTTGAAATCTTCCGCAAACTTGGTAACCCGGTTCCTATTTCTGAAAGTATATGATGAGGGGGAAGCTGACTAAGAAATATATAGACGTCAGTTGCGCCTGTCCCACCCGAGGCCGTGATCCACTCCCACACAAATACCAAAGTCAGATTCGACTAGATGGGATACAGCTTCTGTCAAGATTGGACTTTTCGTAGCAGGTTAATCGCTCTTGACTAGAAAGGATGCCGCTTTTGTCAGATTTGACTTTTCGCAGCAGGTTAGGAGAATTGGGTTACCTTCAATTAAGAAAATAAAAACTTTCTACGTTATTTGACAAAAGCTGTACCCCTTCTAGACATGACCATGAAAGTACCACCTACTTGGCTGTTTCAATGCTGCGTTCATGTCCTATCGAAGTTATCGGAAGTTATAGTTCCGACAGGGATTTTTCACTTAAAATACGAATTACAAATGGGGAAACTGAGATTTTGTTGCCTAGTTGACGTTCCACTACTGACCTTTTTGCCTTTAAACTAAAATACGACAACAAATCCGTTTTTGACAACTACATTATGGCCATGTTATCTTATGTAGTTTCTTGCAATAGCCCTCTATGACTTTAAAGAGTATTTATCTCAAAACTGTGATTCCTAAAATAAGTGTCTGAGATTTGATCAAGATTTGTCCAAAATCCTAAATGAATGAGAAATTACCAGGGTCAACTATATACCATGTAGACTCCTTATTCATGTCCTCACAGTGAGATATCTGGAAGATAAAATCCTGAAAAGTAGAAGGAAAAAAGTACATTATTTAAAAAAATATTTGTTTTACCGTTGAATTTATAGATTCTGTTTCCACCAAAGTTAGTACAAAAAAATCAATTATCATTTATTTTCAGTCACCTCTCAATGGTACTATTGTTCCCTCCAAAACCTGAAGAAAAAAAACATTGCAATTAAGAGTTACTTTGACATAGACCTCAATTGAGGTCTCCTAGGGAGTTAATAGCAATGGGAAATATACATGCCTGTCCCTATGCAAATCGTTGTCACAATATTATTTCCCTGGTCCGTGAAATTAGATGATGGTAATGATGGTATTCTGGAGTCTTCTTCCCTTCCTCTGCTTCTTCCTCGAGTGCTTTAATCTACATTTAGAAACCATACTTAATCTGCACAGAGAAAACCACACGTTGTTTACACATATGGTAATGTTGCAAATTACATTTACATAGAAGAGTAAAATATTCAGTTTCAAATAGCATGTTGTCAGCACAGATGAGCTTACTTATCAGGTTTTCAGAGTCAAACATGGTCTTCTTTTGAATATATTTCTCTGATCTGATATATTTTTCAGTAAGCAGAAAGGATGGTTCAGGAGGTTAACAGATATTGCCATCTTCTAAGTATTAAACCTAGAAGAAACATAATTAATTTGAATGTCATCTATATTCCTCCATGCAAGCTACTCCTCTCCCTCTCTCCCTGTGTGTGTGTGTGTGTGTCAGCATTGTCTGTTTTGCCCAGCTGGAGCACTATCCATGACAAAAACATAACCTTTGTCCTCAATCACCACCGCCACCTCCCTCCTGTTCCCTCCACACTGAATTTCCATAAAAAAATGACAAGTCCTGCACAGAGGCTAAGACACACAGACCACATCATCAACGTTTTGATTAGCATTTCAATTCCACGAAAACATGCAGGATTGGTTATCATAAATTCATTCTGCTCGATGGCTTTGTCTTTGCGATGACAAGACACCAGAACAAAGGGCTGAGGAGGTCAGTGGGAAGACACACTGAAAACTACTGATCAGTCAGTATTTTTGATTCACTTCGTTACCATAGAAAGTATAAATATAGTTCATGTTTATGGAATAGAGATTCAAATCTCTTGCCAACAAGAAAAAAACTATGACACCAGCCAATCAAATTCAGTCTATGACCATTCTGGGAGATCAATATCTCATTGTTGAAAGACATGTTGCTAGGAAGTTGCAGTTCCCTAATTAAATCTCCCAATGAACAATGAAGCATGTAATTAGTCATTTAGTAAATCACTTTCCTCATAATGAATAACTGTGAATGGTAGCAACAATTCTTGTTTTTACAGTTTGACAAAGACAACCCTTTACAATTCTCAGAAGGCAATGATATGTACAGTTGAAGTCGGAAGTTTACATACACTTAGGTTGGAGTCATAAACTCGTTTGTCAACCACTCCACAAATTTCCTGTTAACAAACTATAGTTTTGGCAAGCCGTTTAGGACATCTACTTTGTGCATGACACAATACATTTTTCCAACAATTGTTTACAGACAGATTATTTCACTTATAATTCACTGTTTCACAATTCCAGTGGGTCAGAAGTTTACATACACTAAGTTGACTGTGCCTTTAAACAGCTTGGAAAATTCCAGAAAATTATGTCATGGCTTTAGAAGCTTCTGATAGGCTAATTGACATGAGTCAATTGGAGGAGAACCTGTGGATGTATGTCAAGGCCTACCTTCAAACTCTGTCTCTTTACTTGACATCATGGACAAATAAAAAGAAATCAGCTAAGACATCAGAAAAAAAATTGTATACCTACACAATTCTGGTTCATTCTTGGGATCAATTTCCAAACACCTGAAGGTACCACGTTCATCTGTATAAACAATAGTACGCAAGTATAAACACCATGGGACCACGCAGCCATCATACCACTCAGGAAGGAGACACATTCTGTCTCTTAGAGATTAACGTACTTTGGTGCGAAAAGTACAAATCAATCCCAGAACAACAGCAAAGGACCTTGTGAAGATGCTGGAGGAAAAAGGTGCAAAAGTATCTATATCCACAGTAAAAACGATTCCTATTTCGACATAACCTGAAAGGCTGCTCAGCAAGGGAGAAGCCACTGCTCCAAAAATGCCATAAAAATGCCAGACTATGGTTTGCAACTGCACATGGGGGCAAAGGTCGTACTTTTTTGAGAAATGTCCTCTGGTCTGATGAAACAAAAATAGAACTGTTTGGCCATAATGACCATCGTTATGTTTGGAGGAAAAAGGGGGAGGCTTACAAGCCCGAAGAACACCATCTCAACCATGAAGCACAGGTGGCAGCATCATGTTGTGGGGTGCTTTGCTGCAGGAGGAACTGGTACACTTCACAAAATAGATGGCAACATGAGGATGGAAAATTATGTGGATATATTGAAGCAACATCAAGACATTAGTCAGGAAGTTGAAGCTTGGTCGCAAATGAGTCTTCCAAATGGACAATGACCCCAAGCATTCTTCCAAAGTTGTGGCAAAATGGCTTAAGGACAACACAGTCAAGGCTTTGGAGTGGCCATCACAAAGCCCTGACCTCAATCCCATAGACAATTTGTGGGCAGAACTGAAAAAGCGTGTGCGAGCAAGGAGGCCTACAAACCTGACTCAGTTACACCAGCTCTGTCAGGAGGAATGGGCCAAAATTCACCCAACTTATTGTGGGAAGCTTGTGGAAGGCTACCCGAAACAGGGTAGCCTAGTGGTTAGAGCGTTGGACTAGTAACCGGAAGGTCCTAGGCTGTCATTGAAAATAAGAATTTGTTCTTAACTGACTTGCCTAGTTAAATAAAGGTAAAAAAAAATATTTTGACCCAAGTTAAACAATTTAAAGGCAATGCTACCAAATACTAATTGAGTGAATGTAAACTTCTGACCCACTGGGAATGTGATGAAATAAATAAAATAAATAAATCATTCTCTCTACTATTATTCTGACATTTCAAATTCTTAAAATAAATTGGTGATCCTAACTGACCTACGACAGGGAATTTCTACTCTGGTTAAATGTCAGGAATTGTGAAAAACTGAGTTTAAATGAAGTTGGAAGTTTACATCCACAACTGTATTTAGGATTATTAATAATTTCTGACATTACAACATCTCATCCACTCACACAAACACAATCTCTCTGATTATGGAGCCCTGCATTGTGTTTTCCCCCAAGAAGGGCATTGTTCCATGATTGGCAGAGATATAACCACATTATTTGGTATCCTCGTGTGACAAGAGGACATTCAGTATAACTGCATCTCAAATGGCACCTTTCTCCCTATATAGTGCACTACTTTAGTCATGGTCAAAATAAGTGCACTATAAAGTGCCCTGTGTAGGGTGCCGTCTTTCGGATGGGACGTTAAACGGGTGTCCTGACTCTGAGGTCACTAAAGATCCCATGGCACTTATCGTAAGAGTAGGGGTGTTAACCCCAGTGTCCTGGCTAAATTCCCAATCTGGCCCTCAAACCATCACGGTCACCTAACAATCCCCAGTTTACAATTGGCTCATTCATCCCCCTCCTCTCCCCTGTAACTATTCCCCAGGTCGTTTTTCTCAGTCAACTTGTGTTCTCGTGTTCTCAGTCAACTTACCTGGTAAAATAACGAATAAATAAAGAAAGAAAATAGGGTGCCATTTGGGACACAACATATAACGACAGAGGCCTGGCCAGCGACTTGTTTGGACGGTTTTAGAACAACAAGAAGCTGGGTTGTTTTGGACACTCAAATCAAATCAAATTTATTTATATAGCCCTTCGTACATCAGCTGATATCTCAAAGTGCTGTACAGAAACCCAGCCTAAAACCCCAAACAGCAAACAATGCAGGTGTAGAAGCACGGTGGCTAGGAAAAACTCAAAAGAAAGGCCAAAACCTAGGAAGAAACCTAGAGAGGAACCAGGCTATGTGGGATGTCCAGTCCTCTTCTGGCTGTGCCGGGTGGAGATTATAACAGAACATGGCCAAGATGTTCAAATGTTCATAAATGACCAGCATGGTCAAATAATAATAACAGGCAGAACAGTTGAAACTGGAGCAGCAGCACGGCCAGGTGGACTGGGGACAGCAAGGAGTCATCATGTCAGGTAGTCCTGAGGCATGGTCCTAGGGCTCAGGTCCTCCGAGAGAGAGAAAGAAAGAGAAAGAGAGAATTAGAGAGAGCATACTTAAATTCACACAGGACATCGGAAGGACAGGAGAAGTACTCCAGATATAAAAAATAAAAAAAACTGACCCTAGCCCCCCGACACAAACTACTGCAGCATAAATACTGGAGGCTGAGACAGGAGGGGTCAGGAGACACTGTGGCCCCATCCGGATGACACCCCCGGACAGGGCCAATTAGGAAGGATATAACCCCACCCACTTTGTCAAAGCACAGCCCCCACACCACTAGAGGGATACCTTCAACCACCAACTTACCATCCTGAGACAAGGCCGGGTATAGCCCACAAAGGTCTCCGCCACGGCACAACCCAAGGGGGTGGGGGGGGGGGGGGGCGCCAACCCAGACAGGAAGATCACATCAGTGACTCAACCCCTCCTAGGGACGATATGAAAGAGCCCTAGTAAGCCAGTGACTCAGCCCCTGTAATAGGGTTAGAGGCAGAGAATCCCAGTGGAAAGAGGGGAACCGGCCAGGCAAAGACAGCAAGGGCTTGCTCCAGAACCTTTCCGTTCACCTTCACACTCCTGGGCCAGACTACACTCAATCATGTAACCCACTGAAGAGATGAATCTTCAGTAAAGACTTAAGAGGTTGAGACCGAGTTTGCGTCTCTCACATGGGTAGGCAGACCATTCCATAAGAATGGAGCTCTATAGGAGAAAGCCTCTGCACCAAACCAAGCCACTCCCTGCACCAGACCATCGGGAGGCATTTACAGGTAACACAATACAGAAGAGCTGTGGGCCTAATCATAGAGTAACATTATTCCGGCCACATGCTCTGTCTGTCCTGGAGCCACGAGCTGCTGCTACACCCCATTAAGTATGAACTAGGCACATTAACGTTCTTGAATAAGTCAATGAATGTTTATCTCTGACCTTATGTGATAAAGGTTATTTGAATTGAATAATACAGGTGCAATTGAATAATACAGGTGATACAGTACCTACCTCTCTTTTCCTTCTCGTTCAGTGCTCATAGGGTTTGGTTTTTGGGCCAATTGCTTTTGGATTTCAGTTAAACCAGACAGATTACTTTTGGAAATGATGCTTATTCAAGTCTGGGATCAGATTCAATTTGGGGGTTTGATTTACCGTGGGCGTGTGTTTTCCCAATCCTCTAACAGTAATGGCTAAGATTTGGTGAGGGTATGATGATCCTGGATCTGAGAAAAAGGACAACTTCTACCCAGAGCTTTCCAGTCGATCATGAAGTAGAAAGACCAGTAGGATAGACAGAGGTAGAGCAACCATGACCACGCAGTTTACCATCTGTCGACTTCAGCTCTATCTGGTGGCCATACACAGGAAGTCCAGGGAAGAGTACATCTCTCACATCTCAAATCAAATTGTATTTGTCACATGCGCTGAACACAACAGGTGGAGACCTTACCGTGAAATATTTACTTACAAGCCCTTAACAAACAATGCAGTTCAAGAAATAGAGTTAATAAAATATTTATTAAATCAACTTGTTAAAAAAAATTGAATCAAAAAGTAACACAATAAATGTACATAACAATAATGTTGCTATATACAGGGGGTACTGGCACCGAGTCAATGCGCAGGGGTACGAAGTGACTATACATCTCTCACTGACTTTAACTTATTTTTAGCCAGACTGAACATCTCAACCTGCAAGTTATTATGGCTGTCACTCTGCAAACCAAAAACACAATCATAAACACTAACATAAACACACATGCAATATCTTCATGTTCTAATCAACAGACAACAAGTATACATTAATTAATTATAAATCACCAACTTATTGAATTCACAGTCGTCTATTTGTCCGTAACTGTACTATCATGACCTACATAAACACATTTGTCAGGGAAAAACAACATTAATTTACAAAGTAGAGGTGATAAAGTACCATGTTCAACACCAGAAAATGTTGATAGTTGTTTGCTACCATATTGTATAACCTTGTACATACGAAATGTAACCTATGACATTTTTATTGTGCCCATTGATTTAATATTGCGGTCACCATTGCATTCCACGTGCTTTAGCACTGTCTTCCATACCAGAAAGGGTTTAAACATATAAGACACTATGTTCTGAACATACTGGGCGAGATGTTAGGAAAACCACAACATTACTGTGGGGTGAATCAGGGCATCCCTTCGGGAATAGAAACAATGACAGAAAGCTTGGCAGCGCCACAATGCTTGTTGTATTCACAGACACCTCATCAACATGCTGTTACTGACATGGGCTTGGGTCAGATGTCAAGCATGTTGTATAATAGGTTTAGTGTTTCATCGTTTTTGTTTATTTACTTGCTTGTTTTTTTTCCATGTATGCTTATATGTCCCCTCTACATGAACTTATCACACCTGCCCTTAAATACAGTGGGGCAAAAAAGTATTTAGTCAGCCACCAATTGTGCAAGTTCTCCCACTTAAAAAAGATGAGAGGCCTGTAATTTTCATCACAGGTACACTTCAACTATGACAGACAAAATTAGTTTAAAAAATCCAGAAAATCACATTGTAGGATTTTTAATGAATTTATTTGCAAATTATGGTGGAAAATAAGTATTTGGTCACCTACAAACAAGCAAGATTTCTGGCTCTCACAGACCTGTAACTTCTTCTTTAAGAGGCTCCTCTGTCCTCCACTTGTTACCTGTATTAATGGCACCTGTTTGAACTTGTTATCAGTATAAAAGACACCTGTCCACAACCTCAAAACAGTCCCACTCCAAACTCCACTATGGCCAAGACCAAAGAGCTGTCAAAGGACACCAGAAACAAAATTGTATACCTGCACCAGGCTGGGAAGACTGAATCTGCAATAGATAAGCAGCTTGGTTTGAAGAAATTATTAGGAAATGGAAGACATACACGACCACTGATAATCTCCCTCGATCTGGGGCTCTACGCAAGATCTCACCCCGTGGGGTCAAAATGATCACAAGAACGGTGAGCAAAAATCCCAGAACCACACGGGGGGACCTAGTGAATGACCTGCAGAGAGCTGGGACCAAAGTAACAAAGCCTACCATCAGTAACACACTATGCCGCCAGGGACTCAAATCCTGCAGTGCCAGACGTGTCCCCCTGCTTAAGCCAGTACATGTCCAGGCCCGTCCGAAGTTTGCTATAGAGAGCATTTGGATGATCCAGAAGAAGATTGGGAGAATGTCATATGTTCAGATGAAACCAAAATAGATATTTTTGGTAAAAACTCAACTCGTCGTGTTTGGAGGACAAAGAATGCTGAGTTGCATCCAAAGAACACCATACCTACTGTGAAGCATGGGGGTGGAAACATCATGCTTTGGGGCTGTTTTTCTGCAAAGGGACCAGGATGACTGATCCGTGTAAACAAAAGAATGAATGTGGCCATGTATCGTGAGATTTTGAGTGAAAACCTCCTTCCATCAGCAAGGGCATTGAAGATGAAACGTGGCTGGGTCTTTCAGCATGACAATGATCCCAAACACACAGCCCAGGCAACAAAGGAGTGGCTTCGTAAGAAGCATTTCAAGGTCCTGGAGTGGACTAGCCAGTCTCCAGATCTCAACCCCATAGAAAATCTTTGGAGGGAGTTGAAAGTCCGTGTTGCCCAGCAACAGCCCCAAAACATCACTGCTCTAGAGGAGATCTGCATGGAGGAATGGGCCAAAATACCAGCAACAGTGTGTGAAAACCTTGAAGACTTACAGAAAATGTTTGACCTTTGTCAAAGGGTATATAACAAAGTATTGAGATAAACTTTTGTTATTGACCAAATACTTATTTTCCTTCATAATTGGCAAATAAATTCATTAAAAATCCTAAAATGTGATTTTCTGGATTTTTTCTCATTTTGTCTGTCATAGTTGAAGTGTACCTATGATGAAAATTACAGGCCTCTCATCTTTTTAAGTGGGAGAACTTGGACAAAATACTTTTGCCCCACTGTAAAAGTCAGCTGACTGCTCCCAATGGCCAGGTAAGTAGGGCTCGGCCGCCTCTTTACCTTATCAGTCCTACAAACACAAGTATGAGAATCTCTGACATGGTATACCTTACCAAAGCATACTTTACCAGGATGAAATGTCAGTGTGCCTGCCAAAAGTATTCATACCCCTTGGATTTCTTCACATTTTTACAAAGTGGGATTAATAAAAAAAGGTATACAGTTGAAGTCGGAAGTTTACATACACTTCTCTTGTCAAACTTTAGTTTTGGCAAGTCGGTTAGGACATCTACTTTGTGCATTACACAAGTAATTTTTCCAACAGTTGTTTACAGACAGATTATTTCACTTAATTCCCTATATTACAATTCCAGTGGGTCAGAAGTTTACATACACTCAGTTGACTGTGCCTTTAAACAGCTTGGAAAATTCCAGAAAACGATGTCATGGCTTTAGACGCTTCTGATAGGCTAATTTATATAATTTGAGTCAATTGGAGGTGTGGCTGTATTTCAAAACCTACCTTCAAACTCATTGCCTCTTTGCTTGACATCATGGGAAAATCAAAAGAAATCAGCCAAGACCTCAGGAAATAAAATTGTAGACCTCCACAAGTCTGGTTCATCCATGGGAGCAATTTCCAAATGCCTGAAGGTACCATGTTCATCTGTATAAACAATAGTATGCAAGTATAAACACCATGGGACCACACAGCCGTCATAGCGCTCAGGAAGGAGACACGTTCTGTCTCATAGAGATGAATGTACTTCGGTGTGAAAAGTGCAAATCAATCCCAGAAAAACAGGAAAGGACCTTCGAAAGATGCTGGAGAAAATGTACACATATCCAGAGTAAAACGAGTCCTATATTGACATAACCTGAAAGGCCACTCAGCAAGGAAGAAGCCACTGCTCCAAAACCGCCATAAAAAAGCCCGACTACGGTTTGCAACTGCTCATGGGGACAAAGATCGTACGTTTGGGAGAAATGTCCTCTGGTCTGATGAAACAAAAATAGACGAAGAGGAGTAGTAGGAAGGATCGGAGGACCAATGCGCAGCGTGGTAAGTGTTCATCTTGTTTATTTGCCTGAACACTAAAATACAAAATAACAACGTGAATAAACGAAACAGTCCTGTGTGGAACTGACACGGAAAATAATCACCCACAACTAAAAAATGAAACCAGGCTACCTAAGTATGGTTCTCAATCAAGAATAACGATTGACAGCTGCCTCTGATTGAGAACCATACCAGGCCAAACACAGAAATCCCAAAACATAGAAAAAGGAACATAGACAACCCACCCAACTCACGCCCTGACCATACTAAAACAAAGACATAACAAAAAAACTAAGGTCAGAATGTGACACACCAACTCTGTCAGGAGGAATGGGACAAGATTTATTGTGGGAACCTTGTGGAAGGCTATCCGAAACGTTTGACCCAAGTTAAACAATTTAAAGGCAATGCTACCAAATATTAATTAAATGTATGTAAACTTCTGACCCACTGGGAATGTGATGAAATAAATTAAATCTGAAATAAATTATTCTCTCTACTATTATTATTATTATTATTCTCTCTATATCATTTCACATTCTTAAAATAAAGTGGTGATCCTAACTGACCTAATACAGGGAATTGTACTACTATTAAATGTCAGGAATTTAAGGAGTTTAAATGTATTTGTCTAAGGGGTATGTAAACTTCCGACTTCAACTGTGTGTATATATATATATATATATATATATTTGTCAACAATCTACACAAAATACTCTAATGTCAAAGTGGAAGAATTTTTGAAAACATTTTTGAAAGATTAATAGAAATTAAATGACTAAAATATAGCTGTTGCATACGTACAGTGGCTTGTGAAAGTATTCACCCCCCTTGGTATTTTTCCTGTTTTGTTGCCTTACAACCTGGAATTATTGGCTACTCAGGAACATTCACTGTCTTCCTGGTAAGCAACTTGGTAAGCAACTTTGGCATTGTGATTTTGGTTATTATCCTGCTGAATGGTGAATTCCTTTCTGAGTGTCTGGTGTAAAGCAGACTGACGTCGGTTTTCCTCTAGAATTTTGTCTATGCTTAACACCATCCGTTTCCTTTTATCCTAAAAGACTCCCCACTATTTTGCAGATGTCAAGCAAACCCATACCATGATGCAGCCACCACCATCCTTTAAAATAAGGAGGCATTTACTCAGTAATGTGTTGTGTTGGATTGTCCCCAAACATAAAGCTTCGCATTTAGGCCAAAAAGTGTATTCCTTTTTTTTTTTTCAGTATTACTTTAGTGTCTTGTTTCATGCAAGATGCATGTTTAGAATTTTTGGGGGATTCTGTACATTTGTATTATTCCTTTCACTTTGTCGTAAGTCATTATTGTGGAGTCATTACAATGTTGTTGATCCATCCTCAGTGTTCTTCCATCACAGCCATTGAATCACCAACGGCCTCATGGTAACATCCCTAAGCAGTTTCATTCCTGTCCTGTTGCTCAGTTCAGAAGGATGACTGTATGTTCGATGTGTCTGTGTGGTTTAATACATAATCCACAGCATAATTGTTAACTTGAACATGCTTAAAGATATAGTCCATGTCTTATTTGTTATTGTTACATATCTACCAATCACTGCCCTTATTTATGAGGCTTTCGAAAAGCTCCCTGGTCTTTGTAGTTGAATCTGTGCTTGAAGTGAAATACTTGACTGAGGGACCTTACATATGTTGAATGTATGGGGGGACAGGGGAACGGTTAGTTATAGACAAAAATCATGTCAACCCCTATATTATTTCCCACAGAGTGAGTCCATGTAACTTATTATATGAGTTAAGCCAAATGTTACTCCTGAACTAATTTAGGCTCATTTGAAAAAAATGGCTGAATACTTATGCATCGACTATATTTTAGGTATCAAATTTGTACTTATATAAAAAAATTAAAAATAAATACATTTTTCTTCCACTTTGACATTATAGAGTATTTTGAGTAGATTGTTGACCAAAAAAAAAATCACAATTAAATGCATTTTAATCCCACTTTGTAACACAATAAAATGTGAAGAAATCCAAGGGGTCTGAATACTTTTGCAAGGCACTGTAAATATGTTTAAGATACAGTTTGTATGTACTGTTATAGATACTCTGAAATGACTGGGTGGTAATTCTGAACGCCACTTTACCAGATAAAACTGTAAAGCGGTATCCTATATCTCTCTGATCTGAGAGCCACTGACCGGGACTTGTTGACTTCCATAAAGTGGGGAACAGGAACGGCAGCGAACAGGATGTTGCTGGCGTTGATGGGGCACGGAGACGGTGACAGGAAAGATGGCCTTAGAGTGAGGGGGTTCTGGGGTAGAGGTGGAGGTACAGGGCTGTCAGTCTGATGAGACAGGGCTGTCGGTCATCCTGACCTCTGACCTCCTGCCTGCCCTGGAAGGCTTATGCTCAGGCTCCTTTCCACGCCTGCCCTATTCAGTGTCTTAAAACAAATAGCAGTCCATGTTCAATACGGTTGACTGGTATGGATCTTGTACAACCATTTCTATAGCGCAGTATATAGGCTTTGACTTGTATTTAAAATAGTTGCTCTGCCCCTTTATTGTACATACAGATGGTAAAATGCTCTTGGTAAGAATATGCTAAATGACTAAAGGTCCATGTAGTTTATAGCTTCACTGGTTTTCTGTTACATGAGAATGGGACTACTGCTCCCAACTCCTCTGGTGCCTCCCACAAGCCACTATGGATCCTGTGCATGCTGTTGACCTTGGTATCTTTCAATATCAACACCTGTATCTTTGGTATGAATCTGGAGCAGGAACCAGCAGTCATTCAGGTAAATGGCACTTCATCATGACAACTACTTCACAGTATCTCATAAATGTTAAACAATTTCAAGGAAAGTTCAAGGCTAGACACACAAGACAAATCAACATGTGTGTGGCCAGATTATGACACTGTGACAATATAGTACCACATTCCCATTATTCTACAACGTAGAAAATAGTCAAAATAAAGAAAAACCCTTGAATGAGTAGGTGTACAAACTTTTGACTGGTACTGTATGTAAGCAGGTCAGAATGTAGGTCAAACGTCTCTCTCCACTCTCACTGGCTAATTGCTTCTCCAAGTCCACTCGGCATGCAAGGTTGCCCTGACTCACCTTTCAGGGAACCCATCTTTGGAGAAGTATCGGTGAATGAGCAACATGGAGCACGTTGCCCTGTCAGCAGGATCGATCTGTAGGCATGTCTGAAAAAAAGGAGACCGTCACTGTGAAAGTAAACAACCAACGCAAACCAAATGGTTAGGCCCAGGAGTTTTTCCAGACCTTGTGACCCGTCATGGAAAATCCAGTTTTTCCTGGTGACGTAGTCAGGAAAAAACTCCTGTCCCACTCCATACACATTCTTGACTATCTCTCTGTAGACTTACATCCACTATTTCAGCAACTAAGGGGTGGAGTTTGTTGTACTTCTTCCTGGGGTCCCTGAGGTGCTGCACCTAGCAGAGACTGGCCACGGCAAAGATAGGGTTCTGGAAGTACAGGTCCTGCTGATGGCGAGTCAAAGGCCCGATCAAGACAAAACATGCAATTGTGTGTCAATTTACTGTACTTAGTTTTACCGTACACACACTTTAATGACAGTCAATGGGTGAACTGAAAGCAGCCATTACATAACAGAGAATAGAAGGGGAGCCATCATTCCATAAGGTCCTCTCATTCCATAATCCAATTATGACCATCACACATTCAGGAGTAAAACAACACCACTATAATGAGATAGTAGCTGTACAAACACATAGCTTCCCTTCTGATTAGCACTGATAGACAGTACATGGCACTGGTTACATCCCCTGCACTCAGCGTGGTGGCAGCCATCACAGCACTATGGAGTGTAATGAATCATTAGGGTTGTAAATAGCTTTTTTAGTCTGCTGGGAGGACAAGTTCTGTCCACAGACAGCTGATGGAGACCTCTTCACGTCCCTACCTACCTGCCACTGTGGCTATTGGCTTCCATCTTCACTGACACGCTGCCATTAGCGCCCTCCAGAGAGCCACTCTCAGCGGAGACAGAGAGGAACACACTGGGGCTGATTAGAGAGTCAAATAGCCTTAGTATCCCGTTCCACCACAGAGGTTTAATAAACCACAGATTGAACCTGATAAAAGACTAATATGGAGGGGACCACTTCTCTCTCTCTCACAGTACTAGGTCTGTATATCTCCACCAGCTTAGTTATCCCAATGAAAGCACCAAAGGAAAAAACAACAACAGTAATGTTCTCTCGATGCCCTCTATTTAGCTTGCGTTTATGTCCAGGTCCAAAATGTCAAAAGGATCTTTGGGCTTTTCCTTGTGTAGGCATGGGTAAAAGACTGAATGGCACAGTTGAGTTCAGCGTTGGTTTGTTTGTCGCTGCTGGCCAGGGATTGAATCAAGTTTATTTATAGAGTGAAGCCAATTGTCCCTCTCTGCCCCCTTGATAAGCCACAAAGCCACATATGATGTAAATCTGTTGAGCATCATGAGAATAACTAATTCATCGGGGAGCCAGGAAAAAAAATGAGGATGCGTCCCAAACAGCACCTTTTTCTCTAGTGCACTACATTTGACCAGAACGGGCAAAAGAGAATAGGGTGCCATTTGGGATGCAGACTTACACTGCCTTTTTGTCTCTGCGTGACCTACTTTTCAACAATGGTGAAATCCTAGCAGGCTTGTTGCCCTATTGATATCGGAAAAGCTTTGGGTTATCTGTGCTCCCTTGGAAGAATGGACAACAGTTTGATTAAGCCAGTGTGTAGTCAGTTATTTGAAATACATCCACAACATTAGAGGCATCAGATGTTATCAAGTCCACATTTCCAAACATCGATGCCCACACATTTACATTTTAGTAATATTTTAGTAGCAGACAATCTTTTTCAGATTAATTTACAGTTAGTGCAATCATCTAAAGCTAGAATCCTTAAACCAAGAAAACCAAAAGCTGATTTACCAAGCTAACTCAGTAAGTCAGAGACCAAAGGAATTTCCAGTTTGCCATCCCTTAACCCATTCCTATACGCTTACTATCTATAGTGCCCCTTGACAATAGTATCTTCTGGCCAGTAAAACACAAGGCTTTTATTACGGTTTTGGAAACATAAGGTATATTTCATAGCAGTGAGAAACCATTAAAAAACAGAAGTTTAAATTACTACACACCTTTATAGGTTTAGTTTTTTTTTTACATGTTACAGCGCTTGTTTACTGAAAACACAGTGGAATATCTGTGTTAATTATCTATCATTGTCTCTTAACACCTGCGTGTAAACGCACGAAGGACGCCATACATGTGTTATCGAAGAATACTGTTGGCTGTAACTGCGTTAAAACAGTGTACAGTAAGTGTATATACAGCATTTGTACTATTATTTTGATGTGATATGAAAGTAAAGGGCTTTACGTTTCTATAACTGGACCACAATTGAAAATCGATTTTAGGTTTACATGGAATATTTGGCTGTTTTGGCTTCCAAAACCAATTTGCCTCTGAACAGAACATGTAAGGTCCATGGACTATAAGGAGTAACATAGGCTCCTTTGGCCATTTATTGGGCTAGACATCCCTGAGACCTGGTGTGTCTAAAGGTTTGAATACTAACCAAGTTAAGGTGTCGTAGAAATTGCATGCAGTGTTCACATTTTGGGAAAAGTGTGTTCATTTGATGACATTTACACCACGCATCGAGAAAGTGCACTGTTCCAATCCAATGTCCTTGCGGTTTCCCCCCTGTGGAGGTACATGACGTCACCGTAGTTGTGTCGAGAAGAAGAGAAAAGCACAGACGAAAGATTTACCCCTTAATAACACCGTTTCGATAGATTTGTATGACCAAAGTATACGTTCTTACGCTTTGAATCATGTCTACTCCCGCTAGAAGACGACTTATGAGAGATTTCAAAAGGTAATGCAGTGTTTTAGCTCTGCGTTTTTTTGTATTTAGCTAGGTAACGTTATCTAACTACAGTAACGCTTGCTGGAAGCTAGCTAGCCACTTGGCTCTAGTTAGCTAACAGTACCGTTCATTTGAGGCGTGTACAGTGCAGAGTTGGCTGTAGCTAGCTATCAATGAGCCAGTCATTAATTTAATACCTAGCCACGTTGTACTGTCTGGTACCTAGCTAGCTAGAGTAAGATGTAACAATGTTGCTTCAGTTAGCCAGTATGCTAGAGCCACACAGATGTGCTACTAGCCAGTTAACTTGTTTTTATTCATCAATATACTTGTATTTAGCTAGCTATCTAAGTTAAAGGAGTAGTTACCAATTTTACAACTTGATGTTATATGGTTCCTCACCCTGAATGTAGTCTATGGGCCAGGATAAACTGTAGTCCGTGATTTCGTTATTTAATAACTGAAGTTTGGAATGGCATTTAACTTCTGCCACCACTAACTGAAATACTGAATCCTAGGAGTCGAGTCCAAGCTGAATCTTGACACTCAGAAATGTCCGTCGACACCGGGAGTTGACTCTCCACGTATGTGTCATTGTTGTTAATAACAGTAAGGACAAATGGCAGAGAACGGCAAGCGACCACAGTGAAGTCCTGTATTGCAATACTTTGAGAAGGAAATACAAACTTTGCGAGGTCGAATTGAGGTACAGGTGCAATGCTTAACCATCTGAAAGGGGACACCGTGAGACCCAAGCCGTTGCTGGCAGCATCGCAGGTGAATTGTGAATTCACATGGAGGTTTTGCTATCGTTTTAACGGAAAACATATTTTTTTAAATGGCAGTTTAAACTTTCAGAATTGTATCATTTGTCACATCTCTATTCCTACTCTACCTGGCTTCCTCTGCCATCAACTGTCCTTGTGTGTAAAATAGACAAATGGAGCATTTCTTGATAAGCATTGTGACTTTGGTAAATGCTTAGTTTAATTCAGTCTCACACAACACCTATTTTTAGACATGCATTGTTCATAAGATATTTTATTAGTTAGTCTATTTGTAGTCTACGTCACACAGCAAGTATCTGGTTGGCAACATCAATATTTCCTTACAGAGCTATAAAAACAAAGAGTCGCACACTCCATATTAGAGGTCGGCCGATTAATCGGAATGGCCGATTTAATTAGGGCCGATTTCAAGTCTTCATAACAATCTTCATAACAATCGGTATTAAAAAAAAAACTTTATTTAATCTTTATTTAACTAGGCAAGTCAGTTAAGAGCACATTCTTATTTTCAATGACGGCCTAGGAATGGTGGGTTAACTGCCTCGTTCAGGGGCAGAACGACAAATTTTCACCTTGTCAGCTCGGGGGATTCAATCTTGCATTATTTAAACCAAATTGAACATGTTTCATTATTTATTTGAGGCTAAAGTAATTTTATTGATGTATTATATTAAGTTTAAATAAGTGTTAATTCAGTATTGTTGGCATTATTACAAATAAATAAAAAATATCGGCCGATTTAATCGGGATCGGCTTTTTTGGTCCTCCAATAATCGGTATCGATATCGGCATTGAAAAATCATAATCGGTCGACCTCTACTCCATATATACACTGCTCAAAAAAATCAAGGGAACACTTAAACAACACAATGTAACTCCAAGTCAATCACACTTCTGTGAAATCAAACTGTCCACTTAGGAAGCAACACTGATTGACAAAAAATGTCACATGCAGTTGTGCAAATGGAATAGACAACAGGTGGAAATTATAGGCAATTAGCAAGACACCCCCAATAAAGGAGTGGTTCTGCAGGTGGTGACCACAGACCACTTCTCAGTTCCTATGCTTCCTGGCTGATGTTTTGGTCACTTTTGAATGCTGACGGTGCTTTCACTCTAGTGGTAGCATGAGACGGAGTCTACAACCCACACAAGTGGCTCAGGTAGTGCAGCTCATCCAGGATGGCACATCAATGCGAGCTGTGGCAAGAAGGTTTGCTGTGTCTGTCAGTGTAGTGTCCAGAGCATGGAGGCGCTACCAGGAGACAGGCCAGTATATCAGGAGACGTGGAGGAGGCCGTAGGAGGGCAACAACCCAGCAGCAGGACCGCTACCGCCGCTTTTGTGCAAGGAGGAGCACTGCCAGAGCCCTTCAAAATGACCTCCAGCAGGCCAGAAACGTGCATGTGTCTGTTCAAACGGTCAGAAACAGACTCCATGAGGGTGGTATGAGGGCCCGACGTCCGCAGGTGGGGGTTGTGCTTACAGCCCAACACCGTGCAGGACGTTTGGCATTTGCCAGAGAACACCAAGATTGGCAAATTCGCCACTGGCGCCCTGTGCTCTTCACAGATGAAAGCAGGTTCACACTGAGCACATGTGACAGACGTGACAGAGTCTGGAGACGCCGTGGAGAACGTTCTGCCTGCAACATCCTCCAACATGACTGGTTTGGCGGTGGGTCAGTCATGGTGTGGGGTGGCAGTTCTTTGGGGGGCCGCACAGCCCTCCATGTGCTCGCCAGAGGTAGCCTGACTGCCATTAGGTACCGAGATGAGATCCTCAGACCCCTTGTGAGACCATATGCTGGTGCGGCTGGCCCTGGCTTCCTCCTAATGCAAGACAATGCTAGACCTCGTGGCTGGAGTGTGTCAGCAGTTCCTGCAAGAGGAAGGCATTGATGCTATGGACTGGCCAGTCCGTTCCCCAGACCTGAACCCAATTGAGCACATCTGGGACATCATGTCTCGCTCCATCCATCAACGCCACATTGCACCACAGACTGTCCAGGAGTTGGCGGATGCTTTAGTCCAGGTTTGGGAGGAGATCCCTCAGGAGACCATGCGCCACCTCATCAGGAGCATGCCCAGGCGTTGTAGGGAGGTCATACAGGCACGTGGAGGCCACACACACTACTGAGCCTCATTTTGACTTGTTTAAAGGACATTACATCAAAGTTGGATCAGCCTGTAGTGTGGTTTTCCACTTTAATTTTGAGTGTGACTCCAAATCCAGACCTCCAACGGGTTGATAAATTAGATTTCCATTAATAATTTGTGTGATTTTGTTGTCGGCACATTCAACTATGTAAAGAAAAAAGTATGTAATAAGAATATTTCATTCATTCAGATCTAGGATGTGTTATTTTAGTGTTCCCTTTATTTTTTTGAGCAGTGTATATACCTTCAGTCATTTATTGGTTAAAAAAACACCAATGTTTCAGCATCACTAGGTTATGTAGACAAACAGTGCAATTAGTAGATTGTTTGTCTACATAACCTGGTTCAAGCATTCATGACATTACCCTGACGAAGGCACAGTTTGGTTTTTACCAAACAAATTACTTTGAGGTTATGCAACTCTTTGTTTTTATAGCTTACAGTTTATTCGCCAGCTCATGCTTTTTATTGGACTTGCAGGGAACAGTGACATGATTCAAATGGGACTCACAATTGGTAACAGCACCATGTAGTAGCCTTTTCGTTGACACGGGGATTACAGTAAATGGGGTCAGTGGTGTTCTCTGTAGAGACTTGTTGTTTTTTGTAGATCCAACTGTCTCACCTGGTGCGTGAAGGTAAGCTGTTGAAGTTTGTTTTTAAAATTTATTGCGGTGCGCTTTGGAATGGTACTGCTGGATTTAGAGTTACCAGAGAACACTGGGGTTTGGTGATAATAAGCGGCAAGGAGGACCGATATTTAAGGTTGTAATAATGCCGTTTGGGTTGTTTTGTATGTTGAAGCCCACAATGGACTCTGGATTCTAGAGTGATTGTCATGCATGGCTGTTGTTTTGCAAACAAGCAATAACACTTCTTTCAGTTTAATAGGATGCACACTTGTCGTCTTGTTTGCTCCAAAATATTTTTGATGTTTAGGTTTCATTCTATTGTTTCCTCTCGGTTTTTCTGTCCTCAGACTTCAAGAAGACCCCCCAACTGGCGTGAGTGGTGCTCCATCAGAGAATAACATCATGATGTGGAATGCTGTTATTTTTGGGTGAGTGTTCTAAAGCCACCCTTGTTATTTTGCCAGCAGCATACCACCCTGCATACCACTGCTGGCTTGCTTATGAAGCTAAGCAGGGTTGGTCCTGGTCAGTCCCTGGATGGGAGACCAGATGGTGTTGGAGGGCCAGTAGGAGGTACTCTTTCCTCTGGTCTAAAAAAAGATATCCCAATGCCCCAGGGTAGTGATTGGGGACACTGCCCTGTGTAGGGTGCCGTCTTTCGGATGGGACGCTAAACGGGTGTCCTGACTTTCTGAGGTCATTAAAGATCCCATGGCACTTATCGTAAGAGTAGGGGTGTTAACCCCGGTTTCCTGGCTAAATTCCCAGTCTGGCCCTCAAACCATCACGGTCACCTAATAATCCCCAGTTTACAATTGTCTCATTCATCCCACCCTCCTCTCCCCTGTAACTATTCCCCAGGTCGTTGCTGCAAATGAGAACGTGTTCCCAGTCAACTTACCTGGTAAAATAACGCATAAATAAAAAAATTAAAGTTATTGTGCCAGTGTGATCATCCTGGCATGGGCATCAGGACCATGTGGATATGGGCAAATTGAGCTGTGGTTTTAGGCTACAGTCAGAGTGGGAGCCAGAGGTGTGTGTTGGCTGAGGGTTAGTTTAGATGGTGACATGTAATTGTTGAACTGTGGAGGCTATTTGCCACACAAATATTCCCATTTCCAATTAACAAAATAAATGTATCTGAAACCTGGAATGTATTGCATAGTCATACTCATTATTTGTATTTATTAGGGTCCTTGGGGTCCAAACAGGATTAAAATAACCATCACAACGTAACAGCCACATCATATATTAAACTTATTTGTAATGCAATGTGCTATTTAATAGTCTGTATCAACATTCTATTTGTTATAAGGAGGGTGTAAAGAGCATCTCCTGGTGAACAAAAGTGAGAGCAGGCGTTGATCATATCAATCAAAATAATTTAAATTTATTACAATAATTCAGGGAGACCATCTCCAGAGCAGAGGCTGACAAATGTCTAATTTGCCTTCTTTAAAGGGATGCTTTTGGCAATGAGGCCTTTAATCTGACTCTGGGTAGATAAACTCATGGATACTGTTATTTTGTGTCTGCTTGCAGTATGAAGGAAGCCCTTATATTCTAATATCACAGCACCAATGTTCTCTAAACAACAGCTGGGAGGGGGGGAATAAAAATAAATACATCTCTGCCTTTTTTTGTTGAGTGCTCCAACTCCTTTCAGCCTCAAATTAGTCCTTTTGGAAGTTTTTCTTGGTAAGCCATTCTCAACAGCCAGAGAGGCTTGTTCAAAGTCACAACAAAATACAGACTTTTTGCCAGCAGCTACAGAATCACACAATGTTCATACGGTCATCAATATCAGTGTACCTCCAGTCTGACGTCAATCACTATCAACAAATATGAGTTTAATACATAACATACAGCATCAAGTATGAGTTTAATAAACAAGCAAAGTGTCAATACAGGATTAAGATTGAATCCTTCTACACTGGCTCTGACACTTGTCGTATGTGGCAGGGCTTGAAAACTATTACGGACTACAGAGGGAAACCCAGACGTGAGCTGCCCAGTGACGTGAGCCTACCAGACGAGCTAAATGCCTTTCATGCTAGCTTCGAGGCAAGCAACACTGAAGCATGCAGGAGAGCACCATATGTTCTGGATGACTGTGTGATAACGCTCTCGGTAGCCGATGTGAACAAAACCTTTAAACAGATCAACATTCACAAAGCCGCTGGGCCAGACGGATTACCAGAACGTGTACTCAAAGCATGCGCGGACCAACTGTCAAGTGTCTTCACTGACACTTCCTGACTGAGTCTGTAATCCCTGCATGTTTCAAGTAGACCACCATAGTACCTGTGCCCAAGGAAGCGAAGGTAACCTGCCTAATTGATTACCGCCCTGTGGCACTCACGTCGGTAGCCATGAAGTGTTTTGAAAGGCCGGTCATAGCTCACATCAACAGCATCCTCTTGGAAACCCTAAAACCACTCCAATTTGCATTCCACCCCAACAGATCCGCAGATGATGCAATCTCAATCATACTCCACAATGCCCTTTCTCACCTGGACAAAAGGAACACCTACAGTGCCTTGCGAAAGTATTCGGCCCCCTTGAACTTTGCGACCTTTTGCCACATTTCAGGCTTCAAACATAAAGATATAAAACTGTATTTTTTTGTGAAGAATCAACAACAAGTGGGACACAATCATGAAGTGGAACGACATTTATTGGATATTTCAAACTTTTTTAACAATTCAAAAACTGAAAAATTGGGCGTGCAAAATTATTCAGCCCCTTTACTTTCAGTGCAGCAAACTCTCTCCAGAAGTTCAGTGAGGATCTCTGAATGATCCAATGTTGACCTAAATGACTAATGATGATAAATACAATCCACCTGTGTGTAATCAAGTCTCCGTATAAATGCACCTGCACTGTGATAGTCTCAGAGGTCCGTTAAAAGCGCAGAGAGCATCATGAAGAACAAGGAACACACCAGGCAGGTCCGAGATACTGTTGTGAAGAAGTTTAAAGCCGGATTTGGATACAAAAAGATTTCCCAAGCTTTAAACATCCCAAGGAGCACTGTGCAAGCGATACTATTGAAATGGAAGGAGTATCAGACCACTGCAAATCTACCAAGACCTGGCCGTCCCTCTAAACTTTCAGCTCATACAAGGAGAAGACTGATCAGAGATGCAGCCAAGAGGCCCATGATCACTCTGGATGAACTGCAGAGATCTACAGCTGAGGTGGGAGACTCTGTCCATAGGACAACAATCAGTCGTATATTGCACAAATCTGGCCTTTATGGAAGAGTGGCAAGAAGAAAGCCATTTCTTAAAGATATCCATAAAAAGTGTTGTTTAAAGTTTGCCACAAGCCACCTGGGAGACACACCAAACATGTGGAAGAAGGTGCTCTGGTCAGATGAAACCAAAATTGAACTTTTTGGCAAGAATGCAAAACGTTATGTTTGGCGTAAAAGCAACACAGCTGAACACACCATCCCCACTGTCAAACATGGTGGTGGCAGCATCATGGTTTGGGCCTGCTTTTCTTCAGCAGGGACAGGGAAGATGGTTAAAATTGATGGGAAGATGGATGGAGCCAAATACAGGACCATTCTGGAAGAAAACCTGATGGAGTCTGCAAAAGACCTGAGACTGGGACGGAGATTTGTCTTCCAACAAGACAATGATCCAAAACATAAAGCAAAATCTACAATGGAATGGTTAAAAAATAAACATATCCAGGTGTTAGAATGGCCAAGTCAAAGTCCAGACCTGAATCCAATCGAGAATCTGTGAAAGAACTGAAAACTGCTGTTCACAAATGCTCTCCATCCAACCTCACTGAGCTCGAGCTGTTTTGCAAGGAGGAATGGGAAAAAATGTCAGTCTCTCGATGTGCAAAACTGATAGAGACATACCCCAAGCGACTTACAGCTGTAATCGCAGCAAAAGGTGGCGCTACAAAGTATTAACTTAAGGGGGCTGAATAATTTTGCACGCCCAATTTTTCAGTTTTTGATTTGTTAAAAAAGTTTGAAATATCCAATAAATGTCGTTCCACTTCATGATTGTGTCCCACTTGTTGTTGATTCTTCACAAAAAAATACAGTTTTATATCTTTATGTTTGAAGCCTGAAATGTGGCAAAAGGTCGCAAAGTTCAAGGGGGCCGAATACTTTCGCAAGGCACTGTATGTGAGAATGCTCAGCATTAAACACCATAGTGCCCACAAAGCTCATCACTAAGCTAAGGACTCTGGGACTAAACGCCCCTCTCTGCAACTGGATCCTGGACCTCCTGACGGGCTGCCCCCAGGTGGTAACAGTAGGCAACAACGCGCTGCGACGCTGATCCTTAACACTGGGGCCCCTCAGGGGTGTGTACGTTGTCCCCTCCTGTGTGCCCTGTTCACCCATGACTGCATGGCCAAACGCGACTCCCAACACTATCATTAAGTTTGCTGATGACACAACAGTGATAGGCCTGATCACTGACAACGATGAGATGGCCTATAGGGAGGAGGTCAGAGAACTGTCAGTGTGGTGCCAGGACAACAACCTCTCCCTCAGGCCCCCATTAACATCGACGGGGCTGTAGTGGAGCGGGTCGAGAGATTCAAGTAGAGGTCGACTGATTAATCGGCATGGCCGATTTTAATTAGGGCCGATTTTCAAGTTTTCATAACAATCGGTAATTGGCATTTTTGGACACTGATTGTGACCGATTACATCACAATCCACAAGGAGACTGCGTGGCAGGCTGACCACCTGTTACGCGAGTGCAGCAAGGAGCCAAGGTAAGTTGCTAGCTAGCATTAAACTTATCTTATAAAAACAATCTTAACATAATCACTAGTTAACTTCTTGTGACTCTCAAACCCGGATCCGGGAGCGTAATCATCGCCTGACACTAATTACCATAATGCAACAGACATAAATCTTCCTAGAAAATCTTCCTATTCATGAAAATCCCAAGTGAAATATATTGGAACACAGCTTAGCCTTTTGTTAATCACCCTGTCATCTCAGATTTTCAAAATATGCTTTACAGCCAAAGCTAGACAAGCATTTGTGTAAGTTTATCATAGACTAGCATAGCATTATGCCTTGCTAGCAGCAGGCAACCTTGTCACGAAAATCAGAAAAGCAATCAAATGAAATAATTTACCTTTGATGAACTTCGGATGTTTTCACTAACGAGACTCCCAGGTAGATGGCCAAAGTTCATTTTTTTCCCCAAAATATTATTTTTGTAGGCGAAATAGCTCCGTTTGTTCTTCACGTTTGGCTGAGAAATCGCCCGGAAATTGTAGTCACGAAAACGGCAAAAAATATTCCAAATTATCTCCATAATATCGACAGAAACATGGCAAACGTTGTTTATAATCAATCCTCAAGGTGTTTTTTTTTTTTATATCTATTCGATAATATATCCGTCGGGACAATTCGTTTTTCCTTAGAACCGATTGGAATAATGGCTACCTCTGTATTTTACGCGAGAATCTCTCTCGGAGCCACCATGTGACCACTTACGCAATGTGGCCGCCTACGGCTATTCTTCAACATAGATGCGTAAAACTACGTCACAATGCTGTAGACACCTTGGGGAATACGTAGAAAGCGTAAGCTCGTTGATGGCACATTCACAGCTCAATAGGGACTCATTGGAACGCAGCGCTTTCAAAACCTGGGGCACTTCCGGATTGGATTTTTCGCCTGCAACATCAGTTCTGTTATACTCACAGACAATATCTTTACAGTTTTGGAAACTTTAGTGTTTTCTATCCAAAGCTGTCAATTATATGCATATTCTAGCATCTTGTCCTGACCAAATATCCCGTTTAAAACGGGAACGTTTTTTTAATTTAAAATACTGCCTCCAGAGTCGCAACAGGTTAACTACACATGGTTGATATTACTAGTTTAACTAGCTTGTCCTGCGTTGCATATAATCAACGCAGTGCCAGTTAATTTATCATCGAATCACAGCCTACTTCGCCAAATGGGTGGTGATTTAACAAAGGCGCATTCGTGAAAAAAGCACATTCGTTGCACCAATGAACATAACCATAAACATCAGTGCCTTTCTTAAAATCAATACACACGTATATATTTTTAAACCTGCATATTTAGTAAAAAGAAATTCATATTAACTAGGGAAATTTGTTTCTTCTCTTGCATTCAGAGCAAGCAGAGTCAGGGTATATGCAACAGTTTGGGCTGCCTGGCTCGTTGCGAACTGTGTGAAGACCATTTCTTCCTTAACAAAGACCGTCATTAATTTGCCAGAATTTGACATAACATTGAAGGTTGTGCAATGTAACAGCAATATTTAGATTTAGGGTTGCCACCCATTCGAATAAAATACTTAACCTCTCTGGGATCGTTCGGGACTCTAGCGTCCCACCACGCCAACAGCCAGTGAAATTACAGGGCGTCTGTGAATATAACAGAACCCATATGGCAGGCGTAAGATAAGATAGAATGTTGTTCTGATGATGTCATCAGATGATGTTAGGAAGAGGAACCAGATCCCCAGGCTAACACAGTTAACTCCCAACCAATCAGAGACTAACCCCATCCACCCCCAAAAAACTAACCCCAGGCTCTTACTAAAAGACAAATCTGAGACAAATCCAACCAGGAAGTGGGAAATCTGAGGTTTGTAGTTTCATTTAAGTGATTGCCTATCCAATATAACTCCAGTCACCCAAGTTATAGACTTTCCTCTGCTACTGGACAGCAAGTGGTACCGGAGCTCCAAGTCTAGGACCAAAAGTCTCCTCAACAGCTTTTACACCCAAGCCATTAGACTGCTGAACAATTCATAAAATCGCCACTGGACAATTTACATTGACCCCCCCTTTTGTACACTGCTGCTACTCGCTGTTCGTTTGTTACTTATGCATAGTCACTACGCCCCCACCTACATGTACAGGTTACCTCAACTAACCTGTACCCATGCGCACTGGCTCGGTACCGGTGCCCCCTGTATATAGCCTCATTATTCTTATTGTGTTGCTTTTTATTTTAGTCTACTTGGTAAATAATTTCTTATTTTTGAACTGCACTGTTGGTTAAGGGCTTGTAAGTAAGCATTTCACGGTATAGTCTACACTTGTTGTATTCGGCACATGTGACATATAAAGTTCAATTTAATACATAACATATAGCATCAAGTATGAGCTTAATACATAACATACAGCATCAAGTATGCATAGTGACCATCAACTCTTGATGCAAATGTTTCACAAATAGAACACTTGAAATCATATGTATTACATAAAGGGGAAACACATATGTTAAGCATTGTGTTAATTACTCTTAACTGAAATTAACTTTATTTATCTTAAATATTCCCCATTGGGGCAATATGTTTGTTTTGTTAGTCGGGGTCTAATTACTAGATATGAGCTTGTTACAGTACAAGTAATTGTTCCTCTCTTTATTTGCAGGCCTGTGGGTACACCATTTGAGGATGGTAAGATAAAAAAAATGTCTAATTCAGTTTGAGTTGGCTTACAGGAATGTAAATCATCAGTTTATCATAACACTACTGTAACCCATGAACTGGTTGAAAACAATAAACTTGGCTTTCTTACTTTTCCCAGTCATGCTAGCCAAGAGCAAAGACTGTCTTGGTATTCCGAAGTGTGATCAGTTTGAACAGGTGCATGACTCCGCCTCCTTTAATTATGCTGTGTGGAATCTGGAGAAAGTGCTGAGTCAGCCTTCATATTCAGGCTTATATTAGTCATGTGACAGACTGTTAGCTGTGGGGTGGACCACTTTTCTTTCTCCCCTCCATAAAGGTTTAGTTTGATTAATGAGGAACGGATGTCTCTTTTTAGTAACACTAATTGTCTCTCTCTCTCTGCAGGAACTTTTAAACTTGTGATAGAATTTTCAGAAGAGTACCCTAACAAGCCACCCACGGTTCGATTTATCTCCAAAATGTTTCACCCAAATGGTAAGAGAGTCCCTATGGACACATTCGAGATGTCCTAAATACTTTGGTCACGTTATTGATGGGAAAGTGAACTTGGTATGAACTTTTCAGTATTTAGCTCTTCCAGCGAGTAAGCTATTCTGTGTCATGTGATTGTGTATACATCTTTCTTTGAAATTAAAACAATCCTTTTGATCTTGCAGTCTATGCAGATGGAAGTATATGTTTAGACATCCTTCAGAATCGTTGGAGCCCCACGTATGATGTGTCGTCCATTTTGACGTCTATCCAGGTAGGTTTGTAATCCTCTCCTCCATCAGTCTGACATCATGAGACTACTTTGTCTGTGTGCATTTTACAAATGCAACACAGGTTCTTTATGTAGTGTACTTAATTTGTGTTTTGCAGTATGCTCTGTATGACCTTTGTTGTAATGTAGCATTGTCGTGTTATTTCTGCTCCTGGATATACTGTATGTAAGACTCAGACACCTCACTAAAAGTGTAGTGTCGAAGAACTACACACGTTCATACCGGTACATTCAATCACAACTTCTTTTTTTTGTGTTCGCAGTCCCTGTTGGATGAGCCGAATCCTAACAGTCCAGCCAACAGCCAGGCTGCACAGCTCTATCAAGAAAACAAGCGGGAGTACGAGAAGAGAGTTTCTGCCATCGTGGAGCAGAGCTGGGTAGACTCCTAACACATCTCCCCCACCCCCCCCCATCACTCCTATCAAATGCTTCAATCGGTCATTTACCTCATCAAGAAAATAAGCCGACATCAGAAGAACTTAAGTGCCACCAGAAAGAGAAAGTAGGGACTTTTACTTGCTTGCCAACACATTTGAAGAAAATCAATCTGATACTTGTGTTCTTGTTCCAATTTTTTTTTTATTGCATGATGTGAAATAAGTTATTGCTAACAGAATTTGTAATATATATTTTTTTGTTGGATTGATGCTGTTATTGTTTAGTTTCTACAGAATAGTTTATTTTTTAACATCTCTTGGTTTAAACCATTTGAGAGTATTTTGTCATATCGGCAAATTAGTAGAAATCCATAAAACATGACGACTTGGTTAAAATAATGTATTTTCTGGGAAATTCTACAGTCTGTCGTGTAGCATAAATGTAAGATCAATTGACCAGCTATAAAGCAGACATATTCTTTTGCGCCCATCCTGGCAGTAGTTTCAAATTACCGCCCTGAATGGAGTCAGTACTATTGATGAGTGATCAAGGTAACTATGGCATTCTGCTTGTCGATTTAAAAAAAAAAAAATAATTAAAGAAGAAAAAAAAGACAAGTCACAAACACAAAAGATGTCTCGTCTCATGTCATGTGTTAATTGTATGAACTTTAAGTACAGTGGCACTTGTAATAAGAGGAGAATTTGTCTCATCTAGGAAAATGGACAGATAGTAGGCTGACTCCAACAGAATCCTACTGTTTGGATCTGTAATTGAACAACACATTTGCTAAGCCTTTTTCACATTTTGTTAGCCTTACTCTACAATTATTTTTAAATTCTCTCCAATGCCCCATAATGACAAAGCGAAAACGGGTTTAGACATTTTAGCAAATGTATTTAAAAGAAAACAACATACCTATTTACATATGTAGTTCAGACCCTTTGCTATTAGACTCGTAATTGAGCTCAGGTGCATCCTGTTTCCATTGCTCATCCTTGAGATGTTTCTACAACTTGATTGGAGTCCACCTGTGGTAAATTCAATTGATTGGAAATTATTTGGAAAGGCACACCTGTCTGTATAAGGTCCCACAGTTGACAGTGCATGTACGAGCAAAAAGGAATTATCCATAGAGCTCCGAGACAGGATTGTGTCGAGGCACAGATCTGGGGGAAGGGTACCAAAACATTTATGCAGCATTGAAGGTCCCCAAGAACATAGTGGCCTTGTTTGGAACCACCAAGACTTCCTATAAACTGAGCAACTAGGGGAGACGAGCCTTGGTCAGGGAGGTGACCAAGAACCCGATGGTCACTCTGACAGAGCTCCAGAGTTCCTCTGTGAAGATGGAAGAACCTTCCAGAAGGACAACCATCTTTGCAGCACTCCACCAATCAGGCCTTTATGGTAGATTGGCCAGACAGAAGCCACTCAGTAAAAGGCACATGACCGCCCGCTTGGAGTTTGCCAAAAGGTACCTGAAGGACTCTCAGACCATGAAAAACAAGATTCTCTGGTCTGATGAAACCAAGATTCTTGGGCCTGAATGCCAAGCGCCACATCTGGAGGAAACCTGGCACAATCCCTACGGCGAGGCATGGTGGCAACATCACGCTGTGGGGATGTTTTTCAATGGCAGGGACTGGGAGACTAGTCCGGATCGAGGCAAAGATGAACGAAGCAAATTACAGAGAGATCCTTGATGAAAACCTGCTCAGGACCTCAGACTGGGGGCGAAGGTTCACCTTCCAAAAGGACAATGACCCTAAGCACACAGCCAAGACAACGCAGGAGTGGCTTCGGGACAAGTCTCTGAACGTCCTTGCGTGGCCCAGCCAGAGACGGGACTTGATCCCGATCGAACATCTCTGGAGAGACCAGAAAATAACTGTGTAGCGACGATCCCCATCCAACCTGACAGATCTTGAGAGGCTCTGTATCACCAAATACAGCTGTGCCAAGCTTGTTGTTTCATACCCAATAAGACTCGAGTTTGTAATCTCTGCCAAAGTTACTTCATCAAAGTACTGAGTAAAGGGTCTGAATACTTATGCAACTCATTTTTATTTTTTTTAAATTTACATATACATTTGCAAAAATGTCATCTGTTTTTGCTTTGTCATTATTGGGGTGGTGTGTAGATTGAGGTGGGAAAAAGTCAAAGGGTCTGATTACTTTCCGAATGCACTGTATTAACGAGTACACTGTCCATATCCAACATTATTATGGAAGTCATTTTTCATATTTACTAGGGTAAATAACATCTGCTGAATATGTGTATGTGATAAATAACATTTGATTTGCTATATATATATATTTTTTACAGGATGGGTCATATTGTGGCAAGTGGTTCATTTAACCTTATATGGAGAAGGGATATGTTATACATTTTTGTGAATTCACTCAATGTATACTTATATGCTGTGTAAACAAAATAAAACATTTTTCAGACTTTGAGATGATTTTGATTTCAGCTCTTCTGTGAAGAGTGCAGCTGTGGCATGTATAATTGTTTTGTCTTTGATTGTATTATGGACTAGGGTAAATAATCCTGATCCGCTGCAACCTCGATGGGTAGTAGCAGGCAACTGGGGGAGAATCTCATTTGGGGGAAAAGACAGTCCTCTGTGACCATAAGTTAGTAGGTAAACGGAGGAGTGTCCTCGCCTCCCCCCGAGAAAGCACGAGTATCCTACCGGAGTCCTTTGCTGAAGAATTTTGAGATCTGTCCACCCCTTTGAATGAGTGGTTTTCTCAAAGGAGAAAAGCATGCACACATTTAAACGATACCCTACTTATCCTTTTATCTATAAAATGTATTGCACAACTATACTGAACAAAAATAAATACAAAACGCAACAATTTCCCAAGATCTTACTGAGTTAGTTCATATGAGGAAATCAGTCAATGAAATTAATTCATTAGGCCCTAATCTATGGATTTCACATGACTGGGAATACAGATGTTGATCAGATAGCTTAAAAATGGGCCTCAGGATCTCGTCACGGTATTTCTGTGCATTCAAATTGCCATCAATAAAATGCAATTGTGTTTGTTGTCCGTAGCTTATGTCTGCACATACCATAACCCCACTGTCACCATGGGGCACTCTGTTCACAACGTTGACATCGGTCACCCGCTTCGTCTACACAACGCCATACATGCTGTCGGCCATCTGCCCGTATCAGTTGAAACCGGGATTCATCCGTGAAGAGCACACTTCTCCAGTGTGCCAGTGGTCATCGAAGGTGAGCATTTGCCCACTGAAGTCGGTTACGACACCAAACGGCAGTCAGGTCAAGACCCTGGTAAGGACGACGAGCACCCAGATGTGCTTCCCTGAGACGGTTTCTGACAGTTTGTGCAGAAATATTTTGTGCAAACCCAGTTTCATCAGCTGTCCAGGTGGCTAGTCTCAGACGATCCTGCAGGTGAAGAAGCTGGATATGGAGGTCCTGGGCTGGCGTGGTTACACGTGGTCTGCGGTTGTGAGGCTGGTTGGACGTACTGCCAAATGATCTAAAATGACATTGGAGGCAGCTTATGGTAGAGAAATTAACATTCAACTCTCAGGTAATAGCTCTGGTGGACATTCCTGCAGTCAGCATGTCAATTTGCACGCTCCCTCAAAACTTGAGACATCTGTGGCATTGTGACAACTTCACATTTTAGAGTGGCCTTTTATTGTCCCCTGCACAAGACGCACATATATAATGATCATGCTGTTTAATCAGCTTCTTGATGACACACCTGTCAGGTGGATGGATTATCTTGGCAAAGGAGAAATGCTCACTAACAGCGATGGAAACAAGTTTGAGAGAAATAAGCTGTTTGTGCGTATGGGACATTTCTGGGATTTTCTATTTCAGCTCATGAAACATGGGACCAACACTTTACATGTTGCGTTTATATTTTAGTAGTAGAGCAGACTGGTCTGGATCATCCCTGGCAGACAGGGGGCAGTGTTCCCCTTACTGCTCAGTGGGCAAGCACCAGGGCCATATACCAGCATAGACTTCAGAAAGCACATTGGAGCAGAAGATCTGAGGTTCTGAGAAGGAGGCAAGGCATGGAATCAAGGATAGTTCACTCTGGGATAATTAGGGAGAACTGAGGAATGTGTGAAGACCACGTGGAAATCCCTTTTCTGTACCCCTCCCGTAAATCATCACATGGCATATTTCTGGCCTTACAGTGTTTATTCTTGCAACATGTTCTCAGCCATGGTATTCAGATAATGGCCATTGTCAAGTACATTAGATATTGAAGCAGGCCAATCAACTACAATTATTTTAATGTATAAAATGTTTCAGAAGTTATTGCTCATGTTACATTTGTTGTAATACCCAATTAAAAAACAATATGCTTGCATGTTAAGAAAACAATCCTATGTATCTGGTAAAAGGAAAGTTGGACAGTAAGGTAATCCATCCATAACAGACCAGGTCCTCCAATCATCGTTTCTGAAGGAGAGGGAGAGAGAGAGAATGGTTATTGTGGTGTGTCCTAACAGTGTTACCTTGCCTCTGTGTCTGTGATCACTGACCTGAATGAAGCAGATAGGAGAAAGTGATATGTTGGAAGGACTAGTCTAAGACATGACAAAAAGATGAGGAATTATTTGGGGATGAAATAGAATTTACCTGTTTTTTCATTATCTCATCTCTGGTTTTGAAAACAGGGGCATCCTCCACCACAATTCCTTCAGCCATTTCCTTCATTTTCTCCAGGAGGTCTGGACTGTATCTGAGAGAGCATGCAGAAACAAAAGTTAGTTACATTGCATGCCATACATTAGTTACATGATGCTATGCTAGAAGGCATTTTAGCTAAATAACATTTCAAGTACCGGTAGTCAATGCACATGAAGTGTATTATTGTTTACTCACCGACAGCCAAGAAACACGTTGTTGGCCCATACCATGGACAATGCTAGCAGCTGGTCAATGTGTGGGTCCTCAAAGTCGTTTATATTTCTGAATAGGAATTCCCTCCTGGCCTTCCAGTGTTTTTCACTCTCTGAGATGCCACGATATGTATCTACAAGCGTGGCAAAATGCCTGTTTTGATCAATGAATTCCTCGATTTCCACCTCGGCCATGTCGCCAAGTAACGCACGCTTCCGTACTACAAAAATGCGTCTTGCAGAGAGGAAGGCAGGAAGCTCATGCGAAAGTCCCAGCAAAGACAGTACAGCATGAAGATCAGCTAAGACTTGTTTTTATTTTTTTATTATTATTAAACAGTAACATGCAAAACACAAAAATCAGAACAGCCAGAGGGATTACACAGAGAAATAATATAGACATGTAGCGAATAATTTGTTTAGACGTTTTCGTTTTAATGATTCTAAATAGTTTTCCAAATCAGTTTTTTTATTCTTTTAAAAGGCCTTTTTTTCATAAATGTTGGTTTGTGTATGAGAATGTTTCCTAATAAAATAAATACATTTATGACATACTGGAGTTCAATTGTGGAATCAGTGTAGTGAACTAATATGTCAAACTTTCAAAATTTCAATGGTGGAATGCATTTTGTTGCCAAGATATATATATTTTTTTAATCCGTCCAGAACACTTCACTATGTAAACAAATACACAATATGTGTTCAATAGATTAATTCACTTGTAACATCAGGTATATATTTAGAAATCAAGCTATTACATGGGTAGAGTCTATGGATAATCTTAAAGGAGAGCCAAGAGTGAGCCAAGCATGGCTCCAGTTCACATCAAATGATGAAGCCTAACTAAATATAGCATTTATAGAATAAATATTTTATCCCACTAGGTATAGCTTTTATACGTGTCATTTTCCTTGCTTGAAACCTTAAAGTTGTATATTTCCATAAATTCTCTAAGTGTAAATAGATTCCCACTAATACTAACTAATTGGCTGACAAGGATAATGTTTTTCGAGAACCAGTTACGGTAAAATAAGATCTTGTTTCTATCGAATATCGACCCATTATTCCATATAAAACATTTATGAGGTGAAAAGTTGTGTTTATACAGCAAGGCCCAGCACGTCAAAGCCTGCTTGAAGATCGGCTAAAACTCAGACTCCAATAGAAATGCCCTTCTTCTATGGGTTTTATGGCAGATTACAACCCCAAAACGTGTATTACCGCCACCAACTGGACGGGGTTGAAAAAAGACAAGGTACAAATAAAACCCATACGTGATAGGGAAAACTAACCCAAAATAAAACTATCAAAAAAACACATTGATAAAACCAAAACCTCCCACTTTTTCCTTCCTTCAAATCTCCATATCTCCCTTCTCAGGCTCCATGACCTGAGAGGGTGGTACGGTTTGTGACAATCCTCCATGCAACTCCTCCACTGAGAAGTCAACCAGTCCCAGGAACCGTTCCGCCACATCCATAATTATATCTATTCCCCACATTGACAGTGCCATTCATCACCATAGCTATAAAGACCACCTTCTTAACCTTTAACATATCTGGGTCCTGTGTTGAATGGCAACCCCTGTTAAAAGGGATGAAGATTCGAATGGTGCTCCTGAGGAGTCACTGAAGGCCTATACACCACAATTTGACTCTTCAGGAGCACCATTCGACCCTTCATCCCTTTTAACATTCCCAAAGACATGGCTTCATGGTTCCCACCATAATTGCAACATGTCACATTTTCATCACTTTTAAAACACATGCTATGATCTTTTCCACAGGTTGAACATCTCGGCTTCTCCCTTCTGCAAACACTTGAAACATTTCCAAAAGCTTTACAATGATCAACACTGCATTGGTCTTGGAATAAATGCTCTGACTCTGTAGTTTGCACTTGAGAGACTCCATATAAAAAAACAAAAGAACAGATAGGCTCTTCACTTTTTATTCGTTCAACACACGATTCATCCGATGAGCGTCAATCACTCCAGGAATATTTTTAATCTCTGCAACAACGACTTCCCACGAAACGCCAGATATTACCCTCGAGGGGTGCCATGTTCCGAAGAGACACATCAAACTTCTCAAATCACAACCTCAAACTGACCCACAGAAGAACAACAGCAAAAAGCCCACTTCTCGTGATAATAGAAATCCTTGACCATACTTGTTGGCGATGTCATGGCGACGTTGGCTAGCCAAACTCATGCGTAGAACATGCGTAGAACGGTCGTCTCGCACCAAACTGCGCATGTGCAAACTGTCAAATCAAAGGCACGATATAAAGTATTTTTTTACGAAAATGAAAACGTGTCACTTTGTCACTTTTACGAGGTTGGAGTAATAATATATTTAAATAGTTAATACATTGGCTCGAAACTAGGTTGTGCCTTTAGATTTCGAGGAAATTAACAACTAAGGAAGAATTTGTCACTTCTCTCATTGACTTCTCGAACGCCAAACCCCGTTTGGTCTGTTTCGCAAGCGTCCCCGGAAGTTTCGCGATGTTGCGCCTCTGGGTTTAGAAACTCTGTGGTACCAGTATTTATTACAGCGCCATCCTGTGACCGAACAGAGAACAACATTTTCCAAATGTCTGCACTACTATTGATTACTGGATGATTTTTTGGGGAAATCATTATATTGACTCTGTGTACAAATATACCCTGCTTTATGTGCATCAGCCACCCTGTAGCCTCTGCTAATAAATATGGACCTGATGTAACACCCATGCCCTGACTTTGCCAAGTTGTTGGTTCAAACACAGCTTCAGCTGTTCTCACTCTATTTCAACAGATTTATCCAATTCAACTCTGCAATGCAATTAAGAAGATAATTGTGGGTTAGGGGGACACATAAGAATTGTGTGCCATTCTAATTCATAGCATTCCCAGAAAGTATGGATTATTGAGTCATTCTTAGTTTTACACTTAAGACATGATTCTGCCATTGTGCTGTAGAATTTGTGAATTTTGTCTCTTGTATAATAAATTCTATACATTAGCATAGAATAAAGAATATATTGTTGAATGAGTCGTGAATAATGACTAACCTCATACCATTATGAGGCTGGGGGGGGTATGATATTGTATTGTGCTGTAGAATTTGTGAGGGGGGGGGGGGGTATGATATTTATACCTCTAACTTTCTCACTCATCATTATTCACAATTCATTAATGATTATCCATAATCATGGTAGCATCCACATTAATGTAGAAGTGTTCAGAAACATTAATTATATTCTTATTTACAATAACACTGTTACTGTAACAGGGGGTAGGACGGACTAGATACATAAAGTGCTTTAATTTCTAAACAGTAAAACAGATATGTACGGAAATACCCTAAAATAAAAGGCTGAAATTCTGTACTGTCACCTCATACAATAATTGATCTAAAATTGTAGTTTAACTGACCAAATAAATATGTAGGGGGGTGTACCTGGTATGACAATCTATGCCACCTAAAGCATTTTGTTTGGACTGCGAGTCTGTGACCTATATACAGTATCACTCTTACATCACTCCTTTACCCATTTGCCAAAAAAACATCAGATACAGTAAGAACCTATATTCTATTTTGTCACTTGACCTTAGAGAAAGAAAGCCTTTATAAATGAACATTGTGACATATCAAAAATAAATTATATCTTCCCAACCCCAAACTCAGGTTACAGGTTTACTACCAGGCTACAGGCCAAAATAAATAAAGGCCTTTTTTTTTTTTTTCAAAGGCAGGGTTGAATGGAAACCATCCAAGAACAGACTGACACATCCTTGGCTGCCTCTTCATGTGACCAGGGCCCCCCTTACAGACATGCCAGGAACAAGATCAGAGAGAAATACTTTACAATTCCGTCAGTTCTGAGGGAGACCACCCTACCTCACTCTGTCTATATGAACAGGTTGGGACAGCATCCTGACAGGTATGAATGAAACAAGACAGGGGAGGAAGGCAAAAGTGTAATAGAACATGTAGGTAGGTCTTCCCCTTCAATTGTTATGAGGAGAGTGTCACTTCACTTGACATCTTGAGAAGTCTCCCCTTCACAGTGTCAAATATTTTATATTAATTGGTCATTTTTGGTTATTCTCCGTGATCACGCTCTCCGTAGCCGACGGGAACAAGACGTTTAAACAGGTCAACATTCACAAGGCCGCAGGGGCAGACGGATTACCAGGACGTGCACTCAGAGCATGCGGGGACTAACTGGCAAGTTTCTTCACTGACATTTTCAACCTCTCTGAGTCTGTAATACATACATATTTCAAGAGGACCACCAAAGTCCTTATGCCCAAGAAAGTGAAGGTAACCTGCCTAAATGTCTACCTCCCCGTAGCACTCACATCGGTAGCCATGAAGTGATTTGAAAGGCTGGTCATGGCTCATATCAACACCATCATCCTGGAAATGCTAGACCTACTCCAATTCGCATTCCACCCCAACAGATCCACAGATGACGCAATCTCAATCACACTGCCCTTTCCCACCTGGACAAAAGGAACCTATGTGAGAATGCTGTTCATTGACTAGAGCTCAGCGTTCAACACCATAGTGCCCAGAAAGCTCATCTCGAAGCTAAGGACCCTGGGACTAAACACCTCCCTCTTCAACTGGATCCTGGACTTCCTGACAGGCCGCCCTCAGATGACAAGGGTAGGCAACAACACATCTGCTACGTTGATCCTCAACACTGGGGCCCCTCAGGGGTGCGTTCTTAGTCCCCTCCTGTACTCACTGTTCACCCATGACTGCATGGCCAAGCACGACCAACACCATGATCACTGACAACGATGAGATAACCTATAGGGAGGAGGTCAGAGACCTGGCAGTGTGGTGCCATGACAACAACCTCTCCCTCAATGTGAGCAAGACAAAGGAGATGATCGTGGACTACAGGAAAAGGAGGGCCAAACACGCCCCCATTCACATCAACGGGGCCGTAGTGGAGCGGGTCGAGAGTTTCAAATCCCTTGGTGTCCACATCACCAACAAACTATCGTGGTCCAAACACATCAAGAAAGTAATGAAGAGGCCATGACAATGCTTTTTCCCCCTCAGGAGACTTAGTATGGGATTTGGTATTGGTCCCCAGATCCTCAAAAAGTTCTACAGCTGCACCATCGAGAGCATCCTGACAGGTTGCATCACCACCTGGTATGGCAACTGCAAAGCATCCGATCGTAAAGCGCTCTTCTGCCACTTCTGCTTGTAGGTGTGTGTGCACTCATTAGAAGGGGGAATCCCAGTGGTTAAAATACAATGAGGTGCACACATTCCTATCTCAATCTCCATCAAAAATATCTGCAATCTTGATTATGTTAAATATGGGCAGGTTACAACCCATTTGATCCCCATTCTGTTTATAGCCACATAGCACACCTCTTCACTCAGCATAAAATACACAATGATGCTGAAATAATACACTGTTCCAAGAGGCTTGGCAACACATATTTTTGATGAGTCATCTAATGTATGCTTAGTCAAGAGAAAACAGTAATTGGGAGACATGGAGACAACAGGTAGCCTTTTCAGCAGCATGCTGGGAATGAGCCAAGGAAGAAGTACCCCCACTCCAATATCACATGGGCCCTGGTCAAAAGTAGTGCAGCATATAAGGGAATAGGGAGCCATTTGGGACGCAGCCTGAGAAGGTCACTGCCTCACAAATGGGACAAGTGTGAGAGAAGTACAGGAAAACACATGATGACTTGAATTGAATACAGATGGAGATAGTAGATCTCAATCATCGGTTTCTGACTCAGGAGACAATGATTACATCTTCATACCTCGGTTTAAAACATTGCACCCTTTTAAATCACTGTTTTTTTTAAAGGCTGTACTATATCATTATACAATACTGCTGTACTGATGATCTCTATAGGGATTTAAAGCATGAAAGGGCTGTAATGTAAAAAATCAACGGATGGCCTAGATAATTCTAGGAGTCTAGACCATAATGAAACAAATTTGAGGATCTGTCTTTCTTTCTGCAGGCGTCTCAGTCTGACAGTCTCCCAGGTTTGTCAGGCTGCCCTAGAATAACCTCTGAACTATCAGAATTGGCACCAATTCTCCAGTCCCGACAAGCAGTTTGTTGTAATATTATCAATCATAAGATACAGTGGCATTGATGTAGGTAGCTGACATTTGGATGCCCTGGCCTGGCCTAATCAAAAGCCTATTGGATGCCACAATCAAACCGAAAGGACATACAGTACCTTGAATGAAAGAGAACCACAACTTACACTTACACAGGCCCTTCTAATGAGAGGAGGGTTGCGTCCCATTTGGCACCATATTCCCTTTAAAGTGTATATAGGGAATAGTCTGGCATTTGGGACAGACATGATATATGTTGCAGCATGGATGAATTTTCTGCTAAATAAACGATGAGTCCAGCAGACAGTAAATTAACGGTCAGTACAATCAAATACCCATGGAGTGGCATTGTGTGTTTTCTCAAGGGACTTAACCCACCTGTGGTGCGGGGCAGGCTGCTACAGCAATTTTGAATCTGTGCCAGAAAAAGCTAGTGTGTCTATCATTTCACTTGGGGGAGGGTAAGTAAGTCACTTGACAGTAAGCCTAACGTTATTTCCACGTTTCTTCAATGTCTTTCTTATTACGAAAGGAAATATGAATAGCCCATTTTTTTTCTCGGTAAATGCCCAATTATTGAGCAGATATTACCCGATTTAACAAACCGCTTACACTAAACGGTGGCGTTCACTTTCAAACGAGTGATAGGTGAAGAATATAATTCCATTTGATTTCCATGTCAGGTTTTTGGCGAAATGAACCCATCGTAAAGACATTTGAATCGGCTTTCAGTAACGGCAAAATGTAAAGTACGTCATTAATATGGCGCCAAAAGAGTTTAAAGTAGGAGCTTATTTTTGTTGTGAGGTTGCAGAACCCTCGCACAAGAGGGAGAACATGAGCGGGCAAGAGGGGAAACGAATGGGCAGGCGACTGGGTTTTTCCGGCAGAACGTCTCGAAACTAGCTTGCAACATTTCATTCCATGAAAATGAAGCACATATATATATTTTTTCTTCTCCCCTACTGGATCTGAAAACACACTCACGTGACCAATCGGGACCTGGGGGATATATCACATTGGACTATTTTCAAATGCGACATGGCTTTGAAAATGAGATTTGTTAGCTTACCTTGCTATACCCGGCATAGCTTTAGCTTACATTAGAACTGACTTGCTGGCTGCAGCTCGAGGCTATCTTGCAAGCCGTTAGACAATTTGGATTTACGGATGATACTCCAAAAGTCTGCTAAAGGTAGCTAACAGTTAGCTACATTTAACTGTATTTAGCTGATAACTGCGAAGGCGGCCATCGCAGTTTTGTGTAATAATGTTATGCTGCCGGATAGACTTTATAATGGATTAAATTAGTAAATTGCTACTTTTTATTTGGACTCTCTTGGGAGAGCATCTGATCGACGTGCTGTCACCACAGCCTCGCAGGCACGTCCTGTCACCAACGTGGATAGTCGGTGGGCTAACGTTAACTAGCTAACTAGCTAGGGTAGTTGCACTGGAATTTGACCACCGTGAAATTCACTGTCACTACATGTGGTTAACTTCAAATGATTTCGTGATTTCTCATCGTCCAGAGTCGAGGACGTTTTCGCCATCGGAAGCTGACTGCAATCAAGGTAAAAAGGTAGGTTCGATTTTGGTTTCTTCCCCCAAGAAGTACAGTAGTAGCATGTAACGTTAGCACAGGGGGGGAAAAAGCACACTTCCAGAGCTGGTAGTGAAATGTGTAACGTTAGTGCATGTGGGTCAGATGGTTGTGATAGCCACACAAATAGTTAACGAGAAGAACGTTCAACTGCAACTTCTTATTTTCGAAAATATGAAAATGTCAGGTCCCAGTTCACAAGCAATGTTAGCAACGCCAACTACGCAGCGAGTATTATTTACAAGCGGGCGGTCATAGCTATGTTCACCGCTGTTATGAAATAATTTCGGTAGCGGGATTTTCCTGAGGTGCTCTTGCGTAACATGCTTCAGTGAAACAAATGGCTAATTAATTATTTTGTTGAATTCGAAGCAATTATTGACAACTTATGCATGAGTCGTGCAAGTGTGTGTGTCGCGAGGGACCGCGTCTCGCCAACATATGGCGCTGAAAATGCACATGCTGGGCTAATGACGAGTGATCGGATATTATCTGCCCGTTGAAAAGATCAAATGAGCAGAATTTTTGGTAATAATGATTGCGCTATAAAACTGGATTTGTCTAAAGTTACTGTCGCCATCCAGTGTCGCTCGCTTGTTGGTTTGAAATCGCACGTGAATGCCAATTGCGTTCCCAAGAAGTGGAGTGTGTATTTCGGAAGGCTAAGCACGCACCTATCTAAGAATTAGAACAAGCTTGTTAACTCTCCTCTCCCCTCCCTGGCTCTCGCTGTGCAGTTCTAACTGTAGGGGGAGTGGCTATTGTTTACCTTCAGAAACTCTGTGCTCATAGATCGGGGGGGGGGGGGGGTGTTGGTGCTGCGCATGGCGAGTAGAGGGGACAGAGCAGCATCTTGATGTTCCCATTTTAAGAAACGAGAACTGTTCATAATCAGATGTATTTGGGGTCAAGATATTTTCAGTGTTTTGAATTACACATTGAGACTCTCGTAAGTGCCACGCGCTGAAATCTTTGACAGTTGTGAGGGGGGGGCTCACATTTATATTTTCAGTTCTAATTGGGAGAGGGGTTTTGGTTTGTTATGGGGGGTGCCAATGTATGTGAAGTTTACTTTACAGCACATAACCTCGAGTACATTCAAATGTTATTATGTATTCATGGGCCTCTTTAACAACAAACAAAGAAGTAAACATTTCTTACAATCCATTACCTCCAGTGATTTAGAGTAGTAGACTGCGCAATCCATCCTGCTCCTCTTATTACACAAATGTAATTGAACTGGTCCCTTCCTTGAATCAATTAAGTCTGAATCATGTTGGGACCCCCCCATGAAACAGGAGATGAGTCATGGTGTGGGGGCATAAGAGCGCTCTCTCAATTAAATTTAAATTCAAAGGGCTTTATTTGCATGGGGAAACATGTTTACATTGCCAAAGCAATTGAAATAGATAATAAGCAAAACTGAAATGAACAGTAAACATTACACTCACAAGTTTCAAACTAATAGACATTTCAAATATTATATTATGGCTATGTACAGTGTTGTAACAATGTGAAAATAGTTGAAGTACAAAAGGGGAAATAAATAAACTGATAAATATAGGTTCTATTTACAATGGAGTTTATTCTTCGCTGGTAGCTCATTTCTTGTGGCAAGATGTCACATCTTGCTGCTGTGATGGCACACTGTGGTAGTAGATATGAGTTTATCAAAATTTGATTTGTGTTTCGAATTCTTTGTGGGTCTGTGTAATCTGAGGGAAATAATTTTGGTCATGTAGTGTATGTGGGCACCTGCTCGTCGAACATCTAATTCCAAATTATGGGTATTTAATATTGAGTTGGTCCCCCCCATTTCCGCTATAACAGCCTCCACTATTCTGGGAAAGCTTTCCACTAGATATTGGAAAATTGCTTCCATTCAGCCACGAGCATTTGTTAGGTCGCACTGATGTTGGGCCATTAGGCCTGGCTCGCAGTCGGCGTTCTAATTCATCCCAAAGGTGTTCGATGGGGGTCAGGGCTCTGTGCAGGCCAGTCAAGTTCTTCCACATCGATCTTGAAAAACCAGTTCTGTATGGACCTTGCTTTGTGCACGGGGGCATTGTCATGCTGAAACAGGGAAAGGTGGCATCCTATGATTGTGCCACGCTGAAGGTCATTGATCTCTTCAGTAAGGCAATTCTACTGCCAATGTCTGTCTATGGAGTTTGCACGGCTGTGTGCTCGATTTTTATACACCTGTAAGCAACAGGTGTGGCTGAAATAGCCGAATCCACTGATTTATACGGGGTGTCCACATACTTTTGTGTGTGTGTATATAGTTTACGTGTCTAATATAGTCATACATTTGGCAGGAAGTTAGGAAGTGCATCTCTCTCTCTCGGTCAGATACTCTTACCTAGAAAAACACAGTTGATTACATGGAGGGGGGAGGTGGGGGTCGCTCGGTTGAGTGTGTACATGTGTGTTAGTAATCTATGTTACAGGTGCATGTGTGGGCGGGCTCCTAATCTGCGTATGTGTGTGTTAGTAGCACTCTCTGATTGAAAAAAGGGGGCAAGTAGCTCACATGATCTGCAGTATGGTATTAACAGCTACTCCACGGGGGTTTCATGAATGGAGTCACTGACTGCTGCTCATGTCATTTTAACATCTCTCCAACTGTACACACACACTCGCCTCAGTAACCTCCCCAAGCAGTGTGTGTGTGTTACTGCTACGTGTCAAGGGAGGGAGATGACATCCACGCAGGGGGAAAGGAATAGGAAGGGTAAGAGTCTAGGTGGGCATTTGCGCTTCAGCAAAGAAAGAGGAAGTGATTTATTTATGCTCCACTTTTTTTAAACCTTTATTTAACAAGGCAAGTCAGTTCAGAACTAATTCTTATTTTCAATGAAGGCCTAGGAACAGTGGGTTAACTGCCTTGTTCAGTGGCAGAACGACAGATGTTTACCTTCTCAGCTCGGGGATTCGATCTTGCAACCTTTCGGTTACTAGTCAAACGCTAATCCATTGTATACGATGCGAACAGGTGACTGACGTTTCCACGACAAACTGCCGTCAACGTCAGTCACCTGTTCACCTTATTGTTGTTGTGTGGTGCTCCAACTCCTTTTTTACCTCGAATTGGTCCCTATTTTGTACGTTTTTGTTCTCTCTTGGTAAGGCATTCTCGTGAATAGGGATGGTTGTTGGCTTGAGCTCATTTCATCGTCCTTGGCTGTTTATCTCCTTACATGTGTAGCGGTGTGTGTTGTAGCCTGTGCGTGTGTGACCATGTACTTGCATGCTTGTTTGTGTGTAAGCGTGTGCATGCATCATGTTTATGTAAGAACGTTTGTGTGTGCTTTCATGTCTCTGTGTGTGTGTGTGTGTGTGTTCTCTGTTGCGGATGGCCCTGCTGTGGCCTGGAATGGATGCTCATTAACTGAGCCTGTCAAGGTCTCAGTGGGAGCCTGCTGTTCAGTGGGCAGAGGGCGGATGAAATCTCTGGAAACGCCAGGAGATGAATGTCTTTCACCCGGCCCGGTGACTCACGAATTGTTATTGAAATATAATTGCGGAGCAGGGTATGATGCAGGAGGAATGGAAAATGTAGTTTTATTATTTTTTTTCTCTTTTCCCCTCGGCTGTGATGCAGGACTGGAACACAAAACACACAAGCTAAACAAACCTGCATGCAACACATTTCAAAAGGCTTTTTTGGAATAACAGCTTTTCATGCTTTCTTTGACACTGTCCTTCTGAATAAGGGAAATAATAAAGCCCAGCTCCTGTGGCAGTCAGTGGTACTGAACAAATGACACTTGTCAAACTACTGGTTCTGTCCCAAATGGTACCATATTCCCTACATAGTGCACTGCTTTTGACCAGAGCCCTATGGGCCCTTTATATAAAAATACAAAAAGTAGTACGCTATAAATTGATGCCATTGGGGACGCAAACTGTGTACCAGACCTTGGATAGAACGCAAGTCCCCAGCCTGTTCAAGAAGGTAATCGGAGGCTTTGCTGATGGTGATACAGTCGGTGGTTGTCAGGTGGCTGTCTTTTTCCCCCTGCCCTTTTCACCTTGCATCAAAGCCAGGTAGATTACCCAGCATCTCTAGTTTCCCGGCACATGAAAAGGCTTGAAAAACGGTCCATTTTTACGTCTGCCGGCAGTGCCTGATTACACCAGTCAGTAGCCTCTGTAAAGCAAGGCGTCTTTAAAAAGCACCAAGCTTTGGGTTGGTATCTGTATTTACTGCTGTCCGCTAATAATCAACACAACACCAACCCCTTTACAAGGATACACATCCAAAAAGCAGCGTTCATTCTCTGATGGCAACAAATGGTAAAGGCCACAATTTGGGAATGAAAGGAAACGATAAACAACAGTCGGTCCCCTAGGTTTTAACTCTTTATTCACCTCAAGGTAACACAAGTGTCCAGCCAGGAAATGTAAATGGTTGGACATATGCTTGCTTGGGCCCCTGTTGTAAATGAGGGGTAGGGGGGGTAAACAGGGAGGTAGCCGGGCCCGTGTTAGTGTGAGTGAAGGGCAATGTGCACTCCTCCATCCCTCACTGGGGCTAATGAACTCCTGATGGCAGGGGAGGTGAGAGCAGGGGGATTAATCTCCTCTTTTCCTCCTGCAACAGCCCTCCTCTCCCTCTTCCCTTGTTTTGGCACTCAGGTCCCTTTCATTGTTTGTCAGCACTGTCAGGAGAGAGAGAGAGCGAGAGAGAGACTGTAGAAAATGATTTGGTCCTGCCCCCCCCCCCCCCCCCCCCCACCCCCCTTCCTGCTTCCACCTCTTTACTTATGTTATTTTTTCCCCCCATAATGCAGCAGCGTCAATAAATATTGTCTTAATACCTGTGGCTGGACCGGAGCCGTGAAGGTGATGTTAAAGGAAATCCGTGATATTTTTGTTGTTCATATGTTGGGCTGGTCCCCTAGGGTCGCTGCTGAGGTCATTCAGTGAGGGTATGGTTGTGTCCCAACATGGCATCCTATTGGCTAGGGTCAAAATTAGTGCACTGAATAGTGATAAGTGTGCCATTTTGAAACCGCAGCAGAATCCTCATGGGAGAGTAGCCTACGACTATGCCACACAATGTAGCCATGGAAGGGCCACAGACCAAATGCACCCTCGGGAGCAGGCAGCAAGCAAAATGAGCAACAAACATATCATGGATTTAGAGGCTAAGTACACACGGCTGTGTCTCAATAGCAATAAAACACCGGTCTCATGAACAATCTTTTAAGCACCACAAGCCCACATGCTAGTGAGTGACCAGCAAATTTTCACATTTGATATTTTATGTATGTATGTGCTAACAAGGGAGAACATTTGGAACTGTTATGAATAGACCCTCCTGTCTTTCTCCAACTGTTTGAACAGTGTGTTACTGTCCACTTTGTTCAGATGTTGAAATCAAGTGGTCTACCTTATTTCTCAGAATGAGAATTAGTTGGCAATTCCTTATATAATTGTTTCATGCTTATTGCACGTTTTTATAATACACAGCCTAGCTAGTTAGTATTAGAGGTCGACCGATTTAATCCGAATGGCCGATTTTAATTAGGGCCAATTTCAAGTTTTCATAACAATCGGAAATAGGTATTTTTGGGCGCCGATTTCCGATTTTATACAAAAAATAAAAAAAAACTTTATTTAACTAGGCAAGTCAGTTAAGAACACGTTCTTATTTTCAATGACTGCCTAGGAACTGTGGGTTAACTGCCTTCTTCAGGGGCAGAACAACAGATTTTCACCTTGTCAGCTCAGGGGTTTCAATCTTGCAACCGCACAGTTAACTAGTCCAACGCTCTAACCATTGCACTCCAAGAGTAGCCTGCCTGTTATGCAAATGCAGTAAGCCAAGGTAAATTGCTAGCTAGCATTAAACTTATTTTATAAAAAACCATCAATCATAATCACTAGTTATAACTACTGATCCAGTTTAGCAGGCAATATTAACCAGGTGAAATTGTGTCATTTCTCTTTCTTTCATTGCATGCAGAGTCAGGGTATATGCAACAGTTTGGGCTGCCTGGCTCATTGCGAACTAATTTACAATAATTTTATGTAATTATGACATACATGAAGGTTGTGCAATGTAACAAGAATATTTAGACTTAGGGATGCCACCCGTTAGATAAAATACAGAACGGTTCCGTATTTCACTGAAATAATAAACGTTTTGTTTTCGAAATGGTAGTTTCCAGATTCGATCATATTAATGACCAAAGGCTCGTATTTCTGTGTGTTATTATGTTATAATTAAGTCTATGATTTGATAGAGCAGTCTGACTGAGCAGCAGCAGGCCCGTAATCATTCATTCAAACAGCACTTTCGTGCGTTTTGCCAGCAGCTCTTCGCAAGCACAGCGCTGTTTATGACTTCAAGCCTATCAGCCTAATGTCTGGTGTAACCAATGTGAAATGGCTAGCTAGTTAGCTGGGTGTGCGCTAATACTGTTTCAAATGTCACTCGCTTTTAGATTTGGAGTAGTTATTCCCCTTGCTCTGGAAGGGCCGCGGCTTTTGTGGAGCGATGGGTAACTATGCTTCGAGTGTGGCTGTTGTCGATGTGTTCCTGGTTCGAGCCCAGGTAGGGGCGAGGAGAGGGACGGAAGCTATACTGTTACACTGGCAATACTAAAGTGCCTATAAGAACATCCAATAGTCAAAGGTATATGAAATACAAATGGTATAGAGAGAAATAGTCCTATAAATACTATATTAACTAAAACCTCTTACCTTGGAATATTGAAGACTCATGTTAAAAGGAACCACCAACTTTCATATGTTCTCATGTTCTGAGCAAGGAACTTAAACGTTAGCTTTTTTACATGGCACATATTGCACTTTCTTCTCCAACACTGTGTTTTTGCATTATTTAAACCAAATTGAACATGTTTCATTATTTATTTGAGGCTAAATTGATTTTATTGATGTTTTATATTAAGTTAAAATAAGTGTAAATTCAGTATTGTTGTAATTGTCATTATTACAAATAAAAAAATAGGCCGATTTTTAATCTGTATCGGTGTTGAACAATCATAATCGGTCGACCTCTAGTCGAACAGTCTTTTGGCTAAAATATAGCTAGCGGTAGAGCAGTGCTGCACGCAACAAACTGAGCAGACATTTTCCAGAATGAATGTCCGTTGATACTCCTGTTTTAGTAGTGTCTGCTCTGCACGCAGTTTGAGGAGTTGAGACATAAAAAGGGTAACTTCTCTATTTCAGTAAAATAATGTTTGTCTTTCGGTGTCCATATGATTGATTTCGTTGGACAGAATCTCAAATACAAATAAGTTGAAACCGCTTGTCAGAGAGGAGGAAGTGATCATGTGTGTGTGTGTGAGAGAATGGGAAGGTGCACAATCGCAGCCGACGGAGACGAGACCAAAAAGACAACATGAGAAGAAGTGGACATAAACGCTCATGAAAATACCAACTTGATTCTGCCTCCCGAGTGGCGCAGTGGACTAAGGAACATCCCTGCCGGCCAAACCCTCCCCTAACCCGGACTGCGCTGGGCCAAAAGTGCGCCGCCCTATGGGTCTCCCGGTCGCGGTTGGCTGCGACAGAGCCTGGACTCGAGCCAGGTTCTCTAGTAGTACAGCTAACACTGCGATGCAGGCTCTGTCGCAGCCAACCGCGACCGGGAGACCCATGGGGCGGCGCACTTTTGGCCCAGCGCAGTCCGGGTTAGGGGAGGATTTGGCCGGCAGGGATGTTCCTGTCCCATCGCACACTCCTGTGGAGGGCCGGGTGCAATGCACACTGACATGGTCAAATCAAATTTTATTAGACACATGCGCCGAATACAACAGGCGTTGGTAGACCTTACAGTGAAATGCTTACTCACGAGCCCCTAACCAACAGTGCAGTTTAAAAACAAATACGGACAAGAAGTAAAGTAATTTTAAAGAGCAGCAGTAAAAAACAACTACATATACAGGGGGGTGCTGGTACAGAGTCAATGTGCTGGGGCACCGGTGAGTTGAGGTAGTATGTACATGTAGGTAGAGTTATTAAAGTGACTATGCATAGATGACCACAGAGAGTGGCAGTGGTGTTGGGGGGGAATGCAAATAGTCTGGGTAGCCGTTTGACTAGATGGTCGCCAGGTGTACGGTGTTTCCTCCGACACATTGGTGCGACTGGCTTCCGGGTTAAGTGGACGTTGTGTCAAGAAGCAGTGTGGCCTGGCCGGGTTGTGTTTCGGAGGACGCACGGCTCTCGACCTTCACCTCTCCTGTAACGGGAGTTGCAGCGATGAGACAAGACTGTAACTACCAATTTGGATACTATGAGATTGGGGAGGAAAAAGGATTTATAATAAAGTAACTTGATTCTTGCGATCCAGGCATTTGGAAAGTATTCAGACCACTTTACTTTTTCCACATTTACACGTTACATTACAGCCTTATTCTAAAAAGGGATAAAATACAAATCTCCAGCAATCTACACACTACCAAATAATGATGAAGCGAAAAACAGGTTTTTAGATTTATTTTGCAAATGTGTTAAAAACAGATACCTTATTTACATAAGTATTCCGACTCTTTGCTATGAGACTCGAAATTGAGCTCTGTTGCATCCTGTATCCATTTATCATCCTTATGATGTTCCTACAACTTGATTGGAGTCCACCTGTGATAAATTCAATTGATTGGACATGATTTGGAAAGGCACACACCTGTCTATATAAGGTCCCACAGTTGACAGTGCATGTACAAGCAAAAACTAAGGCATGAGGTCGAATGAATTGTCTCTAGAGCATCGAGACAGGATTGTGCCGAGGCACAGATCTGGGGAAGGGTACCAAAACATTTCTGCAGCGTTGAATGTCCCCAAGAACAGTTGCCTCCATCATTCTTAAATGGAATAAGTTTGGAACCACCAAGACTCTTCCTATAGCTGGTCGCCCGGACAAACTGAGCAATCGGGGAAGAAGGGCCTTGGTCAGGGAGGTGACCAAGAACCCGATGGTCACTCTGACTCAGCTCCAGAGTTCCTCTGTGGAGATGGGAGAACCTTCCAGAAGAACAACCATCTCAGCAGCACTCCACCAATCAGGCCTTTATGGTAGGGTGGCCAGACGGAAGCCACTCCTCAGTAAAAGCCACATGACAGCCCGCTTGGAGTTTGCCAAAAGGCACCTAAGGACTCTCAGACCATAAGAAACAAGATTCTTTGGTCTGATGAAACCAAGATTGAACTCTTTGGCCTGAATGCCAAATATAACGTCTGTAGGAAACCTGACACCATCCCTACGGTGAAACATGGTGGTGGCAGCATCATGCTTTGGGGATGTGTTTCAGTGGCAGGGCCTGGGAGACTAGTCAGGATCGAGGCAAAGATGAACGGAGCAAAATACAGAGGGATCCTTGATGAAAACCTGCTCCAGAGCCCTCAAGACCTCAAACTGGGGGCGACGGTTCACCTTCCAACAGGACAATGACCCTAAGCACACAGCCAAGACAACGCAAGAGTGGCTTCGGGACAAGTCTCTGAATGTCTTTGAGTGGCCCAGCCAGAGCCCGGACTTGAACCCGATCGAACATCTCTGGAGAGACCAGAAAATAGCTGTGCAGCAACGCTCCCCATCCAACCTGACAGAATTTGAGAGGATCTGCAGAGAAGAAGGGGAGAAACTCCACAAATACAGGTATGCCAAGCTTGTAGCGTCATACCCAAGAAGACTTGAGGCTGTAATCGCTGCCACAGATGCTTCAGCAAAGTACTGAGTAAAAGGTCTGAATACTTATGTAAATGTGATATTTTAATTTTTTATAAATTAGCTAAAGTTTCTCATCCAGTTTTTGCTTTGTCATTATGGGGTATTGTTTGTAGATTGATGGGGGGGGGGGGGGGGTGAGAAGTAACGTAACAATGTGGTAAAAGTTAAGGGGTCTGAATACTTTCTGAAGGCACTGGATCGCGCCAAAACAAATTCAAATGAATATGCTGGCACGGAGCTCTTGTACCGTCTCAGTTCCTCTTCTGCCGTGTGTACCAGTAATAGAGTGTGCATTTTCTTGTTCTAAGACCTCTTATTTTGTGTTCCCCCCCCCGTCCCCCATACGACAGGTGTGCTGGATGCTCTCTGAATGAGACCCCCACCCCCCCTCCCTTAGGCTTTTTTCCTCCTTCTAGGTTTTCGTTGGTGTGTGGAGAGGAGAGATGAGGGTTTTTAGATATGATCTAGAATTTATCTTTAATTCATGTTCGTGTGTGTGTGTACCGTGCGCAACTTGTGCACTGTATGTGTGTTTGTCTGTATGCTTTTGTGTGTTATTTTTTTGTTGCCTTTCTCTCTGTGTGTTCTAGCTGGGGTAAAGACTCCATGACTCTGCACAGCTGTGCCTGTGATCATGTCATTCAGAGCCATAGCTGCCTCATTCAGAGGCTCCCAGAGCATCACAACCCCTGCTGGGCTACAGGGTGGTTTACGCCACAACTACTACGAACACACTGCTCTCTTCCTCTCCTCTGACATGCGCGCGCTCTCTCTCTCTCTCTCAACCTCTGCCATCCCTCTCTCACGCTCGCTTTCTCTCTGCTAGAACTCCCCATCTGTCCTCACTACACCCCTCTCCTTCTCCAAAAATAGCCGACTTGCCGTTTCGTTGCGTTCCGGGGAGGCAGAGGCGGGTGGGGGATCGGTCTCCCAGGGGTACTGCAGTGATACACTGCTCCCTCTTCGCCTGCCTTGTTGCTGCCTTGTTTTGTACACACAGCATTAACACTGCACAATGCACCCAACACTCATGTTGCATACACCCTCCTCTCCCCTCCCCTTTTTCCATAGAGGGAGAGAGGAGGAAAAGGACTGTCAATAAAATAAGAACGAGGGAGAGTGGAGCTTGGTTGCCTGGCTCTCTGGCAGTTTTGCCAGTGGCTCTTTTTACACATTGGCATCTTGTTTAAACCAGCCTAATGACACTGCTGCATCTCCCCTTCATACACACACACACACACACACACACTGGCTGTCACAAACCAGCCTCAGAAACAGTCAGCCCCAGAGAGATGTTTATGAAGCAATTTAAATGCAGGGATTCTTCATCAAACAGCCCGACCTACTGGATTCTGAACAAATGCTTGGTCATTCTGTGTGTGTGTGTGTGTGTGTGTGTAATTGCAGATTGGTGCCTGTTATTAATGACATATCAGCTGCCTGACTGTTAGTGCTGTAAATGCCAAGGCATCCTCTCCCTCTATCCTGGGACCTAAAAGTGGCTTGTTGATGGACAGAAAGGGCAGACTGGGCAGGCAAGGCAGGCAGGCAGGCAGACGGGGCAGGCAAGGCAGGCAGGCAGACGGGGCAGGCAAGGCAGGCAGGCAGACGGGGCAGGCAGACGGGGCAGGCAGACGGGGCATGCAAGGCAGGCAGACGGGGCAGGCAGACGGGGCAGGCAGACGGGGCAGGCAGGGCAGGCAGACGGGGCAGGCAAGGCAGGCAGACGGGGCAGGCAAGGCAGGCAGACGGGGCAGGCAAGGCAGGCAGACGGGGCAGGCAAGGCAGGCAGACGGGGCAGGCAGGGCAGGCAGACTGGGCAGGCAGGCAGGACAGGCGGGCAGTAACTGTATCCATTTCAGAGGCTCGGTGTCAGAATTAGCCATCTAATGGGCTTGGCAGTCATCTCTCAGCACTCTGAAAGACCAAGCACACACACAGACACACACACACACACACACACACACACACACGGAAATGACCGGGCAGCCCCCTTTGGCACTGGCAGACAGTTTTGGGATGCAGCCTTTTTAGCCTGCGGCCTCTCCATCCATGCAGCTCAGTCATCACACAGCCCTCCCCAGTGAGTGAGTCAGAGGTTTGTGTGTGAGGGTCTGGAGAGTGGGTGCCACACACACACACACACACACCACCGGGGCGACAGAGCTAAGGGCCACAGCCCTGTGTGGTGACTCCATGGAAGGACTCTGTGTTGTGGGAAGGACCCGGCGTTGTTTTGGCCCGTCTGCTCTCCTCTCTGTGTAGCAAGAGCAGGCATGAGTACACAATACTACCACTTCTACTCCCATTACCACTACAGATGGAGTGGCACTGCCAGTTTTGCTATGCCGTGCCGCCATTCGGAAGTTGGTGATTTGAGGCATGCGTGAAAAGGGGGGAGTTGTGGTGTCACAGGGCAGTAATGTAATCCATCTTGGCCACTGCAAGGCATGGTATGCCAACGAGTTCTCCAGCTGCACCATCGAGCGCATCCTGACCGGTTGCATCACCGCCTGGTATGGCAACTGCTCGACATCTGACCATAAGGCGCTACAATATTTACACAAGAAGCAATCTAAAATCACACAGTCAAAACTCTCCGTCGTTTAGTTAAGTTCACCATTCTGCGACTCTCACTGTTAATAAACATCACTGGGGCCAAGCTTCCTGCAATCTAGGACCTATATAATAGGTGGTGTCAGAGGAAAGCCCATAAAATTGTCAGAGACTCCAGTCACCCAAGTCATGGACTGTTCTCCCTGCTACCACACAGCAAGCGGTACCTGAGCACTAAATCTAGGTCCAAAAGGCTTCTTAACAGATTCTACCCCCAAGCCATAAGACTGCGGAACAATTAATCAAATTGCCACAGGACTATTACATTGCCCCCCCCCCCCCCCCCATTTGTTTTTACACTGCTGCAACTCGCTGTTCATTATCTATGCATAGTCACTTCACCCTTACCTACATGTACAAATGACCTCTAACCTGTACCCCCCCGCACATTGACTCGTTACTGGTACCCCCTGTATATAGCCTCGTTATTGTGTTATTTTTTTCATTTATTTGTTAAATATTTTCTTAACTCTTCTTGAACTGCACTGTCGGTTAAGGGCTTGTTAAGTAAGCATTTCACGGATTGTCTACACTTGTTGTATTCGCAGCGTGTGACATACAGTTTGATTTAGATCTCTCTGTGCTGTGGAGCGCTTCGTTTGTTTTATGGTGCGAAGTCGTCACCAAGGGGACTCCTCCTGCAGGACTGTTCCTCCATTCCTACAGTACAGCACCTCTGGGGGAATCCTGCTCTGCATTTTAAGAGTTTTAACTGAAAATGGATCTCACACTGGATAATAAATAAAAAAATGTTGAAGTGGAAAATGCATTCTTTATACATCTGTTATTCCTCTTTGGCACCTAGCACAGACTTCTTCCACTCCATGGCCATGGAAATGTCTCAATCTTAACAAGGATTTTGTTTGATGGAGAAAAATAGGGGGGGGGGCGGGGAGAGAAAGGGAAAATCACACAGGTTTTCTTCCCCGTTGAAAAGCTGTCGGTCAGACACGCCAGTGTTTTTCCCCTCTGATGTGGAGGGGAGGCGATGAGTCGCTGTCTTCAACCTACAGTATGAAACATGACTCCCACCACCCACTTTTATTGCTTTCTCTATGTCTTTGATATGACACTGAGGGTAAAACAATAAAGGAAAAACAACACATCCCTGAGGGATACCTCGGTCACTGAACCTCCAGCGAAGCCAGACAGAGGAAGTCCATTATGTACTCACCACTACGTAGCAAGTTATTCTAAAGCACAGGGAGTATGAGATGCAGCTCTATTTGGAAGTCTAAATGTCACTAGTAAAGTTTACGGCAGGCTGAGCAAGGCAACAGGAAGAGCCCAATATAAGAGGGAAAAGCCCTGTTTTATGGCCACATAAATCTGCGCTCAGTCATTGAAGGCCATAACCCGCTTTTTCCTCTAGTTGTCTTTTGCTGGCTCACTGTACTCTTTCTGTGGATTGATGGGGGAATCAGACATGCATATCTACAGAGCAGATATCCTCATAAAGTCTCGCCCTTCCCCTGTGCTCTGTCTCTCGCGTGCTCGCTCTCTCTCTCTCTGCTGCTTTCTCTCTGCTCATCTCTGTTTCTTTTTCTCTCTCTAGTTCAGACTCACTCACTCACTCACTCACTCACTCTGTGGTCTAGTTTGACTCTCGCAGTATAGTAACTGTAGCCTGTACTGTGATTGCTGCTGTATACTGATGTCTCTTCTTCTCTTCCCTAACAGATGGAGAGTGAGAAGAAGAGAAGAAAATACTCCACCAGCAGCAATGACTCGGACACCACTGACAGTGAGCTGAAACTTGTGTAGTTAGAGATGATAAAAAGGGCTGGAGAGTGAGGGTAGTGGGTGGGGGGTATACCGGGGGGAGGTTAATGGAGAGCTAGAAGGGCGGGATTGTCACCATTGGAGACGAATTAGTTAGGAGTGAGTCATGAAAGCTGTACTCCGACTAAATGGGAGAGATTAGGACAGGGCCGACGCGCGCTCTGCAGCCAAACACCAAACAAACAGGCGGAATAAACTACAGAGCAGCTTGGCAGAACATTCTCAGCGGCAGGACCCGTCATTAGTCTGGCCTCGGTTCTGTCCCTAATGGCACCCTATGAGCCCTGGTCGAAAGTAGTTCTCTGTAGGGAATAAGATGCCATTTGCAACACAGCCGATGCCTGGAACAGTCAGTAGCCTGGCCTCCTCTCTACTACTCTGACAATCTGCTGCTTGTCATCTTGTTTTCTCCGCTTGCTGCATCCCTGACTCTTTGTAGTGGCCTGTGCTCCGATTGAAGACCCAGGCAGTGTCTAGATGTTTACGCCTGCATCACCACAACGGCTACTTCCATTAACTGACTGACTGATCACTGTGAGCCACAATGTTGGTGGCCAAGTGATGGACATATGTATGCCTGTGAAGAAGTAGGATGAAATTACCACAAGTCTCTGATCTAAGGTCAGATTAGCTTTTTTTCTTTTCTTCAATTTGATTAATTCATGATTGGGGGAGGAAATCTGATCTGAGATGTGTGCCTACGGGCAACTCCTACCGCTGGACCAGTGGCCTTAGCTCTGGGCCATGTGCCGGGGGCTACGCCGCTTGATGCTCCCTAAACCAGTGCTTCTGAGTCCCGGTAACACGCCAGTGTCCCGGGCTAGCCTGCATCTGTTCCACATGGGTTTGGGCTATCATGTTTCTAATTGAAGGATCCCAATGATCATTTTTGTCTCTGTGCTACCCCTGGGGCTTGTCATTAAAACAGGCCTTGATGGGTAGCTCTGATTTGCGGTCGCTCTGCAATGTGTGGAGGTACCACACCACAGCCATATCATGTGGACCACTCATAGCCATCCCAACACACACGCACACTGAGATTACATCATGACGTGGCTCCGAACTCCCTCCTGGTAGTTGGAACAGCACACATTTAAAATAACAACCTGTCACCGTGTACAAATGGAAATGTCAGCTATTGAGGAGATTAGTGTCTCTCCCTTCTCTCCTGTGTTGCTGCAAGGGACTTTGTGGCTGGCTGAGGTGTGATCTTGGTCTATAAATACAATGACTTGATGACGACCACCTCTCTCCACCTGCCTGCTCGTCTTGACTCGTGGACACACACACATACACACACACCCCCCGTCACACAGTACAGCCAAGCGGAGGATTCATTCTAGGCCTTTGACTTAAACCCACTCATCACAGAGTGACTCTGAAGACTGGAATGACGAGGTCTGCCTCCAGCCCTGTTTAACGCCATCCCTAGATATTGGCTGCTTTCCAAACGGCACCCTATCCCGTTATGCACTTGGGCCCTTAGGGCTCTGGTCAAAAGTAATGCACTATAGGGCATTTGGGACGTTACCCACCACTAGCATGTTGGCTATGGAGGGATTAGGAATATGTTTATCACAAATCGAGTTTCTTCTGATGGCTTAAATGTCTCCTGTTTTGTTAATTACCATTTGGTTCTGGGGTGATGTGGAGGGAAACAAGAATGGACTAGTTGGTGGGAATTGATTATCATTTCACCCATAGGCTATCAAATGTAAATCATATGACCTAAAATACAGTAATATCAGTACTTCTATTCCTTCTAGTAAGTGATACTGACTCGTCGTTGAAAGGTTCTTCAACCCATTAGTGGCTATGACCTTGTGCCTCTCTGTTCTCAGTCTTCTCTGCTTGTATCACCATCTCTATCCATCCACCTGTCAGTTGTTACTGAACCAAACTAATTATGATATCGAGGCAAGTCAGTCAGACTTTCGGAGCTCCTAAGTTGTGCTCAGTGATTTGTAAATGGCAGTCTCCTCTGACTGTAAGTCACTCTGGGTAAGTTAAATGGATTCTCGATGACCAACGTGTAAATCTGAACCGTAACTGTTGCCGTGTCATTGTTTGCAGGTCAAGTGACCTCCTGGTCCAGGTCCTCCAAGAACACCGGGACCAGCAGCACCTGGGTCAGACAGGAGCACAAGAAACCGTCTGAGGTAAGTCACTGCCAACTCCATGCAATGCACAACTCACTGGTGAGTCTCAAATGGCACCTTATTTCCTTTATAGTGCACTTCTTCTTTTCTCCAGGGTTAGAAATAGTGCACTATATAGGGAATAATGGGCCCTGGTGAATAGTGTGCCACTTGGGATGCAGACACAGACTAATAATAAATAATACATGGGGTTTAAAGAGCCTTTTTAAGAAATCCAAGGCGATTTGTACAACAAGAGAGTAAAAAACAAAACGAGGATAAAACTGTAGAATTAAAAAGAAATAAAAGCTACACAGGATTTTTTTCTGGATCAAAAATATGCTTAGGTGGTGTCCGGGGGCGTGGCAAGGGGCGTGGCAATGGGCGTGGTCGGCCTGTTGCATGGATGAATTTGAGGCCCTCATCTTGGCGGTGTGGAGTGTTGCATTTTTAAAGCACATTTTCTGCAATATCACATATTCTGCGATGGAGCTGAGAATATCTATTTCATGCATTTGTCTAATGCTGTGTTTTGCTCAAACATAACAAAATCAATACTGCGAAATGAATTCTTTTTGAGAATTTTTAAATCTCCCTGACTGTCTTAGCTTTTATTTTGGGGGTTGTTAATTCTCAGAGTATAATATTTTCAAGTATTAAGGGTCCATTATCATTTCTACATACTTTAAATCTGGGTTTTAGTTGTTTTAAGTTTACACTGAAAGCGTTTTTCCAACCCGAAAACACATTTCTTAGGAGTATAGACAGATATTTTACACCCTTAGGCGGCCCGCCCAAGGATTTCAATGGCAGAAAAATCCTTGGCTACTTAGCTTAAGCTAAAGCTGAGTAAGGGCTGAGGGGAAAGCCAGACTGAACTAGTCGGTTTTTAGTCAATCACTCAATCACACTTATTTATTAAGCCCTTTTTACACCAGCGGTTGTCAAAGTGCTTATATAGAGACCCAGGATGGGTCGAGGGATACTGTGGCTGGCTGGGGGCAGAGAGTTGCAGAGTTTGGGGGCAGCAGCGCTGAAAGCCCGGACCCCATGGTGTGCAGTCTTGTTTTTCAGGGAGGGTGAGTATTCCAGCAGGTCAGAGGTATGAGGGGCAAGGCCATGGAGTGCCTTGTAGGTGTGGAGTAGGATCTTGTAGGTAATGTGGAATTTGACAGGGAGCCAGTGAAGGTGGTGGGGCTGATGTGTTCCCAGTGTTTAATGTATGTGTTGACCCCGGCAGTGGAGTTCTGGACGTACTGAAGCTTATATAGGGCTTTGCCCGGACACCCCGAATAGGACTCCAATGCAGTAGTCCAGACATGATGTAACAAAGGCATGTATGAGGGTCTCCACTACCTGGTCCGTGAGGGATGGTCAGAGTCGGGAGATGTTGATGAGGTGGTAGAAGGCTTATTTTGGTGATGGACTTGATGTGTGACTCGAAGGAGAGAGTGGGGTCCAGGATGACACCCATGTTTCAGACCTCTGTTGATGGGCAGATGGAGCAGCTGTCAATCGACATCATGACACACTTTCTTGAGGGGAGTCTTTGGAGCCATCAGCATGACCTCGGTTTTTATTGCTGTTGAGTTTGAGTAGTTTGGATGTCATCCAGTTTTTGGTATCCTGGGGAGGGAGGTGAGAGGTGGGTTTAGTTTGGGTGTCATCCACATAGCAGTGGAAGTTGAGAACATGGCAGCGGATGATGTGGCCCAGGGGAAGCATGTATATGATGAACAGCAGGGGTCCAAGCACAGAACCCTGAGGCGGGGGATTTGGAGTCTCCAAAGGACAAGTACTGTTTTTGGTAGCCGGGTAGGACTGGAACCAGTTGAGTGGCGTTCGGACCGTATCCATGCGGTTGTGGAGGATGCAGAAGCTGTCAAAAGCAGCAGAGAGGTAGAGTAGGATAAGGATATTGAAGTGGTGAGAGTCGGCTCTAATTAGGAGGTTTTTGAACACTTTTACCAGTGCAGTCTCTGTGCTGTGCTTGGCCCGGAACCCTGAGTTGAAGAGGTTCATGCATGTCATGGCTGGTAATTGTTCTAGTTATCGGGGTCCAATCCTTGTTTCTTTAGGATGGGGGGGGGGGGGGATAACTGAAGCTGCTGGTAAATGGAATATATTTTTTGACTGAAAAAGGTCCAGAAACATATTGCACACCTCAAGAGAGCCATTGATGGAGGAGTAATCCAGGGGCTGGAGTAGTCTGATAGTTGAGAAAAGGGTTCCAGGATTGCCTTGGCCGTTATTGATGAGGTTGTAGTATACTGATTTTGCCTGGGAGAGAGCATCCTTGTAGTCCTTGACATGCTCCCAGTAGACTCTAAGTGAACTTTGAGACCAGATTCTATATAGACCAGGGGTAAACCCTCGGGGGGCAGATAAGGATAAGGAGACAGTCCTAGTTTCCAGATGGGCAACGGCGTCAAAGCTGGAGGAGAGGAGCGTGTCATAGTGAGACACAAGCTCCACGGCATAGGACAGAAGAGGATCGGGGCTGTTGTGTTTTTGAGGCCTGTTTCCTAGGACGGATGTGCTGACAGTTTTATTGTTCCTGTATGTAATGTTCCGTTTTTGCCGCAGCTTGGAAAGATCCAGGCCACGCAGGTTGGAGGGTGTAAAGCCTGTCGAACACGAGGTCCAGAACATGGCCTTTTGTCAATGTGTTGAAACCTGTACATGCAGTGTAATGTTGAAACAGTCCAGGAGAGACAGGAACTTGGCAGAAAAGCCACTATTGTTGGAGTTGACATGGATGTTGAAGTCACCCAACAGTAGGGTAGAAGGTGACATGGCGCAGACGGACATGAGGACCTCTGAGAGTAACACAGAGGAGCGTTTTGGGAGGGCGGGAGATGAGCACAACTTGCTGAGGTTGAGGAGCAGCCATGCGAAATGCCAGACGTTCAAAAGATGTGGCATTCGGTATGGGAAGCACTTTGAAGTCTGTACCATGAATAACAGAAAGCTCCCCGCCCGCCCGACCCACAGAGCGAGGTTTTTGTAGGTACACACAGCCTGGTGGAGTAGCTTGATTAAGCACCAGAAAGTAATTTGGCTGCTGCCAGGTTTCTGTTAAGCACATCACGTCAATATCTTTATCCACGATGGCATCATAAACCAACAGTCATTTGTTATTGGAGAGAGCGAAAGTTGAACAGCGCAAACGAGCTGTATTGGGTAGGAGATGAGGAGGCATGGTGAACAGATCTGTCCACAGCTTAGATTTGCACCAGGGCAGTTCATGTTACAGTTCATTTGACTCACTGTGTGTGTGTGTTTATTGTGTGGTGTGTGTATTTCCTGCGTGGTGTGTGTATTTTCTGCGCGAGCACTATGGCAGTAGGCATTTTTTTAAATGTATTTAACTAGGCAAGTCAGTTAACCCAAATTCTTAATGAAAATAAGAATTTGTTCTTAACTGCCTGTTGGGTTAACTGCCTGTTCAGGGGCAGAACGACAGAATTGTACATTTAGTCCAACACTTTAGCCACTAGGCTACCCTGCCGCCCTCGGCATCCCGACGCACAATCCCTAGGTCGTGGCGCGCCCGTAGGGAAAACAGGGCTTTAATCCGGGTAGACAAAGTGGTGGAGTTCGGCAAGGAGTACCTTATCCGTGTCATGATGGCATCCCCATCCAGGCATGGGGCAGGCCAGTGAAAGGTCCTGGGGTACAGTAGATCCCCCCCCCCCCCCCCCCCCCCCCCACACAGCAGAGGAGCCAAGGCAGTAGTAGTAGAATCCACATCACTGTACAAAAACAGGTAGGAATGCAGAAAACGTGTGGGGTCTACCTGTATAGTTATCCGAGGAAGGCAACTCTGCTGGTAGACAACACGCAAAACGAAGGTCTAGTTGATAGTAGTCAGGTAAACAGACCGGATGGCTTTTTACAAACTAACGCTCAGCAAGCAAGACTCCGCAGGCATCAAAAGGTGGAACTGGTAGGCAACAAATCCTGTTAAGCAAAAATCACAATGATCAACACTAAGTAGCAAACAATATTGCAGTTTCAAGAGGATAAGCGGTAGCCAAAGCATGCCAGCGTACTCTCCCGGAAATGGCTGACTGACCTACTGACTGACTGTGACTGGTGATTAGGTTGTTGGAGTCCCATGAGGTAATGATAATGTGACTGATTGATTGCTGATTTATGTTGTGAGCCTGTTGCTGTAATGGTGGTGGGATAATGGTCGACGATGTCCTCATGAGTTTACTGGTGTTTATGGTTTGGTGGGTCCATTGAGGTAATGATAATCCACTGAGGATAATGACCGTATGATAATGACAGTACAATAATGCAGTGTTTGTTCCTACAGTAGATGTCCTTGTGAGCTGTGCATTGTGGGATGTGTTGGAATCTGTACACCATGTGTGCATCCCAAATGGAACCATAAACCCTATATGGTGCACTATTTTTCACCGAAGCCTGATGAGTGGAAAGGATGCCATTTGGGATGTAACCCCATGACGTACCTGGGTGGTCCTTTGCAGTAGGCCTTGCTTTTTAGAAGAATGTCCTCCACTTCATATTTTGGTTTAAAAACTAACAATTTAACAATTTGACTAAACCAAGTGAATCCAGTGATGATATGATTATGGGTTTGCTGGCTAATTATCAGGTTCGGTGCCCATAGGTCCATGAAAGGTAGGCACTACGGGATTTGAAATGACCGGCCCACATAGGACTCCAGTCAGAAGTAGTGAACTATGTAGGGTATAGAGTGCCATTTGGGACTAAGCCCTAAATAGAAAGATGGCAGGAACCTCCTAAAAAGCAGTACCTACGCTTCCTTCCAGATGATATGTTAAGAAGCGCTCTCTCACCACAGGGTAGGCTGCTGAAATGAAAACCACTCTCAGTAATTACAAGGTTTCTCCTGCAGCCAAAGCTGAGCCCTGTTAGCCTACTTTTTGCATCAGATGTTTGGCTTGGGAAGTGTGGAGGATGGTATGGGAAGTAGGCCCTAACTAGACTTGCACTAGTCTGTTATAAGAAGGAAGGATACTTGAGCTCCATAATTTTAAACATATGAAAAAATATACAAATCCTTAAAAAAAAAAAAATATCAAACTACAACAGTAGACTATATTTGTGCCATCTGTTATGTTGCCATGTTATTATGCAAGGATCTTGTCATTGTTTCGGAGGGATTTGATTTGAAGTGTCGTTCCTTAGACTAGTCTGAGAGCAAGGACACTGTGAACCAGTCGTGTGTTCACTGGCTTTGACAATTCAAAATCAGGGCTTGAGCGAGATCCCTTTGTTGTGTCTCTGGAGGATGCTGTGACAGTTGTCAACACGTTACCAACATCGGCAAGGGCACACAGAGCCTTTCCTCAGGCTCTAACAGTTCTACAGACTGAACGAAAAACAAATGTTTTTATTCATATGGCTCGTGTTCATTTGGGATTCTTTGGGGAACTTTGCTTGTTTACCGCTTGATAAATAGCTGCTGGCTAAAATATGGAAATGTAATGACAATGTTGTCCTCCTGTGTGTGTGTGTGTGTGTGTGTGTGTGTGTGTGTGTGTGTGTCATGATTGAGTAAATGTAAATGACCAGGTTGTAATTTATTGTAATGCTAAATAAAGGATTGTTTGTCTTGAATGAGGTCCATAGGTGTAAACGTGTTTAGTGTGCGTTATGTAGATTTTATTAGCGCTCAGTTCAGTTTCCGTATGCTTCCTAGCCAGTATTTTCAATACCTACGTACTCAGTGGTTTCAAGAATGACTATTAGGAAACAAGATCTCTCCCACTCTACGCCCAGAGGAAGGAAGTTGCCTTTGCAGAGCATGCAGGTGTGAAACTCGCTCACACAGGGGAAGGGATGGGTGGGGTGTCCGAGTCTCCGACAGTCGCCCAGCTGCTGGAGCTCATTAAGGCGGGTAGAAACAGCTGTGCAGATCCACGGCAACCAGATGCAAACAGCTGCAGGAATGCGTAGATAGGGGTGCCCTGTCCTCCCCCCCCGCCCCCGAGTGAGCGGCTGCCAGTGGCTGCCAGTGCCAGGCCCAGTGAATGGCTGAGTGGCCTGCCTAGCTGGTTGGATGTCACTGGTCCGCGCTGCTTCGCAGGTCGACACCAACCGGAAGAGAAACGGGCTCCAAGATCCCCGCCAGCCGCCCTATTAAAATATCAATGTAGGCACTGTGGTCTGGTGCCAGGTAGAGGAATCCTTACTGCTGCATAGAAACCATCTGAAATCATCAACCGATGCCAAGAAGACTAGAGATGGACGTGGAGCCTGGATTCTCTGCTCTCAGGCGCAGGCAAGCCAAGCCCCACTCACTGGTAAAATGGAGATGCTTATCCGAGTGCACGCATCCAATCGCGCAGTGTGTTTTGCTCTTCGGTCATACGTGACACCTCTATTTTACTCTGCCGTTTTCCGTGATCTTCATGGCAACATATTTGATGGTTGGATACCTGGGTGGGGTAGGCAGCTCTGGCTGGGCTTTTTGGTGCTGGGAGGGAAATGGAGAAAGAGTTCTGGCACATTAAGTGTCACAAACAGCTTCTTCAAAGCGGCAGTCTAGGTTTGACCCAGGACCTGGTATCTGTAGGGGAAAAGCGGCCTAATGTTTGCTATTATCTCCCTCCCGGTACTGCTGGCTTTGCATGCCTAATTGATCCAGAAGAGGCTCAACTCTTTGTTTCTCTCTGATAAGTGCAAATCATTCTCCCTCAGCCAATTCTGCATTGTTGCTGCACTGGCCACTCTCAAGGACATGGTGAGCTATTCAAGGGGCCAGAGTTTTCCTTAATCTCTGTTTTATTGAAAGTTTATGGAAGAAACTTTTTGTAGAGTAACTGAATCTTAGCCAGAAAAGCAAAAGGGGAAGACATTTAAGGGAAGACATGCAGCATCTTGCTGTGTATTTTCATAGCTTCCATTTAGGATGCAGTCAACCCAACTATGGCCTCGTGTATTTGACATGCCAAACCTTTTTCGGGACAGTTGAGTTGGCCGACCTTCACGTCGCTGACGCTTGATATTGGGTTAAATGCAGCAGTTTAGTGGAGGGTGAACGCCGTTTACACACCTTTTTTAATTTGTGGTGAGGCTGAGGCAGGCTGCAATGCATGCAGAGGAGACACGGAGAAAGTGGTAACAACTCAAGCAAGCAGATTAGAGGGGTTAGTACAGTGGTTCCCAAACTTGGGGTCAGGGCCCCATGTGGGGTCCCTTGAGAAAATCTGTACAGTTCTAAAAATGTCATGTTTTAGTTTATATCGATAGTTGTCCGTCTGCAGCATCTCACTGCTGGCTTGCCTATGAAGCTAAGCAGGCTTGGTCCTGGTCGGTTCCTGGATGAGAGCCCAGACACTGCTGGAAGTGGTGTTGGGGGGGCAGTATGAGGCACTCTTTTCCCACTGGTCAAAAAAATAAAATAAAATGTATATAAAAATATCACAGGGCAGTGATTGGGGGCATTGCTCTGTGTAGGGTGCTGTCGTTCAGGTGGGATGTTAAACGGGAGTCCTGACTCTCTGGTCACTAAAGATCCCATGGCTAAATTCCCAATCTGGCCCTCATACCTAATCATCCCCAGCTTCCAATTGGCAAATTCACCCCCACCCCTCTCGCCTGTATCTATTCTCCAGGTTGTTGCTGTAAATGAGAATGTGTTTAGTCAACTTACCTGGTAATTTTTATTTTGTCTCGATCGCCCACAAGTTGTTATTTTTTATTTTTATACCATACGTCACTGGTTAAAAGGTATATAAAACTTGGTTCAACCATCTAGGCAGAATAGTTTTTTGTTGTTCCATTTAAGTAGGTGTTCTTCCCCTCATTTCAAGCAGGTTAGTGTTATTTTTGTTATGAACCTTGTTCTGGAGGCACAAAGTCATAAAATTAGATTTAAAACCCAACCTTAACCACACTGCTAACCCTAATGCTTAACTCTAACCTTTTATTTTCAGATGAAAATGTTTGTTTTCAGAAATCTTTACAATATTGCCAATTTTGACTTTGCTGCTGGCCTATCTGAAGAGAAATTGCTCAGTTTTGCCTTCAGGACAACACATGACAATAAACATCAACCAGGTCATTTCAATGCCATTTTAGAAAATGCAGACAGTGCCGACATATTACGCATGGTGATATTTTCATTCCCTATGTTGTGTGGGATATTGGCCCATTGTTGTACCTCTGTCTCTTTTGATGCACTTAAAAAAAAATGTGAATGTGGGAGAGTTGACGATCGGGATCTGTTTGCATTGCGCATGCTCTCAGAGACGTATACAGGCTACTGTGTTACTGAAGGACGTGACCTTTGAATGAGGCTTACAATTAAAGTGATTTAGAAGAGTTTTTCTCAGTCAACCATAATTCACAGCGATTTGTGAAGAAGCCTGTCATTCACCGAAGAAGACTAAATGGGCTCATTTCAGAAGTGGATTGTTTTAGAAATGACACTGAAACTAAACCAAACTTTTTTATTTTTATTTTATTATTTATTTATTCCCCCCCCGAGTGCTTTTGGGGGATCGGGGACATGCCCACCCTCTCCACCATCATATTTATTTTGTAAACAAATGTGAGAAGGTCAACTCTTACTAAAAAAATAAAAAAATAATTGTTTTAAAAGGACCTTCTACTCCAAAATGCATGAAAATGTAAATGTGTTGACACCATCTGAAATATAACTGATGCGCTGCAGGGAGATGAGGAGCAAAGTGGTGGCTGTGTGCTCGTGGCTCTCATTTGCACCACTGCTCGCTCTGTTTGCTACAAATATACTTGTAACTTGTCACTCTGACCTTTTTTTTTTTTTTTTAAGGTAGTGTTCCTTCATATTGCACGCAGACATAAAAATGGTACCCAGAATTAGAATAACTCCTGGATATGTCAAAAAAGGGCTTAATTGCCAAAATCTCACACTATCCCCTTTAAAAGTGCAAAAAATTATGCTAAATGAATATAGGGTAAACACTGGTGACTGTGGCTTTTCTGTCCGACAGTACATGCTCTTCTGTGGTTCTGTAAAGGATATAGCTATAGCCTAGCTGATCTCTCAGCTCACTCGCGCGCACACACACATCACATCCACCCTGAGCCAGGGGTTATCCAGTGAGCCAGAGGAAATCCTCCCTGCCTCTCCAGAGGGAATAACCTCACCTTGGGAACGGGAAAAGGCGATCTCAGGGACGGTTCAGCGCACACAGCAACCCAACCTGGCGAACATGCTGTCCCAGCAGTCCCTTCTTTTTCTGACTGTCTGTCTCCCTGCCCCGGCATATACTATGTTCCATGTCCAAGAGCTTGCTGTGGTTTACAAAAAGTTATTGGAAGAACATCAGGCAGTGAAGCTTCCCAGTTGGAGTTTGTCTTGGGAAAGAGGGAATTTTTTATTTTCTCTTTTTCGCTGTCTCACGCTCTCTCTCTCTCTGGTTGTATATGACATGATCAAATGCTGGTTTTGCCGGCCATGTGTAGTAGAGGGTCCTGGCCTTGGTCTCTTCCTCTGTTGGGTACTGACGCCAAGACGGCCCTGGTGCCTGGGCCTGCGGCTCCGTGATAAGGTCAGATGTGTCCAGCGACTGAGGATCAACTCTCAACCGCTGCTCTGGAACGGCAGGGCCCTAATCGTCTCTGGAATGGCCAGGGAGGGGGAGCTGGGTGGCTGGGTATGCTGCCTGCTCTGTGGCATGTGGAGCTTCCAGAGTTATCAATTATATTTGAAATCGGTTGATTTCAGGAAGGTAAAAAATTTAAAACAGGGTTTTATATGGTTAGTGTTCTATTACAAAGAGAACATATTTGTTGCTTTTTTGTTGTTTTAAAACATGATACAGTAAACCCTCAGTAACTCTTCAACGTCTCAAATGGCGAGACTGACTAGCTACCAAATGGACAGACCTCATTAGTGTGTTTTTGTCGGGAGCAACACGGTCTAATTAGTCAGGCAATGCCCACATTATTCTGACATATTTTAGAATGTAAAAATTATGTGAATGTCAATGTATAATGCCATTGTGTAGGCCTATATATTCCTGTAGTGGTAATGCATACATTTTGGAGGGGGGGTGGTTTTCTTCTATAGACTATTACAAGAATAAAATGTAGTTCCTTAGAAAATTCCTTGAAAGACCTTGAATTTGACTTGCCAATGTCGGTATGAACCATATTTAGGCTACTTGCTCGGCCCGCAAATGAAAGCGAGAATCACCTGCTGTTGAATTTCTGCGTGCATAGTTTGATTTCCTGTCATATCTTGACCCGGGCCAGTATGTATTTTTTCCATTTGTGCCAGTAGCTTTAAGTTGTCACTGGCTAATTGACCTGAATATGGAGACCTGCTGTGTGCGGTGCACGTAGGGCCTGCTTGTCTACCGCTTTGTGTAGCTGTTAGGGGTGCGGGGCACTTTTCTGTGAGAAGATAAACACCACTCGAGCTCTGCCACCTTCCACCGCACAGATGTGGAGGTGCGACATCGGCAGATGCGGTGGATTGAGACGCATCCAAAGCGCATCTCATGAGCCCGGCCCGCCACAGGAATCACTAGAGCGTGGGACAAGGACATCCCGGCCAGCCAAACCCTCCCCTAAACCGGACAACGCTGGGCCAATTGTGCGCTGCTAGAATGGGTGTCACGGTCGGCTGCGACACAGCCCTGGATCGAACCCGGATCTGAGGTGACGCTTCTAGCACTGCGAACCAGTGCCTTAGACCACTGCGCCACTCAGGAGGCAACGTCGTCTACTGATTTTGAGAATCTCAAGTCTGTGTATCAGCACAGCCGATGTCCCCTTATAGTGCGAGGGCACCGTGGCTGCTCCACTTACTCATTCCTAGCTCTTACCACTTACGCTGCACAGAAGTTAACACACTTGAGTAATTCATAATGGCAACTATGTCCATTACAGGCTAGAATGCTTATGCAAGAAGATACTGGTAGCGTCCAGGTTTCTTTCATAGCTTACAGCTGAAGCTTACATCAATTCACTATCCTAGTACCTTGTTTGGGATAATAGGCAAACCATGATACAAAATATTGCTGATTTTCAAAGTTGATTGTCACTAGAGTTGCAAAGGGTCGGAAACTTTATTCTGGAATTTTTCCGGAAGTTTTCCATGGGAAGTTGAGCCCTGGAATTTGAGGAATTTTGCTTAAAGTTAACCTTTTTTGTTGGTTACACACAAGGCAGTTCTAGGTCTTGTGGCATATTTTGGTTAAACTATCCCCAATTCAATGGAATAGCAACCCTCTGCATGCACAGTGCATTCTTCCATCACATATGCAGTGCATTCTTCCATCATGTACAGCTGATTCTCAAGATCTTGCACACTAATGAGATGCTATTGAGCACTACTACACTGTCTGAGCCAAGGACTACATGCTTTCTGGTAAGGTTGGATTACAAAACTGGGTGGGGTGAATCTATTTTGACATTATTTTTTGTTAACTTGTAAATAGTAGACTACAGCAAAGTGTGTTTGAATCATTTCTAACTTGTTAACAATTTCTGCTAGTAGTTTTTGCTACCATGTGGGTTTAGCTTGCTTGAGCCTGCTAACTGAGTGTTAATTCACCTGATTCCGTACATATTTCATTTTAAAACATTTATCTTACAAAGGAGTTGTTTAATCTAACTGCTTAACTATTTCTGTACATGGAATTGTTTTTATTGGGACTTTCTTTGAACTAAAAGAAAAAATCTTTACAGGAAATGCCACGGTGTCTGATGTGTGGAGACATTTTACTGGAGCTAAAATGGGGAAGGAAAAGCTGTGTACATTTGCAAATACTGTGCCAAATCATATGTGAAGAATGCAACAAAGATACAGAATCATCTGGCCAAGTGCATCAAGTTCCCTCAGCGCTCACAACAAGCAATTTCTGACAAAAGTCCCTCTACTTCTATTCAAGGTGAAAATGATGAATCTGACACGTTTTCGATAGCAACAGCTCATGGTCCTCGTGGAATCAGAAGTTTTTTTGAATCAATGGAGGAAATGCTGATGAATGTCTTGCTTGAGCTGTGTATGTGACTGGTTCACCTCTGCTCACAGGCAGTGTGTATCAGAAGAGATTTCTGAATGTTCCTCGCCCAGCATACACCCCTCCAACCAGACATGCTTTATCTACTCATTTTCTGGATGCGGAGTTCAAGTGGAGGTCAAGCAAATCGTAGAGAAACCAGACTGTACTGCAATCATCTCTGATGGGTGATTGAATGTTTGTGGAAAAGGAATAATTAACTACATCACCCCTCAACCAGTATTCTACAAGAGCACAGATGCAATGGACAACACACACTAGTCTACATTATAGATGAGCTGAAGGCAGTCATCAATGACCTTGCACCACAGAAGGTATTTACACTGGTGACAGACAATGCTGCGAACATGAAGGCTGTTTGGTTTAAAGTGGAGGAGTCCTACCCTCACATCACACCCATTGGTTGTGCTGCTCATGCATTGAATCTGCTCCTCACGGACATCATGGCACTGAAAAAATGTTATACACTCTGCAAGAGAGCCAAGGAAATGGTTAGGTATGTGAAGGGTCAACAAGTTATAGCAGCAATCTACCTCACCAAGCAAAGTGAGAAGAATAAGAGCACCACATTGAAGCTGCCCAGCAACACCTGTTTGGGTGGTGTTGTCATCATGTTTGACAGTCTCCTGGAAGGGAAGGAGTCTCTCCAAGAAATGGCCATATCACAGTCTGCCGATATGGACAGCCCCATCAAGAGGATACTCCTGGATGATGTATTTTGGGAGAGAGTGGTAAGCAGCCTGAAACTCCTGAAACCTATAGCAGTAGCCATTGCACGGATCGGGGGAGACACTGCCATCCGGTCTGATGTTCAGACTCTGCTTGCAGATGTAAGAGAAGAAATCCGTACTGCCCTGCAAATCAAATCAAATTTTATTTGTCACATACACATGGTTAGCAGATGTTAATGCGAGTGTAGCGAAATGCTTGTGCTTCTAGTTCCGACAATGCAGTAATAACCAACAAGTAATCTAATTAACAATTCCAAAACTACTGTCTTGTACACAGTGTAAGGGGATAAAGAATATGTACATAAGGATATATGAATGAGTGATGGTACAGAGCAGCATAGGCAAGATACAGTAGATGGTATCGAGTACAAATGAGATGAGTATGTAAACAAAGTGGCATAGTTTAAAGTGGCTAGTGATACATGTATTACATAAGGATACAGTCGATGATATAGAGTACAGTATATACGTATGCATATGAGATGAATAATGTAGGGTAAGTAACATTATATAAGGTAGCATTGTTTAAAGTGGCTAGTGATATATTTACATAATTTCCCATCAATTCCCATTATTAAAGTGGCTGGAGTTGAGTCAGTGTCAGTGTGTTGGCAGCAGCCACTCAGTGTTAGTGGTGGCTGTTTAACAGTCTGATGGCCTTGAGATAGAAGCTGTTTTTCAGTCTCTCGGTCCCAGCTTTGATGCACCTGTACTGACCTTGCCTTCTGGATGATAGCGGGGTGAACAGGCAGTGGCTCGGGTGGTTGATGTCCTTGATGATCTTTATGGCCTTCCTGTGACATCGGGTGGTGTAGGTGTGCTGGAGGGCAGGTAGTTTGCCCCCGGTGATGCGTTGTGCAGACCTCACTACCCTCTGGAGAGCCTTACGGTTGAGGGCGGTGCAGTTGCCATACCAGGCGGTGATACAGCCCGCCAGGATGCTCTCGATTGTGCATCTGTAGAAGTTTGTGAGTGCTTTTGGTGACAAGCCGAATTTCTTCAGCCTCCTGAGGTTGAAGAGGCGCTGCTGCGCCTTCTTCACGATGCTGTCTGTGTGTGGACCAATTCACTTTGTCTGTGATGTGTATGCCGAGGAACTTAAAACTTGCTACCCTCTCCACTACTGTTCCATCGATGTGGATAGGGGGGTGTTCCCTCTGCTGTTTCCTGAAGTCCACAATCATCTCCTTAGTTTTGTTGACGTTGAGTGTGAGGTTATTTTCCTGACACCACACTCCGAGGGCCCTCACCTCCTCCCTGTAGGCCGTCTCGTCATTGTTGGTAATCAAGCCTACCACTGTTGTGTCGTCCGCAAACTTGATGATTGAGTTGGAGGCGTGCGTGGCCACGCAGTCGTGGGTGAACAGGGAGTACAGGAGAGGGCTCAGAACGCACCCTTGTGGGGCCCCAGTGTTGAGGATCAGCGGGGAGGAGATGTTGTTGCCTACCCTCACCACCTGGGGGCGGCCCGTCAGGAAGTCCAGTACCCAGTTGCACAGGGCGGGGTCGAGACCCAGGGTCTCGAGCTTGATGACGAGCTTGGAGGGTACTATGGTGTTGAATGCCGAGCTGTAGTCGATGAACAGCATTCTCACATAGGTATTCCTCTTGTCCAGATGGGTTAGGGCAGTGTGCAGTGTGGTTGAGATTGCATCGTCTGTGGACCTATTTAGGCGGTAAGCAAATTGGAGTGGGTCTAGGGTGTCAGGTAGGGTGGAGGTGATATGGTCCTTGACTAGTCTCTCAAAGCACTTCATGATGACGGATGTGAGTGCTACGGGGCGGTAGTCGTTTAGCTCAGTTACCTTAGCTTTCTTGGGAACAGGAACAATGGTGGCCCTCTTGAAGCATGTGGGAACAGCAGACTGGTATAGGGATTGATTGAATATGTCCGTAAACACACCGGCCAGCTGGTCTGCGCATGCTCTGAGGGCGCGGCTGGGGATGCCGTCTGGGCCTGCAGCCTTGCGAGGGTTAACACGTTTAAATGTCTTACTCACCTCGGCTGCAGTGAAGGAGAGACCGCATGTTTTCGTTGCAGGCCGTGTCAGTGGCACTGTATTGTCCTCAAAGCGGGCAAAAAAGTTATTTAGTCTGCCTGGGAGCAAGACATCCTGGTCCGTGACTGGGCTGGATTTCTTCCTGTAGTCCGTGATTGACTGTAGACCCTGCCACATGCCTCTTGTGTCTGAGCCGTTGAATTGAGATTCTACTTTGTCTCTGTACTGGCGCTTAGCTTGTTTGATAGCCTTGCGGAGGGAATAGCTGCACTGTTTGTATTCGGTCATGTTATCAGACACCTTGCCCTGATTAAAAGCAGTGGTTCGCGCTTTCAGTTTCACACGAATGCTGCCATCAATCCACGGTTTCTGGTTAGGGAATGTTTTAATCGTTGCTATGGGAACAACATCTTCAACGCACGTTCTAATGAACTCGCACACCGAATCAGCGTATTCGTCAATGTTGTTATCTGACGCAATACGAAACATCTCCCAGTCCACGTGATGGAAGCAGTCTTGGAGTGTGGAGTCAGCTTGGTCGGACCAGCGTTGGACAGACCTCAGCGTGGGAGCCTCTTGTTTTAGTTTCTGTCTGTAGGCAGGGATCAACAAAATGGAGTCGTGGTCAGCTTTTCCGAAAGGGGGGCGGGGCAGGGCCTTATATGCGTCGCGGAAGTTAGAGTAACAATGATCCAAGGTCTTTCCACCCCTGGTTGCGCAATCGATATGCTGATAAAATTTGGGGAGTCTTGTTTTCAGATTAGCCTTGTTAAAATCCCCAGCTACAATGAATGCAGCCTCCGGATAAATCGTTTCCAGTTTGCAGAGAGTTAAATAAAGTTTGTTCAGAGCCATCGATGTGTCTGCTTGGGGGGGATATATACGGCTGTGATTATAATCGAAGAGAATTCTCTTGGTAGATAATGCGGTCTACATTTGATTGTGAGGAATTCTAAATCAGGTGAACAGAAGGATTTGAGTTCCTGTATGTTTCTTTCATCACACCATGTCACGTTGGCCATGAGGCATACGCCCCCGCCCCTCTTCTTACCAGAAAGATGTTTGTTTCTGTCAGCGCGATGCGTGGAGAAACCCGTTGGCTGCACCGCTTCGGATAGAGTCTCTCCAGTGAGCCATGTTTCAGTGAAGCAAAGGACGTTACAGTCTCTGATGTCCCTCTGGAATGCTACCCGTGCTCGGATTTCATCAACCTTGTTGTCAAGAGACTGGACATTGGCAAGAAGAATGCTAGGGAGTGGTGTGCGGTGTGCCCGTCTCCGGAGTCTGACCAGAAGACCGCCTCGTTTCCCTCTCTTTCGGAGTCGTTTTTTGGGTCGCTGCATAGGATCCACTCCGTTGTCCTGTTTGTAAGGCAGAACACAGGGTCCGCGTCGCGAAAAACATATTCTTGGTCGTACTGATGGTGAGTTGACGCTGATCTTATATTCAGTAGTTCTTCTCGACTGTATGTAATGAAACCTAAGATGACCTGGTGTACTAATGTAAGAAATAACACGTAAAAAAACAAAAAACTGCATAGTTTCCTAGGAACGCGAAGCGAGGCGGCCATCTCTGTCGGCGCCGGAAGTCTAGAGGTGGACATTGAGGAGGTCCAGGGAGAAGACATGGAAGCCTGAGAGGAAGACAACCAAAGCTTTAGTTTCTAGACCATCCTTTTACAGATGTATGTTGAAAACGTTTTTGGGAGATGCGATGGATCATTGGGGTTAATTTAATATTCCCTTTTATTGTTCAGTGAAAACATCCCATGTGAAGATTCAACTCAATCAATTAAAGTTAAATTCGTAATACATTTTTTTTTTCCTATTGGAAGGATTTAATCATTTGCAATTATGTCTGCTTATGATAAGGTTAAGGGTTTATGTTTCTGGCTCTATATGATGTGGTAAATAAATCCAATGCAAAAAAACAACATTTTAAATGGTATTAATATTAATTTGCATATTTCAGTTAATTCCCACGGAAAGTTTCCACCTCTGAATATTCTGCAAAATGTGCAACCCTAATTGCCACCAAAAATATTATTTATTAATTTCATCTCCACCGCCTCACGTCTCTCCCAGTCATGATCATCTTTGCTCGAGCACCGAACTGTGTGTGTGTGAGACTGTCATTGGTCTTAAAGAGACAGCGCACACTTTAAAAAAATATATATATATGTTTCTTCTATGGAAATGCTGTTGAACAGTACAATACAGTAGGGAATGTCTGTAGCCCCATGACATGAGCCAAAACAAGCTCAATAACTCAATACGCTTATTGAATATGCATTCACCTGTATTTCCCCCCCCCCCCCAGTATTGTCATACTAAACCTGGTTTCTGTATCAAAGTCCAAATTCTGGTAATTAAAGGTCAATACACCCCATGTAAAATTATTCATAGGCTAACTATAAGCCTTCCACAACCATAAGACCCACTAATAATTTAAAGATTTTTATCAAAATAAAACGTCCCTTTTTCAGGACCCTGTCTTTCAAAGGTAATTCGTAAAAATACAAAACTTCACATATCTTCATATGACAGATTTTTATTTTATTTTTATGACCGATTTGGAAAATAAATTAATATTTTTGTGTGTGTATATGGCCCCATTCATTCATATATATATATATATATATATATATATATATATATATATATATATATATATATATATATATATATATAATCACACACACACATACACACACACACTGGGGCAAAAAAGTATTTAGTCAGCCACCAATTGTGCAAGTTCTCCCACTTAAAAATATGAGAGGCCTGTAATTTTCATCATAGGTACACTTCAACTATGACAGACAAAATGAGAATAAAAAAATCCAGAAAATCACATTTTAGGATTTTTAATGAATTTATTTGCAAATTACGGTGGAAAATAAGTATTTGGTCAATAACAAAACGTTTCTCAATACTTTGTTATATACCCTTTGTTGGCAATGACAGAGGTCAAACGTTTTCTGTAAGTCTTCACAAGGTTTTCACACATTGTTGCTGGTATTTTGGCCCATTCCTCCATGCAGATCTCTAGAGCAGTGATGTTTTGGGGCTGTTGCTGGGCAACACGGACTTTCAACTCCCTCCAAAGATTTTCTATGGGGTTGAGATCTGGAGACTGGCTAGTCCACTCCAGGACCTTGAAATGCTTCTTACGAAGCCACTCCTTTGTTGTTTGGGATCATTGTCATGCTGAAAGAGCCAGCCACGTTTCATCTTCAATGCCCTTGCTGATGGAAGGAGGTTTTCACTCAAAATCTCACAATATATGGCCCCATTCATTCTTTCCTTTACACGGATCAGTCGTCCTGGTCCCTTTGCAGAAAAACAGCCCCAAAGCATGATGTTTCCACCTACATGCTTCACAGTAGGTATGGTGTTCTTTGGATGCAACTCAGCATTCTTTGTCCTCCAAACACGACGAGTTGAGTTTTTACCAAAAAGTTATATTTTGGTTTCATCTGACCATATGACATTCTCCCAATCTTCTTCTGGATCATCCAAATGCTCTCTAGCAAACTTCAGACGGGCCTGGACATGTACTGGCTTAAGCAGGGGGACACGTCTGGCACTGCAGGATTTGAGTCCCTGGCGGCGTAGTGTGTTACTGATGGTAGGCTTTGTTACTTTGGTCCCAGGTTTCTGCAGGTCATTCACTAGGTCCCCCCCGTGTGGTTCTGGGATTTTTGCTCACCGTTCTTGTGATCATTTTGACCCCACGGGGTGAGATCTTGCGTGGAGCCCCAGATCGAGGGAGATTGTCAGTGATCTTGTATGTCTTCCATTTCCTAATAATTGCTCCCACAGTTGATTTCTTCAAACCAAGCTGCTTACCTATTGCAGATTCAGTCTTCCTAGCCTGGTGCAGGTCTACAATTTTGTTTCTGGTGTCCTTTGACAGCTCTTTACAGGCCTCTCATCTTTTTAAGTGGGAGAACTTGCACAAATGGTGGCTGACTAAATACTTTTTTGCCCCAGTGTGTGTGTGTGTGTGAGATATATATATATATATATATATATATATATATATATATATATATATATACAGTGCCTTGCGAAAGTATTCGGCCCCCTTGAACTTTGCGACCTTTTGCCACATTTCAGGCTTCAAACATAAAGATATAAAACTGTATTTTTTTGTGAAGAATCAACAACAAGTGGGACACAATCATGAAGTGGAACAACATTTTATTGGATATTTCAAACTTTTTTAACAAATCAAAAACTGAAAAATTGGGCGTGCAAAATTATTCAGCCCCCTTAAGTTAATACTTTGCAGCGCCACCTTTTGCTGCGATTACAGCTGTAAGTCGCTTGGGGTATGTCTCTATCAGTTTTGCACATCGAGAGACTGACATTTTTTCCCATTCCTCCTTGCAAAACAGCTCGAGCTCAGTGAGGTTGGATGGAGAGCATTTGTGAACAGCAGTTTTCAGTTCTTTCCACAGATTCTCGATTGGATTCAGGTCTGGACTTTGACTTGGCCATTCTAACACCTGGATATGTTTATTTTTGAACCATTCCATTGTAGATTTTGCTTTATGTTTTGGATCATTGTCTTGTTGGAAGACAAATCTCCGTCCCAGTCTCAGGTCTTTTGCAGACTCCATCAGGTTTTCTTCCAGAATGGTCCTGTATTTGGCTCCATCCATCTTCCCATCAATTTTAACCATCTTCCCTGTCCCTGCTGAAGAAAAGCAGGCCCAAACCATGATGCTGCCACCACCATGTTTGACAGTGGGGATGGTGTGTTCAGGGTGATGAGCTGTGTTGCTTTTACGCCAAACATAACGTTTTGCATTCTTGCCAAAAAGTTCAATTTTGGTTTCATCTGACCAGAGCACCTTCTTCCACATGTTTGGTGTGTCTCCCAGGTGGCTTGTGGCAAACTTTAAACGACACTTTTTATGGATATCTTTAAGAAATGGCTTTCTTCTTGCCACTCTTCCATAAAGGCCAGATTTGTGCAATATACGACTGATTGTTGTCCTATGGACAGAGTCTCCCACCTCAGCTGTAGATCTCTGCAGTTCATCCAGAGTGATCATGGGCCTCTTGGCTGCATCTCTGATCAGTCTTCTCCTTGTATGAGCTGAAAGTTTAGAGGGACGGCCAGGTCTTGGTAGATTTGCAGTGGTCTGATCCTCCTTCCATTTCAATATTATCGCTTGCACAGTGCTCCTTGGGATGTTTAAAGCTTGGGAAATCTTTTTGTATCCAAATCAGGCTTTAAACTTCTTCACAACAGTATCTCGGACCTGCCTGGTATGTTCCTTGTTCTTCATGATGCTCTCTGCGCTTTTAACGGACCTCTGAGACTATCACAGTGCAGGTGCATTTATACGGAGACTTGATTACACACAGGTGGATTGTATTTATCATCATTAGTCATTTAGGTCAACATTGGATCATTCAGAGATCCTCACTGAACTTCTGGAGAGAGTTTGTTGCACTGAAAGTAAAGGGGCTGAATAATTTTGCACGCCCAATTTTTCAGTTTTTGATTTGTTGAAAAAGTTTGAAATATCCAATAAATGTCGTTCCACTTCATGATTGTGTCCCACTTGTTGTTGATTCTTCACAAAAAAATACAGTTTTATATCTTTATGTTTGAAGCCTGAAATGTGGCAAAAGGTCGCAAAGTTCAAGGGGGCCGAATACTTTCGCAAGGCACTGTAGCTATTCTCAACCTCTTCCCCAACAACAAGCAGTTATATTTTGTCGTTGTTGAGAGTGTCAGGGGGAGGGGCTCGGTGTCTGCGAGTGGGAAGGTGTATGCAGGACAGAAGGGGTGAAGGAGACTAAAAGACGTAGAATGCCTCTAAAAAACCCAACAAATATTAAAACCTTGATTCTTGCTATTTACAGGAATTTAGAACATCGTGCTAAAACATACCTTTAAATTAATCAAATTAATTTGATATATCGCCCAGACCTAATTTGAGTCGAGCCCATTTTTATTCTGGGCTTTGGCTGCTCTGCAATGGGACAGACTACAATCCCTCCCTAAACACGGCGCCTTGTCCACAACCATCCTATTCATGATCTCTCTTGGTCTCGAAGTAATGGCTTCATGTGTAGTTCCAGTGAGGAGAGGGGAGATGCCTGGTGCTGATGTGGTCTGTGGAGATGCTGCTGTGTCGTTTGGCCTGAGTCGACTGGGGAGTAGTGGCCAGCCGCTCACGGTTTGGACCCCATTGGATGCGTCCCAGATGGCAACCTATTCTCTCTATAGTGCTCTACTTTTGATCAAAGCCCTATCGGCCCTGGTCAAATGTTTTGTATGACACGTGGAATAGGGGGCCATTTGGGAAGCAGGTTTCTGTCTGTAGACGGCCAGTCTGGTGTGTTTTGGCAGATGGCAGCAGCATTGTGCCAGCCTGGTTTAGACGGGTGTAGAGTTTGGCATTGAGACTGGTGTGGAGGTGAAGGTGACCAACCTTGTTGACAGACCTGTCTGGATTCAGCTGAGAGATGGGGGATGGAGGAACGCTCTTGAAGTGTGTGTGTGAGGTGTGTGTGTGTGTGTGTGTGTGTGTGTGGGATAGAGGAAAGGGTGGGTGTGTGTGGTTGGTTGGGGAGGTGTTAAATTCATCTCCAGTGTGGTTCATGACCCCTGCTGTGCCTCTCCCTGCTGGTCCTCTCTCTCTCACTGGGCCGTGAGTCACTAGGCTAATGCGGTGAGTGTAAATGGTGAGACACACCCCCCACCCTAAACTCCTCCAGACCGTCAAAAACACCAATCATTAAAGCCACGCGGGCGCTAAAATTAGCCGCGTGTCATGACGCTGAAGGAGGTAGTCATGGCTCCTAGTGCTAATTTGTTGTTGTTGCTTGCTCACTCACTCAATTGAAGGGCTTTTTTGGCATGGGAAACATATGTTAACATTGAAGTAGATAATAAACAAAAGTGAAATACAAAAATGTACAGTAAACATCACACTCACAGAAGTTCTAAAAGAATAAAGGCATTTCAAATGTCATGTCAAACAGTGTTTTAACGATGTGCGAATAGGTCAAGTACAAAAGGGTGCCCTTTTCTTGTGGCAACAGGGTCACACATCTTGCTGCTGTGATGGCACACTGTAGTTTTTCACCCAGTAGATATGGAAGTTTATCAAAACTGTGTTTGTTTTTTAATTCTTTGAATCTGTGTAATCTGATGGAAATATGTGCCTCTATGGTCATACATTTGGCAGGAAGTGCAGCTCAGTTTCCACCTCATTTTGTGGGCAGTGTGCACATAGCCTGTCTTCTCTTGAACTCTCTGTGTGTCTCTCTTTCTCTGCGTCTCCCTCGCTCTCCAGCCTCCTGTAGTGTAGCCTTAAGTCAACATGAGCCTTTTTGAAATGTACAACACTTTTCAGAATTCAGTTAAATCCGTTGAAGTTGTCAGTTTGTTTTTCCCTCTACTTAAGTCGTGTTTTTTTTTCTCATCCTAAATGGCCTTGAGACTTGATGCGGGCAGCAGCACTGTAGCAGCAGCAGTTTTCATGCTCATCACTTTCATTGGTGGTTGGTGACGTTTAAGATAAGGCAGGACAATTTAAAAAAAAATAAGCACGGCCTTCTATTACAGCATATTGGATGACTGTCATTCATATTCCATTCACCCAGCTCAATATAACATTGATAGGTTTAGGCTACTACATGATACTCAAATGTTCCCTATACCCATCATGAGGTTGCTACAACCTAGCTTATGAATGGAAGTTTACAACGTAGGTGCACACAGGTCGAGAGAACAATTCAAGTAATCAAGGTGACAAACGGTGACATTCAATACCGCTTTTCACACTTGCCTGCATCGATACTGAACAAAAATATAAACGCAACATAAAGTTTTGGTTTCATGAGCTGAAATAAAAATAAATACAAATAAAATGTCTCAAATTTAGTTCACAAATTTGTTTATATCCCTTTTAGTGAGTATTTCTCCTTTGCAAATATAATAAAACCTATCCACCTGTGGCATATCAAGAAGCTGATTAAACGGCATGATCATTACACAGGTGCACCTTGTGCTGGGGACAAAAGGACACTCTAAAATGTGCAGTTTCATGACACAACGCAATGCCACAGATGTATTGTTGTGAGGGAGCATGCAATTGGCATGCTGACTGCAGGAATGTCCGACAGAGCGGTTATCAGAGTATTTAATGTAAATTTCTCTACCATAAGCCGCCTCCAACACCACTTTAGAGAATTTGGTAGTACATCCAACCGGCCTCACAAGCGCAGACCACATGTAACCACGCCAGCCCAGGACCTCCACTCCACATTTGACTTCTAAACCTGTGGGATTGTCTGAGGAGGGGGGGGGGGGGGTGCTGAGGAGTATTTGTGTCTGCAATAAAGTCCTTTCGTGGGGGAAGAAAACAAGTTCTGATTGGCTGAGCCTGGCTCCCAGGTGGATGGGCCGATGAGGGCACAGTCATAGGCCCACCCATGACTGCGCCCTTTCCCAGGCATTTGAAATTCATAGATTTGGGCCTAATTAATTAATTTAGATTGACTGATTTCTGTAACTCAGTCAAATCTTTGAAATTGTTGTATGTTGAGTTTATTTTATTCTTCAGTATAATTGATCTTGGGTGTAATCATTAGTCCAACAGTTGAAAACGAGAGTTTTCTATTGGACAAATTCAGTATGTGAACTCCTGTATGTCCAATGTCTCATTCCAAAATCATGGGCATTAATATGGAGTTGGTCTCCCTTTTGCTGCTATAACAGCCTCTTCTCTTCTGGGAAGGCTTTCCACTAGATGTTGGAGCATTGCTGCGTGGACTTGCTTCCATTCAACCACAAGAGCATTAGTGAGGTCAGGCACTGATGCTGGGCGATTAGGCTTGGCTCGCAGTCTGCGTTCCAATTCATCCCAAAGGTGTTCGATGGGGTTGAGGTCAGAGCTCTATGCAGGCCAGTCAAGTTCTTCCACACCAATCTCGACAAACCATTTCTGTATGGACCTTGCTTTGTGCCCGAGGGTATTGTCATGCTGAAACAGGAAAGGGTGTTCCCCAAAGTGTTTCCACAAAGTTGGACACACAGAATCATCTAAAATGTCATTGTATGCTGTAGCGTTAAAATGTCATTTTACTGGAACTAAGGGGGTTAGCCCAGAGCATTATTTCTCCTCCACCAAACTTTACAGCAGGCACTATGCATTGGAGCAGGTAGTGTTCTGGCATTTACCAAACCCAGATTTGTACATCGGACTGCCAGATGGTGAAACGTGATTCATCACTCCAGAGAATGCGTTTCCACTGCTCCAGAGTCCAATGGCGGCAAGCTTTACACCACTCCAGCCGACGCTTGACATTGTGCATTGAGATCTTAGGCTTGGCTGCGCTGCCATGGAAACCCATTTTGTGAAGCTCCCGACTAACAGTTCTTGTGCTGATGTTGTTTCCAGTGGCAGTTTGGCATTCTGTAGTGAGTGTTGCAACTGAGGAGAGACGATTTTTACACGCTACATGCTTCAGCACTCGGCGGTCCCGCTCTGTGAGCTCGTGTGGCCTACCACTTCGAGGCTGAGCCGTTGTTGTTCCAAGATGTTTCTACTTCACAATAACAGCACTTACAGTTGACCGGGGCAGCTCTAATAGGGCAGACATTTTATAAACTGACTTGTTGGAAAGGTGGCATCCTATGTTGGTGCCACGTTGAAAGTCACTGAGTTCTTCAGTAAGTCCATTGTACTGCCAATGTTTGTCTGTGGAGATTGCATGGCTGTGTGCTCTATTTTATACACCTGTCAGCAACGGGTGAGGCTGAAATAGCCAAATCCACTAATTTGAAGGGGTGTCCACTAGAGGTCGACCGATTTAATCGTAATGGCCGATTTAATTAGGGCCGGTTTTCATAATTGGAAATCGGTCATATTGGACGCAGATGTAATTTAATTTATTTTTTATTTTTTTTAAATTAAACCTTTTTCTTTAATATTTATTTAACTAGGCAAGTCAGTTATGAACACATTCTTATTTTCAATGACGTTCTAGGTACGGTTGGTTAACGGCCTCGTTCAGGGGCAGAATGACAGATTTTCACCTTGTCAGCTCAGTGATTCAATCTTGCAACCTTACAGTTAACTAGCCCAAAGCTCTAACCACCTGCCTCACGAGGAGCCCGCCTGTTATGCGAATGCAGTAAGAAGCCAAGGTAAGTTGTTAGCTAGCATTCAATTTATTCAATCATAATCCCTAGTTATAACAACACATGGTTGATGATATTACTAGTTTATCTAGCGTGTCCTGCGTTGCATATAATCGATGCAGTGCGCATTCGCGAAAAAGGACTGGCGTTGCTCCAACGTGTACCTAACCATAAACACCAATGCCTTTCTTAAAATCAATACGCAGAAGTATATATTTTTAAACCTGCATATTTAGCCAAAAGAAATCCAGGTTAGCAGGCAATATTAACCAGGTGAAATTGTGTCACTTCTCTTGCGTTCATTGCACGCAGAGTCAGTGTATGTGCAACAGTTTGGGCAGCCTGACTCATTGCAAACTAATTTGCCAGAATTTTACGTAATTAAGACATACATTGAAGGTTGTGCAATGTAACAAGAATATTTAGACTTAGGGATGCCACCCGTTAGATAAAATACGTAACGGTTCCGTATTTCACTGAAAGAATAAACGTCTTGTTTTCGAGATGATAGTTTCCGGATTTGACCACATTAATGACCGAAGGCTCGTATTTCTGTGTGTTATTATGTTATAATTAAGTCTATGATTTGATAGGGCAGTCTGACTGAGCGATGGTAGGCACCAGCAGGCTCATAAGCATTCATTCAAACAGCACTTTCGTGCGTTTTGCCAGTAGCTCTGCTGTTTATGACTTCAAGCCTATCAACTCCCGAGATTAGGCTGGTGTAACGATGTGATGTGAAATGGCTAGCTAGTTAGCGCTAATAGCGTTTCAAATGTCACTCGCTCTGAGAGTTGGAGAGGTTGTTCCCATTGCTCTGCATGGGTAACGCTGCTTCGAGGGTGGCTATTGTCGTTGTGTTGCTGGTTCGAACCCAGGGAGGAGCGTGGAGAGGGACGGAAGCTATACTGTTACACTGGCAATACTAAAGTGCCTATAAGAACATCCAATAGTCATAGGTATATGAAATACAAATGGTATAGAGAGAAATAGTCCTATAATTCCTATAATAACTACAACCTAAAACTTCTTACCTGGGAATATTGAAGACTCATGTTAAACGGAACCACCAGCTTTCATATGTTCATGTTCTGAGCAAGGAACTGAAACGTTAGCTTTCTTACATAGCACATATTGCACTTTTACTTCTCCAACACCTTGTTTTTGCATTATTTAAACCAAATTGAACATTATTTATTTGAGGCTAAATTGATTTTATTGATGTATTATATTAAGTTAAAATAAGTGTTCATTCAGTATTGTAATTGTCATTATCACAAATACATGTAAAAAATTGGCCGATTTTTAATCGGTATCGGCTTTTTTTGTCCCCTAATAATCATAATCGGTCGACCTCTAGTGTCCACATACATTTTTAACTATAGTGTATGTTTCTCCCTGTTAGGTTTGCTTCTGTTTTTAAGAAACATTTTTAACACAATCGGCAGAATGAATACACCCCTGATCACATGCAAACACAGTTCACTTTCATAGCATGATCATTTTGCTTGTTGTATAATTTCTTCTCGCATCTACACGCTCTGCTCTCACCTTTTCCCTTCGCTTGTGGACTTCAGTGCACAACACATCAGCTGTCTGTGACCAGGTGAAAAACCTTTCCAAGCCAAACCTTCATTTCATATCTGCTAACTGCTACATACACAGCCTACATCGTTGCCACCATATTCACTAATGTCATAGCAGACATAGCTACTAGAACTAACTAGTTTGTAAACCCATTACAATCATGCAGTACAGTCAGCAAGCAGTTTTTGCAGTTACATCGGCGGGCCCCGGTGGCAATAAATTAATACAGCCGAAAGCTTAGCTTAACTTGGAAGAGTTTGTGTTGGATAGCCTTACCCAGCTAGCTAACATAGCGTCCCTGTCTGTTTGAGCCAGGTGTTTTAAGTAGGCTAAACTAGCTAGTTGCATTCAATAGCTAAAAATACAACGAAATATACGTAGCTTGATCTTTCTCGCTCTTTTACTTTGCCTTCATTTTTAAAGAAATCAATTTGTTAAACTGTTCAACTATCTATTGAGTCTACTACTCACCACATTGTATGCACTGCAGTACTAGCTAGCTGTAGCTTATGCTTTCAGTATTAGATTCAATTCATGCGGCAAGATAGGTTGGAGGCCATCCTCTGGAAGTAATAATTAATGTATTAGTCTATGGCACGGGCCCGATTTTTATAAAATTTTTAAATAATAATAATAATTTATTTTTTTAAATAAAAAAATTCTACTTATTCTTTTACCACAATGCTGAATGCAAATTTCCTCAAAACAATAACAAAATGCACCTGGGAATGGCCAGTCACCTTTCGCGGATCTCAGCTTTGAGAGAGGCCAGTTTGCGTGTCGCTTTTCATTCAAGTATGCGTATGTTTCTGCAGACAGTGTTCTCCAGTCTGTTTCTGCTCTCTTGACAACTCCATATGGACTTGTCATGCAAAAAAAATGGTTTGGCTTGACAATGACTATGGAGTAGGCAAAAGCACACACCGGTATGGGACCAGGCTACAAAAGTAGTGCATTACATAGGGTGCCATTGGGGACACAGCCTTCCATCTTGGTGCGGCTTGGTCAGATGTGCATTTTGCCACTTTCCCATTCAATACCGTCACTATTCTCAATTCACATCTACCTTCTTAATGTAGATGATTATAAAGGTGTGCGAGACCAGGTGAGTCAGTCAAACCTGCACACATTCCTGTTGCAGTGAGGCAGATTTACATTACTGAGGTGAACAGTGTTCTGCTCTGCAGATCTCTCTCTCTCTCTCTGTGTGATTTGTAATCCCTCTCGGTCTGTCATCCCCTCCTTCCCCATGTCATCACTTAAGCACTAGATTGGAGGTAATGAGAACCCTGCTCGCTACAAAACATAACTCATATCCATCCTGGGTTTACATCCTCACTCCGCAACAGAGAAGTGTGTGTGTTTTTACCTGATGATGCTGACGTAAGTAGCTGTAGGTCATTGAGGTGACCTATCCCTGACTGTTACTGCTGTGTACAGGACGAGTGCTGGGAACGACACTGTCCTCCTGTCATCATTATCAGAGCCACTTGACAAGCCCCTGCCTAGGAGTCGCTCATCCTCAACACTAAACACACACATCATCTTGTATGTGTATACTGTATTCTATACTATTCTGCTGTAGCTTAGTCCGTTCCGCTCCGACATCGCTCCTCCATATATGTATAGTCTTAATTCATTCCTTACTTAGATTTGTGTGTGTTGGGTATATGTTGTGTACTTTGTTAGATATTACTGCACTGTTGGAGCTAGGAACACAAGCATTTCGCTACACCCGCAATAACATCTGCTAATCACGTGTATGTGACCAATAACACTTTTTGATTTCCACAACACACTGTTTGATATAAGAAAGGGGAATAAAGGGAGAGGGGAAAGAGAGGAAATGGGGGTGGAAGTAGAGATGTGGGGTAAAGGGGGAGGGAGGGAGAGGGGTGGGGTGAAATGAGAGATGGATGGGGTAAAGGGGGAGGGAGGGAGAGGGGTGGGGTGAAATGAGAGATGGATGGGGTAAAGGGGGAGGGAGTGGAGTGGACATTAAAACCAGGGACCTTGTAATTCTGTTTCCCTGACATTAATTAGCTGTGGTTGGGTTGTATAAACACAGCAGTAAAAATGAATCACTGACACACCCTCTCCTCTCCTGCTGGGTGTTGGAGAGTGAACAGGAGATCATCCCGACTGTCCCCCCCCCCCAGTTCTGCTCTGCTGAAGGGGAGGAGGGTTCATCTTGGCCTCGGCTCACTGTCTGAGACGCACACATCTCACACACACACACACACACACACACACACACACACACACTTTCTCTTTGCTCTCTCTGTCCCACACACACACTTTCCGTCCCCCACACACTGTCTCACACACACTCGCTACATTGCATTATTTATTTGCGCTGGCAGACACCCTGGTCGACCAAGGCGACTTTCACCCGGCTGTCTGCCTGGGTTTTTACATATGGCCTTTTCATATACAGCCTAGCACTTACTGGGGCTGCTGCGTTTGCTTTCTCAGCTTCTCCACATTAATCTCAGGAAGAGAGAGCGCTCTTCTAGATAAAGGCTTGTGTCCCAAATGGCACCTTTTTCCCTTTTGACTAGAGCCCTATGGGCCCCGATCAAAAGCTGTGCACTAAAAAGGGAATAGGGGGCCATTTGGGTCTCAACCAGAGAAATCTATCCTTCCTGCCCTCCGGTCATAAAGGTCAACTCCCCTGTGACCTAACCATTACTCCCTCTCTATCTACTCCCTTCCTCTTCATTTAGCTTTCTCCAGTCTCTCTTTCAGCTGTCTTTCAACTCGCTCGCTCCCGCTCTGAGACACTTATCCTCCCTCCCTCTGTTTATCAACTCCCAGTATCCCTCCCCCTGTTTCTGAAGTAAGAAGAAGAAAATACCTATGCATGTTATATCTATGTGCTAGTGAGAGCATCAGCAGAGGAATGGAGGATAACGGAGAGAGGGAGGGAAGTAAGGATGTAGGAAGGGATGGGTACAGGCAGCTAACTAGTAAAGCAGGGGATAAGCAGGGGCTTCTTAAGGAATGATAACGTGTATAATGAAGTGGGTGTCAAAGCTCATCTGCCAGCCTGGTTGGATAATGCTCTGCATGGCATGGTGGGCCCGTGCCTGATGTCCTTGAGGAAGGTTGGTGTAGGTTTGGGGATCAGTGCCTCTTATGGGACTGATCACACCAGTGTTGCTCCGCAGGCCCCCGCCAGGGCACAGGCTTGAGACTCACTGGGTTCATCCCAAATGGGACCCTATTCTCTTTTTTTAGTGCACTACTTTTGACCAGGGCCCTATGGGTAGTGCACTGTAAAGGGAATAGGGTGCCATTTGGGACAAAACCCCTCGCCTCACACCGGGCTCTGAGGCACTGAGCATCCTGAAGCCCAGCTCTTTCTTTTCTTTCATATTTCCTATGACATCTGACAAAGTTGTTGGTCTGCCGGTGGCCTTTTGTCGGATGTTGAAATTGAAATCGCCCGTTTTATGCAGGCTTTTCATACACAGACTGTAGCGTTAGTTGTAGCGGTTATTTGACCTGGGCTACCGGATATCAACATCACTGCCACCTGCAACAGTACAACCGTGATCGTCATGTGACTTCGGCTTGTTTTGTTCTTACAATATAAGTCTAAAGGACTGCCCTTTCATACAACGTGAAGCTTTTTCCTCAAATGGCACCCCATTCCTTTTATAGTGCACTACCCATAGGGTCCTGGTCAAAAGTAGTGCACTATAAAGAGAATAGGGTGCCATTTGGGATGCACCCAGTGACACACTTAAAATGGAGATTCCCTGTTGACGATGCTTTTTGAGTTTGAGATCTGCTATAGCAAATGATTGGTATGATGATAATTTGACAGTGACAAACTCTTTCTGTTGTTTTTCCATGTGTCAATTTGAGTGAAACCCTGTTTCTCTCGCCGTCTTCTTTCAGGTGTTCTTTATAGCGTTCGTTGTAAAGTAGTGCTGAGCGATTAACTGAAATAATAGTTTTTTGGTTATTAAACAACTAATTGACTGATGTCGATTCAGTTACTTGAACCGTTTCTCTCTAGAGCGAAATCGAATCATTCATGAGAGAAATTAAGTCTAGAACTATGTGGGATACTGGTTTGAAGGGAGATGTAATTTTCATTAAGCAACTAATCAACCTAGTTCAGCGCAGAAACGTGATAATTAACTACAATGACAATCCATTGCGCCTTCTCTTTCCGGCTCGGACAGAGATGGATACACTTACACCTGCTACGTTAGGTTCCATACAGACCGCATGAAAGAAGAATGTACACAACACAATGAGGAGAGGGCTAGAGAAGGTTTGTGAAAGTATGCCTTATCTACTTTGAAGAACTAGTCAAATGATTGTCAGACAGCTCTGCAGCGTAGGCTATTTAGGCAGACTAGCTAAATAGGATGACTAAAGACAGTACAGTATGGGGAGCACAGAGATGACGTTAGATGGTCTGGCTGACAGACTGCTACTGCCTGAGCAGAGATGCGATGATGAAAAATAATACAGTAATCAAATAAAAAGTAAGTGATATTCACTAATATTTAATTTCATAGTCATTTCCAATTTTTCTATTGATGTCTATCCAATGTGAACCTGACAGAGACAATGGAATATTTTCAATGTTTTGGCAATTGACTGTAAACTATTTTTGGCTTTGAAATTTCCATTAAAAAGCTGTAAAATATTTTCTGTAATTTCCTTTAATTTATTTTTTTAAACAAACCGAAACGGAACCAATCTCAAACACTAATCACTCAGTTCGCCAAGTGATGTCATTGCGTCTTTTTTTTTGTGCTCACAATATCACCCTAAATGGACTGCCCCCCCCCACCCACCCACCCAGCCTGAGTGATGGTAATGTTTAGGTTGCAGTGTTTTTAGCCTGAAACCTGTCGTCATGTTTTCTCAAATTCAAACTGCTATACAGATGCAAATGGTTGTTATCATAATCATTTGACTCAAACGCTCTCGCTTTGCGTTGTGAATGGTGTCCGTATGACTGAAACGCTCCTCTGTCTGTGTGTGTTTCTGGTCAGGTGTTCCGGACGGACTTCATCACGGCCATGAAGCTGCCAGACTCGGCCCAGCTGGGCCCTGATGACTTCTACGTGCTGTCTGACCCCTGGAGACAGGAGTGGGAGAAGGGGGTCCAGGTCCCCGCCAGCGTAGACGCCATCCCAGAACCTGTCGTCAGGTAGGGAGGATGCTTACTGTTTGAGGGCTCTATTAAAATCACCTGATTCCATTATGTTTTTCCAGGGTTCTGTTTTGTTAGGTTTTCGCTTTCAAAATCCCCCCCCCAACAAATTTCAATAGATTAACAATGCTTTAAACACATCAGGAGACTACTTTTGAGCTTTAGGGAAAATGTGAGACGAATTCCATTGCACACCTTGCAAGAGGCTGTTGTTTTAGTGATTGTTTTTGTAACGCACATGTGATGGTAGAGTTTGCAAAACAAAACTAGCCACTGGATGCAAATAATCATATCATTCTGCAAGGTAAGCTGAGGCTACTGTGTATGTCACATTTAATTGAGAAGGTTTTTGGGAACGCCTTTCCATCTACCAGAATATTTTTCATGAGCCTCATTGCTGATGACGGCACAAAGTGCCAGCTGCCCGGGGAAAATCTGTTTGCCTATTCAGAAAGTTGCAGGAATCACGAATCACATTCTGTTCGTGTCTTATGATAGACTTGGGCAAATTTTAAAGAAATATTCACTTAATTTTGTTTATTCCCCACTAAGTTCAATACATGTTTTGAATATTGTTGAATTCCATTTTTGTGATTCCGTCCACGTTTTTAGGGCCCTACTGTTTGAATGCTTTCACTGCTCTGATAGGACACACACACACACACACACACACACACACACACACACACACACACACACACAGACCTGTGTGCTTAGCTTCAGTGTAACGTTGCAGCACGTTGCGTTGCCCGGCTCTTGGCTATCATCATCTCCCACAGACAGACCACACACACACACACACACACACACATGCCCCATTCCCCACCTCACACATTTGACAGGTTTTACTGGAAGTGATCACAGCAGCACCATGTGTTCTAGGGGTCAGGTCAGCTGCATTGTGAGAAAGGGTTTGTAGTGGGGCCCTTAAGTGCTGCTCAGTGTCCAGGGTTCATAGGCTCACACACCGTCCATGGTTCATAGGCTCACACACCGTCCAGGGTTCATAGGCTCACACACCGTCCAGGGTTCATAGGCTCACACACCGTCCAGGGTTCATAGGCTCACACACCGTCCAGGGTTCATAGGATCACACACCGTCCAGGGTTCATAGGATCACACACCGTCCAGGGTTCATAGGATCACACACCGTCCAGGGTTCATAGGATCACACACCGTCCAGGGTTCATAGGATCACACACCGTTCAGGGTTCATAGGATCTGGGAACACGGAGATGTTGGTCGGAGTTCGTCAGATGGGGGGGACTGGGTTGTAGGCTTATTCATCTCCCAGAGGGAGGATGGGAGACTGGGGCGCACACACACACTCATGCGGAGACACACCTACACAGAGACTCACGGAGTGAGGCAGAGGTAAAGTGGGGGGTAGAGAAGTCACACCAAAGGGACTGGGTCACAGGGAAACATCAACAAAGTGCTTTACTCTCCGTCTGCTCATGGCAGGAAACACAATGTGCAAAGATGGATTGGATAGATAAGCTGTGTGTAGAGCTGGATAGATAGCCTAGTGGTTAGAGCGTTGGGCCAGTAACCGAAAGGATCGAATCCCCGAGCTGACAAGGTAAAAAACGGTCTTTCTGCCCCTGAACAAGGCAGTTAACCCACTGTTCCCATCATTGTAAATAAGAATTTGTTCTAAACGGACTTACTTAGTTAAATAAAAATGAATTAAAAAAGGTACAAATTAGGAGAGAAACAGATGAGGCTAACTAGATAAATGGATGGATAGATTCACAAATTAGCATGTGCTTGCCTTGATTGATTGATTGATTTAGAATGTGGGGAGATGGAGGGATAGAGGGTTGAAGGTAGATAATAAGTGAGTTGACTGCACTTAAAAATAATGACATCTTCCAAACATTGTGGAAAGGAAAAGCTGCAGGGCCTGTCGGTCTCAGCTAGCCTCTCTCGGGCTCGCAGTCCTCCTCTTCTCGTCCACTGTGTGGCCCTCGCTCGGTCTGTACGAGCTCACTGTGCCGTCGTGGTTTCCGATAAACACTTAATGGTCGAAGAGAAAGACCGAGATGGTGCTCCTTTTCAAAGAGTGAGAGAGACCCCCCCCCCCCCCCCCCCTACTCCCTTGGCCAAGTGGAAGTAATTAGCCGTTGCATAACAGTCTCATTCGGCAGACAGAGAATGACGAATTGGCACGGTATCTTTAGCCTCAGTCCCCATTGAAACGCAGGGAAAGAAATCATTACATGTACGAGAACCTTCTTTTCTCCTAATAAGAAAAGGCTTGACGCAGCAGTAGCAAAGGCAAAAATGGTTTTATTCTGTTGACTGTGGTGGCGGCGAACTGGAAACCGTCATACTTCGAAAGACTTTTGGTCTTTTGGTTTGGCCTGAGGGGAAGAGGAGAGGAAAACCAAACAGTAGCTGAGAAAAAGGGCGAGCGAGTGCATGACTTGGTGGCTCAGTGGGGAGATAAAATAAAATAAGTTTGGGGTTCAGAGGTCAAGAGAGCCGAGGAGCAGGGCCTTGGCCTAGGAAACGAGCATTGCTTCCCCAGGGAACAACCTCCTCTCAGTCCTAGGCTACATCCCAAATGGCACCCTATTCGTTATAGTGCACTAACTGTGGCCAGAGCCTTTGATCAGCTCAAGGCAGCATCCTTTCCCAGCAGACCAGGCTTGAAGTCACAGTACGCTATTTTATGTCCACTTCAACAAATGGAAACTCCCCAAACTCCTTCCATGCAAGACTCCTTCAATGATGATGATTGACATTATAAAGAGACAGGCTTTCGGCCAAGGATGAGCATGGGTCAAGGAGGTTTTAAGAACCCACTGTTCTGTACCACATCATTACCAAACTGACTGATTCTGCCTGGCCTGGGTCACTGGGTTCAGGATTGACTGAGCTTGGCTTGCTGCTCTCTGGCCTGGCTCTGCTTGGCTTGGTAATGGTAACTCTGACCGCAGCCTGCCTGCTGTCTGTCTAATCCTAGTGCCTGGGCCGGCAGGCCTGCAGTTTCCAGAGCAAACCTGGGTTCAATACTATTTGAAAACGTTAAAAATAGTTTGTTTGCTTTAGTCAGCCTGGAGTGCCGGGGGTGGGGTCCATATGCGTCAGGAAGTTCAATCAAGCCCCGCTAAAGTACTAGAAGTGGTTTTGAATAGTATTTACCCTGTTCTCCAGAGCTGCTGTGCAGACCAGGCTTTATTAGAGTCCAGTCATGCTGTTGTAAGCTCACTCACCAGGGTGGCTGAATGGAGTGGCGCCATCACTTCTAGACCTATACTCTCCTGTTAACAATGTCACAGGGATGCCCTCTCCTTTCATTGTCTTATCTATGGCTTGGTGAACTCTGGCTCAATCCCACATCCACCCCTTGCCCCTACCCCCTATGCAGTGAAAATAAGGGATAATTTTAAGCAATACGAAGGTAAATATGCTCATGTTTGGATTCTCTGGTCACTTTTTCTCTGCGCCAGTAACCCATCAGTGGATTGGTAGACCTCGCTGTAGTGGTACACCACCGATTGAGTGGGAAGACTGGTTTAGTAAAACGGAAGATGAAATCCATGCGAGCTGGGCTTGGAATCGTAAGCACATAGATCACTGAAAGAAGGCTATTAAGTCATTTGTATTACATCCTAAAGCACAACATTCTCCAAAGGATGTATGTGTGTGTATAAACTGTCCCCAGTGTGTGTGTGGGGGGGGGGGGGGGTGGTGTGTGTGTGTGTGTTTTACAGTAGTGATCCCTTGGGTTGTATTAGTTTGTGTGTTTAGTTGCGCGTGCGGGTGTGTGTGTTATTTCTCCCTTGGGTGGTGCAGCTGGATCTCTTTGCAAGGAAACGCAGTCTTCCCACCAAAAGCAGTGTGCATGCCACAGCTATGAATCCACCCTACAGACGTACACACTCACCCTCCACACCAGTACTTGTGGTTGGACCCGTGTGACGGATTAAAGCTGTGTGCTATGCATCGTGGGCTGAGCAACATCTGGGGCATTAAAGGATTCCCTACGAACTCCCATCTGCCTGCCCTCTCTCCTGTGCCTGCATGTGTGTTTCTATGTGAGCTCATTGTGCGTCTGTCTACATGTATGTATCACGTGTTGTGCACCCTGCCACCTCAGACATACAGACCGCTTTAGGGGGAAAGCTCTAGTTGTTGATCATCCCACATGAAACAACAGGCAGCTCCGTTGTTATCAGTTCCGCTGCTGCCCTGTGGTGCATGTCTCTGTGGTGTTTTTCTTTGTGGTTTGGTAAGGGGCCCCTCATGCCAATAGCTGTGGCCACTGCGGGCTGTGCAGGTGGCAGCAGGACCTTCAGAGCCTGTGTCCCAAATATCAACCTATTCCCTATATAGTGCACTGCTTTTGACCAGACCCCTATGGGCCCTATAAAGGGAATAGGGTACTCTTTGGGACACAACCTCTGCTCTGTTTTGCCTGGGTGACTCATCCTCACTCACTTCCCACTCCTTCTCACAAATGACGCTATTTCCTGCTCATCAGGGACCAGGAGACTGTTGGTTCAGCAGCCTTTTCCTTTTTTTGAACATCTCTGGTAGGGAGAAGGAGACTAGGAGACACATGCTCTAAAGTACACACTACACACATGCTAGCTAGCAAGCCAATCAATCCACAGCGGGTGTTAGCAAAACGGACAAAGCCTATACAACTGTCTCACCCAGGGATGCGCCGATATCGATATCCAATATTTTCCTAGCCCCCCAAAAAATTATATTTACATTTTTTGAGGCTTTTTAAGCATTCTAGTACAGTTAAATAGTCACACATGGACGCAGCGGACTAAGGCACTGCATCTCAGTGCAAGAGGCGTCACTACAGTCCCTGGTTCGAATCCAGGCTGTATCACATCCGTTCATGATTGGGAGTCCCATATTGCGGCGCACAATTAGCCTAGCGTTGTCAGAGTTTGGCCGGGGTAGGCCGTCATTGTAATAAAGAATTTGTTCTTAACTGACTTGCCTAGTTAAATAAAGGTCACACACACACACACACACACACACACACACACACACACACACACACACACACACACACACGCGCACACACACGCACACACGCACACACACGCACACACAAATACCACACACGTTTTTTTTCTTTCTCCATTTACGTGTGTCCCCATTACCAGTAAAACATAATCTAAACCTAAACCTATCTTTCACCTACTTGCTGTGCTGTTTCGTTGTTCATTTTTTCAGTCGTTTCATTCTCAACCAGGATTTCATCACGCATGTCAAGCAGTAAAGTTTCAGCTCTGTCTGTCCGTGGCCTTTCTTCCTCGGTGCGCACTGTTGCTGTGTCCGTTTCCATCTTGTCAGCTGTGTATGTAACATTTCATGTTAACCCTGTTTCGTGTCTGCATTGAAGTAGCGGTCCTTGTACCTAGCATCGAGCCTGGTGGCGACACCGTAAAGAGGCTCAGAGAGAATGCCACCGGCTCACTTGTTCACAGCCTCAAGTACTTTTGTAAGTTTTAACCCCGCGGTCTGTGTCGGCAGTTTTGTTGAGCAGGCGTTTCAATTCCACGACGGAGGATATCACATCTGCTGCAGACACAGTTGATGAGTTCATTTCTCCAGTCTGTTGTTCAAATGGCACAAGGAGTGTGTTCAAGTTTCAAACATGTTCTCAAAAGCCTTTTGAAATGGCAGCATTGGTATGAGAACCAGCACATTCTGGAACATGCAATACGGCTTTCCTCAGTACGAAATCCTCATCCACCCACTGTGTGGTCAGACTCAGCATGCTCATCGGGCTGACGTTGCGGGTCCAAATGTCAGTCGTGGCGTTAATAGCAGTGACGCCCATAGCAAGTAGCTCATAGATGTACGTTTCAACAATACTGTGTAACTCCAGTAGGGAAACATCTGAAAAAGCGATTCATTTTTTAATTTGAACCCCCTATTCGCCCTGTTTTCGTGGTAGCCGGCGCCAAGTGATTTAAAATGTTGTAAATCTGTTCCAAAGTATTCCCACACATAACAAAGAGATATACAGTACCAGTCAAGTTTGGACACACCTACTCATTCCAGGGTTTTTCTTTATTTTTTACTATTTTCTACATTGTAGAATAATAGTGAAGACATCAAAACTATGAAATAACACACGGAATCATGTAGTAACCAAAAAAGTATTAAACAAATCAAAATATATTTGAGATTATTCAAAGTATCCACCCTTTGCCTTGATGACAGCTTTGCACACTCTTGGCATTCTTTGTGGGAACTCCTTCTAGACTGTTGGAAAAGCATTCCAGGTGAAGCTGGTTGAGAGAATGTGTGTGAGTGTGCAAAGCTGTCATCAAGGCAAAGGGTTATTACGTTTGTAGAAATAGTAAACTTTAAATCATTCAATAGTATGTCATCACTATACTTTCCATTTTGACATTACATGTATCCATCGCAGTGCTGTTCTATCCCTCTGATGTACAGTTCTAGGTCATTGTGCATACCATATGTAGGTCATATGAACTTCATCCACAACGACTCTGACGATTTTGGAGTTGTATAGGATTGAGGACAACACATCTCTCCCAGGCTTCCCCAACCAGCTCTCCGGACTTCTGAAGACGTGGTCGCATGCACCCTCACGTATAGCGCGCTTGTCAGGGCTGTTGCTTTGCGGGTTTTGTCATCCGTCCACTAAAGTCTTTAGCCGGAAGACGACTGTCAGAATTTGAGGTTGTTTTCCGAGCTTTTTGAAGACTAGAACTAGCTAGCTGGTAAATTAGACTTTTCCCCAGAGCCCGTTGGCGAGACCACCAATCCATCTTCCTCTCGCACGAAGGCTCGAAAATGCTCCAATTTAGTCCTGTTTTAATTAAATCTCTAAGCTGGTCATTACTATGTGGCAGTGTCGTCTCTCCATCTCCTTTTCAGAAAGCTCCATCAGAGTATTTCTCCCCACAGTTTTAGTCTAGTTGGACAAGCTAGCTATCTATCTTTAGCTTGGCTTGTTTACTTCTAGTGGCGGCGTAGAAATTTACAAGGAAGCGTGGGGGGTGTTGCACATGCACATATCGTGCATATGAGAAACAATCAAAAAGTTTGCTCAAATTCTGAGCGAATATTGAATTTTACACAGTGGGCTCCTTTGTTGTGTAGTCTCATCAACTAAACTTGTTCGGGGTGCGATTTTAAAATAATCGGTTCAAGAACATTAATCTGGTGTAATAGAAGCAATTATTGTTACCATCATGATTGTCTTAAAAAGTTAAAGTTAAAAAGTTTTATTTACACGAAGATTGCCATTTTCCTTTTCACTATAATGGGGGATCCTACAGTGCCTGCAGTACCGCGGTCGGCCTTGAACTGATTGGCTTCAATGAGAGGGCGCAGTCCTTCTCCCCTGGTTTAGATTTAGGCAGACTGGAAATAAAACACTTACATTGGGAAGAAAAAGTATTTGAACCCTTTGGAATTACCTGGATTTCTACATAAATTAGTCATAAAATTTGAAGACACAACAATAGACAAACACTTCAACTAAACTAATAACACACAAAAATTGTGGTTTTTCATGTCTTTATTGAACACACTGTATTCACAGTGCAGGTTGGAAAAAGTATGTGAACCTTTGGATTTAATAACAGGTTGACCCTCCTTTGGTAGCAGAAACCTCAACCAAATGTTTTCTGTAGTTGTGGATCAGACCTGCTTAACGGTCAGGAGGAATTTTGGACCATTCCTCTTAACAAAACTGTTTCGTTTCCACAATATTCTTGGGATGTCTGGTGCGAACCGCTCTCTTGAGATGCTGTGGCATGACCTCAATCTGGTTGATGTCAGGACTGACTGGGCCAATCCAAAGGCATATTTTCTTCTATTGAAGCCATTCTGTTGTTGATTTACTTCTGTCTTTTGGGTTGTTGTCCTGTTGCATCACCTAGCTTCTGTTGAGCTTCAATTGACAGACCGATAGGCTTACATTCTCCTGCAAAATGTCTTGATAAACTTGGGAATTAATTTTTCTGTCTGAGAGCAGCTGTCTAGCACCTGAGGCAGCGAAGCAGCCCCAAACCATGATGCTCCCTCCACCATACTTTACTGTTGGGATGAGATTTTGATCTTGGTGTGCTGTGCCTTTTTTTTTCTCCACATATAGTGTTGTGTGTTCCTTCCAAACAACTCTACTTTAGTTTCATCTATCCACAGAATATTTTCACAGTAGCGACGTGGAACATCCAGGTGTTCTTTTGCAAACTTAAGACGTGCCGCAATGTTTTTTTTGGACAGCAGTGGCTTCTTCCTTGGTGTCCTCCCATGAACACCATTCTTGTTTAGTGTTTAGCATGTTCCAGAGATTTTCGTAAGTCTTTTGCTGAAACTCTAGGATTCATCTTAACCTCATTGAGCATTCTGCGCTGTGCTCTTGCAGTCATCTTTGCAGGACAGCCACTCCTAGGGAGAGTAGCAACAGGGCTGAAATGTCTCCATTTATAGACAATTTGTCTTACTGTGGACTTTATTTTAGAAACTTTTACTTTTGTAACCGTTTCCAGATTTATGCAAGGCAACAATTCTTAATCTTAGGTCTTCTGAGACAACTTTTGTTTGAGGCATGGTTCACATCAGACAATGCTTCTTGTGAATAGCAAACTCACATTTTGTGAGGGATCTTTTATAGGGCAAGGCAGCTCTAACCAACATCTCCAATCTCGTCTCATTGATTGGACTCCAGGTTAGCTGACTCCTGACTTCAATGGAGAAGTCAGTCGCCTAGGGGTTTACGTACTTTTTCCAACCTACACTGAATGTTTAAATAATGTATTCAATAGACAAGAAAAATACAATAATTTGTGTTATTAGTTTAAGGAACACTGAGTTTGTCTATTGTTGTGACTTAGATGAAGATCAGATAAAAATTTGATGTCAAATTTATGCAGACATCCAGGTCATTCCAAATGGTTCACATACTTTTTCTATACTGAAAAAATCTCACTCTCACATAGCTGGCAACGGGACGCCATTCTCTTTAATGACCTCATCAGGGATGCCAAAGCACCCTGGCCAGTCACTCTTGCCTCCCCGCTTTAAGGAGAGTAAATGCTGTTTACGAGGGCTGTGTTACCCAGCAGACCCCAACGTCTCAGCTCTCTCTTTTAAAGAACCAGCCACCCAACACTACCATGCACTGCTCTGCAGTGTTTCGTTTAGCCTCGCCTTCTTCTCTTTATTCTCCTCTCCTCCTTCACTCAAGATTTGGTGTTGTTTTTTCTCTTTTTTCTCTGAGGTGGCGTAGTCGTGTTTCTTCGTTTTGCTGCGTTGTCCACTACTTTGTTTTGGATGCCCTTGTTCTAAGCGACCGACCCGCCCCTCGCTGTGTCTTTGGATAGAGGGAGAAAGATTAGAGGGCGAGGGATGACAGAGGAAAGGCAATGACGGTAGTGGTTAAAATGACAAGACTGAAGGACTGAACCACAGCCCAGACAGACTTAACGCGTGCCACACAGCAGCCTTCCTTGAGTTGTTGCAGCTCTATGGTCTGAAAGTGGCATCAATTCCTCTTCCTTGTCTCCCTTCACCTTGCATCACTCGTTGTTGAATGCAGAACAAGGGAGAGTTTGTTGTTTTGAAAGTCTATTGAAAAAGTTTGGTTACTTGCTAGCTACCTAGTTTGGTTACTTGCTAGCTAACAACCGCAAAGCGGTTGGCATCAGTGGCGGTCCCAGCAACTATTTGTCCAGTGATCCTGCCGATCTGAGGAGCTGCTTGGTGTAGCAGCTAGCCTAGCTGCTAGCTAGCTGCCAGCTAGCTGCCTATCAAGCTAGCAGGTTTTTTTTGAGGGCTTAAACACAGCCCACGACGCCTGGCTGGGACCGCAGATTGCCCTGGGCTTGTGGCTCTCTAGATGTCTTCTGTTGTTTCCAGTCTACCCTGCGACGTGCCCTGTCTGGAACTATGAGGTGTAACAGCGTAACCGATGTTGCTACCATGACAAAGCTCAAAGCCGACGGGAATAACGTTGGCGACAATGGTGTCTCTTTCACAGGTGAAGGATCTTTTAAACTAACAAAGATAGTTCTACAAGCAGTTGTTAACAACAAGAAAATAGCTTCAAGTGTTGTCCAAATACGGATGGAGTCCACTAATAAAAGAACGGACGACTTAACCAGAGCGGTCCAGGACCTGAAGAACAGTTTGCAGTTCTCCCAGGCTCAGCTTGACTAGTTTAATTGCGTACTTCCGCTACGACGGGCTTGTAAATTCGCTCTGGCTTTCTACGCCAATTTCAGTGCACTCTCGTCTGAGTGTGCCAGAGCCCATAATACCTGACGGATTTACGAACGCTCAACACGTTTTGAATATGGCCGGTGTCAGTAAACGCTGGCAAAAGAGAGTAAATTGTTGCCAGCAGCACAGTTGCAGTCACCAACACTCTGGATAACATAGCATCCTAACCAGCTCTGCTAGGGCAAGTAAAATGGTCAGTGAGCTGTACTCTAATTTGTGTATGGAAGTAGCTAGAAAGGTAGCCAACATTAGCCAGTTAGCTTGGCTGCTTGACTGTTGTTTTTAGAACAAAACGCTCAGATCATCCCTTAAATAATTGGATGGGGCTTAAGCGGGTGTGAACAATGCTGAATGGAAGTAGAAAGAGCTCTCCAATAGGTACCAAAACATTCAAAGGCCATTTTCTCAAAAGTGAGGTTACAAGTTTATCAACTAACTTTCAAAGCAGAATTACTTTCCCATTGTTCCTCAAATATAGTATATGATATACCGTTTTGTCGCTCTGTGTTTCTGATTTTATCCAATGTAAAAATAAAAACACAATTTCAAATTTTGCTACATAAGACCGAAATCAAGGCGGTCGGTCATAAATTACTTGGTGTTACCTTCGATTGTGAACTGTCATGGTCAAAACATTATAGATTCAATGGTTGTAAAGATGGGGGAGATGTCTGTCCGTAATAAAGATAGGCTCTGCTGTTTTGACACAACACTCCACAAAGCAAGGCCTGCTGCAGGCTCTAGTTTTATATTCTCTTGATTATTGTCCAGTCATAAGGTCCAGTGCTGCAAAGAAAGACCTAGTTAAGCTGCAGCTGGTCCAGAACAGAGCGGCATGTTTTGCTCTTCATTTGTACTCAGAGGGCTGATATTAATACCATGCGTGCCAGTCTCTCTTGGCGTCACTTCTTGTTTTCAAAAGAAACATTGTGTTGGAAATCGGAAATAGTTTGCATAGTCAACTTACACACCGATTTACACCACCAGGCATGCCACCAGGGGTCTTTTCAGTCCCCAGGTCCAGAACAAAGTCCAGGAATTATAGAGCCATGAGTGCATGGAACTCCCATCTTTCATATAGCGCAAGTGAACAGCAAACCTGGTTTCAAAAAATAAATAAAGCAACACCTCATGGCACAATGTCTCTCCCCCATGTGACCTACTTGTTGTGTGTATGTATTGACATGTATCCAGTGACGACCCCGTCATTCAGAGCCCCACCTGTTTTGAGCCACACGTAGCTAAAAAACGTGTCACATATCAGTTTGCAAACAATGTAAAAAATAAATAAAAATAACAATAATATTTGAGTTAATAAAGCCTCCAAACAAGCATGGTCTCTTGAGTAAGGCAGCTCCAAAATTCAGGTGTTTCAGCCAAGCTCAGTGCTTTTTGTGGTGGTGGGGCAGCCAGCGGAAAATACAGAGAGTAGGTGTTGGTAATGTTCTTTTAGTTGCGCCATGATCGGCTCAGTGTTCTGTCACTCATGGGGACATTACGTCACTGCCAAATCTAAAGGTAGAGCTCAAAAATTCAACCCCCTTGGGTGCTGCCATAGAGTTACATTAGCAGTGCCCATCCAAGAAGGCTCAAGGTTATTGGCCACAGATAAAATTACGCCAAATCACGTTATATCTACCTAGTAGCTTTGATTGGACTGATAATGTCAACATCATGCTTTCAAAATCTTAGCTAGCAGTCATCATCATGAATCAAGTCGACAATCTACTGGTAAATCCTTTTTAATCCTTGTCATTTGAAGAGAAATATTGAAGAGACATTTATAGATAAAACGTATCGGTGCTCATTGGAAATCAACATTACCCAACAAGTTGGAAATTGCAAATTCAACATGAATGGTTTGGAAGGAATCCGTGGCTAACTGCAAGCATTGCAAAGCAATCACTAGGTTGCTATTCAGTGTAGTGGGTGTGTGTTCCCAATTCTGGGGACCACAAAAGGGTCTTTTTTTTTTTTTTTTCCCTCTCCCCCAATCTTAAAATGATAAACATTCAACATTGTCCATGCTGTCAATCCACCATGATTTTTGTCGCACTCAAAACAACTTAACTCGGAACTTGGAAATCTGACTTCACTGAGTTCAAGACAACTACTAACTCGGGAGAAAACGAGCTCAGTCTGGCAAAATACATTTTGAACGGTCATCCAACTCGGAATTGTAAGTCGGGAACTCGGGCATCTTTCTTGAGCTACGACCTGAAGATCACTGACGTCGTGATTCAACGTTGTTTTTTTCCGAGTTCCTAGCAGTGGAAAGGTGTTGGGACTCTGCTGTTGGGACGTGCTAATGTTTTTACATTTATGTCAATTGTAAATTATTTTGTTTGTAATGCATTTTTTGTTATATGTCGGACCCCAGTAAGACTAGCTGTCGCCATTGGCATCGGCTAATGGGGATCCTAATAAATCAACCTGCATGGATGACTATTCTGCTTCATTGATGACTATTCTGCTTCATTGATGACTATTCTGCTTCATTGATGACCATTCTGCTTCATTGATGACCATTCTGCTTCATTGATGACTATTCTGCTTCATTGATGACTATTCTGCTTCATTGATGACTATTCTGCTTCATTGATGACCATTCTGCTTCATTGATGACTATTCTGCTTCATTGATGACTATTCTGCTTCATTGATGACTATTCTGCTTCATTCAATGTAAAAAAAAAGAAGATAAATGCTCTTCTGTTATTCACTATTGACAACATCAGTTTAACTTTTGAATTCCATTTTCTTTTTTTTGTGAGCTCAATGCGCTGTTTCTCAAGAGATCGATCAAGTGTGAACTGTGCGACAAGGTTTAGCGTTGAAAACATGGTAATTAACTACAGTGACCATAACCCGTTGTGAGCCTACTTGTCTGCGTGGGGCAGACACGGACAATGAGAGAGACAGAAGAAGCGCGATTGAGAGGGATAGAGAGCTGTTGCTTCAGTTACAGTATCTCTTCCTGAAAAACGTAATTAATAGTTGGTATTCAGCAGTCATAAAAGTATGCTTTTACTTCGAACTACAAAAATAGTGATTTTGTCAGACCGCATAGGAAGCAGCTCTATAGAGATGACAACTTGGGATGAAATAGTTAAGTCATCAAATAAAATAAATGTTGTATACAGAACTGAAGTAATGTGAATAAATTGTTTAAGATGGCTATGCAGAAATGGATCTGCCTTTTCCTGGTTGCTAAAATTCAGTTAGTGACAAAGAAAGCAAGTATAGTGTAGAGAGTCATTGTACCATCTAAACCGCTGTGAAATATCTTTTCCATAATCAAAAAATATTGCATTTTCAGCTGTTTGAAGCCAATGCACATAGAACAGATACAGCTCCTTAGACTTGGTTTCAATGACCGACATATCTATAACTCACATTTCTATGTAAATTTGGTCAGGTTGCTAAAAAAGTTAGATATTGCATCTTTAATAAGTGATAAGCAGTAAGGGCATGTATTCATTGTTTTATTCTGTTACAGCATTCATCCCACTTAATGCATAGTGCATTTAATGAAAAAAAAAAAAAAGATAATCGGAAACCATGATCATTTTTTATCATCGAACTGAAAACGAACCGACCTCAAACAGCACTAATCGCTCAGCACTATCGTTCATACAGTACCGTAGCCTAGATCCTCAAATTAGAAAAGTACTTCTGCACTGAGTAAGGTCTTTTTGTTAATCTCAAAGGGTTCAGTTGCTGAACCCCCAAAACAACACATTTTAAACCGGTGTGGTGTGGTGGGCTGGCTGGATGCTGGTGGGCTGGCTGCCTGGAAGTGTCTCAGACAGGGAGAGGAATGCAGGAAGAGGGGGCAGAGACTGCTGGTGGGACCCCCCTCCACCCCAACCCCTCTTACTACAGGCCAGGCCAGGTGTTGGTTAGCACTTTACTGTATTGCAGAGTGGCGTGCGTGCGTGCGTGCGCGTTCACACGCTAGAGTGCTGTGCCACAGCTGCATAGGAAGAGGTTAGGGTGGGGGAACCAAAAACACATACCAAGCAACGTGACGACGCTGCATGTGGGTTAGTTACTGTGCCCCATTATAAGTGGGGTATTGAGAACGTCTGACTGTGACTGAACCCCAGGCAGCTCATGAGATGAGAGGCTAATAGAGAAAGCAGTGAGGAGAGGGGCAGACCTGGGTTCAAATACAATTTTTAAATCTTTCAAATACTTAAATTTTGCTCTTGCCTGCCTGGACTGCCAGATTGGCAGGGGTTGCAGTTTTGGGATGATTCTATTAGTCCATTAAACCAGGCAAGCTCAATCAAGCACTGAGATAAAGTATTATAAATGATTTCCAGCAGTATTTGAACCCAGGTCTAGAAAGGGGTCATGCTGCTACAGTGTGCTCTACTGTATCATTATACTGAATAACTAAACAAACCAGATTCATAGAAATGGATGATAAGGCAGTTGGAAACGTGGCGGATCGGATGACACAGTTAGGTCTGTGACCACCTGCTCCGCCATGCTGCTTCTGACCGCTGTGTTATGGGCAGTGTGGGGTAACGAAAGTATTCACACCCCTTGACTTTTTCCGCGTTTGGTTGTGTTACAAATTGAGATTAAAATGCATACTTTTTTTTTATCGACACAAAATACTAAAATGTCGAAGTAGAATTTGTTAAAAAAAAAAAAACTTCAAATTTATGAAAAATAAAACCCTAATATCTTGATAAGTATTAAACCCCCTGAGTCAATACATGGTAGAATCACCTTTGGCAGCGTTTACAGCGGTAAGTCTTCTTGGGTAAGTCTCTAAGATCTTTGCATACCTGGATTGTACAACATTTGCCCATTTTATTATTTTGAAACTCTTCAAGCTCATTGCTAGACAGTCATTTTCAAGTCTTGCCATATATTTTCAAGCTGATTTTAAGTCCGAACTGTAATTGGGCCCCCAGGAACATTCAATGTTGTCTTGGTAAGCAACTCCAATGTATATTTGGCTTTGTGTTTTAGGTTATTGACCTGCTGAAAAGTGAATTTGTCTCCCAGTGTCTGTTGGAAAGCAAACTGAACCAGGTGTTCCTCTAGGATTTTGCCTGTGCTGAGCTCTATTCCGTTTCTTTTTATCCTAAAAAACTCCCTAGTCCTTGCCGATGACGAGCATATCCATAACATGATGCAGCCACCACCATGCTTGAAAATATTAAATTAAGAGTGGTGCTCAGTGTTGTTGGATTTGCCCCAAACATAATGCTTTATTTTCAGGACAAATCGTACATTTCTTTGCCACATTTTTTTTGCTGTGTTACTTTCCTTATTGCAAACAGGATGCACGTTTCGGAATATATTTTATTCTGTACAGACTTCCTTCTTTTCACTCTGTCATGTAGGCTAGTACTGTGGAGTAACTACAATGTTGTTGATCCATCCTCAGTTTTCTCCTATCACAGCCATTAAACTCTAACTGTTTTAAAATCACCATTTGCCTCATAGTGAAATCCCTAAACGGTTTCCTTCCTCTCCGTCAACTGAGTTAGGAAGGACACTTGTCTTTGTAGTGACTGGGTGTATTAATACACCATCCAAAGTGTAATTAATAACTTCACCATGCTCTAAGGGATATTCAGTGTCTGCTGCTTTTTATTTTTACCCATCTACCAATAGGTGCCCTTCTTTGCGAGGCATTGGAAAACCTCCCTGGTCTTTGTGGTTGAATCTTTGCGTGAAACTCGCTACTTGACTGAGGGACCTTACAATTATCTGTATGTTTGGGGTTCAGACTTCGGGTTGTCATTCAAAAATCCTCTTAACCCCTATTATTTCACAGAGTGAGTCCATGCAACTTATTATGTGACTTGTTAAGCCATTTTTACTCCTGAACATATTTCGGCTTGATAAAACAAAGGTGTTGAATACTTATTGACTCAAGACATTTCAGCTTTTAATTTCTTATTCATTTGTAAACATTTCTGAAAACAAAACTCTGCTTTGACACACGTGGGAAAAGTCAAGGGGGGGTGAATACTTTCTGAAGACATTGTATGTGCATCACATATTATTTCTGCCTGCCCCCTCTCTCCCTTGCGCTGGCTCGCTTGTGGTGTATTCATTACACTGATTCTGAATTTGTCCAGTAGAAACTCACGTTTTCAGTTGCAAATCATTCTAGTTTTGCAACTGTTTGGACTAATGATTATACCCCTGCTCTTTCTCTTCGCTAATGATGCGAGTGTGTGTTCAGTCTTCGGTCTGTAGAATATCCTAGCCTATTCATTGATGATGGGCCCTACTTAACTGAAGTTGCGAGGCATTGCGAGATGCAGCTTAAGATTGCCGTTAGATAGGCCTAGTGCACTCTTCTAACTGTCTGACTGGTGGCCGACCTGCCTCTACTGTGCCCCGTCCCTCGCTAGCTCACTATGAAACATACAAGTGTTTGGTCTCGGAAGTATGGCAACTCATCAGTCTCCTCCGTTCCAAAAATAGTCGATTCCTAGTGGACACGGGGAGTCGACGTGCAAGGAGTCGAGGAATCAATTATTTTGGAGTCGACTCTCCACCACTTCGTCACCACCATTAAAAGTTGGGAAAATGGCAGAGAACGGCAAGCGACAGCAGCGAAGTCCTGTATGGTAATACTTTGAAAAGTTAAATGAGAAGGAAACGCAGACTTTGCGAGGTGGAATTGAGGTACAGGTGCAATGCTTAACCATCTGAAAGGGACACCGTGAGACCCAAGCTGTTTCTGGCATCAGCACAGCTGCATTGTAAATTCACATGGAATTGAATGAGTTTTTCTTATTGTTTTAACGGAAAAGCGAGTAAAAAGAAATGGCAGTTTAAACGTCAACACGTCTCTTCAGTCCTCACCACCTGTGCTCCCCAGGGATTTGACCAGTTGTTAACGTGTTCACAATGACGCAATTAAGGAGGACAGCTTCTTGCGAGTTTAGATATTCCCACCAGAAACTCCCATGCAAAGGCCCTTTTACTATGACGAAATGAGAAGAGCTCAGCGTATTTAGCGCTCCCTGTTAGTTAACATTCACGATCGGCATATGTTTTCCAGCACCGACTGAGAAATACTTTTCTCTCCAGCTAAACCCGGAGCCTAACGCATTATTGAGAGGACCTCCACTGGTTCAAGATGCTCCCAAATGGCACCTTATTCCCTTTCTAGTGTCGTATTTTTGACCAGGGAACATAGGGGCCCGGTACTCATTTTGAGTGCCTGTATTTTTTGTTAACCAATATTCTATATGAGGTGCCAGTACTCAAGCGGTAGAAAATTCCAGGTTGCAGTACTTTTGTACCCGGCCCAATTCAATAACTCCACTCTTTATGCCACACATTTTCATCAACTTTCTGCTTGTGTGGAGATGATTGATGATGGAGACTGGTGGATGAATGCAATGCCTGGCTGTTGTTATGGTGCTTTACCTGGGAAAGAGCAATAATGGGGAAAACAGCTTTCTGAGAACTGGTCTTTCTTTGTTAGATCACCATCTCTACCAGGAAGCTGTAACATGTAGCCTAATCACTTATACAAACAGGCAGGCGCGTGCACACACATACATGGAAACACAGCGCACACACTTACACAACACACACACACCAATTTGTGAATACTGTCCATACATGTAATGAGGACTCGGGCTCTCAGAACATGAGCAATAGCTTGCTTTCTCTTGCTATCATTAGACAACTACACGCAAATGTGCAGGTGCATTGAATAGAAACTTGTGGTACATAAGTACTGACACACTTTCATTTTCATAAACACCCTGTACACACACACACACACACACATCATGCAGTGCTGATAGATAAAACCACTCAACATGTTTTCCAACGTCTTGCATTCCCTTATTTTCTTCCACCTGTTTGATTGAATATGAATGGTGGAAAATATATAAATCAGCTGTACAGCTGCTGCACACAGAAATGAATGTGGGTCCTGTAATATGGATTTGGAACTGGCAGAAAACAATGGAGGTGTTTCCCCTTTCTCTCTCTCTCTCGCTCTCTGTCTATCTCTCTCTCTCTCTCTGTCTCTCTCTCTCTCTCTGTCTCTCTCTCTCTCTCTCTGTCTCTGTCTATCTCTCTCTGTCTCTCTCTCTCTCTCTCTCTCTCTCTCTCTCTGTCTCTCTCTGTCTCTCTCTCTCTCTCTCTCTCTCTCTCTCTCTCTGTCTCTGTCTATCTCTCTCTCTCTCTGTCTCTCTCTCTCTCTCTCTCTCTCTCTCTCTCTCTCTCTCTCTCTCTCTCTGTCTCTCTGTCTCTGTCTCTCTCTCTCTCTCTCTCTCTCTCTCTGTCTCTCTCTCTCTCTCTCTCTCTGTCTATCTCTCTCTCTCTGTCTATCTCTCTCTCTGTCTCTCTCTCTCTCTCTCTCTCTCTCTCTCTGTGTCTCTCTCTCTCTCTCTCTCTCTCTCTCTGTGTCTCTCTCTCTCTCTCTCTCTCTCTCTCTCTCTCTCTCTCTCTCTCTCTCTCTCTCTCTCTCTCTCTCTCTCTCTCCTTCGCTCCATCTTTCTCTCCCTCTTTCTCACTTATCTTGCTCTCTTGCGGACTGATGTTGCATAATCGTTTATGTAAAGAGGTATTCGTTCTTCCTCTAGAGGGTTTGTGTCTTCAACACACACTGACCTGCCGTTAAGCGCTAGCTAGCTAGCAGCCTGACTGTTAGCATACGTGTAGCCTGTTTAGCAGCTAACTCGACGCTTCCCTGCCTGCTTGCCTGGCACTCCCTCCCTCCTCTTTAGCCTCCTAATCAAGGGGACAAACACAGGGACGCTAGCTCTCTGCTGAATTTCTTCACACTGCAGTGTTTTAGCAACAAAAAAGGAGGGAGGGGAGACAGAAGGGAGGAGGTGGATGCAAACACTGAGGGAGCTGTGAGACCTGAAGCAAGGTCCTGGCGCGGTGCCAGTCCTGCTCTCTGGGCAGCAGCAGCCTCTCAGCCTTCCTTTCCCTGTCTCCTGGCTCGCAACTGACTCAGTGGAAAATGTGAATGAAAACATTCCCCAAGCCCCTAACACAAATCACTTTTCTCCCTACCCCACTCCACCCCTCAAAACCCCCCAAGCGGGATTATTATGTTCCTTTTTTTGGGGAGTGGGAAGGGGGCTTGCGATTTAGTGTTTTTCTGTGTAGGGTAACTGCCAGAGTTTTGGGAAGAAGAAGAAGAGAAAACAAATGGGGACGAAAACAGATAAAAGGCTAGTAGGAGGAGTAAAACGTAAAACCCTAGCCGGCTAGACTGATTCTTCTTGTTGTGAGAGTGACTCTGTAGTAAGGAGGCACAGGAATATGGCTCTTAATAAGGCTCAGCCATATCCATGACAACACGCTTGGCATTCCTGGGCAGACCGCATTGGCATCTGAAGGAATCACAAAATGGCAGCACACAAAAAGACTCAGTCGGGGCTCCGGTTAACCCTCTGTGTGCCACGCCTGACGACTTCGGAGAAAGAGACACTGTTGTTATCTGCTTTTGTCTAGTGCTTGATTTAAAATTTAAAAAATGATCCCCACATTCTGATTCGGTTTAGGCTAGTTGTCATTGTGAGAGAGGCTAAATTGTTTTGTTCTCAAAGTGACTATCCAGCAATAACATCTAAAGTGCAGAGTCATTTTTAATTTATTTAAAATATATATATTTTTTTATACATATCCTGGTTCCTCATAGAATGAATAAAATTCAAAATTTCTCTTGACCCCCTCAATTCATTCTGTTATCAGTGCAAGCTATTTCACTAGAGGTTTGAGTGCCAAATGGCACCCTACTCCCTACATACTGCACTACAGTTGACCAGAGCCCTATGGGTCTAGGGCTTTCATCCATTGTGTCACTGGAACATTTGAAAGTCATATCTGACTGCGAGGGTTGCTATGACTCGCGTTAAACACTGTGCCATTTGTCTGTCTCGGCGGGGACTTTACTCTGCCGGGGGAAGATGCTGATGCATAACAGTATCTTTCTGATGATTTCAGTTTCTCTGTCTCGATCTGTCTGGGTCTTCCGTCTCTAATTATCTTCCTCTCCTGCATAGGTCAGGTCAATGTTGCGGCTAGTTTAAAAAACACAGACACACACACACACACACACACACACACTAGTGATGCGCGGGTTGAATCATGTAGTGCGGTCCCAGAGGTTAAATCCGGGTTTACGGTCATTAAATATTGTGTGGCTGAAGGACATGTGAGTGGTGGTCGGATTGAATAAAGAGAAGCAAAACCTTAAATTCCTTAATGTATAATTGTGCAATTTTATATAGGCTACATTGAGGTTTTTATTTTTGGCTATCTGGTATTACTGCATAAGCCTACATTTTAGGGTTTTAATAGTACACGTGCCAAATAGCCTACACAGCCAATCTTCAGATAATGTTTTTGGGAAGGGCAGAAAAAGTTTACGTCAATCTGCGGAGGCAAAAAGGAGTTTGTCGGAGTGTAATTCAATAAGACAAAAGCTGCGAAAGGTGAGTTGAATATAAAGAGAAGGGAGGGCCAGAAAAGTCATGTCTGGGAAATATTTGGTGAAGTGGTAAAAGAGGATGATAGCAGTGGGATAGATGTGGTGATTTATGAGACTCTATCCCAATCTGACAGTATTCTGAATAGGGCTATGGCATGTCAAGGGGACTGCAGCCTGCCGTTTTAGATGGGTTAAATGGAAACTAAAATCTGGACATTGACTAACCAGAATAAACTACTGTTTGTGGGTAAACTAAAGTCCTCTGATAATACTAGTCCCGTGCGACTCAACATCCCTGTGTTTTGAGGAAATGTCTTGAGTTTGACAGGTGTTACTCGCGGTTTGAGCAAGAAGACAATAACTGAGTCGATAAATTGAACGAAATGCTGTGCGTAGTGCATTCGGAAAGTATTCAGACCCCTTGACTTTTTTTTACATTTTGTTACGTTATTCAAAAATGTATTAAATGACAAATATTCCTTAATCTACAAACAATACCCCATGATGACAAAACAAAAACAGACTTGTAGATATTTTTGCAAAGGTACAAATAATAATACAAACTTAAAAACGATCACATTTACGTAAGTATTCAGACCCTTTACTCAGTACTTTGTTGAAGCACCTTTGGCAGCGATTACAGCCTCGAGTCTTCTTGGGTATGACGCTATTAGCTTGGCACACCTGTATTTGGGGAGTTTCTCCCATTCAGATCCTCTCAAGCTCTGTCAGGTTGGATGGGGACCGTCACTGTACAGCTATTTGCAGGTCTCTCCAGAGATGTTAGATCGGCATCAAGTCCGGGCTCTGGCCCTGCCACTCAAGGACATTCAGAGACACCAGAACAGAGAATCTTGTTTCTCATGATCTGAGAGTTCTTTAGGTGCTGTTTGGCAAACTCAAAGCTGGCTTTCATGTGCTTTTTACTGAGGAGTGGCTTCTGTCTGGCCACTCTACCATAAAGGCCTGATTGGTGGAGTGCTGCAGAGAGGATTTTCCTTCTGGAAGGTTCTCCCATCTCCACAGAGGAACTCTAGAGCTCTGTCAGAGTGACCATCGGGTTCTTGGTCACCTCCCTGACCAAGGCCCTTCTCCCCTGATTGCTAATTTTGGCTGGGCTGCCAGCTCTAGGATGCACTGTCAACTGTGGGACCTTATATAGACAGACAGGTGGGTGCATTTCCAAATCATGTTCAATCAATTGAATTTACCACTGGTGGACTCCAATCAAGTTGTAGAAACATCTCAAGGATGAGCAATGGAAACGGGACGCAACTGAGCTCAATTTCGAGCGTCATAGCAAAGGATCTGAATACTTATGTAAATAAAGGCATTTCTGTTTTGAATTGTTAATACATTTCGCCTTGTCATTATGGGGTATTGTGTGTAGATTGAGGATTTGTTGTAATGTAACAAAATGGGGAAAAGGTCAAGAAGTCTGAATACTTTCAGAGGGCAATGTATGAAGTGCCTACATGTATCGACTTTCACAGTGAATGCTTTCGTTTATACGCTTTCTGCAAATTTAATTGAATATCGCCAAATGCATCATAAAAAAATATAACGTACATTCTGGGGTAAAAATGATGTGAACCCTTTGGTGTTACCTGGATTTCTGCATAAATTGGTCATCAAATTTGATCTGATCTTCAACCAAGTCACAACAATAGACAAACAGTACGCTTAAACTAATAACACACAAATTATTGTATTTTCTTTGTCTATATTGAATACATAATTTAAACATTCACAGTGTAGGTTGGAAAAAGTACATGAACCCTTAATGACTTGGAGTCAGGAGTCAGCTAACCTGGAGTCGAATCAATGAGATGAGATTGGAGATGTTGGTTAGAGCTGCCATGCCCTATTAAAAACCCTCACAAAAAAAGAAGCATTGCCTGATGTGAACCATGCCTTGAACAAAATAGTTCTCAGAAGACCCAAGATTAAGAATTGTTGCCTTGCATAAAGCTGGAAAAGGTTAAAAAAGTTTTTATAAGATAAAGTCCACAGTAAAACAAATTGTCTATAAATGGAGAAATTTCAGCACTGTTGCTACTCTCCCTAGGAGTGGCCGTCCTGCAAAGATGACTGCAAGAGCACAGCGCAGAATGCTCAATGATGTTAAGAAGAATCCTATAGTGCCAGCCAAATACTTACAGAAATCTCTGGAACATGCTAACATCTCTGTTGACAAGTCTACAATACCTGAAACACTAAACAAGAAGAATGGTGTTCATGGGAGGACACCACGGAAGAAGCCACTGCTGTCCAAAAGAAACCCCATTGCTGCACGTCTGAAGTTTGCAGAAGTTTACCTGGTTTTTCCACAGCGCTACTGGCAAATTCTGTGGACAAATGTAACTAGAGTTGTTGTTTGGAAGGAACACATAACACTGTGTCGAGGGGGGAAAAAGGCACAGCACACCAACATCAAAACCTCATCCCAACTGTAAAGTATGGTGGAGGGAACATCATGATGTGGGGCTGCATCAGGCCTTGACAGCTTGCTATCATTGACAGAAACTCGGAAATTCATTTATCAAGATATTTTGCAGGAGAATGTTAGACTATCTGTCTGCCAATTGAAGCTCAACAGATGTTGGGTGATGCAACAGGACAACAACCCAAAACACAGAAGTAAATCAACAACAGAATGGCTTGAACAGAAGAAAATACGCCTTCTGGAGTGGCCCAGTAAGTCCTAACCTCAACACAGTTGAGATGCTGTGGCATGACCTCCAAGAGCAGTTTACACCAGACATCCCAAGAATATTGCTGAACTGGAACAGTTTTGTAAAGAGGAATGGTCCAAAATTCCTCCTGACTGTTGTGCAGGTCTGATCTACAACTGCAGAAAGCGTTTGGTTGAGGTTATTGCTGCCAAAGGAGGGTCAACCAGTTATTAAATCCAAGGGTTCCCACATTTTTTCCCACCATGCACTGTGAATGTTTACACAGTGTGTTCAAAAAAATACATGAAATGTATAATTGTGTGTGTGTTTTAGTTTAAGCAGATTGTGTTTTGTCTATTGTTGTGACCTAGATGAAGATCAGATGATAAAATGTATTGACCAATTTATGCAGAAATCCAGGTATTTCCAAAGGGTTCACATACTTTTTCCTGCCACTGTACATAACCAATGTTCTCTGGTAGTATTAGTCCTGTGCGACGAATAGGGCTGTAGCCTTAACCCCTGCAGAATGAAGCATTCACACCAAATGTAGGAAAAATGTGGACTTTGGAACAGAAGTGGAGAAATTATAATTGATTTCTTTCTGCTTCTTGAGAGAATGCAATGCTCAGTTAGATATCATCTGTAGAGGTGCTGTCTTCATCATAAAAGCTGATCATATTTCAAGCACACAAAATATGCATCGAAGCCGAACTGAAATCTTATCAGAACACGTTGGGTCGTTTTCACATATTTCTTCACTTACAACCAGTCAAACTAATGTCATTTAGACATTTTCCACAGAAAATCTTTCCCGTTTTTTTTGCTTTATTGTATTTTCTCCCCAATACATAAGTGTCTTTCCTCCGTGAAAGATGAGAGAATTCACCGACGTCAACTGGATTGAAGCATTCATTCTATCCATCTATTACATTATTCTGTTGAGTAAGGGTTTATTTAGTCTTCTAGGGCAACATGTCATGACAGAGAAGAAGCTACCTGTATCTAATAATAGACATGTTGACTAACACACAGCCGACCAAAATGTCTGAAATTCTAAGCAGAAACGTATCTACATCAGGCACCCTCTGTCAAAAAATTGGTCTGCCATCTTTGGCTGTAGCCGACAACACATTTTCTATATTTGCAGGTTGGGGTCGGGTGCGGGCCTCAGATTTTCATTTCATCACATAGTCGGGTGGTTGCGGATGGGTTATTAGCAATTGCAAACAGCTGACCCTTGCACCAGAAACACACACACACAGACATCTGAGCCAGTCCCAGACATGGGTGCCCCTGCCTTTGTCACTCCGGGGTAGGAAGCCCCGCAGAAGCCTGGCCTGATTGTTCCGGTTGGCTGCTCTGTGGATGTAGGTGGGGGTGGGAATGGGGTCATCTGAGGATGAAGGGCAGGGGTGGGCACAGTGGAACACCTCATACGTCCTGGCAGAGTTGGCACAAGAGATTGGGAAAGAGACATGAAAAGATGGAGATGGGGGGGGTATTATGAGACAGAAGCAGAGATTTCCCAGTGTTTTACTGCAACATTTCAATGTACCGTTGTGCTGTTGTAGTTCAGTCTCTTAACATTGTCTAGCACTACGGTGAAAACTGTGAGTGGGAGTCTCCACTTTTTCCATTTCCTAACAAACACCAACGCGCACCTGTAAATGACTAGCTTAAGATAGATCTACTGTGTTTTCCCTTCCTCTGACAGAACAAAAACAGAACAGAAACGGAACAGAAACATGAGCCGGTGTTCCCATGCCTGCTGGTGGCCTTGTCTGTCCATCTCTGCCCCCACCGGGTTGAATAAAGCACTGTGTTGTTTCTGTCCCTCTGTGAAATGTCATCCACATCAGAGGTGTTGGGGGGGAAAAAACATGTTATCCAGGAAGATGATAAATCAGTGGGTGGTGTTTTGGTCTGAGTCCCAAATGGCACCCTATTCCCTACTTAGTGCTGTTTGGGACGCGGTCCTTTTGCACTTGCTGTGGTGTGAAGTACATTTACTGTCTGTTAAACGTGGCGACACGCTTGCAACCTTCTGGTCATGACATTAGCTCTCCGCATATCTTCAACCCACATCCCACCCCTGGTGAAGGTTGCTGGCCTAACTGTGCTGAGAACTGCCCTCGAGGTAGACGTCTAGGATCAGGTTACCCAACACCGAAACTAAACCACAACCATGAGGGGATGATCACATATAGTACCCGTCAACAGTTTGGACACATCTACTCATTCCATGGTTTTTATTTTATTTTTAGTGTTTTCTACATTGTAGAATAATAGTGAAGACATCAAAATGATGAAATAACACATATGGAATCATGTAGTAACCAAAAAAGTGTTAAACCAATCAAAATATATTTTATATTTGAGATTCTTCAAAGTAGCCACCCTTTGCCTTGATGACAGCTTTGCCCACTCTTGGCATTCTCTCAACCTGCTTCACCTGGAATACATTTCCAACAGTCTTGAAGGAGTTCCCACATATGCTGAGCACTTCTTGGCTGCTTTTCCTTCACTCTGCAGTCCAACTCATCTCAAACCATCTCAATTGGGTTGAGGTTGGGTGATTATGGAGGCCAGGTCATCTGATGCAGCATTCCATCACTCTCCTTCTTGGTCAAATAGCCCTGTGTTGGGTCATTGTCCTGTTGAAAAACAAATTATAGTCCCAGTAAGTCCAAACCAGATGGGATGGCATATCGCTGCAGAATGCTGTGGTAGACATGCTGGTTAAGTGTGCCTTGAATTCTAAATAAATCACAGATAGTGTCACCAGCAAAGCACCATCACACCACCTCCTCCAGGCTTCACGGTGGGAACCACACATGCAGAGATCATCTGTTCAGCTACTCTGCTTCTCACAAAGACACAGCGGTAGGAACCAAAAATGTCAAATTTGAACTCATCGGACCAAAGGACAGATTTCCACCGTTCTATTGTCCATTGCTCGTGTTTCTTGGCCCAAGCAAGTCTCTTCTACTTATTGGTGTCCTTTGGTAGTTATTTCTTTGCAGCAATTTGACAATGAAGGCTTGATTAACACATTCTCCTCTGAACAGTTGAAGTTGAGATGTCTGTTACATGAACTCTGTGAAGCATTTATTTGGGCTGCAATTTCTGAGGTTGGTAACTAATGAACTGATCCTCTGCAGCACAGTAACTCTGGGTCATCCTTTCCTGTGGTGGTCGTCATGAGAGCCAGTTTCATCATAGCGCAACTGCACTTGAAGAAACTTTCAAAGTTCTTGAAATTCTCCACATTGACTGGCCTTCATGTCTTAAAGTAATGTTGCACTGTCGTTTCTCTTTGCTTCTCTGTTCTTGCCATAATATGGACTTGGTCTTCTTCTGTATACCACGCCTACCTTGTCACAACACAACTGATTGGTTCAAACACATGAAGAAGGAAAGAAATTCCACAAATAAACTTTTTAAAAAGGCACACCTGTTATTTGAAATGCATTCCAGGTGACGACCCCATGAAGCTGGTTGAGAGAATGCCAAGAGTGTGCAAATCTGTCAAGGCAAATCTGTCAAGGCTACTTTGAACTATCTCAAATATAAAATATATTTTGATTTGTTTAACGCTTTTGGTTACTACATGATTCCATGTGTTATTTCATAGTTTTGATGTCTTCACTATTATTCTACAGTGTAGAAAATAGTGAAAATAAGGAGAAACCCTTGAATGAGTAGGTGTGTCCAAACTTTTGACTGGTACTGTACATTATAAATATCAAAACCTCTATCACTGGTTAGGGGAAACTTCTATCTCCCTGAAGTTTGAACCAAGGCCCTGTCCAAACACGTTTTAAAATATGCCATTCCTTCCTTTTAGAAATCGCTCATCTGTTATGACATTGGTTAAGAGTTGTGGAAGCTATGCTGTGTGAGAACCTATCCAATCCTTTCTACATCAGTGATCATCTCAAGGAAGGATGCAACTTCAGAAGTTTTCCAAACAAGGCCGTAGTTGTGTGGGGTAGGAAGAGAAAATGAGAGCTGACAGTGTAGCACCCGAAATGTTCCTGTGGGTTGCAGACCGGCTGATGGAGTCAGCTCTCTCTGCTCTGGCCCGGCAACATGCTCGCCCACTTTCTCGTCCCCGGCCAGACCCAGCCGTGACTGGGCAGGTTCGGCCCCCGGGCCCGGCGCGTCTGCCACCTGATTGGCTTAGTGGGGGTGGTGGCCAGAGGGGGTCACAAAGGTCTGCTTTGTGCGTCTGCTGCCTGAGATGCTGCGGCCCCTCTATTTTCTCTCTCCACACTAGCCCTCTCTGATTCTATCTCCCGTCCTCCCTCTTCACTCACTAGCACTCCTAACACACTGCCCCTCTTTTGTACAGTAGCTCGCTCTCTCTCTGAGCCTCGCACGGAGGGTACAGTAGCCGCAAGATACACACACTCCAGATCCCCCAAGGCCAGTCAGTGTGCAATAAAACCCAAAGCCACATCCCCTCTGGGTCTGGGGTGGCGTGAAGGGAAGCATGTACTGGTGTTCGGTTGGAGGAGCTGAGAGTCTGAAGCCCTTTTGTTGTGTAATTCAGCTCACCCCCCCCGCTCCAGATAAATATTCCACAGGGCAAAGAAGGATCAAAGCTGCCTCTGCTGTGAAGCCAGGACTCAAAGGAGAGCGAGGGAATATCCAAATATTTTTAGTTTCCCCACTTCTGTCTTGGGCACTTACCTTCCTTAGACAGGAGTGATGGTAACTTGGAACCTAGGATTTAGTCAATAATATAGCAATGATATAGCTCTGATAGCCTTAGGCCCTACTAATGTATAATTTATGCTACTTAGCAAACACTTTTATCCTTACGTGACTTCCATTTACAGTGAGGGCATACATTTCAGTACATGTGATCACTGCGGGAGTTGAACCCACAACCTTGTTGTTGCTAGCGCCACTCTCTTACCAACTAGACCAGTGTTTCCCAACCCTGGTCCTTGAGTACCTTCAACGGTATACATTTCTATTGCAACCCTGGACAGACGCACCTGATTCAACTTGCCCACTAAATCCTCAAGCCCTCAATGAGCTGAATGAAGTGTGTTTGTTCAGGGCTACAACAACAAACAAAAAAAACGTGTACTGTTGGGAAACGCTGAACTCGACCACGTGACACCAGACCAGCATGCATTTGTCTGCCAGTGATGCCATGTAAGGATTGCGCAACAACAAAATAACAACAGTCAATAAACATCCCTTCGTAGTCAGCTTATTGAAGACGGATTTCCAGTTAACTGAAGATGGGTAGCTAGGACACATTTGCCCCTCTAATTTTACTGTCTGTCCCCTCATATCTAGAGTTAGATCTGTCTGGATTTGTTGTTTGTTGTTTCATCATCTCTGTTGACCTGAGTCATCTCGCCCTCCTGCCCACATCGCTGTGACTCCACCCTGTCTGGCAGCCCAGAACAACTCTTCCCTCCTTCTCTTTCGCTCTGTCCTCTCTTACTGTCTGTTTAATCTCTCTGTCATCTTACTGTCTCGCTGTTTTCTCTCTGTTCTCTCTTACTGTCTCTCTGTTTTTGTCTCTCTTTGTCCTCTCTTACTGTCTGTTTTCTCTCTCTCTGTCCTCTTACTGTCTGTTTAATCTCTCTTCTCTCTTACTGTCTGTCTCTATTTTCTATGTACTCTCCCATCCCTCCCTCCCTCTCGTTCGCTCATTGTTTATGTAGCCTGTGTTCAGGACATGTGACCCTGGCCAGAGAGAACACACCGTTCTCTCACCTCACCCCTGTGGTTTCCCTCCACTTTCACAAGATATCTACAGTCAGCCACTGTACATACAGTGGGGCAAAAAAGTATTTAGTCAGCCACCAATTGTGCAAGTTCTCCCACTTAAAAAGATGAGAGAGGTCTGTAATCTTCATCATAGGTACACTTCAACTATGACAGACAAAATGAGAAAAAAAAATCCAGAAAATCACATTTTTATGAATTTATTTGCAAATTATGGTGTAAAATAAGTATTTGATCACCTACAAACAAGCAAGATTTCTGGCTCTCACAGACCTGTAACTTCTTCTTTAAGAGGCTCCTCTGTCCTCCACTCGTTACCTGTATTAATGGCACCTGTTTGAAGTTGTTATCAGTATAAAAGACACCTGTCCACAACCTCAAACAGTCACACTCCAAACTCCACTATGGCCAAGACCAAAGAGCTGTCAAAGAACACCAGAAACAGAATTGTAGACCTGCACCAGGCTGGGAAGACTGAATCTGCAATAGGTAAGCAGCTTGGTTTGAAGAAATCAACTGTGGGAGCAATTATTAGGAAATGGAAGACATACAAGACCACTGATAATCTCCCTCGATCTGGGGCTCCACGCAAGATCTCACCTCGTGGGGTCAAAATGATCACAAGAACGGTGAGCAAAAATCCCAGAACCACACGGGGGGGACCTAGTGAATGACCTCCAGAGAGCTGGGACCAAAGTAACAAAGCCTACCATCAGTAACACTACGCCGCCAGGGACTCAAATCCTGCAGTGCCAGACGTGTCCCCCTGCTTAAGCCAGTACATGTCCAGGCCCGTCTGAAGTTTGCTAGAGAGCATTTGGATGATCCAGAAGAAGATTGGGAGAATGTCATATGGTCAGATGAAACCAAAATATAACTTTTTGGTAAAAACTCAACTCGTTGTGTTTGGAGGACAAAGAATGCTGAGTTGCATCCAAAGAACACCATACCTTCTCCATACCCATGTGCATGGGGGTGGAAACATCATGCTTTGGGGCTGTTTTTCTGCGAAGGGACCAGGACGACTGATTCGTGTAAAGGAAAGAATGAATGGGGCCATGTATCGTGGGATTTTGAGTGAAAACCTCCCATCAGCAATGGCATTGAAGATGAAACGTGGCTGGGTCTTTCAGCATGACAATGATCCCAAACACACCGCCCGGGCAACGGAGGAGTGGCTTCGTAAGAAGCATTTCAAGGTCCTGGAGTGGCCTAGCCAGTCTCCAGATCTCAACCCCATAGAAAATCTTTGGAGGGAGTTGAAAGTCTGTGTTGCTCAGCAACAGCCCCAAAACATCACTGCTCTAGAGGAGATCTGCATGGAGGAATGGGCCAAAATACCAGCAACAGTGTGTGAAAACCTTGTGAAGACTTACAGAAAACGTTTGACCTCTGTCATTGCCACCAAAGGGTATATAACAAAGTATTGAGAAACTTTTGTTATTGACCAAATACTTATTTTCCACCATAATTTGCAAATAAATTCATAAAAAATCCTACAATGTGATTTTCTGGATTTTTTTCCTTCTCATTATGTCTGTCATAGTTGAAGTGTACCTATGATGAACATTTCAGGCCTCTCATCTTTTTAAGTGGGAGAACTTGCACAATTGTTGGCTGACTAAATACTTTTTTGCCCCACTGTAGATGCACTATGCTGGAAATGATAGAGACAGAGGAGCATTGGGTTAGCCACCTTCTGTCTGCGTCTCTGCAAACTTCACGATGTGAATCTCTCTGATCACCACTTCAGACAATCCACACTTCCTGTAGCTCTGAACACCTTTTAGGCTAGCTTATCTTGCCTGGGGATTTAATTACAGTTATTGAAGCTTGGGGGGGGGGGGTGCAACGGACAGTAGAAGGGGGTTATCTAATGAAAAGATAACCAACGTAATAAGGCACAACAACTCTGTATGAAAATGTACGGAATGATTCTCTTCCCCCGCGTGTGAATGTAAGGCACTCACATTTGATATTTTCCTGTTTTTTTAAATATTTTTAGATGGAGATCACAGTGTCTGTGGTGGCGGAGGGATGGAGGCAACAGGCTGCTAGCAGCAGTAAGGCAGCTGTAGGGGGATTTCTCAGGCCTCACACTATTTGCATGGTTTTTACATCAGATGTGTCGGCCAGGGAAGTGGAGGAAGTGTGGGGAGCAAAGTGTCTGTGCGTCCCAAATGGCAACCTATTCCCTATACTGTGCACCACTTTTGACTGAGCACCGCAAGGAATATGATGCCATTTTGGGACGCGCAGCGTGCCTGTGTATAAACAGCCTGTACGCTACCCACCCTCCGACGCAGTGAGGCAGGAGCCATGGTGATGTTGAGGATATGACCCGTTTAAGATTAGAGACCGAATCTGTCATTATCCCCTCGCTTCCCACTCACTCAAAGGTCACGATTTGAGTACAGGTGGAGGAGATGACGAGGTGCGAGTGTGTGGATATCCATCCGTGTGTGTTTTTGTTTCTTTGCGCACTGATAGGACTGGAAAACCCTAGGTTTTGTACCGGTCTGGGAACAAGCGTTGATGTGTGTGGTAAACCTATTTGACCTCAGTCTTGCAATGTTGATAAGTAAAAAGAGCAGCGTGTGTACAGCCCAAAATCAGAATGCAATGTTCCCATTCCACACAAGCATACTAATGATTAGGATTCACAATATATTAGTAGTCCCCAACAACTCGTGTTAACCAAACAAACCCGAAGTAGATCACAATGAAAACAAATGTAAATCATTTGTTCAGTTAGTTGTGTCAATTAATTCTGTCCATTGAACTCCAATGGAGAAAAACATAGATTTGACTGTGTGTGTGAGAGCGGGAGATCCTTACAGAAATGTTTACGCTAATGGGCTCCCCTCCCAGTGGGTCAAGTGGCATTCCCTGACCCCATTTCCCATGGCATAGTAAGAAGGGCACGAGGCGCCGTGGGGAGGGAGGAGAGTGACACGCTGCTCAGACAGAGAAGATGATGACTCCAGCTATGCCCCCCCCCCCCCCCCCAATGGCCTAGGGCTCCCTGTGCGCTGCTGACATACCCCCATGTCTGGGCAGACCGACACAACACAGGGCCTGTGTATTGAACAGAGGGTTGTTAGGGCTGTACTGTAGGAATGTCAGGATGACACGCTATGGTCCCAAAGGACACCCTGTTCCCTGTGTAGTGCACTACTTTTGGCCCTGATCAAACGATTCCTTTGACTGGCTCATAAGTCCAAGGAAATGTTTATTTCCTTCACTGTACGTGTTTCAGTCAGTTAATGAAATAGAAATGGAGTAAAAGTTAAAACGGTGTGTTTTCTCTCGCTGTCTCTCTCTGTGTGTGTTGACAGGATGCTACCGGAGGTGGGGCGTATCCCGTTCTACTGGCCTGTGCAGGGCCAAGGCCGAGGGTGTGTGCTGGGCCTGGGGCTGAGCCAGAGGGACATGAAGACCACCGATGAGCCCCACAGTCGCTATGACCTGGATGACATGGACGTGTCCTGGCTGGAGCTGGTCAACCAGGAGTTCAGGGAACTGGGTGAGAGACTTCTTCGGAGTCCTAACCCGGCACCCTTTAGAGTTGCACTACTTTTGAGCAGGGTCCATAGGGCTCTGGTCAAATGTAGTGCACTATGTAAGGGAATAGGGTTCCATTTGGAATGAGAACCTTCAAGTCAACGTCAACAGGACTTTATTAGCCTATCGATCTGTTAGTTTGAGCATTTAGTCTAGAATGTGACGCAAAAGCTCGTAAAACAACTCACACACACTTACTGGGCTACTGTGGATAAGCATTTTACGAGCTATTGTATGACCGTACTATTGTACCTCTACTCCATTGTGAAAACTTGCGTCCTCAAAACTATAAACTGCAGACACATTTTAAAGGAGAAAACGCATCGCACCGAGTGACAGTCTGCCGTTCGCCATTTCAGACGCAAGCCAGGGCCTGTGGCCAGGGAGGGTTGGTAGTGCTGGTCCGAGAGGTTCATTCTTTCACCGTTCGGTTGGCGCCGTGTGTTTCAGTGTTTGACTGCCGACATTTTCTCCCGTTTCTCGATGTAGAATCGTGGTTTTGCAAATTACGGGCCGGCACTCTGTTCAGAGGTGCTAAGTACTCTCGGCTGGCCAACGCTACCGGGGTGTTCGTGCCTTAACACTTCACCCTAACACACACAGTCCTCCTCTCCACAACTCCACTACTCCTCATTGCTCTTTTACTGTGGAGTAGTGACGTTGGAGAGAGGAGTTTTGGGGGTCAGAAGGGTGCACCTCCCTGCACTCTGTCCACACAGAGTGATATTCCCACTGTTAAGCCCAGTCTCTATCAACCGCTCTCTGGCTGGCCGGCTGGGGCTACTGTAGCTGACCCTGAAGCTCGCTCTCTCTCCACATCACAGACCCAGTTTATTTACAATCTGATCTTGTGCTCATAGATAAGAAATATAATTGCATTTTTAAATCCCTCAGGCCCGGGCTTATTTACTCTGCTTTTTAAATAGTTTTTCCTCAAATGGGCTGCTTCTCATAACCCCAATGTCTAGACCAAACAAGCACTTGCTTGTTGCCGGGTTACAGTATAATGCCATATCGCAACACCGATAGGCTGATACAGCATGCTCCATCTTTTATTTTGATCTCTCTCTCTCTCGCTTTACCAACATGCCTCACTCCATTTCTCTTTCTCTCGCTCTCTCTCTTTTCCCCACATTAAGTTATGTACTTACACACCTGCGTTCCCACTGAAACGTTTGTTCCTCTAGCCTCTCCCTATTTACAAGATGTAAATGTCACTGGCTCCGAAGTGAATGGTTAACTAAACTCAGCTTCTTCCTGGTTTGCTTTTAAAAACAACTCTTTAATCACTGAACACTGTACAGTATGTAACCCATGGGAGGCCTTTTCCCAGTACTTATAAAACATGGTCTGACACATGGCCGTTTGCTTTCGGGCTGTGGCTGTTGGAATTTGGCAAGAATCCGAAGAAGTACAAGACCAATTTATAGCCGGGGTTTAATAGTACAAAATGTTCTGCGAATGAAAGACAAACAGTTGAGTTAAACACAAAGCACGTGCCAATCCAGTTACTTGAGTCCGATATGAATTCCCATAGGTGACGGCTTAGCCTGAGCCATGTGACTAACTGTGCCCCTCTGTTCCTTCTCTCCCAAACGTATGACTCTGACCCTCCCTCCCTCAGCGCTGCCGGAGCTGGACGAGCTGACCATGGAGCGTGTTCTGGTGGAGCTGGAGAGCCAGTGTGAGGAGAACATGCAGCAGGCCATAGAGACGGAGGAGGGTCTGGGCATCGAGTACGATGAGGACGTGGTGTGCGACGTGTGCCGGTCCCCCGAGGGAGAAGACGGCAACGAGATGGTCTTCTGTGACAAGTGCAACATCTGCGTACATCAGGTGCAGATCAGGGTTGGGTGGAGGAGGGGACAATTAGAAGTTGTAGGGATATTAAGAGTTGTCTTTTGAAAGAGGGTGTACGTGTTTAGTGAGCGTTAAGTCTGTTAGGGCAGTATTACGGGTGTTTTTGGGGGTCAGGATGCGATTGGGGATGGGGGGGGGGCGGATTTGTAGTTCTTTTGGATCATGGAAAGATTTACATAAAGGTCAAAGGTGGTCATTTAGGTTTGTTTATAGTTGTGGGGAGAAACTGGATACTCTACTCATTTCTTTCTTTGACTACTTACCTCCAACTGTCAGATCATACAGAAACTCTCCCTGTTAATGGAATTCTGGGTATTTGACGACTATAAACAGCAAGAAAAACACGTCCCAGAAATAGAAACATCAACTTCATGTTTTTAGTTTTTTAGACTGGAGTAATTTTTTTGTTTGGGTGGAATGGTGTTAATTGGTTTGACAATCCCCTGACAGTTATACAGCTCTATCAACCTCCTCCGTTCACCACTGTTTTGACATGTTTGAAAATAGTCCCTCATCCTCTCCATCTCTTCCCCAATCCCTCTCTCTCTCTCCATCTCATCTTTCCCTCTCCTCTCCCTCTCTCTCCATCTCATCTTTCCCTCTCCTCTCCCTCTTTCCTCCATCTCATCTTTCCCTCTCCTCTCCCTCTCTCTCCATCTCATCTTTCCCTCTCCTCTCCCTCTCTCCTCCATCTCCACCACCGTCTTTCCCTTTCCCCCACCCCTCTGTCTCGCCTCCCTCCCTCCCTCTCTCACTCTCCTCCCCCACCCCTCCGTCTCGCCTCTCTCACTCTCCTCCCCCATCCCTCTGTCTCTCCCCAGGCGTGTTATGGGATCCTGAAGGTACCACAGGGGAACTGGCTGTGCCGAACCTGCGCCCTGGGGGTGCAACCCAAATGTCTGCTGTGCCCCAAGAGAGGCGGAGCCCTGAAGCCCACCCGCAGTGGAACCAAGTGGGTCCACGTCAGCTGTGCCTTATGGATCCCAGAGGTGAGCCCACTGGGCACACACACCTGCACAGACACACACACACACACACACACACACACACACATACACATTCGCATACATATTCATACGCACCCCCACATTATACACATGCACACACACATTTATAGACCTTTAATGCATGCAATCATATTAATGATTAATATATATGCAAATGCACACGCTCCCACTCCTAAACAAGACAAGCACACACACCTTGAGCATCAACATTACTCGGACAATAAGACAAACATGTGGTTATGCTAAGGCCCGCTGCTCAAAGCGGCGTGAAGCGCTTAGGTCCCTGTTAATGAAGTGCCTTTTGGTGTCCTGAACCCTTTTAGCAATAATTGTATTCTGTCACATTGATTGGACTAATTCTTATCGTTGTTCTTGTTTGTTTTACTTCCCCCACCAACGTCTTTGAATGGAAATTAATTTGCGTCCTGCTCTCTCTCTCTCTTTCTCTCTCTCTCTCTGCACTAAAGACACAGGCAGGGAGGGGTAGTTAATAAGAAGCTGTGGCGGAGATGGGAATTTCACGGGCGTCAGGGGGGCTTTCAGCTTTGAGAGGGTCCGGCATCAGCTGAGGGTGTATCTCTCTCACTTAGTCTTCAAATGCTGGAACCTCCCGCCGTTCTATACCTCTCTCCGCAACCCTCCAACCCCCTCCGCCCTTATTCCAAAATAAGGCCAACTTTAATTTTCCGCCTTTTCCTTCAGGCTTTTGATTTCCTCCTCATTTCCAGTTGTCACTTTTAAATGAAAGCTTTTCATTGCCTTTTGGTAATGTGAACTAATTGGAGCCGGAATAAGGGGAAGGAGCGATTTTTGAAAAGTAATGCGCGTGTGCGCGCACACACACACAGAGAGAGAAATACACTTGGAAAGAGACCCAGTCCTCCATCTTGAGAGTTGAAGACTCTTGGATATCCTAATCAAGAGAGGACAAAAGCTAGGGAGGGGAAGGAAGATGGTGATGCCTGCATAGAGCGAGAGAGCATAGCCCTCCACTCTGTGTGAAAGGCCTGGTTCAATGGCTGCAATCAGAATGGGGGAGGATTCACGCAGCATTTCATGGACTATCAGGGAGGGGATGGAGGAAGTCCGGATTGTCTGCCAGTTATTAGGGCCTGGGCATGAAGGATGAGGCCTTTACAGAAATACTCTTTTCAGAGAGAGGAATATGAATGTGGGGGAATGAATGTCGGAAGCTGGGCGGAAGGGAAGAGCCTTTCAAGGGATGACACTGGGCTCTAGGAATATAGACTTCGCAGAGAACGTGACATTCGGTGAAAGAACTACTTACAATCTCAAAGTCTGTATTAACGTCTGTGAAGCAAAGTGCTTGATGAGCATCTGTCAAATCTGTTCTGTGTGTATTAATGTCTTGTAAGACACATCTGTTTTGACTGTGTGTGTGTGTGTGTGTGTGCGTGTGTTATCTAGGTGAGTATAGGCTGCCCGGAGAAGATGGAGCCCATTACCAAGGTGTCCCACATCCCCTCCAGCCGCTGGGCCCTGTTCTGCAGCCTGTGTCGAGAACACACAGGCACCTGCATACAGGTGAGCCACACACATTATCAGAAAACACCACTTTACTGCACCAGTACACACAATCGTATCACCAGACAGATGCATTTCTACACAAGCGCACACACACACACACACACACACACGCAGTAAGCCCCCCTTTTCATATTAGCATTTCAGTGCACCTGCGGGTGTTAAAGATGCCATGAAGGTGTGATAAGGAGTTCTTTATTTTAATTTAATTTAAGTTTCCCATTAGCAGCACATACGTGACCCACCATCTATTTTCGGTCTTATGTTTAAAAAAAACAACATGTAAATGATGTTTCTTTGCATTGGATAAAAGTACAGACTCATAGCTTCAAAATGGCATATCATACATTGTAGTTAGAGGAAACATGAAGTAATACTGCTTTAAAAGTTGATACATTTATAATCCCATTTAGGAGAAAAAAAGCATTCAAACATTTTGCTGTGGTTTTCACACTTGCTCTACATGAGTTCTTGGGAAATTTTGGTTTTTAGAAACGTAACACTTTAACCAAATTCCCCAAAATGATTTGTGTTCTCACCCCTTTAGGCAAACCATTTACAGTATTAAAGTGCCTGTTCTTGTATAATAAAGATAACCTTGCACATTGAACAGCTACAGTGCTGCTCTTTGTTTACGCCCATGTAGCATCGTTCTGAGGCTCTAGACCCACCCATGTGACTGTGGCCATGTGCTGAAGCAGTGAGGTAATGCTTAAAAAAACAAAGTGCTAAAGGCGGTAGCCTAAATTCAGGAAAACTTCAAACACCTCAAGGTAAAAACAATATTTAGACCTAGGCCTATATCATAAGATTATTTCAGTAACTTTGGTTCAGGTTAAGAAGATATGAACAAACGAATGAGAGCATACTGTACATTCGGAAAGTATTCAGACCGCTTGACTTTTCCCACGTTTTGTTACGTTACAGCCTTATTCTAAAATGGATTTAATAAATAAAAAGAAGCCCTCCTCAATCTGCACACCATACCCCATAATGACAAAGTGAAAAACTGTTTTTTAGAAAGGTTTGCAAATGTATTAAAAATAAAAAGGTATTCAGACCCTTTGATATGAGACTTGAAATTGAGCTCAGGTGCATCCTGTTTCCATTGATCACCCTTGATGTTTCTACAACTTGATTGGAGACCACCTGTGGTAATTCAATTAATTTGACATGATTTGGGAAGGCACACACCTGCCTATATAAGGTCCCACAGTTGACAGTGAATGTCAGAGCACAAACCAAGCCATGGGGTCGAAGGAATTGTCTGTAGAGCTGTGAGACAGGATTGTGTCTAAGCACAGATCTGGGGAAGGGTACCAAAACATTTCTGCAGCGTTGAAGATCCCCAAGAACACAGTGGCCTCCATCATTCTTAAATGGAAGAAGTTTGGATCCACCAAGACTCTTCCAAGAGCTGGCCGAACTGAGCAATCGGGGGAGAAGTGCCTTGGTCAAGGAGGTGACCAAAAACCCAATGGTCACTCTGACAGAGCTCCAGAGTTCTTCTGTGGAGATGATTGTACTTCTGGAAGGTTCTCCCATCTCAGCAGCACTCCACCAATCAGGCCTTTATGGTAGATTGGCCAGACGGAAGCCACTCCTCAGTAAAAGGGACATTACAGCCTGCTTGGAGTTTGCCAAAAGGAACCTAACGGACTCGGACCATGTGAAACAAGATTCTCTGGTCTGATGAAACCAAGATTCTTTGGCCTGAATGCCACGCCTGGAGGAAACCTGGCGCCATCCCTACAGCGAAGCATTGTGGTAGCAGCAGCATGCTGTGTGGTTGTTTTTCAGCGGCAGAAACTGGGAGAGTAGTCAGGATCGAGGGAAAGATGAACGGAGCAAAGTACAAAGAGATCCTTGATGAAAAACTGCTCCAGAGTGCTCAGGACCTCAGACTGGGGCAAAGGTTCACCTTCCAAAAGGACAACAACCCTAAGCACACAGCCAAGACAATGCAGGAGTGGCTTCGGGACAAGTCTCTGAATGTCCTTGGGTGGCCCAGCCAGAGCCCGGACTTGAGACCTGAAAATAGCTGTGCAGCGACGCTCCCCATCCAACCTGACAGAATTTGAGAGGATCTGCAGAGAAGAATAGGAGCAACTCCCCATCCAGGTTGTGCCAAGCTTGTAGCGTCATACCCGAGAAGACTCAAGGCTGTAATCGCTGCTTCAACAAAGTACAGCGTAAAGGGTCTGAATACTTATGTAAATGTAATATTTCAGTTTATTTAGAATAAATTTGCAAAAAATGTTTAAAAATCCGTTTTTGCTTTGTCTTTATGGGGTATTGTGTGTAGATTTTATTTAATTTTTTCATTTGTAGAATAAGGCTGTAACGTAATGTGGAAAAAGTCAAGGAGTTTGAATACTTTCAGAATGTACTGTATATCTGTCCTGCCCTTTGACAGGACAAGGAGGAAGGACATCCACAGTGCACAGCAGCTGAAACCTAGTGACATCTGAGTGAAAGCTCCTTGGCCACAACAACACCAGGCTCCAGACAATTAAAGCTATAAAGGAGGAAAGCAGACAAAAAATAGAGAAGACATTAAAACCTTGCATACCAGCAATAATATTCATTGACTCCCAAACAATAAGCTCAAAGTACAAAGACTATTATGGGTTTAAACATGATTTAATTAATGCCCTACAGCTTGTTATTTCCTGTTGACTGCTACAGCTGTATTAAAATGCCCTGTGCACGCTTAATCTGCTTCCATTCCAATAATGGCAATGAAGACAACTAGCTAGATTTAGCTTCGTAATTACCAACTGGCTAGATGTAAATGGTATTCATCTAGCTAGCCAGCGAGTTGAACATGCAAAAAAAACAGTAGCTAGCTATTTAGCTATCATTTCATCGTGGCTATCTAGCTAGCCAACTTAGCATGTCCCTATAACGCAACATGCGGTTTGATTAGCTTGCTAATTGATTTGCGTTCGCACCGCAGTGGCTATTTTCAGTAGCTAGCTAGTTAAACATGAATGACAAACTGGCAAAATGAATAAGATTACCATAATCCTCAATCAAAATTAACAGCAAAATGCAACTGGCCAGCTCAGCTAGCCATGTAAACAATGGCTCATTGCGGGACGAAGCAAACTAGAACGGTACCTGTATGCTATGCAACTGTCTAGCTAACTAGCTAGCCATGTAGCGAACAATATCTAGCAACGAAAACAACTTTTTGATACAATTGAGATAGCTACATGTACATTTTAATTGTAGACTATTACTTGTGTATGGATTATGATGGTTCACGGAAGACAAATCCCCAGATAGCAAGCTGGGCCCGTTTTGACACAAAACAGCTGAAATGGCTACACTAACTAACCACACACGTGTGTGTGTGTGTGTGTGTGTGTGTGTGTGTGTATTCAGTGAATTGCTGTCTGACAAATTATGAATGATGTTTTATTGGAGGATTATTATATTCAAATACTCACTTAAAAAAAAAGAAGTAGCTCATCAATAATTACGTGGTCCCAAATGGCACCCTATCCTCTACATAACACACTACTTTAAGTGCACTATATATGGAATAGGGTGCCATTTTGTGATGCTATGTATGGCTATGGTCCCATAACGTTGATATGTCCAGGAAGGGTACATTGAAGCAGCAGAGCTCCGTACTTGTATCTTTATCCACTATCCACCAGACAGTGTGATATATTTGGACCGAAAATAACTACTTCCATTTAATGTTTAGCGGACTGACAATGGGAGTCAGTGTGGGGAGCTGGTATTGAGGGCATAACCAAGCTGCAGGGTAAAGAGATGAGGAATAGTGGTTTCCAGTTCTGGCTTATCTCTCTCGCCTCATCATGGCAGACAAAGCCGTATGGGCTCTCAACCCTCAGGAGGGAGACAGCCACTGAGACAAGTGGAATACTCTACTGTGATGAAGAGGGAAAGCATGGAAAGGGAGAGTCAGAGCCACAAGTTCTCTGCTTCAGTGATGGGAGTGCGTTGGGCCTCTGGAGAACGGCGAGAGAGAGGGAGGGATAAAGAGAGAGAATGGGCACAGGAGAGGGCCAGTGACAAGTGGGCTGTGATATCTTCTGTGAGTTGGGCCTCTGTAGACAGAGCGAAAGAAAGGGAAAGAGGGAGGGAGGGAGGGCGCGACAGAGGAGAGCCAGTTCCCAGGCAGCCACAGGGACACCTTGGCTTTGTCCCACATGGCACTCTATTCCCTACATAGTGCAGTACTTTTCCAGAGCCGTATGGGTGTCCCTGTGGGCCCCGGTCAAAAGTACTGCACTAGATAGGGAATAGGGTACCGTTCGGGACGCAGACCCTGAGCTGAGCAGGCCTGTCATTGTCATCCCAGGCCCTTAGAGAATGTGGGCCTCTTGTTCTGCTGCTCTCTGATGGCATGGAAAACACTGCTATAACCCATCCTCCCCTCGTCCCCACATGAGACCTCTCCCAGAGGCAGTCTTTGGTGAGGTCTGAAATGGATAGGCCTGAGGAAAGGCAACAGCAGAGGTTTGATTTTTAGACTGCGGTTGTAATGTAGGGAGGCACGGACAGATCTGGGTTTCCTTGTTGTTCTCTGTGGCTTCTGATACTTATAGGAACCAAGATTTTATGTGGATCGTGTTGCCCACAGGCCAGGAGATAGCGGAGCTCCTGTTTGTCTGGGGTAGACAGTATAGAGGCAGACCGAGGAAATTTAGCTGAACACTAATTTCTCTGAACACTATCTCTGTCACACATATTTCTCTTTGTGGTGGCAGAGGAAGGAGTTGTGACAGTATTGCGAAGCAGTCATTACCATGTTTGTGTGAAGACAACATCGTCAGGGACAAACTATTGTTTCCCCTACAGATTGCGGGACTGTGTACCCGTCTTCTGTATGCGTGTTTAACAACTCTGAAGCAGTGTTTGACGTGACACTCATATTGAAACTTATCTTTCCTTTACTCCCTTGTGCTTCCTCTCCTCCTCACCTCCCTCCCTCTCCAGTGCTCCATGCCGTCCTGCATTGTGGCCTTCCATGTGACCTGCGCCTTTGACCATGGCCTTGAGATGCGCACCATCCTGGCAGAGAACGATGAAGTGCGCTTCAAATCCTACTGCCTGGAGCACAGTAGCACTACCGCCCCCGGCAACAGTAACAACGCCATGGCCGGCAACAGTAACCACACCAACAGCGCTGGTGCCAGCAGCAAACCAGACTGGGCTGGACACGGCAACGACCACAGAGCCTCCGTAACTGCGCCGGACCACCACCAAGCGACCAGCGAGCGGCCGCCGGCAGAGCGTCCAGACCGGGACCAGATAGAGCGGGAGAAGGCTAGCCAGCGCAAACAGAAGCTACAGGAGCTGGAGGACGAGTTCTACCGCCTGGTGGACCCCAAAGACGTGGCAGAGAGCCTGGGCCTGCCGGACGCCCACGTGGATTTTCTGTACCAGTTCTGGAAGCTGAGGAGGAAGTCCAACTTCAACCGTCCTCTGGTGACGTTGAAGAGAGACGAGGTCGATAACCTGGCGCAGCAGGAGCAGGACGTGCTGTACCGACGCCTCAAACTGTTCACGCACCTACGCCAGGACCTAGAGAGGGTGAGTGGCTGGCACAGGGAAGGTGGGGACAATGTGTGCGTAATGTGTGTGTGTATCGTTTGTTGTTATAATGACATGTGCGTTGGTCTCTCTGTCTGTCCAGCTGTATGGCATACACAATCCTGCGTCCATCCATTGGGGAGATGGTGAAAGGGCTACATTTGCAATGTAGTCATTTAGCAGACAATCTTATCCAGAGCAACTTACAGTTGTGCGTCCATCTTAGGATAGCTAGGTGAGACAACCACTTGTCACAGTTATAGTAAGTCCATTTTTCCTCAGTAAAGTAGCAATCAGCAAAGTCGGTGCTTGTAATAAAATAAAAATAGAGATACTTTACGTCTGTAGTCTGTTAGGCTTTATACCTGAATGATGTAACACTCAGACCAACTCTGTCCATAATGTAGTTTGACTGAGACCAGGGGTAGCCTGCCCTGTGCTATCTGCTCAGGATGCCCCGTGCAGCCTCCCCGAGGAAAACAATCAGGGGCTACGTCAGGCAAGGCTCCCGTAAAGTATGTTGTATAGAGTGGAAAGAGGTAGGCAGCTAACTAGGTCCAAATGGCCGATTTAATTACCAGGATGGAGAGGGAGGCTGAGCAGAGCAGACAGACTCAGTGGTCCCCTGAGACACAAACGGGCACGTACACATACAACCTCGCGCGCACACACAGACACACCACAAACGCACGCACATACACACACACAGCACACACCCTCTGTGGTAAAGGCCCACTAATAACCTCAAACGGCAGATCGATGTGTCCAGAGCTCCTCTTTCATTTGGGCCCGCCACTTAGCAACGGGGCCTTTAGATTAAGTGATGTCCGTGTTTGTCACGCAGTTGCTGCCGATCCCATTTCCCTTCTATAGACCTCCCTCCTGAGTCCTGCCACTGCAGGAACATGCGTGGGCCGGGTCTTATCGGGTTATCGCAGCTGCAATACACAACGCTGTCAATGTGCTGGAGTCCCCCCCACGCCACAGTACAGAGAATAACAAAAACATGTGATGGTACTATTTTATTTATCCATTAGTCTTAGTTGAGTGGTTTTGGTGGTTATAATTAAGTTCGGGGACAAGGGTCGGGTCCAAAGGGGAATTGTGCGGGTGGCTCTGTCAGGGGAGGGTTAACAGGCTATTGGAAATACATTTCTATCCTCTTAACCTGAATCATTGGAGTAGTGGAGGATTGGGTTTCTGGGTTGCAATCCCAATTGGAACTCCTATTCCCTTAATCATGAACTACTTTTGATTGACCGTATGAGCCCTGGTCAAAAGTAGTACACTATCAAGGGAATTGGATGCCATTTGGGATTCTTCCCTGCTGCTGCTAATCGGACGGCCACCCCTCCACCTGTTCTCTATCCCCTGACCACCCTGTTTGTTGTCCCCCACGATGAAATCGGTGAGAAGACTGTGGATCTGTTTCCGTACGCTCATACGTTAGTCACGAGCGATATCTCAGACGGCACTGGCTCGATTTTGACGAAGCTTGGGTGAATGATGCGTCTTGCCATATGCAGCCTCAGCACTCGGCAGTCCCGTTCTGTGAACTTGTGTGGCCTACCACTTCGCGGCTGAGCCGTTGTTGCTCCTAGACATTTCCTTTTCTCCATCACAGCACTTAGTTGACTGGGGCAGGACAAATATTTGATGCCCTGACTTGTTGGAAAGATGGCGTCCTATGACGTTGCCACGTTGAATGTCACTGAGCTCTTCAGTAAGACCATTGTACCGCCAATGTTTGTCTATGGAGATTGCATGGCTGTGTGCTTGATTTATACACCTGTCATCAGCGGGTGTGGCTGAAATAGCCAAATCCACTAGTTTGAAGGGGTGTCCACATACTTTTTTGTATATATAGTGGACTTTGCATCCATAGACAAAGGTCTCTCAACACAATATTTTCCAGGCAAGTACCTTAAACAACATGGCCGCTATTGTCAAATAAACATTCACGTGGGCATGGTTTTTCACATAAATGCATATAAATCAGTCAAGGTTATTTGTATTGTAACAAAATTTGGTGTACATGATGAAAACACTGTCAAGACTCAACAAATCCAAGAACATTCATATCGACCATACAGTGGGGCTATTACAAACTCATGTTTATATCTCTTGATCTGATTGACTCAGAGTAACGAAATTTGGCACACATGCTCAGGGAAATGAGTATTTAACCCACACAATATCCCAGACACAACTCGCCCAATGTTGATGAAACTTGGGTGAATGGTGCGTCTTGCCATATGGATCTGACATTTGCAAAATGACACTGATTGGCCCAAGGGGGTGCTGCGTCATTCGTGGGGGGGTGGTGACATGTTGACTGTTACCTTGTTTTAACAGTGGTGGCTTGAGGGCTGGTGCTGGGAAGGCCTAGTTAATAATACACCCCTCAGCAAGAGACAATGGTTGAGCTGAGCAGGGAGTAGGAAGTGTTTAAGTAGACAGGTTTCCTCCCTGCCTTCCCAGTGGCGTGGCGTACGCTTGGCAAGGAGTTCTTTTTTTAATTTGCCACGCTCACTGGTTAAATGAGCCAGCCAGGGAGAGGTGAGAGTTGAGCGACTTCAGGGGCTGTGATTTCTGTGTTTGCTGTCTGGATTAAACAGCCATGCTGTTACTACTGCTGAGTGATCCTCCAGGCAGGTTCATTGATTTTGTAAGCCCAAGAATTTGAACATTCAGAGCATTGTGTCTTGATAATGAGCTGATTTTTAAATAGAGATTAAAAGGTGTTTTCAGGTGAACGCGGAGCTGTCTACCTTAGTGTTCAGTTCTCCCATAGTGAAATATCTGATGTAGGCCTAGTACTTAGTGTAATAGGCCAGATTTAATCAAATTTGCCGAGCGATATTTAGGCTATGTTGTGTATTTCTTTATCAGCTAACTAGTCTGCACTCATGTTTTCGTATACCTGTTGATTAAGGCAGACCACTGCACCTCTCTGATTCATAGGGGTTGGGTTAAATGCGTAAGACATAATTCAGTTGAATGCATTCAGTTGTACAACTGACTAAGTATCCCCCTTTCCTGTTCCTTTCCTTCCCCATAGGGGCACTTCTCAGTGGGTTCCTATAGAGTAGATTGCCTGTGGACAGGTGTTGGTCCTCTTCGATTAAAGAAGTATGAAGAATTGTGACTGCGAGTTAAAGGAAAATTCCACCCAATAACGATTTGTTTCATTAGTCCATTGTTGACATAGTCCCAAAGTGTTTTGCTTGTCAGCAATCAAGTTTAAGATACCTCACTTTAACAATACAGAAATCATTTCCATATGATGCATTTTGATTAATATGATGCAAAATGCATCATACGGGATGACTTCTGTGTTTTCAAAGTTAGGTATCTTGAAAACTTGATTGCTGACAAGCAAAACATTTTGGGACTATGTCAACAATGGGCTAATGAAACAAATACCGAAAGATAGATTTTGGGTGGAATTTTCTTTTTTAAGGGCTAATTAGCACATTTCTGGTATGTTTCTGTCATGTTACACTCCCACAATATGTTATGAAAGGGACCGCTCATTCGTTAGCAACGTGCATAGCAACAAGACCCGCTGGAGACAGAGCAGTAGAAAATAACATCAACGTGAACACCGTATTTATAGGTTGATGTCTGTCTCTAGTGATGAGAATGTATTTCATTTAGCACCTACACTTAGAACAGCCTCAATTTGTTGGGGTATGGACTACAAGGTGTTACACGGGGATGCTGGCCATTGTTGACACCAATGCTTCCTACAGTTCTGTCACGTTGGCTGGATGTCCTTTGGGTGGTGGACCATTCTTGATAAACAAGGGAAATTGTTGAACGTGAAAACCCCAGCAGCGTTGCAGTTCTTGACACTCAAGCCGGGGCACCTACTGCCATACCCTGTTCAAAGGCACTTAAATATTTTGTCTTGCCCATTTACCCTCTGAATGGCACACATACACAATCCATGTCTCAATTGTGTCAAGGCCGTGGCAGTCATGAAACTTGGTCAGCCGGTCATTGTCAAGCAAATAACTGTCGGTCTCACGGTAATTTACTGTTAATTAACATGAACAAATGTAGCATCTCCTTGCTTCCACGCATAGCCTACAAGCCACGTCTACATTTGAAAAAGTCTAATAAATCCATGTAATATAGCCTACACCTAATTTTAGCCTATAGCCTAAATCCATTGTGTATTTTGGACAGGTCTAAAGAAGCATGATATGAAGAAAATGTGGTCTATTTCAGAAGAACAGAATTGCATACTCTGAGTTGTCCTTATGTTAGGCCCTGATATGGCCATGCCATATTGCTGTTGTCTACACTTGTTTATTTAGCAGAAAACATTTGCTTAGAATTCCATGGCATTATTTGTATTATTTTATAGACAAAATTGAACATAGCTTAATTAAATGGCAAGGTTATTTTCTCCAAACGATTTCAAAGGAAGTGCACACATGCGGCTTTTCTGTGTTGAGTGTTTGACAAAGAAACTGGTCCTCCTATATGCTTAATTTAGCGTTATTTATGCAACTTTAGTTGTGATACATGAAAGGCGTGAGCTCTGCTTTGTTTCTTGTGCAAGCCGCACGCACACACTTCATCAGTCTCTCATTCACAATTTAACAAGCACTTGATACTATTACCACCAGGCCTCAAATTTCCCGCTGGCACCCCCCTTGTGTGGCTGTATTGCACCCTAAAAATCCATTCCTTTTGCGGCGAAAGTCGCCGTTGTGCCCTTGAATATAATCATTATAATTCCCTTCTCCCGGCTGCCGTGCTCCGAAGCACCTCTCACTCACATAGATCTCTGATATCTCAATTCTTATTAGCCAATGCCCGTCATGGTCCTTCTCACAGGCATTTCAGCTTAGAAGTAGGCCAGACGTGTATGAAGAAAGACACATCGGGGGTGCAACCGTGTGCTTCCCTCTTATTGAATTCCAAGGCGCATATTAAAAATGTTAGAACTGTTCACATTTAGCCTACTTTTTTGACAACTCTAGTCAAGGCTTAAAAATCCTTCTTTAACACTACAACCGCTGGGCCTCGATGGACTGCAATATTCTGACTCCCCCCTACAAACTAATGAGCCGTCATTCTGACTGCAACATTCTAACAGTGTAATTAATATATTTAATAAATGCTATTGCAAAACGAATCATTTGTTTGTCTTTCTGAAGGCCTTGGGTAACATTAGAATACGATTTGTATTTTATTTCAAATAACACAATAGCACTTTTAGTAACAGCCTTATTCTGAAATGGATTAAATAAAACAAATGTGTCTTCAATCTACACACACTACCCATAATGTTTTTTAGACATTTTGGCATATGTACAGTATTACAAATAAACTGAAATACCTTATTTACATACAGTTGAAGTCAGAAGTTTACATACACCTTAGCCAAATACATTTAAACTCAGTTTTTCACAGTTCGTGACATTTAATCCTAGTAAAAATTCCCTGTTTTAGGTCAGTTAGGATCACCACTTTATTTTAAGAATGTGAAATGTCAGAATTATAGTAGTTAATTATTTCAGCTTTTATTTCTTCCATCACATTCCCAGTGGGTCAGAAGTTTACATACACTCAATTAGTATTTGGTAGCATTGCCTTTAAATTGTTTAACTTGTGTCAAACGTTTTGGGTAGCCTTCCACAAGTTTCCCACAATAAGTTGGGTGAATTTTGGCCCATTCCTCCTGACAGAGCTGGTGTATCTGAGTTAGGTTTATAGGCCTCCTTGCTGGGCTTTGTGATGAAAGATACCTTGACTTGTGATGAAAGATACCACTCCAATACCTTGACTTTGTTGTCCTTAAGCCATTTTGCCACAGCGTTGGAAGTATGCTTGGGGTCATTGTCCATTTGGAAGACCCGTTTGCGGGAAGCTTTAAATTCCTGACTGATTGAGATGTTGTTTCAATATATCCACATTTTCCTCCCCCATGATGCCATCTATTTTGAAGTACACCAGTCCCTCCTCCAGCAAAGCACACCCACAACATGATGCTGCCACCCCTGTGCTTCACGTTTGGGATGGTGTTCACCGGCTTGCAAGCCTCCCCCTTTTTCCTCCAAACATAACGATGGTCATTATGGCCAAACAGTTCTATTTTTGTTTCATCAGACCAGAGGACATTTCCCCAAAAAGTACAATCTTTGTCTCCATGTGCAGTTGCAAACCGTAGTCTGGCTTTTTTAATGGCAGTTTTGGAGCAGTGGCTTTTTCCTTGCTGAGCGGCCTTTCAGGTTATGTCGATATTGGACTTGTTTTACTGTGGATATAGATACTTTTGTACCCGTTTCCTCTAGCATCTTCTCAAGGTCCTTTGCTGTTGTTTTGGGATTGATTTGCACTTTTCGCACCGATGTACGTTCATCTCTAGGAGACAGAACGCGTCTCCTTCCTGAGCGGTATTACGGCTGTGTGTTCCCATGGTGGTTATACTTGTGTACTATTGTTTGTACAGATGAACGTGGTACCATCAGGTGTTTGGAAATTGCTCCCAGGGAATGACCCAGGGCTTGTGGAGGTCTACAAAAAAAAATTCTGAGGTCTTGATTTCTTTTGATTTTTCCCGTGATGCTAAGCAAAGAGGCACTGAGTTTGAAGGTAGGCCTTGACATACATCCATAGTTACACCTCCATTTGACTCAAATGATGTCAATTAGCCTTTCGGAAACTTCTAAAGCCATGACATCATTTTCTGGAATTTTCCAAGCTGTTCAAAGGCACACAGTCAACTTAGTGTATGTAAACTTATGACCCACTGGAATTGTGATACAGTGAATTATAAGTGAAATAATCTGTCTGTAAACAATTGTTGGAGAAATGACTTGTCATGCACAAAGTAGATGTCCTATTCGACTTTCCACAGATTACTTGTTAACAAACTATAGTTTTGGCGCGGTTGAAAAAACACGTTTTGATGACTCCAACCTAAGTGTATGTAAACTTCCGACTTCAACTGTAAGTATTCAGACCGTTTGCAATGAGACTCGAATTTGAGCTCAGATGCATCCTGTTTCCATTGATAATCCTTTGTTTTTAGAACTTGAACTCCACCTGGGGTAAATTCGATTGATTGGGCATGATTTGGGAAGGCACAAACTTATCTATTTAAGGTCCCACAGTTGACAGTGAATGTCGGAGAAAAAAACAAATGATGATGTCGAAGGATTTGTCTGTAGACAGGATTGGGGAGAACAAGTATTTGATACACTGCCAATTTTGCAGGTTTTCCTACTTACAAAACATGTAGAGGTCTGTAACTTTTATCATAGGTACACTTCAACTGTGAGAGACGGAATCTACAACAAAAATCCAAAAAAATCACATTGTATGATTTTTAAGTATGACATAAGTATTTGATCACCTACCAACCAGTAAGAATTCCGGCTCTCACAGACCTGTTAGTTTTTCTTTAAGAAGCCCTCCTGTTCTCCACTCATTACATGTATTAACTGCACCTGTTTGAACTCGTTACCTGTATAAAAGACACCTGTCCACACACTCACTCAAACAGACTCCAACCTATCCACAATGGCCAAGACCAGAGAGCTGTGTAAGGACATCAGAAATAAAATTGTAGACCTGCATAAGGCTGGGATGGGCTACAGGACAATAGGCAAGCAGCTTAGTGAGAAGGCAACAACTGTTGGCGCAATTATTAGAAAATGGAAGAAGTTCAAGATGACGGTCAATCACCCTCGGTCTGGGGCTCCATGCAAGATCTCACCTTGTGGGGCATCAATGATCATAAGGAAGGTGAGGGATCAGGCCAGAACTAAACGGCAGGACCTGGTCAATGACCTGAAGAGAGCTGGGACCACAGTCTCAAAAGAAAACCATTAGTAACACACTACGCCGTCATGGATTAAAATCTTGCAGCGCACGCAAGGTCCCCCCTGCTCAAGCCAGCGCATGTCCAGACCCGTCTGAAGTTTGCCAATCTGGATGATCCAGAGGAGGAATGGGAGCAGGTCATGTGGTCTAGTGAGACAAAGGGGACAGGACGACTGCACCGTATTGAGGGGAGGATGGATGGGGCCATGTATCGCGAGATCTTGGCCAACAACCTCCTTCCCTCAGTAAGAGCATTGAAGATGGGTCGTGGCTGGGTCTTCCACAGTCAGGGCACCTAAGGAGTGGCTCCGTAAGAAGCATCTCAAGGTCCTGGAGTGGCCTAGCCAGTCTCCAGACCTGAACCCAATAGAAAATCTTTGGAGGGAGCTGAAAGTCCGTATTGCCCAGCGACATCCCCGAAACCTGAAGGATCTGGAGAAGGTCTGTATGGAGGAGTGGGCCAAAATCCCTGCTGCAGTGTGTGCAAACCTGGTCAAGAACTACAGGAAACGTATGATCTCTGTAATTGCAAACAAAGGTTTCTGTACCAAATATTAAGTTCTGCTTTTCTGATGTATCAAATACTTATGTCATGCAATAAAATGCCAATTTAATGCTAATTAATTACTTAAGAATCATACAATGTGATTTTCTGGATTTCTGTTTTAGATTCCATCTCTCACAGTTGAAGTGTACCTATGATAAAAATGACAGACTTCTACATGCTTTGTAAGTAGGAAACACTGGCGTTTTTGCAGGTTATCAAATACTTGTTCTCCCCACTGTATATATACGTATATATATTTGTATGTATGTATAAATAGACCGTCATGACCGTGTTATTATGGCTATAGTACATTACATTGCAAATGACCTCCACTCAAGTTGCACAGGCAATTTTAATCTGCGTGCTGGACTGTAGGTTTATGGCGTATGTGTACTGTACTAGTCTATAGGCTTAACGCAATGATTTGCCTGGACAACCTTCTACTGATCTCCTCCAGCCTCTCTCTCTGTTATCTGGCCTTGTTCTCTCTTGGTGGAAGTCAACATATCACTTGTTGTTCCATCAGAAAGTCCCAGTGACAGCCCCAAAGGCTCTATTTATCTTACCGCTAAGGCCAGTGAGCCCTGGGGAATTGATAGTGGGGGGAAATCATTGAGTTTAAAGTGTCAGCCAGGCACTGATCAGGTGTATTGATCCTTTGATCTTCTATTGGCACCTCATTGGTAGGAGGGTTTATAGTATACTTCCCATCTCAGTGATATTTACTGTCATCAAGGAGGAGGACATTCAATCCAGAATATTTTATGTTTGATTTGAGATTCTTTCTCTGACTAGAAGTGTATTTTAGCTTGTCAGTATGGTAGATATCAAGGGAAGCTGTTGAAATGTCAGTGTGTTTCAGAGTGAACTGGCACTGGCTTCTTGTTTCTTCTCTATTTGTTGCTACCACTAGCCTGGTCCCAGATCTGTTTGGGCTTTTGCCTACTTCATTGTCAAGCCAAACATGTTTGCATGACAATTCCATAAGGAGTTGACGAGAGAGCAGAAGCAGACTGGCACCCAGGCTACCACACCTTCACTTTCATTGATATTTACTATCAAGGAGATACTATGCTGAAGATCATTAGTGGTTCATTTGAGACCTTTTCTCTTACTTGAAATGTTTAGCCTATGAATGGGTATCATAAAAGGAAGACAGTTTATGGTGGTACAGTAGGTATCTCTCTCTGCTGCCAGGGAGACGGGCGCATTCCAATCATCTCTGATTTACTGGCAAAAAAAATAAAATCCCTCCATCTCCCAACCCCAGCCTTTTCTCTTCCTCCTCTCCCTCCACCACCTCCCAGTCGTTGTTCAGGGGAACCTCTGCGGACGGAAGATTCCGGGCTAATGTTGGGGTGGATTATCTCTGCCTCTCCTTTGAAGTTCTCTGAGTGGAACGAATCGTACTGCGATGTCCCTAATGCACTGTTGAGCTTTTGCCGCTGCTCTCCAATCCCCCACCCAGCCCCCGTTGCCCCCACTCCCCTGGCCCACTCCCGAAACCTCAGCCCCTATCCTTGCCCCGCCCCCCTGACGTCCCATCACCCCCATCCCTCTACCAATCAGGGTCGCTCATGTCGGAGATATGTGTGGCATGATGATTGGGTAGCGAATTCTCGCTGTTGTTTTTTTTCTTCAGAACAGGATGTCTAGCGCTGGGGCTGCGTCCATCCCTGTGTGTGTGGCTGGAGAGGTGAAGTGATGAGTGAGGGATTGTGAAAGCGAGGGCGTTGAGACGATGTGGAGGGAGATAGCCCAAAGCTGAGCCTAAGTGAGTGTCCATGCAGGGATGTGGTCGGGGTTCCAGTCGATTAGCCACGCAGGCTTTGGGTCTGCAGCTGGGCTATACTGCTGGGCTATACTGCCGGGTTAGGTTCAGTACATACACTGGGGCTGCATGGGAGAGAGGGCTTGGTAGGATTACCCCAGCGCACAGAAAGAGAAAGAGATGGATAGAGAATCGGGGGGGTAGAGGGGGTGGCTTACCAGACACAGACTGTCCGCGGGGAGGGAGAAGTCCTCCTCCTTTTCCATGAGAAAAGTACAGAGAGAATGAGGGTGTACAACTTGATATGATAATGGACATAGATGCCTAGATGCACCAGCCATTCCAGAACACCTTCTGACACACATTCCCTCTGGATATTCCATGCAAAGTTACCTCCCTCTCTTCCTCCCTTGTGTTCCATTGCTGGGTGGCACTGAGCCCTCTCTGCTCTGCCGTGTCCTCTCTCTGCCTTGGCAGTCTTGACTGTACACCCAGCCCAGCAGGTCACCTGCCCCGGCCATAGAGGAGCCAATCGGAAAGAACACTTATGAAACAGTGTTTGCGAGAGAGGAACAGGGTGTGTCGCGGCAAAAAGTACAGCCAGGGCAGCACAGGGGCTCAGGGAAAGCAGAGCAGAGCAGGACTAGGGGTTAGGCCGGTACGGTCAGGTACACTGTGTGCCATGGTGAGGAGCGTCAGCAGAGTTGTTCTTGGCTGCACTTTACAATTTCACAGAGCCAGCCTGTCCTGCCCCCCCCCCTCTACAGTACTTTGCAGCGGAAAGGAAGCTTGTGTTGCTACGGCGGGGGGGGGGGGAGAGAGAAAGGGCTATTGGAAAAGAGAGCGAGGATATGAATGAAATGTGACTTGACTCGCCCTCACTATTTATTTTCCCCCACCATGATTCTACAAAATTTGTCGATTTTTGTTTTTGATGTGCATACCGACCCACCCCCACCCCACCACCACTGTCTCGCACAATGTTCCTGGTGTTGCGCAATTAGAGAGGGGTTCACCGGGAGGACAGAGGCACAGAAAGAACGAGTTGTGCTTTTACCCCTGAGAGGGGGACAGAAGTTGGCTCTGGCTGCTCTCTGTGCCGGCTCCGCCTCTAACACACACATACACGGTCTGTAGCTGCAGGGGGGTCTCTTGCTGCGGGCCAGACAGGCCGGGTCACACAGCAGACAGGCCCGCCCTACTGAACAGGTTTCAAACTGGCTCCCTCTACTGCCTCCCAGGCCTACTGTACCACAGACTCTCACGTTTCCTTCTAGGCCTCTACAAGCCTGACTCACTCAGCCTCACTGCCTCATTTATCAATCATGCGTAGGCACAAATCTGTGTGTAAACCATGCGTGGGATCATTTCCATGCAAAGTGTGAGATGTATCAATATGAACGTTTGCTTGAGTGTGTAAATGTACACACAGCCATGACCATGCGTATGTACAGTGCCAAGTCGTGGAATAAGGGAATTGCTTGTCAAGCATATAATGGGGAAAAAAATAAACACAACATTAGGAACACTTTCCTAATATTGAGTTACACCCCCTTTTGCCCTCCGAACAGCCTCAATTCGTTGAGGTGTCGAAAGTGTTCGACAGGGATGTTGGCCCATGTTGACTCCAATGCTTCCCACAGTTGTGTCAAGTTGGTTGGATGTCCTTTGGGCGGTGGACCATTCTTGACACACACGGGAAACTGTTGAGCGTGAAAAACCCAGCAGCGTTGCAGTTCTTGACACAAACCGGTGCACCTGTCACCTACTACTAATAGAATATACGTACACTCCTTGTAGATGGCAACCCCCCCCGGGTTGCTAAATTAACAATTGCGTGAAGCGCGTGCACAATTAAGCAACGCCCCCCTCAAGTGCATGACGGAGCCAGTGATTTTTGCCTGTGACGTTGGTCCAGATGAAGAGTCTGGAGCTGACTGGGGACAACATTTGGTGAAGAGGCTGGTTCTACAAACAAGTTGCTTGTTACTCCTCGGCCTGAAGTCCTGGAATAAAACTAGCAGGATCTGCTTGAAGCTCATTGTCTCTTTTGTACTTGTACACGATTTGTGTTGGTAAAAGGCATGAACTTGGCATTGCTTAGCCTGCTTCTGATTTATTCATCCTACTTTACTAGCAATTGGCAAGCTGTATTTAAATGAAAAGGGAAAACAAATAGCTTTATTTGCTGAGCTTATCCGTCTGATTTAATAAAAATGCCATTAGCTAGCAAACTAGCTAGATTGAAACTGCTGGGGGGAAAGTTAGCTAACGTTACTTAACCCCCACCATCAGTCTGAGTTCAACACCTTAGCTAGCTAAGTGGACTGTAGCTAGTTTTCTAGAAAATAACAACTATATATTTACTAGCTATAATACTGACTATTGTGAACACTTTTTGTTAAACTACTTCGTTCCCCTGCCTGTTTATTGATGCGAAGGTGACTGAAAAGTTGGCAAGATACATGCCCCTCTTTATTTCACTGCAAGTTGGCTGTTGTTTTGGTATAATTTGGCTGAATAGGCTTGTGCACATTTACATGAGTGTTTCATTAGTTAACTAAGTTACTGACTGACTAGGATCATAGTTATTCATGATTTTGGTGCTGTTGCATTTCATATGAAGAGAGGGGCCCCAGGCCTCTACAAGACTGGCTTACTGTACTGCTTCATTCTGTCTTCCAGGTCTCTTTACGACTGGCTTACTGTACTGCTTCATTCTGTCTTCCAGGTCTCTATTAGACTGGTTACTGTACTGCTTAATTCTGTCTTCCAGGTCTCTATACGACTGGCTTACTGTACTGCTTCATTCTGTCTTCCAGGTTTCTATAAGACTGGCTTACTGTACTGCTTCATTCTGTCTTCCAGGTCTCTACAAGACTGGCTTACTGTACTGCTTCATTCTGTCTTCCAGGTCTCTACAAGACTGGCTTACTGTACTGCTTCATTCTGTCTTCCAGGTCTCTACAAGACTGGCTTACTGTACTGCTTCATTCTGTCTTCCAGGTCTCTACAAGACTGGCTTACTGTACTGCTTCATTCTGTCTTCCAGGTCTCTACAAGACTGGCTTACTGTACTGCTTCATTCTGTCTTCCAGGCCTTTACAAGACTGACTCTCTTTACAGAGACTTCTCTAAGACTGGCTCGCTGTGTTAGAGTACTATGCATCTGCCTCCCAGTCTAAGGCTGTGTTGAAATACCCATACTAACATACTGTATACTACTTAATGAGTATATCCTACATACTATACACTATTATTTCATTTTAGTATATTGGAAACAGACAGTATCCTTTCAGTTGAGCTTACTAGTGCAACGCCTGTCTACAGGAAGTTGATTCTGTAGCTATGCAACTTCTTGCTAGCTTGTTAGTATAACAAATTACTATCTAGACAGTTTGTTGTTCGTAAATTCAATCTGGAGTGCTAGAGTGCGCTCTGGGTGTTCTTAAATTGAGAGCGTTGTCAGATTGTCAATTTGTAAATTCTGAGCGTTTTCCCCTCTTGGAGCGTTCAGAGCGTAGGTTGAGTGTTCTGACAATCACAACGCCAGTGCAGTCAAGCACCCAAGCTTACTGGCTAGTGAATTTATGTCCATTGTGAACGCACAATGACTATACCACTTAGCTAAGACCGATGTGACTATCAAGTCAACAAACATTGGGTAATTAGTTAGATAGCATATCGTTAAAATACTGGCAAGTTCAATGTATTTGTAGCCAACTAATGAGGTAGCTAGCTAACATACCGGTAGTACCTACTGCTGTAATGATATGCGGTTTGTAAGCATACCATAGCCAGCCAACACATTGTCAGCCAACATAATGTGTAGAGTAAATAATTGAAAGTCATTACTTAATAACATTGCTCAACATTTTCTTTACATTTGTCATAATTAGTTTAAGCAATTAATTTGTATCGCCTCTCGTCGCACTTTGGCTGCCATATTTTCCGCCATTTTCTTCAAATCTGAAAACGTTGAAGTCACGCCCATTTCCTGAAGAATTGCATTATGGGCCCTAAAAGTACAGAAATAGTTTCCACTGCGTGTACACTTCGTATTTTGGCAAATGTAGTACGACATCTGGGAACTTTTAGCATACTAACTGTATCCATACTATTACCAATAAGCATACTACATACTCAATTTACGACACAAATAGCACTGTTAGTGCTATTTGTTAGTATTCGAACACAGCTTAAGTCTGGACTAGGCCTAGCCTATATTCAGGACAATCATCCAGCAGCCCAGACCAACTTCCCTTCAGTCCCAGTCCTTATAAGACCCTCTCTTCCCACACCTATGCCTTACATGGCATACTACATAATAGGGCTGCACAATTAATCCAAATTGCATGTGCAATATCCATATCGCAAGAGATAAACAAGCACATTTTAACATACATTTTTTAAATACCGAACAAAAATATAAAAACCCATTCTACGCCCCTTCCCAATCATGTGAAGTGCATAGATTAGGGCCGAGTTTATTTATTTAAATTCATTTCCTTCTATGGACTGTAACTCAGTCAAACTTTTGAAAATGTTGCATGTTTCGTTTATATTTTTGTTCTCCCTCTCTCCTCTTGCGACTGCTTCCCACACACACCCCCTCTCATTCGGGCAGCGCAGTTCCTCCTCCTCGCTGTTACATCCACTATAAGTTTACATGCTGTTCTGTTAGGTCAAATGCTGTTAATACATTGGTCCAAACAACAACAATGCTGCTTTCCACTTGACTTCTTAATATAAATCATTCTATTTTTATGATTCCAGAAGTTCACTTAACTGTTTTGAACTACAGGTAACTGCCAAAATAAAGGAAACGCCACCATAAAGTGTCTTAATTAATAGTGCGTTATGAGTTGGCAGAACAGCTTCAATGCGACATGGCATAGATTCTACAAGTGTCTGGAACTCTACTGGAGGGATGGGACACCATTCTTCCACAAGAAATTCCACCATTTGGTATTTTGTAAATGTGGCTGGAACTCTGTCTCAGGCGTCACTCCAGAATCTCCCATAAGTGTTGAATTGGGTTGAGATCTGGTGACTGAGACACACACACACACACACATACACACAACCCACTATGCCCCTTTGAGACCAAAGAATGTCAAAGTCACTGAGATCTTTTCTAGCCATGGTAGCCAAAATAATGGCAACTGGGCATTTTTGTACCCTAAGCATGATGGGATGCTAATTGCTTAATTAACTTAGGAACCACACCTTTGTGGAAGCACCTGCTTCCTATATACTTTCTATCCCTCATTTACTGACGCGTTTCCTTTATTTTGGCCCAGTCCACTCTGAGTCTGCCACACTGAGTCTGTCTGCCTCTGATGCATACGAGTCTGACTCGCCAGTCTGAACTGTGCAGTGCTTTATTTTCCCTGACATTTCTTTCTGCCATAGTCCTGAGCTGAGCTGAACGCCGAAGGCCAGGCGACAGACCGCGGCAGGGCCCTTTATCTCAGTTAAGTGTCTCATCGCCCTGAATCCCATTGTGTTTCAATGCCAGCTGGTCAGCCTATTCAATGACACCCACCGATCCCGAGTGGCTTCTGCCTTCCTCTTTCCGCCTCGCAGGCTGCATCCCAAATAGCACCATATTCCCTATATTAGTGCACTACTTTTGATGCAGTAGCCTCAGTCTCCCTCGTTCTTCCTTTCTCTTTCCCTCTTCAGAGTGGCAGCAGTGTGAGCAGCTCACATCACACAAAGACCCCTCTGATATCAGCCTGCTTGATGGATGAAAAAAATATGAGGCGGGGGAGACATCAATATTTATACCTGCTGGCCCAATGTATAATTTTGCGTGCCGTATATTCTTTCACACCCGGCGAAAGCGTGGCCGGGGATTCCAGGGTGGTCAGATAAATAATTCAAGTTGCAAAACCTTGAATTCAAAATGACTTTGATAAGACAGTGAGACCAGTGCTGAGACGTTGTCGAAACTTCACCCTGAATGGCTCCCTTGACTCACACATACGTACACACACAACGTGTGAGGCCTGTAAAGCAGCTCATCTTCTCTGAAGCTTTGTGACTGTGTATGGATGACCCATGTTGTCTCCGCACTACAGGACGTTCCCCATTCCTGAGGTTTGTGCACAGTGTCTGTCTATCGGTCCACCGCCTGAGGCAGCCCACGGTTGGCCGTGTTTGCCCGACCCTCCTACAAACACTAACTCAGTTACACTTGAATGGGGGGTACATGAATAAGTAATGAGAGCGATATAAGCGCCCGAAGTTGACCCAGCCGTTTAATATTTTACCGTGTGGGTTCTGAGACAATGCTGCACGCCACTAAACGAGCTCAACTGTGAAATGGGACTGCACTGCACTCAACACACATGGTAGTCCACTCCTCCCCACGCTTAAGTTGAATTGAATCATTTCTCTGGGGGGAAAAAAGTTGAGGTACTTGGATCAGACTTAAAAAGCTAGTCCGCTTAACGTTCAGCTATGTCCTGAATATGAAATGGTACTTGATTTGCCCCTCTCTTGGCTTGGCACATAATGTCTTGTGAGGTTTAGGACTTTTAAAAGCCTGTATGTCAGAGTTCCCCGACTGGAACCCTGCTGCACGCAGAGACTCCTGGGTAAGTAGGGTAAAAGGCTTACTTGCCTAAATCCCAAAATATCCCTTTAAAGAAAGAACATGTAGCTTTGTAATTCTTGGAAACGGGAGGATCTGAAACATGTATGTTATATCATGTTCATATCCATGTCTTCTCTAAGTCGACGCAACCGAACACGCTCCTCCATAACTTGGCTGTTATTGTGGCAACGTGTTGTTTACCTCCCTGCATTGTCTCCCAGTCAGGTTGGATAGCATCTAAACCTCCATCACAAAATACTCTACTGACAGAGCACACAGCAAACCCACACATTAGCAGCCTTGGAGAGATAAGAGCCTATTAGCTTTTGTCTGAAATATAAACAGACTTGAGGTTGCATTCCAAATGGTACCCTATTCCCTATTTAGTGCACTACCAGAGTGCCATTTGGGATGTGTCCATTAACTAAAGCAGCCGCAGGTGTGTGTGTGCGCGTGCGTGTGTCTTTATTTTTCTTCTGGGACCTAATTGTGGAATCACTGTCCGCACTGTATGAAGACAGGGTTTGGTTGAAGAAAAGGTGGGATAAATAATTTAGTACCTGTGTGTAGAAATGGAGAGATCTAATGGGGGAGTGTGATCCAGGGATAAGCTTTTGCATAAACAGTCTTGCTTGGTTTGTTTGATGAAATGATTGCAACAGTTTCACGTCTTATCTTCACTCTGTTTGGATTAAGTTTAGGAAGGTTGATAACAAACATTTCTCATAGCATAACTAGTACAGTAATAGCATTCTGAAACATGTATGTTATGTCATGTTCATATCCATGTCTTCTCTAAGTCGATGCAACCGAACACGCTCCTCCATAACTTGGCTGTTAGCGTGGCAACGTGTTGTTTACCACCCTGCATTGTCTCCCAGTCAGGTTGGATAGCATCTAAACCTCCATCACAAAATACTCTATCTTAACTTGGGATTTAGAGCAAAACACATGGGTTAACTGTTGGAATCATGGAAATAGAATGTATATTCTAATTATATAGTTAGAATATAATAGTGGACACTTTTAATACAGTGTTGTTTGACAACGAATGAAAATGCCAGGTAGGAATTATTGTGACATGGTAGGAACTAAAGTGTTGATAGGTGTTTCCTAGGGGACCCTATAATCTTTGCCAACATTGAATGTTTTCTCTTAGCTACTTCATGTAGCTAACATATTCTTGCTTTGCGTATTCCTCTTTCATTTAGAAGGTACTGTTGCACAAACAACATGCTGATTTAGGTCTACACCATCACTGGTATTATCAGGCTGTATAGCTAATTACGCTTGCGCTGACTCAGTACATTTATTAGCTAGCGATTAGCATTAGCGGCTAACAATCAGCAGCTAACAAGATTTAGGAACAACTTGCTAAGAAAAGACAAACTAGCTGTTTGCAGACGTAAGAAACACAAGCTAATAGGGTAATTATAGAATGTTGGTAGATTTATATAAGAAGTGACAACTGCATCGTTGTCATCAAAATGGTTGCAAATGCTGCATTGACCATGCAGAATGAACGCAAGTGTCTCGTGGTCGAGGAACGACAAATGCGCTCCTTGATTGACAGGAGCCGGGGCTAGGTCTGTGTGGAAAGCGGCATGGAGAGAGTGGAGAGAGATTACTCAAGAGGCGAAGTAAACTATAAAAATGGACGTTACTCACTGCTTATCATATCTAATAAACCAGACATTCAAATACCATTATAGAAAGTAAAGTAAAAACCCAAACCGGTCCGTGCATCAATACCGGTATATAATAAAATACGGTATATCGCCCAGCCCTAGTAGCGCTTCCTTTGCAAATAGTAAGCCACACACAGTTCAGCCCATAGGTAGTTTACATTGCAGATTACCAATTTGGACAACAGTAATGGTCACAAGCATTATCCCAGAGATATGAGCTACTATCATTATTATTCTCATTATTATTCTCATTGGGACTGATTATTTCGATTCATTTAAACGGCTAACCACGGTATATGGACTTCTCACTTACCCGCTGACTAGTGGCAATAAAAATGCTCAATTCAACTTTAACACGTAGCTGTGTAAATCCTCTCTCCTGCTGGATTATTGCTTTCTACTATAGGAGTATTGCTGATTTTTAGCTTGATTAACTCCTTTCCTCTCTGGTCAAGGGAGTGTGGAGCAGAACCTCCTTGCTGTGCTCTCACAGGGAAGGATGCATACAGAGATGCTGATGGGCTGTGCTCCTATTGTGGAGGAAGCTAACAGGCTAATGGGCTGTGCTCCTATTGTGGAGGAAGCTAACAGGCTAATGGGCTGTGCTCCAATAGTGGAGGATGCTAATAGGCTAAAGCCCTGGGTCAGCCAATCAATCAAGTGAATGGCTTTTTCATAGCACATTAAAACGCTTTAGAGGCAAATGTGAAGACTTAGGTTTGGATCTGTCTGTTACAGAAACCTCCCTACTGTCTGGCTGCTGAGGTGCATGTAGGCAGTGGAGCACACAGGAGGTTGGTGGTACCTTAATTAGTGAGGACAGGCTCGCGTTAATGACCATAGCGGAACAGGTGGAATGGTAACGAATACAGTGCCTTGCAAAAGTATTCATCCCCTTTGGACTTTTTCCTATGTAGTTGCATTACAACCTGTAATTTGAATGGATTTTTATTGGGATTTCATGTAATAGACGTACACAAAATAGTCCAAATAGGTGAAGTGAAAAAATAATAATAATACTTGTTTCAATAAACTGCCCCCCCCCCCAAATAAATAAATAAATAAACGGAAAATGTATTCACTCTATGCTATTAAGCCCCTAAATAAGATCTGGTGCAACCAATTACCTTCTAAGGTCACATAATTAGTTAGATCGCACACAGGTGGACTTTAAGTGTCCATATGATCTGTCACATGATCTCAGTATATATACACCTGTTCTGAAAGGCCCCAGAGTCTGCAACACCACTAAGCAAGGGGCACCACCAAGCAAGCAGCACCATGAAGACCAAGGAGCTCTCCAAACAGGTCAGGGACAAAGTTGTGGGGAAGTACAGTTCAGGGTTAGGTTATAAAAAAATATCAGAAACTTTGAACATCCGACGGAGCACCATTAAATCCATTATTAAAAAATTGACAGAATATGGCACCACAACAAACCTGCCAAGAGAGGGCCGCCTACAAAAACTCACGGACCAGGCAATGAGTGCATTAATCAGAGAGGGAACAAAGAGATGAAAGATAACCCTGAAGGAGCTGCAAAGCTCCACATAGCAAATGTAAGTATCTTTCCATAGGACCACTTTAAGCCATACACTCCACAGAGTTGGGCTTTACAGAAGAGTGTCTAGAAAAAATCCATTGCTTAAAGAAAGACATAAGCAAACATGTTTGGCGTTTGCCCAAAGTTATGTGGGAGACACCCCAAACATATGGAAGAAGGTACTCTGGTCAGATTAAACTAAAATTAAGCTTTTTGGCCATCAAGGAAAACACTATGTCTGTCACAAACACAACATCTCTCATCACCCCGAGAACACTATCCCCACAGTGAAGCGTGGTGGCAGCATCATGCTGTGTGGATGTTTTTCATCAGCAGAGACTGGGGAACTGGTCAAAATTGAAGGAATGATGGATGGTGCTAAATACAGGGAAGTTCTTGAGGGAAACCTGTTTCAGTCTTCCAGAGATTTGAGACTGGGACGGAGGTTCACCTTCCAGCAGGACAATAACCCTAAGCATTCTGCTAAAGCAACACTCGAGTGGTTTAAGGGGAAACATTTACATGTCTTGGAATGGCCTAGTCAAAGCCCAGATCTCAATCTAATTGAGAATCTGTGGTATGACTTAGATTGCTGTACACCAGCAGAACCCATCCAACTTGAAGGAGCTGGAGCAGTTTTGCCTTGAAGAACGGACAAAAATCCCAGTGGCTAGATGTTCCAAGCTGATGGAGATATTCCCCAAGAGACTTGCAGCTGTAATTGCTGCAAAAGGTGGCTCTACAAGGTATTGACTTTGGGGGGTGAATAGTTATGCACGCTAAAGTTTTCAATTTTTTTGTCTTATTTCTTGTTTGTTTCACAATATTTCTTGCTTGTTTCACCCCCCCCCCCCAAAAAAAAATATATATTTTAATTCCAGGTTGTAAGGCAGCAACATAGGAAAAATGCCAAGGGGGTGAATACTTTCGCAAGCCACTATACATCGAATACATGGTTTCCAGGTGTTTTATGCCATTCCATTTGCTCCGTTCCAGCCATTATTACAAGCCGGCCTCCCCTGGTGAAGCGGTACCCCCCCCGCCCCATCATGTGTCTGGTATTTTCTCAACTTCCCACAGTCTCTGATACTGTAGAAGCAGCATGCACTAGCCTGAAAAACACATGCTCAATGCATCATCAAAATGGGAGAGGAATCACAACTTTAATCTCCCACTCCTGTTTTTGTTTGTGCGCACAAAGCATTTTGACTGAGTAATATTAACTCTCCACTCCTGAGAGGCTTAACAAAACAGTTAGCTAGTTTCATAGCCAGAGTTTTTTTTATTTTCACATCTGCCATGACATATGTGCTTTGCTGCTGCTTTCACTTTAATTAATTCCAAAAACGACCTTGGTGAGGGCTTAGAAAAGCAGTCTGTTGATGATCAAATTGCACCCTATTCCCTATATGGTGCACTATTCCCTATGTAGTGCACTATATAGGGGATAGGGTTAAATTTGGGACTGTCTGTGACTAGGTCAACCAATCAGAAGAGAACAGGGCAGAACAGTATCACTCTGTTTATTAAAGGGATACTTGGGGATTTTGGCATTGCTCAGGGAGATCTCCAGACACATACCGGCCCTGTGGGTCTCTGACACAGCAGTCAAAAAATTCTGAGCCCTGATTGTATGAGGATGTCTCCCTGGGCTTGGGTGTAGTGTCAGTGCGTGATTAACAGGAGCTAATAAATTCTCCTCCTGGCTTGACTCTCTTCAAGGAGGAGGAATCTGGTAGGGAGGATCTCCTGATGGCTGTAAGCAGCATGGCACACTACAGAGTTGGCATCTCAAAAAATCTCCTCACCCACTACCGTATCCAGCTGCAACAGCCTGGGCTGTCTGTCTGACCCACTTTTCAGCTCTCCCTCCCTCGTTCTCTCTGTCCCTCTCCCTCCCCCTTTCATCTCCTGTGTGTTGTGTGTCTTTTGATATGCAGTGCTTTGGTTTTTGGCAGGCGCGTGTTGACGAGTCACAATATTTCTCTCTCTCTCGCTGTATAATATAATATATATTAGAGGCCTTTTGCGGGCCCAAGAAGTTGGACCTGGGGCTTTCCCATCAGGACCCGATATGCATAAATACATTTTTAAAACCAAGAATCGCGCTCAGAACGGACCCGTGGACAACTGCACCGGTTCCTTATAGACCTTGTCAGCAGCAGGAAAGTCAATTGTCAAGCTACTTTCTTAACCGGAGCTGACAAAGAGCGAGGTAGAGAGAGGTGGGAGGGAGAGGCCGCAACCAACCAAGCCGACTTGCGCTATAGTAGACATAGCGCTGCCATAGCTAGGTTATTTATCATCCAATATGATTACTTATGATCTGTCTTGACTGCATCAAACTGGGAGAAGCTAGTTAAGTTGGCTAGCTGGCTGGCTAGGATAATTGAGGCTGGATGCGCATTCTCGTCCTACACAATTCCAAACAACTCCATTGATAATATATAGTAGCCTATAGTAGCTTATCCCTTTTAACTTTAAATTCCATCATTTTAATTCCATCTCCCATTGATGAGATACTTTTGGTCATGTAGTGTATGTGGACACCTGCTCGTCGAACATCTCATTCCAAAATCATGGGCATTAATGTGGAGCTGGTCCCCCCTTTGCTGCTATAACAGCCCCTAATCTTCTGGGAAGGCTTGAACATGTGGGGACTTGCTTCCATTCAACCACGAGAATTAGTGAGGTCAGGCACTGATGGGCGGTTAGGCCTGGCTCGCAGTCGGCGTTTCAATTCATCCCAAAGGTGTTCGATGAGGTTGAGGTCAGGGCTCTGTGCAGGCCATTCAAGTTCTTTCACACCAATCTCAACATTAAAAGGCCTTCCCCAAACTGTTGCCACAAAGTTGGAAGCACAGAATCATCTAGAATGTCATTGTAGCGGTTTAAGATGCCCCTTCGCTGGAACTAAGGGGCCTAGCCTGAACCATGACTAACAGCCATAGTCCATTATTCCCCTTCCTCCTCCTCCTCCACTTGGGGCAGGTAGCGTTCTCCTGGCATCCGCCAAACCCAGATTCGTCTGTCGGACTGCCAGATGGTGAAGTGCGATTCATAATTCCAGAGAACGCGTTTCCTCTGCTCCAAAGACCAACTGCGGCGAGCTTTACACCACTCCAGCAGACTCTTGGCATTGCGCATGGTGATCTTAGGCTTGTATGTGGCTGCTTGGCCATGGAAATCCATTTCATGAAACTCCCGACAAACAGTTCTTGTGCTGACGTTGCTTCCAGAGGCAGTTTGTAACTCGGTAGTGCGTGTTGCAACCGAGGACAGATTATTTTTTACGTGCTTCAGCACTCTGCCAATACCATTCTGTGAGCTTGTTTGGCCTACCACTTTGTGGCTCAGCTGTTGTTGCTCCTAGACGTTTCCACTTCATAATAACAGCATTTACAGTTGACTGGGGCAGCTCTAGCAGGGAAGAAATTTGATGTACTGACTTGTTGGAAAAGTGGCATCCTATGACGGTGTCACATTTGAAAGTCTGAGCTCTTCAGTAAGGCCATTCTACAGCCAATGTTTGTCTATGGAGATTGCGTGGCTCTGTGCTCAGTTTTATACACCTGTCAGCAACGGGTGGGGCTGAAATAGCCAAATCCAGTCATTTGAAGGGGTGTCCACATTCTTTTGTATATATAGTTTTAATCCTAACTTTAGCCCCATGCGGAGGCTCAATGAATGCTTTGATGACTTACGATTGACCAACAACAACAAGCTACACACGCCACTCTCGTTGAAAAGCAAAGAGCAGCAGCACAAACTACACAATTTCTCTCTCTCTACTACAGCAGGTGCTTTCGAATACGAATGGGTCCTTCCAAACAAGTCCGTTAAAATTACACATACCCGTGACAATCAGATCTGACCCAGACCGTGACATTATTTCGAATTCTGGATCTGGACCCACTCTGGTCCCAGATAGAGTCTTGGGTATTCGGGTACAGGTGGATCCTTGAAGACCTCTTTATATTTTATGCCATGTAGCAGATGCTTTTATCCAAAGTGACTTAACAGTGATAAGCGCATACATTTTACGTGTTGGTAGCCCCGGGAATCAAACCCACAATCCTGGCGGTGAAAGCGCCATGCTCTACCAACTGAGCCATACAGGATATCTCTCCCTCTCTGTCTGTCTGTCTGTCTTTCTCTCTCTCGCACTGCGTCTTTCTACTGTCCTGTTCAGAGAACTAGCAGCAGAGTAGGTTGAGAGTGAGCGGGGGAGCTTGTCCGTCTGTCGGTCTATGCCAGAGACCCACGTTGCGCCGCTGTACTCTCCTCTATCTGCTTTAGCACTCGGGCTCAGTAGCACAATGGATTGGGCCGAACCAGAACGTGTTATTGTCTAGTGAATGAGCTTCTATTTCATATGAATGTCAGCTAGTGTTTTGTTGTCGGACCTCAACGGATAATGAAGTCCTCCACGTCCCCACATTCACCTAGTATACACTGACACTCTGCTCTAGCCCTTTTGACACGCTTTCCTGAGAGGGATATGTCACACTAATTAAAGTAGTCTCTGCTATATCCATGTAGTCTGCCAGTGGGGAGATGCTGTTGCTCTCCCTCTCCAGGGTGTTGCTCAGTGATATTGTTACAGTCACCAATGTACACGTGTATCCCTCTACTCATTAATTGTGTATCAGCTTCACTGTTTTATTAACTGTAAAGCCCTACAGAGAGTCAGTGGTGAGGGCTGCATCCCATATCGCAATATTATTTTTGGATTGTATTATATCTGTACTTTGATTCCAAGCGTTGATTTGTTTTAAAAAAATGTCAGAATTTCTTCCTAGGTAGCGTTAGCTAGCACTAATCGGCTGTATCTGCGGCAAAACTCTGGTATTTTTCATCCAATAGCATGTTCACCATCTATTTAACCCTTGTGTAGTCCTAACATTCTGTATACTCCCCTTGTCATAAGGGTAAAAAATGACCCACCTTCACTAAACCCCTAAAATGAAGCAGCTTAATTGAATTTTAAACCCCAAATCTATTTTGCATGAAGAAACATCACACACCTTGAATATCTGGATTTTCCCTCTTCCCAGTGTAGAAAGACTGCATTTAATTAGTGGACACCACTCGTTTTATTACAACATACCTGTCATAATTGTTTTCTTTACTCAAGTAGAGGTTTATTATTATTATTATTATTGCTAAAGGTACTGCATAGGTTTAAACATACATTTTAGCATGAGATAGCACTTTTATAGCCTAAGAGAGTAGTAGAAATGTGCAGAAAGTAGTTATGAATGCATTTTATTGAAGGAAAACAATAACAGTCTTGAACTTTCTTGGAAACAGTGATAAATTCTTATATACTGTACAGTGAGGAATTCAACTACAAAATACTAGTCTTCTCCCATGCATGGACTTTACAGATGTATTTCTCACATGTGCAGCACATGGTATTTGTTTTATAGACCTTCTTTGGGAGCAGAATTGGCATCTCCTCCTCTTGTCTGCTGCAGTCTCAGGTGGATCAGGACAATATTCAGCCCCCTGTACAGCTTTCACAAGCGCTGCAGAGGCTGCTGTGTGGACGAGGCGCTCCCTTCTTTGAATGTGTGGGGTTACAAGTGCTTTTCCCAGCTGCTCCAGGAACACCCTCCTCTTGCATCAGGCATCCAGGTTGGGTTGATCTTGTTCCATATCACAAAAGCATTCTATGAGGACACATCAATGATGTTATGGAAGATGACCAGGGGCCATTTGGACAGTCATCCTCCTGCAGCTGTAAGTTCCAGTCACCTTGTCCAGGTCGTCCACACCTCCTTTGTTGTAGTTGTAGTACAGGATGATGGCTGGCTTCCTGTCCTCACGATCACTTTTCTCAGCCATTTCGTGCAGTGTGCTCAGGAAGACCACATTCTTGTTCCTTTTTGGGAGGTAGAGTAGGGGTGAAGGCAAACTTTGACGAGAAAGCCTCTCTCCCCCTTGTTGCGAGGAGTGCAGGGAGGAGCTCAGGCTTGTTCTTTCTAACTGTGCCAACCATGGCGATCTTCCTCTTCTGGAGCTGCTGGCTGAGTTCATAAGAGATGAAGAAGTTGTCACACGTGACATTGTGCCCCCTCAGTCCATCTGTCACATCAAGCACAACCCGCATCCCCTGGATTGTGCATCACAGGCCACCCATATCTTGATGCCATACTTTGCTGGCTTGCTGGGCATATACTGCCGGAAAGGACAGCGACGTTTTGACAAAAAAAAGATTACTATCAGTAATTAGTATCCGTGTCACAGAAAACAATCACATAAATCAATGATATTACAGCAATACATAATAAAATGAACAGTGAAAATCACTTACATTACAGATATGAAAATAAAAATGTACCTCCTGAATGGAACCAGTTGCTCATCCACTGTTACCTCTACAACCCTGGGCCTGAAGTATGGCAGACGCTACACCCACTTCTCCCGGACCTCTCTTATGGCCGCCGGTTTGTCTCTCTCGCGTGTCTCGCAGGTCTTGACTCACGGTTATCAAACGGTAACATTCTTGAGAAAGTGTGAAAGACATTGTGGCACGGAAAATTGCCCTTCCACTCTCTGCATCAAATTTGTCAATTCCAGGATGATGTTTTTGATGGCTGGTGTGATGAACATGTAGAATGTGGAGGCGATGTCCTGGGCATGGGCAACTGCATGTCTTGTGGGCCCTGGGGTCATCCTTATGACATTTTGTGCTGCCATCCTGCCCTGGTTGTCATGAGATGTCAAGGACCATGTTATTTTGCTGACAAAAATGTGTCTCTTTCAGCTTGGGGGATTTCTTCATCTGAAGATGATGCATCGCGCTCTGGGTTGTAATTCCTCCCCATCTTCTTTCTTCAGATACCTCCTCCTCTTCTAAATCATTGTTCTCTTGTTCCTCCTGGACATCTGAAAATAATCAGATCTACGACCTTTTGGGCGCTGAAACGTGCAGTCATGACTTCAGCAAAAGAGAGAACTGGGGGGACTGTCATCTGCAGCACCTTTATAGTCTCTGACTGTGTTCCCCATTAGTAAACAATGCATTCAATAAATGGTTGTTTTGTCCGAATTTGTACGTTTTTTTGTCTGTGAACTTGAGTCATGTGTGGGGTCGAGGAGGGGAGATGCTGCACGTGCACAAGAGTTCAAACCGTAGCACACAATCTTAATTTCTCATTTTGTGTGTGTGGTTTTTATGGTGTATAAAATAATTTTTATAACTGCCGGGTCAAAAATGACCCTCCAACAATCTTTGTACCCTGGTGGTGTACAGCTTACATGGAAATATGAACAAATGTTTCACTTTTTCTAATGTTAGGGTCACTCTAGCAAAAGTCATCCAATTTCAAGTTGGAAATATATAATTTAGGAGGTTTTCTCTGTTGTTAAACATATCGGCAGGTCATTTTTGACCCTTAAGACAACACAAGGGTTAAATAGTGACTCAACATTTGTTCCGCACTTTTTTTTCCATGACTGATCAAAACACATTTTCTCATACTGTCTTTTGCCTCTGCAGCAGACATGTAGTGAGCAATATGTCAGGACATCAAATACCAATAAAATCGCAGTATAGAATCGCAATCCAGATCGTATCTGCACTTAATTATCATGGTAAAATCGTATTGTGAAATCCCTGGAACTTCCCAGCACCTATTCCTTACATAGTGCACTACTTTTGACAATACACTATACAGGGAATAAGGTGCAATTTGGGATGCAGCCGAGGTGTTCTCGCCTCTCCCTCTCTGGGGCTCTGGCCAGCCCTTCTAGGATCAGTGTTGGGATCGTCTCTGATGCACACGGTGCACCTCCAGCCCGGGACAGCTGCATTTCCACGCCACGTCCCATGCCTGGTTGTCAGGGGAGTGGCGTCGGTGCTGTGCATGTGAGCACGCAGATCCGTTTCACGCCGCGGTCCCCGAGACCTGGACCGCGAGCGCTCACCCGACGCATCTGCTGTCATCGTGCCCTAATTAAATCAACAGGTGTCTGGCAGGAGAGGAGCGGAGCGGCCCCTGTTCAGTCCACTTATTACACCACCAATACTCACTCTATCCTCGCTGTCTCTCTGTGCTACAGAGTCAGGGAGGAGGGAGAGATGGCGTGTGTGCGATTGGGGAAGTGATCAGAGCGAGAGGGAAGAAACTGAGAGACATCTGTTTACTATGTGGTATGGGAGCAGTTGGCCCTGCTCGGCACAGTAAATACACCACCAAGGCCTCTGTGTACGGGGGGAGAGAGGGAGCGAGGGGGTGGATGAAGGGATAGAGGAGGGAACAGATAAGGATGTAGAGGGGGAGAAAGAGGAGAATAGAAAGTAGGTGAAAAGCTGTTTGCTCTGCGTGTGCTATGGAAGAGGAGTGGCCCCTTAGCAGTTATCTGTACTCCTATCCCGGGGCCGAAGGACAACATGAGGGAGGGAGGTAGAGAGAGGGGATAGTATGGATTGGAGAAATTGCTAAAGATGCGAGAGGTTAATAGGGTGTGTCCCAAATGGCCCCCTGTTCCCTATATTGTGCACTCTGGTCCCATGTCAAAGTGCATTATAAAGGGAATAAGGTTCCATTTGGGACGCAGGCACAGATTAGAGCGGGAGGGAAGTGCCTGCCCCCCCCCCCCCATTTGAAGGTCTTCCGTTCCTCATCCCCCCCTCAACTTGTTGTTAAAAACAGCCCTCCCACCACCACTCGTAATCTAACACAGTTACTGAACATTGTGTCCCACATGAAAATCTATTTTTATCCTACTTAGAAGTAATAGAATACTTAGGATAGCTGGCCACCAGACAACTTAATAAGGAAACTAGCAGCAAGCGATACCAAACATTAGGCCTCTGGTTATCTCCTCCCACACAGCGGCAGTGTGCTGGCCGTGTCTCCTCTGTTAACCGTTTGTTAATGTAATATCCCCATCAGCGGAATACATTGGGACACTATTCATGTTTTGTTCCTGCTGGAGCTAAACGTAGCGGGGAGAGGAGAACAGTAATGTGTGTGTGTGTGTGTGTGTGTGTGTGTGTGTGTGTGTGTGTGTGGTTTCTCAACATAAATGAATGCTGTAGTAGTGCTGGTATTCTTCTCGGACACTGTTTGCACTCTCCTGTTGGCTGGTGTGATATACCGTGTCATTGAGAGATGCCAGTTGAGTCCTTGGTGATGCCAGATCAGATGTGTGCCTTTTTTTGTTGTGCGCTGTTGTGTGCGCGTTCCTGCGTTGTCTATGCGCGCGTGCTGTCTGCGTCAGTGTGCGAGACAGACAGGCGGGCGGGACGGCGAGAACAGATCTGTCCTTTGTGGCGTGTCTGGGTGGCTCAGCTCCATCGTGCTGTACCATCTGAGTGACAGAGCGGACGCCTCGCACAGCACAGCCTGGCTGGCTGGCAGACAAAGACAGCGTTTTCTTTCTGACTGCGCAGTACTTTTCATCCTCTGTCATTACGCTCTGTCCGTCTGTCTGTCGGCGTCCGTCTGTCTGTCGGCGTCCGTCTGTCTGTCGGCGTCCCCGTCTGTCTGTCGGCGTCCGTCTCTGTCGGCGTCCGTCTGTCTGTCGGCGTCCGTCCGTCTGTCTGTCGGCGTCCGTCCGTCTGTCTGTCGGCGTCCGTCCGTCTGTCTGTCGGCGTCCGTCTGTCGGCGTCCTTCTTGTCTGTCTTTTTTTTTCTCTCTCACATATCTGTTTTCATGTCAGCCGTATCCCCTCCTCTCTTGCCCCTCTTCCCATCATCACTGTGACTAATCCTTAGTCACACACTCTCATTGATAAAGATGCACACTTAAATGTGCTGGAGAAGGGGGAAAAACACACTCTCACACAGATGTGCTTTGACACAGGACACACTGGGAGCCCTCAGACGTGTGTGTGTATCCTGTTCCTGGCTGTGAGCCAGCCTCTCTCTGTTTTACTGGGGACTACTCCAGAGTGGGTTGGCTATGGCCTAACCCAGCAGCTTCCCGAGGGGGAGGCTAGTCGCTCCAGCTCTCCACAACACACACACACACACACACCGCTACTCCTTCGACAGCCACATTGTCCCACTGCCAAACCAGAGCCCCATAAACACACATGAAAACATATGAAAGTGATTGGGGGGGGGGTGATGCTGCTGCTAAGAGAATTAGTCGAGTTTCTACCCCTGGCTGCAGTCTAGTTACACCCCTACCCTTCTACCCCGCGTCTGGGAGGTTGATACTGAATAGAGACGGAGAGAGAGGGAAGCTGGGTGGTTTTAGTGGGGCCTTTCTCTCTGCTATAGATCCAACCTGGTTATTATAATGGGTTCAGAGGACTGTGTGACGTGTGTCTCTGTCTCTGGGTGTGTTTCTGTCTCTGGGTGTGTCTCTGTCTCTGGGTGTGTCTCTGTCTCTGGGTGTGTCTCTGTCTCTGGGTGTGTCTCTGTCTCTGGGTGTGACGTGTGTCTCTGTCTCTGGGTGTGACGTGTGTCTGTCTCTGGGTGTGTCTCTGTCTCTGGGTGTGACGTGTGTCTCTGGGTGTGTCTCTGTCTCTGGGTGTGTCTCTGTCTCTGGGTGTGACGTGTGTCTCTGTCTCTGGGTGTGTCTCTGGGTGTGTCTCTGGGTGTGACGTGTGTCTCTCTGTCTCTGGGTGTGACGTGTGTCTCTCTGTCTCTGGGTGTGACATCTGTCTCTCTGTCTCTGGGTGTGACGTCTGTCTCTCTGTCTCTGGGTGTGACGTGTGTCTCTGGGTGTGACGTGTCTCTCTGGGTGTGGGGTGTGACGTGTCTCTCTGGGTGTGACGTGTGTCTCTCTGTCTCTGGGTGTGACGTGTGTCTCTCTGTCTCTGGGTGTGACGTGTGTCTCTCTGTCTCTGGGTGTGACGTGTGTCTCTCTGTCTCTGGGTGTGACGTGTGTCTCTCTGTCTCTGGGTGTGACGTGTGTCTCTGGGTGTGTCTCTGGGTGTGTCTCTGGGTGTGTCTCTGGGTGTGTCTCTGGGTGTGTCTCTGGGTGTGTCTCTGGGTGTGACGTGTGTCTCTGGGTGTGACGTGTGTCTCTGGGTGTGACGTGTGTCTCTGGGTGTGACGTGTGTCTCTGGGTGTGACGTGTGTCTCTGGGTGTGACGTGTGTCTCTGGGTGTGACGTGTGTCTCTCTGTCTCTGGGTGTGACGTGTGTCTCTCTGTCTCTGGGTGTGACGTGTGTCTCTCTGTCTCTGGGTGTGACGTGTGTCTCTGGGTGTGACGTGTGTCTCTGGGTGTGACGTGTCTCTCTGGGTGTGACGTGTCTCTCTGGGTGTGACGTGTCTCTCTGGGTGTGACGTGTGTCTCTCTGTCTCTGGGTGTGACGTGTGTGTCTCTCTGTCTCTGGGTGTGACGTGTGTGTCTCTCTGGGTGTGACGTGTGTGTCTCTCTCTGGGTGTGACGTGTGTCTCTCTGGGTGTGACCTGTGTCTCTCTGTCTCTGGGTGTGACCTGTGTCTCTCTGTCTCTGGGTGTGACCTGTGTCTCTCTGTCTCTGGGTGTGACCTGTGTCTCTCTGTCTCTGGGTGTGACGTGTGTCTCTCTGGGTGTGACCTGTGTCTCTCTGTCTCTGGGTGTGACCTGTGTCTCTCTGTCTCTGGGTGTGACCTGTGTCTCTCTGTCTCTGGGTGTGACCTGTGTCTCTCTGTCTCTGGGTGTGACCTGTGTCTCTCTGTCTCTGGGTGTGACATGTCTCTCTGTCTCTGGGTGTGACCTGTGTCTCTCTGTCTCTGGGTGTGACCTGTGTCTCTCTGTCTCTGGGTGTGACCTGTGTCTCTCTGTCTCTGGGTGTGACCTGTGTCTCTGTCTCTGGGTGTGACCTGTGTCTCTCTGTCTCTGGGTGTGACCTGTGTCTCTGTCTCTGGGTGTGACGTGTCTCTCTGTCTCTGGGTGTGACGTGTGTCTCTCTGTCTCTGGGTGTGACCTGTGTCTCTCTGTCTCTGGGTGTGACCTGTGTCTCTCTGTCTCTGGGTGTGACCTGTGTCTCTCTGTCTCTGGGTGTGACCTGTGTCTCTCTGTCTCTGGGTGTGACCTGTGTCTCTCTGTCTCTGGGTGTGACCTGTGTCTCTCTGTCTCTGGGTGTGACGTGTGTCTCTCTGTCTCTGGGTGTGACGTGTGTCTCTCTGTCTCTGGGTGTGACGTGTGTCTCTCTGTCTCTGGGTGTGACGTGTGTCTCTCTGTCTTTGGGTGTGACATGTCTCTCTGGGTGTGACGTGTGTCTCTCTGTCTCTGGGTGTGACCTGTGTCTCTCTGTCTCTGGGTGTGACCTGTGTCTCTCTGTCTCTGGGTGTGACCTGTGTCTCTCTGTCTCTTGGTGTGACCTGTGTCTCTCTGTCTCTGGGTGTGACCTGTGTCTCTCTGTCTCTGGGTGTGACCTGTGTCTCTCTGTCTCTGGGTGTGACCTGTGTCTCTCTGTCTCTGGGTGTGACCTGTGTCTCTCTGTCTCTGAGTGTGACCTGTGTCTCTCTGTCTCTGGGTGTGACGTGTGTCTCTCTGTCTCTGGGTGTGACGTGTGTCTCTCTGTCTCTGGGTGTGACGTGTGTCTCTCTGTCTCTGGGTGTGACGTGTGTCTCTCTGTCTCTGGGTGTGGCAGGTGAGGAACCTGTGCTACATGGTCACGCGGCGGGAGAAGATGAAGAGTTCCCTGTGTGACCTCCAGGAGAAGATTTTCCACCTGCAGATCCAGCTGCTGGAGGAGGACCTAGCTGGAGGTGAGTGGCACAAACACACACACACACACACCCGCACACACACGATCAGAGAGCCCAAACACAAGCCACCAGCTGCAGTGTAGGGCTGTGTTTGACAGAAACAGACATACATACAGTATTACACTGCTGTGACTTCCTTCCTGTTATAACCTCACAGGGTGAATTCAGGACAGCAGTATGTGGCCCTGTTCTAATACTTTCAAAATGCACCCTTATCTCCTTGTTCAATATTTTAAACATGCATCCTTCCCTCCTTGAGGTAATATGGGAATGGGATGGAGCCCTTGGTCATGATTTAGGGAATACTTCAGGTTTCCATTCCATTCCCATGTGACTTCAAGGATGGAGGGAGGGAAGGATGCACGTGTAAAGTATTTGAACCGAGCCCGTCCCAGCTTTGCAGAGGCAGATGGGTAGGGCCCTTCCTGAGTTAGTGCCTACATGGACTGCTGCTCTTCAGCTTAGGCTGCGTTCAGCCCTCAAAGCCCAGTGACTGTCTAGCGGATTCACTCTTAAGGACGAGATGGTAGACACAAAGCAATATGCCATCACTGTGGAAGCTGAGATCATCCAGACACGGCCTGCGTCCCCATTGGCACCCTATTCCCCACATAGTATACTACTTTTGACCAGGGCCCATAGGGCTCTGGGCAAAAGTAGTGCATTACCTAGGGTATAAGGGTGCCATTTGGGACGCAGGCCGTGTTATGCGCTCTAGCTATACTCGGCGTTGGTTGGCTGTCCGTCTGCTGTACGGGTGGAACATGGGAATAGCCCCGTGTTCTGTGTTGGGAGTCTAGCCGTGACGTGGGGAAAGAGAACCTGTCTCCTCTCCCTTTGTGACAGGCTAACTGATGGTTATTGTGAGCTGGCAGGGGAGGGAGGGAGAGAGATTCATAGAGAAGAAGAGGGAGAGAGTACCTGACCACTGTGACTGACCCAGACTTAAGGAAAGCTTCTGACTATGTACAGACTCAGTGAGCATAGCCTTGCTATTGAGAAAGGCCGCCGTAGGCAGACCTGGCTCTCAAGAGATGACCGGCTATGTGCACACTGCCCACAAAATGAGGTGGGAACTGCTGCACTTCCTGCTGAATGTATGACCATATTAGAGATACATATTTCCCTCAGATTACACAGATCCACAAGGAATTCAAAAAACAAAGCCAATTTTGATGAACTCCCATATTTACTGGGTGAAATAACACAGTGTGTCACAGCAGCAAGATGTGTGACCTGTTGCCACAAGAAAATCCATATTTGTTTATTTATTTTCCCTTTTGTACTTTAACTATTTGCACATTGTTATAACACTGTACATAGACATAATATGACATGTGTCTTTTATTCTTTTGGAACTTCTGTGAGTGTGATGTTTACTGTAAATGTTTGTTTATTTCACTTTTGTTTATTATCTACTTCAATTGCTTTGGCAATGTAAACATGTTTCCCCATGCCAATAAAGCCCTTAAATTGAAATTGAATTGAGAGAGCGAGCGCGATGTGGAGGAAAAGAGAGGGATATGAGAGAGGTCGCCCAGTCATTATGATACTGACAGCCCCATCTTTCTCCATCTAAGCGAGCAGGGTGCAGGCAGAGGGCCCGGTCTGCTAAGTCCCAAATGGCGCCCTACTCCCTTCCTAGTGTGTGCAACTTTTGACCAGGGCCCACGGGTGCCCTGGTGAAAAGTAGTGCTCCACATAGGGTGTAGGGTGCCATTTGGGCCGCAAGCCACTGAAAGCAGTGTGTTCTATCGCGGAGCTATCTGTCCCCTCCCCCGGCTGTGTGTCGGCCCCTCATTTCCATGTGTGAATAGATATGGCTGCTTAGCGCCGGGCAGCCAACACAGGCCCCTGATAGCGCTGAGAAGTGCAGTTGGGAGGTCCTACTACACATCAGCGGGCTTTGGAGGCTCAGGAATGATGAACACTGCAAATTGAGTACCGGCTGGAGAGACTCGCAAAACTCCCCAGGCTAACACACACACACACACACGGACAAGCGTGCCACACAGACATAGGTAAAAGGACACACACGCGCAAGGACTCTCACAACCGCACACACATACACGCTTCCTTTTCCACACACAGACAGATCCCACTCCAACACACACCTGAACTAACAGGCAATTCCTCTTTCAAATGTTAATATGCACATAAATTCCCACCCAAGCCCCGCCCCTTTTCCAAGACACACACACTTCTTTCTCTAGTTTCTCCTTAAGACTCTAGAGAGTCCTGGCTAGTTATTCTGTAACAGGGTGGCTCGTTTCCCATTCCTTCTGACAGACACACAGGGGAAACCCTCAGTCTCTTTGCCCTGGGCCCTTTACTTGGCCAAGTGGAGTAGTGTGTAAAGACTATTGTCACGCCTGTGAGTGTGGTTACTATGGGCCCAGTACTGGGGCCAGAGGGAGGACATGGACACTGCAGGTTGACTACCACTACACCACAACTACTCACATGACTGGGGGCTGTAATGGAGTCAGTGAGAGTCCCAAATGGCACCCTGTTCCCTATGGGCCCTGGTCAAAACTGTTGCGTTATAGGGTGCATATTTGGAATGCAGATTTTTCTGTCTAGGGATATCCTACATTCAAGTCTAGCCTTAAAGGTTCCTTTCTACTGGCTTACCTTCCTGTAGACGTGTGTGGAGGGGATTCTGGGCTGAGCTCTTTGTCTTCTAGAGCGAGAAGGAGAGGAGGTGGTAGAGGGAGCATGCGAGAGAAGAAGAGGAAGTTGTATAGGGAGCATGCGATAGGAGAGGAAGTGGTAGAGGGAGCAGGAGAGGAAGTGGTAGAGGGAGCAGGAGAGAGAAGGAGAGGAAGTGGTAGAGGGAGCATGCGAGAGAAGAAGAGGAAGTTGTATAGGGAGCATGCGATAGGAGAGGAAGTGGTAGAGGGAGCAGGAGAGGAAGTGGTAGAGGGAGCATGAGAGAGAAGGAGAGGAAGTGGTAGAGGGAGCAGGAGAGGAAGTGGTAGAGGGTGCGGTAGAGGGAGCAGGAGAGGAAGTGGTAGAGGGAGCAGGAGAGGAAGTGGTAGAGGGAGCAGGAGAGGAAGTGGTAGAGGGAGCAGGAGAGGAAGTGGTAGAGGGAGTAGGAGAGGAAGTGGTAGAGGGAGCAGGAGAGGAAGTGGTAGAGGGAGCAGGAGAGGAAGTGGTAGAGGGAGCAGGAGAGGAAGTGGTAGAGGGCTCAGGAGAGAGAAGGAGAGGAAGCGGTAGAGAGGGAGCATGCGAGAGAAGGAGAGGAATCGGTAGAGAGGGAGCATGCAAGAGAAGGAGAGGAAGCGGTAGAGAGGGAGCATGCGAGAGAAGGAGAGGAAGCGGTAGAGAGGGAGCATGCGAGAGAAGGAGAGGAAGCGGTAGAGAGGGAGCATGCGAGAGGAGAGGAAGCGGTAGAGAGGGAGCATGCGAGAGAAGGAGAGGAAGCGGTAGAGAGGGAGCATGCGAGAGAAGGAGAGGAAGTGGTAGAGAGGGAGCATGCGAGAGGAAGTGGTAGAGAGGGAGCATGCGAGAGGAAGTGGTAGAGAGGGAGCATGCGAGAGGAAGTGGTAGAGAGGGAGCATGCGAGAGGAAGTGGTAGAGAGGGAGCATGCGAGAGGAAGTGGTAGAGAGGGAGGAAGCGAGAGGAAGTGGTAGAGGGAGCATGCGAGAGGAAGTGGTAGAGGGAAGTGGTAGAGGGAGCATGCGAGAGGAAGTGGTAGAGAGGGAGGAAGTGGTAGAGAGGGAGCATGCGAGAGGAAGTGGTAGAGGGAGCATGCGAGAGGAAGTGGTAGAGGGAGCATGCGAGAGGAAGTGGTAGAGAGGGAGCATGCGAGAGGAAGCGGTAGAGAGGGAGCATGCGAGAGAAGGAGAGGAATCGGTAGAGAGGGAGCATGCAAGAGAAGGAGAGGAAGCGGTAGAGAGGGAGCATGCGAGAGAAGGAGAGGAAGCGGTAGAGAGGGAGCATGCGAGAGAAGGAGAGGAAGCGGTAGAGAGGGAGCATGCGAGAGGAGAGGAAGCGGTAGAGAGGGAGCATGCGAGAGAAGGAGAGGAAGCGGTAGAGAGGGAGCATGCGAGAGAAGGAGAGGAAGTGGTAGAGAGGGAGCATGCGAGAGGAAGTGGTAGAGAGGGAGCATGCGAGAGGAAGTGGTAGAGAGGGAGCATGCGAGAGGAAGTGGTAGAGAGGGAGCATGCGAGAGGAAGTGGTAGAGAGGGAGCATGCGAGAGGAAGTGGTAGAGAGGGAGCATGCGAGAGGAAGTGGTAGAGAGGGAGGAAGCGAGAGGAAGTGGTAGAGGGAGCATGCGAGAGGAAGTGGTAGAGGGAAGTGGTAGAGGGAGCATGCGAGAGGAAGTGGTAGAGAGGGAGGAAGTGGTAGAGAGGGAGCATGCGAGAGGAAGTGGTAGAGGGAGCATGCGAGAGGAAGTGGTAGAGAGGGAGCATGCGAGAGGAAGTGGTAGAGAGGGAGCATGCGAGAGGAAGTAGTAGAGAGGGAGCATGCGAGAGGAAGTGGTAGAGAGGGAGCATGCGAGAGGAAGTGGTAGAGAGGGAGCATGCGAGAGGAAGTGGTAGAGAGGGAGCATGCGAGAGGAAGTGGTAGAGAGGGAGCATGCGAGAGGAGGAGAGGAAGTGGTAGAGAGGGAGCATGCGAGAGGAGCAGAGGAAGTGGTAGAGAGGGAGCATGCGAGAGGAGAGGAAGTGGTAGAGGGAGCATGCGAGAGGAAGTGGTAGAGGGAGCATGCGAGAGGAAAGGAAGTGGTAGAGGTAGCTTGCGAGAGAGAGGAAGTGGTAGAGGGAGCATGCGAGAGGAGAGGAAGTGGTAGAGGGAGCATGCGAGAGGAAGTGGTAGGGGGAGTGTAAAGAAGCTCTGGTGTCGTGCTAATGAGCGCAGGTAAGAAGTGGGGCACGGTGCAACAAACACACACACACACACACACACACAGACACACCGCAGCTGAGTGCTCCCAGAAAGAGAGGAAATTAACCACACACTTCAAAAAGACGAATCCCTTGGAGGCACTGCACCTAACTGACAACGCCAGAAAATGTAAATGAGAGGAGGGGGGAGTGAGAGGGGGGGAAAGAGGGAGAAGTGTGATAGGGGGGAGAGGGAGAAGTGTGATAGGGGGGAGAGGGAGAAGTGTGATAGGGGGGGAAGAGAGGGAGAAGTGTGATAGGGGGGGAAGAGAGGGAGAAGTGTGATAGGGGGGAAGAGAGGGAGAAGTGTGATAGGGGGGAAGAGAGGGAGAAGTGTGATAGGGGGGGGAAGAGAGGGAGAAGTGTGATAGGGGGGAAGAGAGGGAGAAGTGTGATAGGGGGGGAAGAGAGGGAGAAGTGTGATAGGGGGAAGAGAGGGAGAAGTGTGATAGGGGGGAAGAGAGGGAGAAGTGTGATAGGGGGGGAAGAGAGGGAGAAGTGTGATAGGGGGGGAAGAGAGGGAGAAGTGTGATAGGGGGAAGAGAGGGAGAAGTGTGATAGGGGGAAGAGAGGGAGAAGTGTGATAGGGGGAAGAGAGGGAGAAGTGTGATAGGGGGGGGAAGAGAGGGAGAAGTGTGATAGGGGGGAAGAGAGGGAGAAGTGTGATAGGGGGGAAGAGAGGGAGAAGTGTGATAGGGGGGGAAGAGAGGGAGAAGTGTGATAGGGGGGGAAGAGAGGGAGAAGTGTGATAGGGGGGAAGAGAGGGAGAAGTGTGATAGGGGGGAAGAGAGGGAGAAGTGTGATAGGGGGGGAGAGAGGGAGAAGTGTGATAGGGGGGGAGAGAGGGAGAAGTGTGATAGGGGGGAGAGAGGGAGAAGTGTGATAGGGGGGGAAGAGAGGGAGAAGTGTGATAGGGGGGGAAGAGAGGGAGAAGTGTGATAGGGGGGAAGAGAGGGAGAAGTGTGATAGGGGGAAGAGAGGGAGAAGTGTGATAGGGGGGAAGAGAGGGAGAAGTGTGATAGGGGGGAAGAGAGGGAGAAGTGTGATAGGGGGGAAGAGAGGGAGAAGTGTGATAGGGGGGGAGAGAGGGAGAAGTGTGATAGGGGGGGAAGAGAGGGAGAAGTGTGATAGGGGGGGAAGAGAGGGAGAAGTGTGATAGGGGGGGAAGAGAGGGAGAAGTGTGATAGGGGGGGAAGAGGGGGAGAAGTGTGAGGGGGGGAAGAGAGGGAGAAGTGTGAGGGGTGAAAGAGGGAGAAGTGTGATAGGGGGGAGAGGGAGAAGGGTGTGTGAGAGGGGTGGAAAGAGTGAGTGTGAGAGGGGTGGAAAGAGGGAGAAGTGTGAGAGGGGTGGAAAGAGGGAGAAGTGATAGTGGGGAGAAGAGGGGGGAGAGGGAGAAGTGAGGGGGGAGAGGGAGAAGTGGGAGGGGGGTGAGGGAGAAGTGAGGGGGGAGAGGGAGAAGTGAGGGGGGAGAGGGAGAAGTGGGAGGGGGGGGGGGGGAAGTGTGAGGGAGAAGTGTGAGGGAGAAGTGAGAGGGGGAGAGGGAGAAGTGAGAGGAGGGGGGCAGAGGGAGAAGTGGGAGGGAGAAGTGAGTGGGGGAGAGGAAGAAGTGAGAGGGGGAGAGGGAGAAGTGAGAGGGGGAGAGGGAGAAGTGAGAGGGGGGAAGGAAAAGGGAAAAGTGAGAGGGGGGAAGGAAAAGGGAAAAGTGAGAGGGGAGAAGGAAAAGGGAAAAGCGAGAGGGGAGAAGGAAAAGGGAAAAGTGAGAGGGGAGAAGGAAAAGGGAAAAGTGAGGGGAGGAGAGGGAAAAGTGAGAGGTGGGGGGAGAGGGAAAAGTGAGAGGTGGGGGGAGAGGGAAAAGTGAGAGGTGGGGGGAGAGGGAAAAGTGAGAGGTGGGGGGAGAGGGAAAAGTGAGAGGTGGGGGGAGAGGGAAAAGTGAGAGGTGGGGGGAGAGGGAAAAGTGAGAGGTGGGGGGAGAGGGAAAAGTGAGAGGTGGGGGAGAGGGAAAAGTGAGAGGTGGGGGGAGAGGGAAAAGTGAGAGGTGGGGGGAGAGGGAAAAGTGAGAGGGGGGGGAGAGGGAAAAGTGAGAGGTGGGGGAGAGGGAAAAGTGAGAGGTGGGGGGAGAGGGAAAAGTGAGAGGTGGGGGGAGAGGGAAAAGTGAGAGGTGGGGGAGAGGGAGAAGTGAGAGGGGGGAGGGAGAAGTGAGAGGGGAGAGGGAGAAGTGAGAGGGTGGAGGGAGAAGTGAGAGGGTGGAGGGAGAAGTGAGAGAGGGGGGAAAGAGAAAAAAACAACTGATCTGACTACAACGTTTCCAAATGTCTCTCCAAGTTGGTCCGTTGCAGAAAATGAGTTTTTTTTCTTCTTTCCGACAGCACACATATTCACAAAAATAGCTAACACATCACTCATACATATGACCTTCTATCCTACACACACTTACCGGCAGTATTCAGGCACGCACACACCCACACAACAGATCTGTTGAAAACAACATGGACACATGTGTACACACACACACACCCAGGGTAGCCTCCGTGTGAAACACAACCCTCCGGGAAGACACAGTGAGGTACCACTCAGCCCCCCCCCCCCCCCCCCCGTGCATGTCCTGCTCCTCCATCAAGGGGAAGCGTGATGGAGGGAGACCCTCAGTGCCCCCACAACTCAACTCGGCCTCTATTATAACCAGCATGAGAGGAAGTCAGGCGTGCACACCACCCGCTCCACTGTTGGTCTAAGCAGCGGGAGCGTGTTAAAACATGTCCCCCAACAATAAGTGTGGAAGGGGGGCGCCAACCCAACCGCACAGCTAGTGGGACGGTTCCTCAGCGGTGTGCTCTCCCTCTGTGTTATGTGTGTCTCTGTGTGTGTCCAAAGAGATGCTGGTGCAGATGTACAGTACCAGTCAACAGTTTTGACACACCTACTTGTTCAAGGGTTTTTCTTTGTTTTCTACGTTGTGGAATAATAGTGACATATGGAACCATGTAGTAACTAACAACAACAAAAAACGTTAAACAAATCAAAATATATATTTTATATTTGAGATTCTTCAAAGTAGCCACCTTTTGCCTTGATGACAGCTTTGCACACTCCTGGCATTCTCTCAACCAGCTTCATGAGGTAGTCGCCTGGAATGCATTTCAATTAACAGGTGTGCCTTGTTAAATAGTGGAATTTCTTTCCTTCTTACTAATGGGGAATTTGTTTTGTGTATTTCATTTCCTCTACATCATTGTATGACTCCTTTGAGCCAATTAGTTGTGTTGTAACAAGGTAGGGGTGGTATACAGAAGATAGCCATATTTGGTAAAATACCAAATCCACATTATGGCAAGAACAACTCAAATAAGCAAAGAGAAATGACAGTCCATCATTACTTTAAGACATGAAGGTCAGTCAAACCGGAAAATGGCAAGAACTTTGGAAGTTTCTTCTAAGTGCAGTCGAAAAACCATCAAGCGCTATGATGACGACCACCACAGGAAAGGATGACCCAGAGTTACTGTGCTGCAGAGGATCAGTTCATTAGTTACCAACCTCAGAAATCGCAGCCCAAATAAATGCGACACAGATTTCAAGTAACAGACATATCGCAACATCATTGTTCAGAGGATACTGTGTGAATCAGCATTCATGGTCAAATTACTGCAAATAAACCACTACTAAAGGACACCAATAAGAAGACGACTTGCTTGAGCCAAGAAACACAAGCAATGGACATTAGACCAGTGGAGATCTGTCCTTTGGTCTGATGAGTCCACATTTTAGATTTTTGGTTCCAACCGCCATGTCTTTGTGAGACACAGAGTGGCTACTTTGAAGAATACAGTATAACATTTGTTTAACTTTTTTGGGGGGGTTACTACATGATTCCATGTGTTATTTCATAGTTTTGATGTCTTCACTATTATTCTACAATGTAGAAAATAGTACAAAACAAGAAAACCCTTGAATGAGTAGTTGTCCAATTTTTTTAAACTGGTACTGTGTATTTACTGTAAGTGTGCTTGTTTGTGAGCGTATTTGTAGTTGTGAGTGTGGGTGGGTGGGTTTCCTGCGCCTCATAGTCCCCAATGACTATATTCAAGAGCTGTGAATAGAGGAGGGTGAAGGTTTTGACTGTGAGGGAGTTCTTTGGTCTGAGCTTTTCTGAGAAGTGGGACAGTTTCTCAGTTTGGTCATGGTTCATTTCTCTCATCACAACGATTAGTCCAGCTGGTGGGGTAAAAGGTGCCATTCTGGGGTCAGATTGCTCAGTTTCTCAGTGTAAGGTTCACTCTGACTGGAGGAGAGGGAAACTAAACCAGGAGGGAGACGAGGAGCCTCAGGGTACTGTTCACTGCTTAGTACTGACCCCCAATTTAGTTTAGGATAATGAAATCAAACATTGACTGCTACGTAGCCTCCTCAGTATTTGACTGTGTTAACATTATGCAGCTGTATTTAACTGCTACACAGCATGTGTTCCAAATGGCACCCTATTCCCTATATAGTGCACTACCTTTGACTGCAGCCCTGCAGAATATAGGGAATAGGCTGCCATTTGGGGCGCACACGGTATGTCCCCAAGGGCGCACGCGGTATGTCCCCAAGGGCACACGCGGTATGTCCCCAAGGGCACAGCCAATCAGTTTAAAAACACCAGTAGTTGATCTAGCGCATGAAGAAATATCCCGGTCTTGACCTGCCTCTCCCTGACTTCATGCTTGGCTGGCTCCTCTGCAATGTTGCTCTATTTCCTCTGCAGAGAAAACCATGAAGGGCCATAAGGGAAGACAGAACGGGGTGAAGGAGAAGGGGAAGGAGCGGCAGAAGAGCAGTCCGGAGAAGAAGAAAGAGAGGTGGAAGTCTGACAACGGCTCCCTCCTCAAACAGCTAGGTAGGTCTGACACACCACGGGGGTTTGTGTATGCGCTGCGAGTTTCCAGTCGAGTCGATGACGTGTATGACACCCACTCCCCCCTGAGTTGCTATCACACCTCCCCCGACTTGTCCAGGCTCGCACCATCGAGATCTGGGTGCTGATTCTACACCCTTCTTCTGAAGTGTGCACTTGCACACACTCCCTGTCATGGATTTAACAGTGTTGGAGAGCCAATGCCTAAATCAATCCAAAGCATTCAAATCAATTACTGGGAGTGTGCAAGTGCACACTTTGGGCGAAGTGTGGTGAATCAGGATGCAGCCTAGGTCTCCTCTGGGATACCATCTCTGGAGAATGTGTCGGTGCTGAGCAATTAGTACATTTTGAGATTTCGGTGTATTTTAAAAAAATAAAAATAATATTGCGTTTTTCAGTTTCGATTATTTTGGTTGAATGCTGTAACATAGAATAAAATAATTTTTATAAAAGTCCCATGATGTTAGTGATGCCCATTACTGCTTATCACTTATTAACCATAATTTATTCACATAAATTAAATATTTTATTAAATAAAGTTATGTATACATCTTTATTTTTTTGGTGACTTTATCTCATCTCTACAGAGCTGCTGCCTGGGAAAAAAAATCACTATTTTAGTAGTTCTTCAAAGTAAATAAGGCATCCTTTTATGACTACTGAATACCAACTATCAATCACTTAGATCATGTATTTTCAGGTAGAGATACCTCCCGAAGCAACAGCTGCTCTCTATATCACCTCACGATCGCATGTTCTTCTGTTTCTTGAGTAGCAGACCTAAAAGAAACAAAGCCCGGACAAGTAGATGCGCAATGGATTGTGGTCATTGTAGTTAGTTTAGCACATAAAATGTTGTAATTATGTCAAATATTATCCTGTTGGAAACGACAACTCCCTACTACATTGCACAGTTCAGGCTGGATCTGATTTATATCTAAGGAAACTGCAATGTGCGCATTGAGCTTAGAAGGGAATAAAAGTGAAAATTAAATAAAAGTGAATTAAATGGAATTCAAATAATTGAACTGACGTCGGTCAATTAGTTTTAAAAAACAAAAAATAACCGACGTTTCGGTTAATCGCTCGGCACTAATCAGTGTCCAAACTCTCTCCAGATCACGATGAAGATCCTTACAGTATCAACATTCAGGAGGAAAAGTCTTCCCACGGTTACACATACTCAACTAGAAGCATCCTTCATCCCCAGACAATCTGTAGAACCATTAACAGGGAATCGACTAGGAAACCGTTAGCCACTGTTGACGTCTGTGGTTGTCCTGCAATGTTTCACTTTCTGCGTCAATACCGATCTTTTAGCGGACATGACTACGACGCCGATGTGAGGCGAGTGGCTTGGCCCCTTTATTGGAGCTGAGAAGCGACATATGGACAGGGCCGGCCGGAGGAGCCTTTATGTCCCCAGCCTTGGTGACAGTACCAAAGAAGAATCGTATCCCACGTGTGTCCACAGAGCCCTTGGCTCTCTACAAGAGCTCCCGTAGGACCGGTGCTTCCCAATGCCCGTCCTTATACTTCACTTTCAGCTTTCCGTTGGACCTGGTGGCGAACATGCACGTGGGAATCTTATTGTTTACATTATAAGCAGTGCAGTATAGCACTACGGTGGTGCAAACACACACTTCAGGGTCCACCTATAGTACGCCACACAGCGACGATAGACGGTAACATCACACACAGCGACGATAGACGGTAACATCACGTTCAGTAGGCAGAGCGCTGACCTTTTTTTTCTAGGTCAAGGTAAATAACAAGTCTAACAGTGGCTAGCTGGGGGTTTCTTCCTGAATGTCCTTCACTGTTATGTCAACGCTCCACAGTGCTGTGATAACAGAACATGTAACGGAGGACTGTTTTGTTTTTTCCCCTCCGCCTGACTGATTCCTCAGATGTTATCTCCTCAGCCTACCTCATTGTGTTTTGTGTGTGACGGGCCTTTTTGCGGGCGACTGAGGACGGTGTGTGTGTGTGTGTGTGTGTGTGTGTTTTGAGTCCATCTGCTCTCTGTCAGACTGCTCAGTAGTGCTCTGACGACTCACAGGGCTTGACTGCATGTGTACCATGTAGGAGCAGGTTGGTATACACTCCAACTCTACCTTTAAGCACTTAACCCCAAGTGTGTGTGTGTGTGTGTGTGTGTGTGTGTGTGGTTTCTCAACAGAAATTAATGCTGTAGTAGTGCTGGTATTCTATTGTTCTTCTCGGACACTGTTTGCACTCTCCTGTTGGCTGGTGTGATATACTGTGTCATTGAGAGATGCCAGTTGAGTCCTTGGTGATGCCAGATCAGATTTGGCCAGGCAGAGAGTTACTGAGAGGAGTTGCAACTATAGCCATGGAAACGCATCTGTTTGCATGGCTTGGTGCAGGTGTAGCTTCTCGGGTGTACATAAAACATTTTTTAAAACAATGTCAATATTATTTTCAGGGTAAAAGGGGTAGAGGTTAATCCTCATGGTGTGGGCCCAGTGTCCCTGCCCGCCACCTTGTTTTTCTGAGCGCCGTGGGTGGGGTGCGTGGCGTTGCGTGCCCCCCTACTAAGGCAGAGCTGCTCTCTTAAATCCCCGGGCTTTAGCGTGTGTGACCTTCCCTCACGGAACAGGATCACCTGGGGGGTCAGAGGGTAGGGGAGAGCATCTCCAGATAAGGCAGCGGGACAGAGGCTGGGAGAGTCGCAAATAGCACCCCTTTCTCTATATAGTGCACTAGTTTTGACCAGAGCCCTTTGGGAATAGGGTGCCAATTGGGACGCGGACGGATACGGGCATCTGACCACCGTGATAAGCCTGTTGTAACGTGACCCCTGGGTGGCAGACAGAGTAGAGTAGAGTACATCTGAGTGTTGTAATGGTGAAATAGACTGCAAGACCTTCTGGGTGTTGATATTGAGAGGGCTGGATAATTACTAACTCTCTCCCCAGACTGATACTTTGGGCATAATTTTAACACTTCATTTATGTTTCCGCCTCTAAGTTCTTCAGGCATGGAGTTTACAGTGCTCTCCGTCGCTGACTCGCACTGCTCACTCCCCTCTCTTTCCCTCGCTCCGTGCGTATGCGGGGTTGTCAGGGCGACAGTTGGCACCTGAGAACAATTGGCACACTGTAGCGGGGCCTGCACAAACACAAGTCTGGCTCTGCCCCAGCCAGCGCATTCCTGGCTCTTTCTAGCCTAGCTCAGCCTCCCTCCCTCCTGTCCCTGCCTATCCTAGCCTTGCTTAGCCTCCCTCCCTCCTGTCTAGTCTAGCTTAGCCTACCTCCCTCCCTGGCCCTACTTAGCGTAGCTTAGCCTGGTCTGGCCCTGTCCCAGCCAGCGCATTCCTAGCCCTACCGGGCCTTACCTAGCCTAGCGTGGGCTGCTACCATACCGCAGCAGCCTAGGCCCCGGGGCTGCTTTCACCGGGTCCACGGAGCAGAGCCAGGAGAGGGGCTGCAGCCAGCAGACATGCGCAGCGGGGCGGGTTGGAGATGAAGAGGAGAGGTGGAGCAGAGTGGGTCACGACCAGCCCCCGCCCTCCCTTTCTGTTCCCCCCTCCCTCCCTTCTCCCTTCTCTCTGTTCCACCACCTCTCATTCCCTCCTCCCCTCTCTAGTCTCCTGTCTCCAGCAGAGGCGCTGGTGCTGTTGCTGCGTCATGGAAACGGCTGGCCTGGGGATGCTGATCCAATCACAGCAGCTCCTCCTGACCTCCTGGTGGGCACAGTGCCTTATGGACTGAAGGGGGAGGAGGGGGGGTGACTGGGTAGAGGATGCATCCCAAATAGCACCCTAGTACCTATTTAGTGCACTACTGTGCCATTTCGGATGGACCCAGTGCCTTTCCAATAGGAGTAATCCGTTGCCGGGTGAATGACAACGGCGATGCGTTGTCCAACAAAAACACCCAAACCGTCTGTCTTTTTACATAAGCAACTCGTCTGAGTATACTTGACTTTAGTTGTACTGTTGATGGACAAAAAAAATGGACAATGATGTCGGTCATAGACGCATGAACACGGATGAAATCGTGTGAGTGTGGCCATAGCCTTAGAGGGGGGGCTAACAGGAAGATTTAACAGGTGATGACTCGGTCAGGAATGTTGAGGGTTGTGTTGGTGTGACCGCCTGGGCCCTATGTGGTCTATAGGAATCCGGTGCAGTTGATGGTAGTGGGGAGAGGTAAGATGTGCTGACTAGCATCTCAGTTTGCGGGGAGAAGTACCCTTGTTTTCCAATCTTCTCTCCCTCCCTCCGTCCCCACACCCCTACCTCGTGTCTCTGTGGTAAGATGTTGACATGCCCAGCAGAGAGCGTCTCTCAAGTTGATCCTCCCTGCCTCCTCTCCTCCCTCTATCCCTCCCTGCCTCCTCTCCTCGGTTGTGTTCCTCCCATACTTCAATAGGGGCCGTGGTGGAATTAGCCCTCTGTTAATGGCTGTGATTTAAAAATGCTATTCTAAGTAGGAGCTTCATCTCATTAAACAGGCAGGCTGGGTGTGTGGAGCTGGAGCCAATTGCACCACTGCTAATACTCTGTCCCTATGCCAGCCAGCACCTTACTCATCACCTGAGGAGATAGACACCACTCCACACCAGACTGAGAGACACACATTTAAGGAGGTTATTGTAGCTCATTGAAACAACACCACACCTTTAGGGTTTAAATGTATTTTCAGCAGGTCTACCTTTTTTAAAAGAGGTGTGTGTGTGCGCGCGTTCAAGCGCCGTTGTTGGAAGGTGTGTGTAGGTGTGTGAAATCCTTTGTGAACAGTGGCTCATGATGTTTTGGATTGACAGGAACCCAGTGTGTTTCTGGTTTAGGGGCAGGGTTCGGGGAGTGGAGAGTGTTACCCAGCGTGCTGTCCCCTGATGCATCTCCCAGACCGTGGGAGAGGGACTTCATGGGATTGGAATACGGGTGGTGGATGGAGCTCTGTCTCTAGGTGTGTTCTGAATAGCGCCCTATCCCCAGGCCTATGTAATGCAACCCTACGGGCCCTGGTCAAAAGTAGTGCACTACATAAGGAATAGGGTCCCATTTGCGACACCGCCTGGCACCAGTGCGTTTCCCTCCCCCTCTCCCGCCTTCTCTCTATTTCCTGTGAGAATCGGTGTTCCCGAGCTGCAGAGAGGCTCTGGCAGCCAACTCTGGGCCTTAATGACAGACAAGGAGCCATGCAAATCTCGTAATTATATACACACACAGCATGCATTGTCTCCAAAAGCTGCGTTTGACAGTGAACGTCCCTGGTGGTGGTGGTGACAAAGCACAGACAGACAGACCGACGCAGAACGGGGCTAATGCATTGTTTAAACTCACACAGGAAGTGGGGTAGATAGGGGGTTTGAGTCCCAAATGTGCCCTTTTCCCTATGTACTGCACTACTTTTGACCTGGGCCCATAGGGGACTGGTTAAAAGTAGTGCACCATATAGGGAATATGTTGATATTTGGGACGCACACCCTACCGCCTGTTAAATGATTGATTCGGTGAAGGAAAGTCTGGTCAGGTTTAGCATCACGACTCTAACCACAAATCCCCCGTACTGTACTTTGTCACCCAGTCCTACGCTGTGTCTTCCTATGTTTTACAGGTTTGTTCCAGACTTCCTCCCGGAAGGCTTTATGTTTTGGATGGAACAGTTGATCCTACTATCCATCCACAGACATTCATGAGATTTCAGAATCGTCTATATAACAAGGGCGTCAAACTCTATTCCTGGGAGTGCCGTGTGCCTGCAGGTTTTCAGTCCTCCCTTGTTACTTAAGTGATCAGTTAAGGTCAAGGATTCATCAAGAACTCACATTTACCTGGTTGTCTAGGTCACGAATTGAAAGGAAATAACACGGCCCTCCTGGAGTTGAGTTTGACGCCCTCGCTCTAGACTGGTCCTCTATGGTCCTCTCACCTGTCCATCTCTTCCCCCCAGGTTTCCCCAAGACCTTCCCTCTGGACAACTCGCTGTTTGACAGCTGGCTGGCCCAGTCGGTGCAGATCACGGCTGACGACATGCTGAGCCAGTGGGCCCTGGACGCCGGGCAGCACCGTGACAAGACGGCCAGCTTGCTGTCTGACCAGCTGCTGCAGGGAGAGGAGAGCCTGCTCAGCCTTATGATGGACCACTCCATGAAGTCCACCTGGAAAACCCCTCAGCTGGGCCGCAAGACCCGGGGCAAGCCCAGAGCCCGGGCCCAACACTCCCCCGCCGCAGCAACCACCCCGCCTTCTGCCACCGCTGTCAGTCCCGCTGCTGCTGCCACCGCCTCCTCCACAGCCACAGCCAAGGGGACTCTGCTGGCAGATGACAGGCCAGGCCACGGGGCCCGTAGAGGGGAAAGGTCCCGGGGCTCCAAGGCCCTCCACCACCACCACCACCACCCCCAGACCAGGAGCACTGAGGCACCACTGGACCCGCCGCCGCAGCCGCCCACCTCCAAAATGGACTCCTGTCACATCTCGGAGGAGCGCGGCCCCTGGGACAGCCTCACTGGTACAGGGGCAGCGTCCGCCCCCACGCCGCCCCCTCTGGCCTCCTGCTCCCCCCCACAGCCCTGCATTAGTCCCGGGACAGTGCCTGAGGGGAGGTCAGTTGGGGGTCTCGGTCACCGCACGGCCCTGCGCCTCCGCCTGCCCCGGCAGGGTAAGTCCCGGGGGAAGGGTGGGGGTGGAGGGGGGAAGGAGGTGGCAGAGCGTCCCCTGGATAGGGAGAGAGAGAGGGACCCCCACCCAGTGAAGGAGACGTCGTCGCTGCTGGAACCCGAGACGGATGGCTACTTCTCTGACGCCGAGCAGAGCGACTCGGACACGCACTCCAGCGGCCGCAAGCTCCGCCTGGCCCAGTTGCATTCTGGGAGCGAGGACCTGCTGAGGAGGAGCGTGCTAGCGTTGTAGAAAAAAAACTGAGACGCTCTCTCACACACACACACACACACACACACACCATCGTCCAGAAGACACACTGATTTCTCAGACTGACCGGAGCTCCATCCCAGCTCCCGCTACCATGGCTACCGTCTGTCTGTCCGTCTGTGCTTTTGATATTATACATGCCGTTCTTTTCTCTCTAGATCGCTTTAATGAACCAAATCTCTGTACTTCACTATAGTCCTAAATCAGTCTCTCTGCTCTGTTCTGGGGATTTGAACGTAGCTGTTAGTCAGATAGCTACATACACAACGAGACCCTAGATGTTAGTAGTGCTTGTTAAAGTAACAAATGCTGTATGATGACGTAGGAAGACAAAGAGGAAATGGATTTTGGACAATGTTACATTTGAGTTTTTTTTTTTTGAAGTATAGCATGGCGGTGATCCATGCCATCAACCCGTCCTAGTGGTGTGGTCAGTGGTGACTAGCCGCTAGCATTGGGGTGAATACTTTGTGGGCATTATAAGCTGGTTCAGACGAATCTCTTCCTTTCTCTTGACGTAAGATGGATCCCGCGAGGCGATTTCCTGGGATCTGATGTTTTTAAAAAGCCTTTCAGTTCAGCATCATTCTGAGAAATGTACAGAAAATATCAAACGAATATTAGCCTTTTAAAAGCACAAATAGCTAACAGGAACTGTAACACAAACATTGCGGCATAAAGACGCACACTCTTTCAGACATGCACACCAGACACATTACACAAACATTACACACGTATACTCACACATACTCTAAACGACTCTGTCTACATCCAGCCGTTGTAGAAACACACTGGTTGATAATTACTTCAGCTCTTCACTGACTCCTCCCTCATCTTCCGTTTGGGCCTGAATCATTGGAGAAACAGTATTTAATCGTGTGCCTTCTGTCGCTCCCCCAAAATAAGTTTATCAATCACTTCTATAATCAGATTTGTTACAATCAAAAAAGGAACATCTGTTGTATTGGCCATCAAGCGTACTGAAACAGAGGGCTTCTCGGACCTTAATTGTAGTGCCTAAAAAAAGATATGTAAATGCAGCTTTTGCCATTTAATCAACCCAACCGCATGCGAAGCCACACAGTTCTACCATATTTGTGCAAAGTGCTGGCCCAACAAAGCAACTTCTGGAGTCGTCGTTGCTCCAGTCAGACGAATCGTATAGTCAGCTACAGCACAGAGTTCTGGATTCTGACTACTTTTTTGAGTTCTTTGTAAATTTGTTAGGTTTTTTTTTTTCGTCTCAGAGAGTTGTATTTTGTACTAAAAGCGGTCCACAGTATTTTCTCAGGGTTTAAAAAAAAATAAAAAATAAAAATAAAAAAAATGTTTTGAAGGCGACGAAGAAGGGTTGAAAATGTATTGAAATCAAAGTTAATCCGTAAATATATAATACCATATATAGCCTTTTCTACATATGATGGGTATGTATAGAAAAGGTTCCTTTGGCAATGCTCACTGTTTAAACTCTGACTACTACTGTGCTGAGAGCTTTTCTCATGTCTCAGTCAGTACACTACTACTACCCACCTGGCTGTCTCCTGAGTTGATAATGCCAAAGAACAGTGTGTATAACAGACAGGGCACCATGCACTTACTCTGTCTGCGTCCCAAAATGGCACCCTATTCCCTGCTTAGTGCATAAGGTGCCATTTGTGACGCAGCCTCACTTGGGAGTTGTGCATTGCTCAGGCCTGCGCTGGCATGGTGTGACTCGGCCTTTTTAAAGGGGGGGGCGTCCTGACACCCACCACCACTATTCCACCTTGGACTCTCCCATTCCCTGCTCCCACAGGTGTGTTACTTACTGGCCCTCTGTGCCACTGACCTACTCTGGATGGAGTGGCCTACGTCCCCGTCCCCCCAACCTGGAGAGAGTTGAATGCTGCTGAACCGTGTGTGGATGGGCAGCTGATGGCTGAGCCCGCTGACAACCCCCAGCGCTGGTATAACAGGGTCGTAATATAGAAGATGACTCGTTTTGTATGTTTGTTTTCCTGTCCCAGAGGGGACACAAGGATTCAGGATGAAACTTCCTAAAGCAGCGTATTGGTCAGGTGACACTGTCTGTCTACAGCCAGTCTGGCTCCTTCCTTTCCATCCACCGTAACCCTTGGAGGCAGACCATTACAACCATAGAAACAGAATGAGTAGCACATTCTATTCATTCGTATTCTACAATCACATCATAATACCATAAGAACAACAATGCTCATCGTTGTCTGCAGATAGGTTGTCGGGGTGGGTGAGTGGGGTTAGCACTGTAGCAAAACCCACAGAATCCACCCCACCACCTAACCGTTTACGTGTTGCTAAGACAATGAAATGTAAACTTGGTTTCAATATTCAATATATACACAGATTTAGACTAGGCTGTGTTTTAGATGGGACCCTTCATATACGGCCCCCAACGTAGTAGAAAACAGGTTGTTATTATTATTATTATTGGAGAGGGGCGTCTACGCCCTCTTCCTCCGCTTCTTTTCAGAAACAGTAGGCTGGAGTTCTAGTGAGGTGGTGAGGTATTTCGGTCCAGCAGGCAGCAGGCGACAGCACTTTTCATCCAGACGTATGGATGGATGGTATTATCCTACAGAGTATGGATGGATGGTATTATCCTACAGAGTATGGATGGATGGTATTATCCTACAGAGTATGGATGGATGGTATTATCCTACATAGTATGGATGGATGGTATTATCCTACATAGTATGGATGGATGGTATTATCCTACAGAGTATGGATGGATGGTATTATCCTACAGAGTATGGATGGATGGTATTATCCTACAGAGTATGGATGGATGGTATTATCCTACAGAGTATGGATGGATGGTATTATTATTATCCTCCCCAAGCAGGGTTTCTTTGCCCCATTCCCGACGACCCACCTGGTTTGCATGTTTTATTCCAGCCCTACACTTAACGCCCATTATTCTGCTAATCAAATTGATGATCAGTTGAATAGGTTGCGTTAGTGCTGGGCTGGAACAAAACGTGCGTTCAGACGGCGGGTCCCCCTGGAATTGGGTTGAGAAATGCTGCTTTGGCGTTTGCTGTGGATGAATGTCCTCGTGCTGTCCCCGTACCACCCGGCTGCTGCTGCTGTTGTCTGTAGCGTGACAAAGCCGTCAGCACACTAACAGAACACAACGGCGACGTCATTGAAAAGGATCTCCTCTTCTGTGTTAGTTGCTTTATTCCTTAGGGAACTGGTTCAAGGCTGTAGTAGTTTGACTGCCGTTTACTTATGTTTGTTTATTTTTATGCACCAACAATAATGTAGAATACTGTACTAGAAACCCTTTTTGTTCCCGTGTTAAAAGCCTTCGCAAGCTGTTTTTGTAACGCTTCAGCCGCGGCTCATATAACTAGAATGCTGACTCATAATCAGACCGACTGCTTCCTTACTAGCGCTTCTCCTACCGTCGACTGACTGCTTCCACACTGGGAAGTATGGTTCCAATCCAACACCCGCCCCGCAGACCAGTGCTCTGTCTCACTTCCCTCCCCTTCTTCAGTGTTTCCGACGGCCCGCCTCGGCTCCTTCAGAGTTTTGAAGCACGGGCGGGTCAAAGGAAGAAGCTTTCAGGACAAATAATGACGTGCATGTGTTGTGTAATGGAGAGAGCGTTTGTCACTGCTGCCGCTCTGGGCAGAAGAGGGAGAGAGAGAGAGGACAGTTTGTTCTTTCCTCTTAGTGTTTGCACCCTGTCCACAGTGAACTTAACAGACAGGGAATCTAAACAACACCCCTCCCTCTCTCTCTGTCCCTCCCTCTCTCTCTCTCTCTGTCCCTCCCTCTCTCTCTCTCTCTGTCCCTCCCTCTCTCTCTCTCTCTCTGTCCCTCCCTCTCTCTCTCTGTCCCTCCCTCTCTGTCTCCCCCCCTCTCTCTGTCCCTCCCTCTCGCTCTGTCTCCCTCTCTCTCCCTCTCCCTCTCTCTCCCTCTCCCTCTCTCTCCCTCTCTCTCTCTCTCTGTCTCCCTCTCTCTCTGTCTCCCTCGCTCTGTCCCTCCCTCTCTCTCCGTCTCCCTCTCTCTGTCCCTCCCTCTGTGGGGCTCACAATCGTAAAGAGCAAACACTTCTCTGTTTTCACTGGAGCTGGGGATTATCTACTTTCTCTGGTTTTGTTTTTTATGCAGAACCAGAGAGAAGTTGATTTGATAGGTGGGAACTGCATAGCCAGTAGTGAGTGTGTGTTTGTTTTAGTGTCTGTCCGAGTCAATGCTTGTGTGTGTGTGTGCATGTTTGTCTGTGTCTGTCGAGTCACGAGTGTGTATTTGTGTGTATTTGTGTGTGTGTGTGTGTTGGCTAATTGAAGTTAAAATGGTCAGGCCGGCTCCCCAGTGGGCTGATCAGCGTGCAGCTGAAGCCTGGGAGAGACCTTTTGTTCTCTCACTTCCTCCATGGAGAACACTCACAGAAACTAACCGCTGCTCTCTGGCAACACAGCGTCTGTATCTCAAATGGCATCCTATTCCCTATTATAGTACCTACGGCCCTGGTCAAAGGTAGTGCACTATGAAGGAAAAAGGGTGCCATTTAGGATGTACTCGAGCTATTTATGACCAGCAGGGTCACAGAATGTGTTCCTCTCATTAAATTCAATAGCATTTCAAAATGTTCAAGTTCCACAGTTCAAACAACTTGCTCCCATGTTTGTTTGCGACTGTCGTTCCGTGACTTGTATGAATACACGTATGAATCCATTTCCAGGAGAGAAGGTTTATCCATGACCATCGCTGCTCCTCCTAAGGTCGGGCTAATTTACCGGTTGTGTCTCTGCAACAGAGCCGAGCTCTGATGCTTAGCAGGTTTTGTTTTTTGTAGTTGATCTGGCATCACTTTGCTGCCTCCAAATTCAGGCTACGTCACAAACGGCGCCCACTTCCCTATATAGTGCACTACTTTTGACCAGGGCCCCATAGGGCTGCTGTCAAAAGTAGTGCACTATGTAGGGAATGGGGTGCCTTTTCTGACGTTGACTTACACCGGCACTAATTGGTCTTTTGACCAAGCATATCAGATCTTTTTTTCAGAGCTGATCTGATTGGTCAGAAGACCAATTAGTGAAAAAAGTATATCAGAATCGGGCTGCCTATAAACGCAGCCAATATGCCTGTCCTGTATCTCCTAATGGTCACATTCATAATTTTGATAGGAGTACGTGATCTCTCTCAAAGCAGACTCTGACATGGTTCCTCCTCCCTCCACCACGTGGCTGTCTTATTTGTCCTTAAAAGGCGCTGAAATCTCTGCTGCCGTATACAATTCAATTCCACACCCAATTAGGCTCGATCTGCATCAGTTCTACAATACGATAATATGAATGTTGCAGGAGTTTATCCTTCTGTATTCTTTGTTTCAAAGAATGTTGTGCCATTTGTTAATAGCAAAGAGAAATATTGAACATATATTAAAAAGAAGAGCTATTTTAAATTATTTTTTGGCTTTTTTTGCAATATTTATTTTCTTGTATTAGAGTCTTTGTAGGAGGAAAAACAAAAAATGTATTTTTCATTAGTGCAAAAAACCTATTTTTTTCCTTTTTGTACACTTTCAATGTTAAGCAAAACGTTAAAAAGCAATATGATGATGTTCCATGTGACTGTATCTGCATGCTGTTTGTGTTGCCTTAAAGACGGCTGCGTCCACTATGACCCCCCCCTCCTCCCCTCCTCCCCCCGGCACTATGGTGTGGTTGACCAGTGTAGTCAATAAAGCAGTGCTTTCTGTGTACCCATGCTCTGGACCGTCTCTCTGTTCAGTTCACCATCCCAGGAGCTCATTTTTAAGGGGCAATCTGGGATTCAAATAACAACAAATATACTCTGCCACTTATTTTTGGTGAACAGTTGAGGGATGGGGTACGACAGTTGAACTAAGCTCATTTCTATATTCTTAAAGAATCAATGGCTGTTTATCATTGAATTAAAAGTTGTTTTTTTTAAATGGCTGTACCAATCCCAGATTGCCTCTTTTTTTTAAAATGTTTAATGTTTTTTTTTATTAAAGCTCTGTTCAAGGTTTGATTGATTGTCACACTGTGTTGAATCAATTTGGGTCTCTACAGACGGACCCAGAGGTAACTAGGCTAGTTACTCCATTTTACATGTATTAAATAAAGGGACAGTAAAAGGTGACGCTTGTGCCATCAAACCCTTGAAACTAATCCAGAAGGTCGCAGCCTGGATTTAAACCTCCCCAAGTTCTCCCATGTCACCCCGCTCCTCCGCCTACTCCATCAGCTTCCAGTTGAAGCTCGCATCCCCTGGTGTTTGCCTACGGACCTGCAAGGGAAATGCTCCTCCCTATCTTCACGCTAGGCTCAATCCCTACTCCCCAACCCGGGCACAATCCACACAACTCTGGTTTCGTGGCCCTCCAACCTCTACAGGGGTCACCTCCCGCTCTGCCCAGTTAAAGCTTTTCTCTGTCCTAGCTGCCCCCCCTCCCCCAATGGTGGAACAAGCTTCCCCTTAACATCAGGACAGCGGAGTCCCTGCCAATCTTCCTAAAACCCTACCTCTTCAAAAAGGATCTTAAACCCCAAGTCACCCCTGCCCCCTTCACCTAGCTATCTTAAGAGGAATGTACTAATTGTAAAACGCTCTATTATATATGAAACGTCCCAAGTTGTAGCTGAAGGCGATGAATAAGTTGCTATCAACACATTCATCTTCAGGTGAACATAACCGTAGTATCCTTATACAGCTAGTTCCTCTGTGTTTGATAGCTCATACTGTAGCTCACTACATACCATGTGCCTATGTCAACCGTTAACATTTCCAAGTAACATCAAAACCAAAAACATGGCGTACTTGAAAGACTTGACGAAGCAGAGAGAATCTTTCTAACAAAATGTTAATGGACTGCTGCCGTGTTCCTGTCAAATGTACACCACTTTCAGACACTTTTACAACTCATTTCCCAGGACATCCAGTAAGCAGAATAACTGGGTAGGAAACATTTTCATCCCAAATGGCACCCTATTCCCCTTTGCACTACTTTTGACCAGACCCCTATGCGCCACTGCACTATATAGGGAATAGGGTGCCATTTGGGACGGACCCAACGGGTAGTTTATCCAAATCATCCTTAAAGTATCTGAAATCGTCTGTTCCCCTCCTCAAATGCCGAATGTTAAGAGCGTGACCTTCAGTGTTCTCTGGGAAGAATTAGGGTCTCCCGCTGCTCTTAAAGAAACAAGCGTTGACTTTGTGGAAGACTTGTTTAAAAGTGTCCTACCCACCAGCCCGCAGGAAATTAAAGATAGTTTATTGTTGTTCATGGCTTGGGTCCAGGGCACTTTGCTGTAAGTGACGTACTGTATCACTTCCCGAGTAAATATCCACCATGACAGGACAGTGCTGTCGATCAAATCTACATTTTGAAAACTAGTAGTAGAGTAGAGCAGCTATATTGGGGGTAAACTTGTGTGTGAATTGAAAAGACCAATTTAAAAGTTGGTTGATTTTAAAAAGTAGTGGTATCTTGATAGTCGCACAAACGCATAAGGCCACCATTTAAATGTTTTTCTTTCTTTTTAAATAATTATTTGATACCATCACTGCTAGTTAGACTCATTGCTACCTCTTAGCTATGTCTGTCTATATGAACAAACAGTTGGTAAATGTGATATGATTATGTCACTGTAATGTGGACAGTTGCCATGTTGGTGAATAATCCCCCATGACCTCTTCTAACTCGTCTGTAACGTTCTGTCCAATACAGAAACAGATTGCAGTTGAGTCATCCTGCCACACGAGGGGGCAGCTGTCATTTTGTCTCCTGCAGGTGGACAGCTGGAAAAAAACTCACTTCTGAGGGGCATTAGTTGCCAGTTTATGTCAATTCTACAGCTGGGCATCCCTTAACATGGCGGTGTGGGAGGAAGGGGCTGCTACCATGATAGGATGTCTACATCAACCGGCCTGACTTTATGGCCCAGCATATTAAACCATTTTGGAGGAGACGAGGCAACTAGAGAACACTGTTCTGCCAGAGCGAATCTGCAGAGTGGAAGCCGGACAGGAGGAGTTGACAGTGAAACACTCAACGAGTGACCTCTTGTGGCCATATAAAATTACATCAAAATCAATTACTCACTAGGCTACAGTAACAGTACACAATTACAATCTTGTCCTAATTTTGAGGGGAGCTCTATTGACAATCACAAATCCGATTCTGGATCTATATTGTTAACCTAAACTAGCACTTTCAAAGATGGCTGTCCCTGTAGACTTAAGTCAAAGTGTTTATTAAGCTGTAGAGTAGTAGGTTAACAGGTCGTTCCACAAAGAGTGCCTTTTGAGTCCATTTTATATTTATGGGTTCAAGCAGTGAAGCTGGCTGAAACCCTATTTGTTGGCGTTCATTATTCTGGTTCTCCACAGATTTTGTGGAGAAAAAAAATGCTAATTCCTGTGAGATGGTAAGGCCTAGAAGGGTGCAACTTGGCATGATGGTAATGGCCCACGGGCCACAGCCTCTCATGCGGTGCCGTTTGGCCAGATGGTGGTGCTATAACAAGCAATTTAAAGCAAACTTTCAAAGGTCATGCCCCTCACCCCGTTTGACCTAGAGTCATGAAATTCGGTACATAGATCCCTCTCCTCACAATAAACAAATTGGATGGATCTTCTGTCATTAAACATTTTGTGAAAAGCACTTAAAACAGTACTGTTCTGTCACTGAATGACCGATCTACACAAAACTTAACATATAGCATCTGTGGACCAAGGTCTCTCACCACATCATTTTCCAGGTTAGCATCTCAAACGACATGGCCACTACATATGAATAACCACTCACGTGGGCGTGGTCGAGCACACAAACGCATATAAACCACACACAGATATAACAACACTAGATACACATGTTCCTTAACAGTGTCAAGACTCAACATATGCAAGTACTTTCAGATCGATCACACGCTGGCGCTATAACTGGCACATGTTTACATCTCTTGATCGGTTTGACTCCGAGTGATTAAATTTGGCACACATGTTCGATGATGTGTCTAGCTGTAGAGTGTCTTTCATTTTGGCCTTTTGGTGGCGATGTTAGACATAAAAATAAATCCTACAGACTCATTGGTTTGTAGCGGCCATCTTGGTTGAGCAAGAACATTGGAAGATATTGTGTTTAAAGACATGCATCCGTAGGTTAAACACACTTGATTAGGTCTAGCGGTTCTGAAAAAGAAGACGTTTAAAGTAGTCCACATCACAACATATTTAATGAAGTGCCCTTTAATATAGACCACATAGAGGATTCTGTTTTTTTTACAGGAATAAAGACTTGCTTCAGTGCCAAAATTCAGCATTCTGACTTGTCCCTCCATGACATCTAGGAAAATGTTAACCCACTTAACCCCAAGAAGCCCTAGTTATTTTTTGGCTTTGACAAAGTCATTTCTGAAGATTATCATTTATGTCTGTTCCTCATTTTAAGGTCAACCCTGTCACGTGAACTGAACTCTATTTTTTTTCTATGGTGACCCTATTCCTTTTTACATGCGAAAGAAATATTGAACATTAATGGTAAAATCAATGTCAGTAAAATCAGTGTGAAGGAAAAAGGAATCCGCACATTGCTCTTGACAGTGTCACTGATCATTAATAAGCTTATGTATCGGCCTCACGGCCTTCTTCAGAGCTTTTGTGAGTTTTGTGAGTAAAATCAGTGGAAAAGCAGGTTTAACTGGTTCTACTCTTTTTGGCTATTTTCTGGTGTTTTGCGAAGATGGAGCCGGAGGGTAGGGCTGGATGGAGCCGGAGGGTAGGGCTGGATGGAGCCGGAGGGTAGGGCTGGATGGAGCCGGAGGGTAGGGCTGGATGGAGCCGGAGGGTAGGGCTGGATGGAGCCGGAGGGTAGGGCTGGATGGAGCCAGAGGGTAGGATGGAGCCGGAGGGTAGGGCTGCCATCTTATCGGCTCTTAACCAACTGTGCTATTTGTTTTCTCGCATTGTTTGTAACTTGTTTTGTACATAATGTTGCTGCTACCGTCTCTTGTGATCGAAAAGAGCTTCTGGACATCAGAACTGGGATTACTCACCTCAAATTAGACAGAGTTTTTCGTCAACGAGTTGGACGCGAAGGATATACTACGGACACCCGACCAGGCCCAGATCCCCGTGATTCGCTGGAAAAGGAAGCGTAGGTGTCGCGGAAAGAGATCAGGATGCCTTGTGAGGATCAGGCGAAGAGTGGCTATCTCACAAGCAAAGCGGAAAACGCTCATCCAGAGGCGGCGCTCCTAGTGGCCGGGGACTTTAATGCAGGGAAACTTAAATCAGTTTAACCTAATTTCTATCAGCATGTTAAATGTGCAACTAAAGGGGGAAACAAATCTAGACCACCTATACTCCACACACAGAGACGTGTACAAAGCTCTCCCTCGCCCTCCATTTGGACAGACTGGAACAAGTTCCGGGATTCTTTGTTCATCTCAGTCACATCTGAGTTACTCAGTTACACCACATCAGTCACTGGCTTTATCAATAAGTGAATTGAGGACGTCGTCCCCACAGTGACTATACATACATACAGTTGAAGTTGGAAGTTTACATACACTTAGGTTGTCATTAAAACTCATTTTTCCACCACTCCACAGATTTCTTGTTTACAAACTATAGTTTTGGCAAGTCATATGGGACATTACTTTGTGCATGACACAAGTAATTTATCCAACAATTGTTTACAGACAGATTATTTAACTTATAATTCACAATTCCAGTGGGTCAGAAATGTACATACACTAAGTTGAATGTGCCTTTAAACAGCTTGGAAAAATTCCAGAAAATTATGTCATGGCGTTAGAAGCTTCTGATAGGCTAATTGACATAATTTGAGTCAATTGGAGGTGTTCCTGTGGATGTATTTCAAGGCCTACTTTTCAAACTCAGTGCGTCTTTGCTTGAAATCATTGGAAAATCAAGAGAAATCAGCCAAGACCTCAGGGGAAAAAATGGTTCAATTTCCAAAAGCCTGAACCACGTTCATCTGTACAAACTATAGTACGCAAGTATTAACATCATGGGACCACACAGCCGTCATACCGCTCAGGAAGGAGACGTGTTCTGTCTCCTAGAGATGAACGTACTTTGGTGCGAAAAGTCCAAATCAATCCCAGAACAACAGCAAAGGACCTTATGAAGATGCTGGAGAAAACTGGTACAAAAGTATCTATATCCACAGTAAAACGAGTCCTATATCGACATAACCTGAAAGGCCGCTCAGCAAGGACGAAGCCACTGCTCCAAAACCGCCATAAAAAAGCCAGACTACGGTTTGCAACTGCACATGGGGACAAAGATTGTACTTTTTGGAGAAATGTCCTCTGGTCTGATGAAACAAAAATAGAACTACTTGGCCATAATGACCATCATTATGTTTGGAGGAAAAAGGGGGAGGCTTGCAAGCCGAAGAACACTATCCCAACCGTAAAGCACAGGGGTGGCAGCATCATGTTGTGGGGTTGCTTTGCTGCAGGAGGGACTGGTGCACTTCACAAAATAGATGGCATCATGAGACAGGACAATTATGTGGATATATTGAAGTGAAATCAGTCAGGAGATAAAGCTTGGTCGCAAATGCGTCTTCCAAATGGAACCCAAGCATACTTCCAAAGTTGTGGCAAAATGGCTTAAGAACAACAAAGTCAAGGTATTGGAGTGGCCAGCACAAAGCCCTGACCTCAATCCTATAGAAAATTTGTGGGCAGAACTGAAAAAGCGCGTGCGAGCAAGGAGGCCTACAAACCTGACTCAGTTACACCAGCTCTGTCAGGGGGATGGGCCAAAATTCACCCAACTTATTGTGGGAAGCTTGTGGAAGGCTATCCGAAACGTTTGACCCAAGTTAAACAATTTAAAAGCAATGCTACCAAATACTAATTGAGTGTATGTAAACTTCTGACCCACTGGGAATGTGATGAAATAAAAGATTAAATTAATAATTTTCTCTAGTATTATTCTGACATTTCACATTCTTGAAATAAAGTGGTGATCCTAATTTTTACTAGGATTAAATGTCAGGTATTGTGAAAAACAGAGTTTAAATGTATTTGGCTAAGGTGTATGTAAACTTCCAACTTCAACTGTACATTCATATTATTAAGTTGTTGTGTGACAGAATGTTATTAGGTGAAATTAAGTTAACATTTTTACACTTCTAAAAGTTAATGAATTGGTGGAACGACCTTTAACAATGAACAACAGTGTCTCTTCTTCTCAGGTTATTATCAGGGGAGGGTGTTTCAGCCGGTTGCATTATCCTCTGTCATAGCCGGGGGCTTTCTCCTTCTTTTCGGCTCTTTTTGAAGTGTGTCTGGGCTGACAGAGCTCCGAGTCCCCCTCCACTATCACTGACTCCACTGTTTAAGTTTGTATATTTAGGGTCTGTGTCCTCTGGGAGTGCGTGCGTGTGTGTGTTGTGTGCGAGAGAGAAAAAGCAGGCAGCATTGTTCCGAGCACCATCGCAGCTCTGTGACCTATCTCCCTTTCTCTAAGATAAGTTCCCTTCTCTCTTTTTTTATTTTTTTTAAGTTGTTCTCTCCCGCTCCAGTCAGACAGCATTGCTCCAAGTCTGTAAACATTTCATGTCTATTTTTGGTTACCGTGGGGCAAAATCAGTGCCGCCCCTGGAGTGAATTAAGTTTTGTCTCTCTGGTTACGGCTCCCAGTTTCCAAATGGGTCCTGGCTTCAGCACATACTTCAGCACAAGGTGTACCAAACCTAGGAAGTGGAAGATAGGATCCCAGCCAAAAGGGTCCACTGTTGTTTTTCTACACAGAAAGTAGGTGCTGTGTTTGTGTGTGCGTGCACGCATGTACTTTTCACCTAATGTAAAGTTGTAAAAGTCTGAACTTGATTCTGTCATTATGTTTCATTGCTAGGCAAGAAGACATGTCTTTATGTGCGTCTTAAAGACTAGGTCCGACCTCAATGTCTATGTAGTGTTGGCCCCGTATGCCAACATTGACTGCCAGCCTTCACTGAAATACAATAAAGTACAGTGTCCTTTCCCATCAAGAAATAAGTATAGTATGTGCAAACTCACAAATCTCTTGAAATATCAGTTATTCAAGACAATAGGCTTTTTGGTCCAGTATGTTCTCCTACTTTTGCCTCAGCAAATAGTTAGGCTCAAGTCAAATCAAAGGTATTTGATAATGCCACAAAATGAAAGTCATGCCCACACTGTCAAATTTATCAAAAAAATTTGACAATGCAGAACTTAATTTAGCTCAATAAACCACAAGCTCATCATTACATTCCCATACAGAATTCACTTGTCATCACAAACCTAGACGGGACAATCATTCACACGAGTGTCATCTTCACGTTTCGACACTTTCTATTGCACTTCCTCTAACATTCCAGCCACTTGTGTTTGTGTCTGGCTTGTTGAACTGGGAACAAGGGACACATGCCAGAATTGCCCGTTATCTTCTCACCCATCAACTACTAGAACCAGATCAATCAGCTACTGTAACCGTGTGTGTGTGTGTGTGTGTGTGTGTGTGTGCACAGACTGAATCCATACTCAAGAGTACAGTACAGAGGCACACATGAGGTCAATCAAATGACTCCCCAGACAGCAAAGCATGTCTGGCACTGAATGGTTGTCATCTCACTGGTGAGGTCATCCTACGTTATACTTATATAACATATATAAATAAAGTTGTAAGTAGGTACATATATATAGCATTCGCCAGCACAAGGAAAAAGAGGAAAACATTTAAAAGATGTATTAAAGAAATATAGCCAATGTAGCTAAAAATGGCAGAAATATATCAAACGTGTATTTTACGTTCAACCATTAATGATGAGTCTCATGTATTCATGGGTTTCAAAAACTGTCATGGACAGTTTTTCATAAGTCCATTAGAGATGACCTTTGTTATCCAATATCATTTGGTAATAAAACACAGACGGTGCGAATTGTGGAGGACGGATGGTGCTCTCTTCTCATTGTTGTTAGTATGAAAGTTGTTTTAATGCTGATTTGATCAGAAATGGGACAGAGGTAATGCCATCAGCAATTGGAAATCACTTTGTCCTGTGCTGTCACCGTGAAGACAGCATCACAACAGCCACACTACGCTCCACAACAGAGCAGACTCGCAGAGGTCGGTGGGAATGCTTTTGGGTCTTTGTATAATGAATTATCAAATTTTAAATAATCCATTCTTATCCAGTTAAAACAATTTGAAATGAAAACATTTAAGGGTCCTTTACATGACATTCTGTAATAATGACAGAAACATTGTAATCACAAGTTTGCACACATACAAGGTTATGTACACGAAAAGTCATGTGTATAGAGATGGTAGAGCTGGTTTGTGAAGACAATGAAGTTATAATTGTGTTCTTGTTTAATCTTCAAATCAAACCTTTCAACATCATTCAACCAGCAACAGCTGAGCCATTCTCAGTTGGTTATGGAAGTGGACAACATTGCCCACAGTCTTGCCTGGCCAGAGGAAGCAACTGATCCATTCCCAGACCAGAGATCATCCTCTCTGCGTACAGGTGAGACCGAGGCCAGCCACACACTTGAGCGGTGTAACACAGAAGTCGACCATCAGGGGATTCTGCATCAGACCAGCCAAAAGAGGAAAGACCACCAGGGTTCCCATTAAGGAGAGCCAGAAGTGTCGAGGACCTCCATCTCCCAACCCAAAAACTGTCCAACCCTGTGAGGGGGCAGTGGAGTTGGTGGTGCTGCTGTGAGTGGAACTGTGGAGGGGCCTGGAGGTGGCAGGGCTGAGAGGGACAGATGTGCCCAGAATCAAATCAAATTTGATTGGTCACATACACATGGTTAGCAGATGTTATTGCGAGTGCTGCGAAATGCTTGTGCTTCTAGTTCCGAAAGTGCGGCAATATCTAACATGTAATCTAACAATTCCACAACAACTACCTAATACACACAAATCTAAGTAAATGAATGGAATAAGAATATATACTGTACATATAAATATATGGATGAGCAATGACAGAGCGACATAGGCAAGATGCAGTACATGGTATTTAAAATACAGTATATACATATGAGATGAGTGATGCAAGATATGTAAACATTAACAAAGGCCAGAGGCGATGTGGGAAGTGTGGCCTCATGGTCCTGATGCTAGTCCTGGCTGTTTTCTCCTGTCAGTGGGAGTCTGCATGGTCAACATTGTTAAAGGGGAATGGTGTAAACTGGATGAGAAGGACACATACTCGATTGATAAATTAATTTGAAAAGAAAATGGAAATCACTGTGTACTGCATATGTTTAAAGAGTGAGATATGGGACAATATACTCTTCTCAGTCAATACAGTTCCTCGGGGTAAAAAAACAACTAATCTGAACCACATATTATTGAGTGTCTCAAATGTCACATATGGCTCTGGTCAAATGTTGTGCACTATATAAGGAATAAGGGTGCCATTTGGGACGGATACATCGAGTCAGTAGAAAAAGAATAGCATGTCCTGGTCTGGTGGTATACATTGGAAATATTGGAGACATATTTGCGAACATTACAAACAATTTAAATGTAAACTGTTTCTCCGTCTCAAAATCCGCATCCGCCAATTAAAATTGTTGACGTATTTGCACGTGATAGAACGCTATTTCCCATATCCTGGCGTACTTAGTGGTTGTCACTAGTTACCACCGCCACAAAGTCTAAATTATCGTAAACATGCATAATTTTTGTTGTTGCTTTTTGGTCGCAATTTAAGGTTAGCAGTGTGGTTAGCATTAAGGTTCGGTGGTTTAAAATCTGATTTAAAAAAATATAAATTGTAGAAATAGGCACGGGGGTTAGCCATAATTATGACTTTGTGGCTGTGGTAACTAGCGACAACCATACTCAGACCAATGCAAAAAAAAAAAACAGCTGAATGTGATTATTTTAGTGATAATGCTCGAGAAGACGGTGTTTGGAGGATATATTGGCACGGGTGTTGTTAGGCCCGAGACGAAGTCGACACACTCCGGTTTCGAGTGCATTATCACTTTACATATTTTCATTAAGCACGTTATTTTGATTAATTTATTCATACTGTTTCATCCTTCCACAAGATATAGTCCTGACACAAATATAGGGTTGCTACCCAAGCTGGCTGGTCGTTCTATCGGTTCGGTTGCCAGAGACCCAGGCTAAGTGTTTTTGTTCTGTATCTATAGACGCGACCCAGTCATTCCTTTTAAATGTTCTATTGCCATACCGGCTGGCAAAGTTCTTATCCTTTGCTTGCTAGCTAGCCAACCTCGGCGAATTTACAGTCAAGTCAAACAGTGCAGCCAGAATAACAACAAGTTAGCTTAATTTGCAATTGTTTAAGATGTTTTCTTGTGACATTTGAGATCATGTCTAGGTTCAGATGCTTTTCATAGTGGAGATCAAGTTTATCAATTGCCTGGCTGGGCTGACGACAATGGATTGCCAGTCAGACAGAGAAGAGAAAATATGCAAATTTGGAAGACACCGGTTGGAATGCTGTTTTGACCAATCAGCATACAGGATTAAGACCCACCCAAGTTTAAAATGCCAATTATGGTAATGGCTAGAAGGGATACGGATACTGTCAAACTTACGTCATATTCTCGTTCACTACGAGAGTTTGCGTCATGGATAGAAGGGATACCGATTTTGTCATAGTCCTGTTCACTACGAGTTTGCGTTTTACACATCGTCGAGTTCTACAGCAGACTGGACTTGATTTCCACAGGATCGCTAGCTAGCATAACTTTTGGGGTACTTTCTACGGAGCACATTACATTACTACATGGGCTCCAGAGTGGTGGAGTGGTCTAAGGCACTCCCATCTCAATGCAAGAGTCGTCACTACAGTACCTAATTCGAATCCAGGCTGTATCGCATCCGGTCGTGATTGGGAGTCCCATAGGGCGGTGCACAATTGGCCCATCGTCGTCCAAATTTGGCCGGGGTAGGCTGTCATTGTAAAGAATTTGTTCGTAATTGACTTGCCTAGTTAAATAAAGGTTCAATAAAAAATATATTTATTAGTGTTATCAGCTAGTAATTTTGCCCTTGTGGAACTTAAGAAGACAGTGGTTAGAGGTCCATGTAGAGTTTGAGTAGTTTTTCTGTTCTACTTGATTATTATTGCACCAACCTGGTGTCCCAGCTCTACCAGTCCGTGATGTGAAGAATGGAAATATTGTCTTATTCTTTCTTTTCATATACTAACTGGCCACCAGACTACAGAAACTACAGCAATGGAACTGAAGTAATGGAATAGCAATAACTATAACGCTAGCAATAGGAATATGGCATGAGAGGTGCCAAAAAGAAAGTCATTGGTTGCTTAGATTTCATTTATTCTTATTTTTTCTATTACAAACACAAAATACAGCAAATATGTGGAACTTTAAAAAGAGTGGAACCCTCACTCTCCTAACATAAAGTTGAACCCTATCCTCTCCCCTCTCCCTTTTTTTTCTCTTCCGTCTAACCTTCCCTTCCTACCGTCTCCTCCCCTCCCCACCGTCTCCCCTCCCCTCTCTACCGTCTCCTCTCCCTTCCATTTTCTCTTCTGTCTACTGTCTCCTCTCCTAGATGTGTTTGCCATTGTTTTGTATGTTCGGATGTGTTTTGATATTTAGATGCGTGTGTGTGTTAACGCTCACTGATGTTCCTTTGTTTGAGTTTTTTTTACTTTACCTTGTTCCCAGTGTCTGGGTTTTTGTGAGTTTTTTTCTCCTCTGCCTCATGTTCGATGAGAGACAAACCACACCAAAAATACAATTTTGAGAAAAATATTGTAGAACGGAAATGTTAAATGTACCGTAGATAATCACAGAAAACAATCTTCATTATGATTGTATTCTGGAATAATCTCAATCTCATTAGGGGTAGGCAGACCCAGTGGAGGGGGGAGGAGCTAGGGCTAGACACACCCAGGGGAGGAGCTAGGGGTCCTCAGCCACAGTCCAGGATCAGCAGCATGTCCAGGTAGGTCTAGGGCCAGGCATGTCCAGGAGTTATTAGATGTAGAAAAGGACAAAAGAAGGGGGATACTGGGAGCATACTTATGTACATCAGATAAGACACAGTACAGTACACCAGATGAGACAAGCTGACCATGGACCCTAGGCAAATAAAAACGATTGCAGCATAAACACTAGAGACTGGGACAGGGGGATCGAGAGACGATGTGGCCCCGTCCAATGCCACCACTGAGTGCTACAAGCCAGGGACTCCCCCATAATAGTCAGTGGTATGGTTCATCAGTCCACTGCAATGGGACCTGATGCTTCTCTGCTTGGCTCTCAGCTTTAAGGAGGGGGGGGGGGGGGGTGAACAGGCTACTTGTACATCAAGTTGCCTTACGTGACAGAAAGAGGAGATATACTTCTGTCCATATGGGCCGTTCATGCTCAGACAAGGATTATTTGTCCAAGGCTTAGGTACGTAACGTCACTTACAAGACTGAAACCAAGTCTGACTCTCTCACATAAAAGAGGAACTCTGTAGGAGAAAGCCCCGTATCCATCTGTTTTCTTGGATATTTGGGGAACAAGGAGTCCTGCATCTTGTGGTTCTCTTCCCTTTCTAACACATACCCTCCTCAACCTCTCACCTCTCCCTTCCTGAACGACATCCCCTCCTCACAACATCAGTCAATCATAATCACCTTTACTGTGCCTCTTTGTAAAACATTAGCTAACGTACCATTTGTGTTTCCCTCTTACTATCACTCGCATGTTTATCCTTGCCATGGTGGCAGGCGTACAGTAGGTTCTCCTACCGAACACCAGGAAGGTTGTTCCATCATGGGGAACATGAGTTCCCGATGCAAGTTTTTTCACGATGCGAGATCTGAGGTGTTAAACAAATGACAAGTTAGAATAGCAGTTAATCTCTATAGCTAATCTAAAATCGATTAATAACACACACGTCTGTCTACTATCTAACGTTAGTCAACGGAGTTGACGACCTAGATTAATATCACTTCTTGATTAAATTCGAACTCAGCCTTCTGTCCAGATGCTGTATCCTTTTTGTTTACAATACATGTGGTCCTTGTCTTCTGTTCATAATGGTTTAGATGGTCTTCAAAAGCTTGTAGGCTAGTAAAATACTGAAGATCAGCAGTGTTAACCACCATCGTTGTAAATGAGTCATTACAAAATTCCTGAGACAACTCAAGCTACGAGTGGAGCAGACGGGACTATGACGCCATTTTAACACAATCGGTATCCCTTCTAGCCCAGACCGAAAGGTATATTTCCTGCAATAAATTCTGTTTCAGCCAATTACAACTGTTGACGTGGCAGAACCTTTTTCATAAATCACACCGCAGCGGGGTAACGTTCAACTCGATTATATCGAGGCGGAGTTGAGTTTGGACGCTGAAGTTGCTAGCAACAACAACGAGCCACCATCAGTCGATTCTTGTAAAAAAATAAAACTTACATGTACCTCTTTGTCATATACAAGTGCCCTCTTCCGCGTGCTTCTGAAATGTATACTTTTAATAATATATTTTAGCGAATACAACCACCAATCCCTTGTTGCTCGTACAACGTAAAGTGAGATTCAATTAGTTCCGGGATCCTTGGGACAGCCCCACCGTAAACCCTTACCTACCCTAACCATTTAAATTGTCAACTTCCATTATGACAGCCCAGAAAACGAAGGTGTCATTTCTAGTGACAGTCAAGCGACCGAGCCACTCCAAAATAACTGTTGGTTACGGACCACTGTTAACCTGTTATTCATTGCAAACATTTATTACAATTTATGATGCAAACAGAGTCTCTCTCTTATCGGAACAGCTCATGGAATACGAGAGATTAAAGAGACGCAAAGGGACAGAACCAAAAAAAGTATTATGCGCCATTCAATTATGGTTCTGAAAAAAACAAACACGTTTTGATATAAGCACTCAATTCTTAACATTGTAATTTGGCATTTCCTCCCTCGTATTGTACTTCTGTAGATGGTCATTCAAAATCAAAGAACAAGGCATGCGTAATAGTTTTTTTTATAATGCACATTGATCAAGGAAACCGCTTATAAAAAAAAAATCTATGGTGGGCATGTACATTCTTTCTTATAGGTTTTCATATGCCTATCCATTCCCACTCGGACTATTCCTCATATCTTACTTGATCAATATATTCATCCTGTTCGTGTCTGCTCAGGGAACTCATCAGTAAAATGGCTTTATAACATTGACAACTACTAGATGTTACATGAAACCAACCACTTTTTACTGCATGTTATTTTCAATCATTTAATTCACAGTTAAATATCTTTCTGATCTTGTCTGCTAGCTAACAATTTCAACTTCGAACCTCAGACTCAAAGAGATGGTTATATAGCCAATAGTTACTTTCCTTTTCCTTCTTCTGAATTAAAATGTACCTTCCCATTGTGGTCCATGGTCCTTTCTACTATCTTCTCACACCATGCCTGAGGACCACGAGAGGTCCATGCTGCCTACAACCCGTTGGCCTACCTACACTCATGTCTTGGAGCCTGGGAATAGTCATTGCAGTGTTGATGAAATGTGATCTTGAAATGCCATTAAGTGACATCTTAAGGAATTTAACTTTCCCCCAATACATTAATGTAGATCAATGCAGGGCTCTGTATTATAAGAGTATGACAGAGCCACAGAAGGGCGAGTACTGCGGTCTACATTTCTTTCTATGTTTACTGAAATAATGTAAAAAAATATATATAGGATGAAGAAACAAAAATGAATGAAACATGATTAAACACGAGTCACATCTGCATGTTTTCTTTCAAGTTTAAAAAAATATGTATTGCGACGTGTACAACTACTCAGCTCTGTCTCACTGCTCAAAATGTGTCGGAAGGGTACGGTGGGCCTATACCATTAGATTAATTTACAGATTTAGAGTTAGAATGCATTTACCACACCAACAGATGTCACGGGGGAGGCGAAAAGATTGAAACAAAATAGAAAAGATTCATCAGTTAGAATTTTTTTTTTTTCAACGGTTCTGCAGAATCAATGCTATGTTAATTCTCTTAGAAAAAGAGAGTAAAAGGAAGAAAAAAAAGCCACACAAAAAATGTTCCGGAGACCAATAAAAGTCTATTGGGTTCAAGTTGTACTGTTTTTTTTCTGATAGTGGAGGCAGACTTTATAAACCAAACATGGGACTGAGTGTGGTGGCGGTGGTGGTAGAAGTGGGGAGTCTCCCTGTCGCGCCTCCTCCTGCCGGGGTTCTAGTCGATGTACTGGGAGAGCCAGCGGAAGCCCTCCCCGTAGCCCTGCCTCTTCAGCACGCTGCACATGAACAACTCCAGTGGTCTCGTGTTCAACTCCTTCATGGGAATGTTGCCCTGGAGACCAGACAAACAACATCAGGGAACATCATTCAAATGCATGGTTGTTCTAACCACCTGTGGCTCTGTTTTTGTTCTTCCTTTGTTTTAAAAATCATATCTATGTTAGAGGTAGGCTGTTCAACAGGATATTGCTTTGGTTACTGCTAGGGCCAAGAGTTACCCAACATGACCTGACAGGGTGAAACTCTTGTGATTTGTTGTACAGTTCAGTAGTTGTACTGTGAGGAAAGAAAAGTGGGTGGCACAGTAGTATCAGTAGATGTGGGTTAGTGCAGTGATCTCCTCACCTTGCCCGTTGTCTGTCCATACAATCCAAACAGCTCACGCAGTCTCTCCTCGCTGATGGCTTCGTGTCTGTCAATCTTGTTGCCAAGGACCAGGATCGGCACGTTTCCAATGGTCTCATCTGTCATTAGTGCCTGTGTGTACCACAGGACGGAGATGTCTGGTTAGTTATCACATTAATCCACACCAAACATGTCATGATGTAAGACATGATCTACCCATGAAACTTTTAGCAGTTCCGACTTTGGAAACGGTAAAGAAACCATTCTCTCGTCGCACATATCCAAAGAAATCAGTACAAAACTGATGAACTGCTTATGAAAAGGCCATTTGTTTGGATAGAACATGTACGGTGGGTTTTTAAGTTGAAATCGTTTTCAGCCCCATTTATCTTATTCATGGGGCCTTTTCAATGTCGTTGTGAAATTCATGATTACGCACATCAAGTTCTGTTTTGGACTCAGCCAATCTCGGGATGTCCAAGCAATCCACAAGGAAGACGATGCCGTTGATGGCGGGGAGGTAGTTTTTCCACACTCTGCGAGCTGTTTGAAAACGCGGACAAAGCAAAATAAATTAGTGCAGTACAGTTTTGTTGGGAACCACAAATGAACAGATCAACGTTCTCTCACACACAGACAGTCAGGCACACATACATACCTTGTGCATGGCCTCCAAGGTCAAAGGTGGTGAAGGTCATGCCAGCAATCGTCAGCTCTTCCGAGGCTGGTGGGTAAAATGGGTCATAGTTACATTGGAAAACTCCTACTCAAGCTCAGTCAACTGGGTAACCATCAAATAGGTAGGACAAGAGTAAAAGTAGCCAGCGCTAGCTTTTTATGAACATCTGAGGGGCAGTGTTCATTTTGGCACTCTTTTGGATTTAGTCATCTTAGTCATTTTGTCACATTTTTGTCATTTGAATTATGATTTGGTGTAGTTGTCAAAATGACGAAAACAGCGTACCATTTTAGTAAACTAAATGCCCTTTCATTTTAGTCACATTACATGTGTATTGCCTCAATGACCGAGAGTAAACATAAATCACCGACTTCCATAGCCTTGTCCTACCAATATTTTTCTGCATAACATCAGATTCTCTTCCCAACAGCAGAAATATGACAAACAAAGAAAAATCTGTCCATGTAAATTCCTATTTTAGCCTACATAGATATTGCACATTACATACAAAACACACAGAGACAGACAAGAGAGAGGAGCAATCACCAGATGGCAAAGTATTGTGTGACTGGTTAGCTATGGGGAAGCAAGAGAGTCGCCTACGCAATGTGTCTAATCGGAGGCCGAGCGGAGCATGTCTGCCCATATTCATCGCTTGCTACCCAGCCGATGTAGGCTGTGCGCGTCCTTCCCACCGCTGAACAGAACTGAGAAGCACATCTGTGCTGCTAAAATCAAAAAAATTGTTCTCATCACCGAAAAGCTCTTAATCTCTCAGAAAAACTCCTGTCCAGTCCACTTAGTAGTCAGATTTTAGTCACAGAGAAGTTAGTCTCGTCTCAGTCAACTGATAGGAGAAAATCATTTTCATTTATATTTTTGTCAGTCTATTTATTTAGTCAGTCATAGTCTAATCAATTAGCACAAATTATAATAATATTTTTTTTTAAATAGGTGTTTTGACAAATTTTAGTCACTATTTTTGTTGATGAAATTATCACAGAGGAGAAGATCATATTTGGGATTGATTGTTGAACTATTAGGCCTGTTCATAAGCACTGACTGTTTCCTTAGCTCTCGATGGGTACGGTTATAGGAAAATTACACAAATGTGACTATAAAAGATTTACTCACTTGGATGTAAAGTTGGCACATGCTGTCCCAATCTGTCATCTTTGAGCATGTGCAGTAGCGTTGTCTTGCCAGCATTGTCCAGTCCAAGAAATACTAACTTGCCCGATTTCTTGTACAGTCCTAAAATATAATAAATGTATCAAACAAATATTTTAGAAATGTTTTTGTACATTGAAAGTGAAGAAGCTGCGACTTCCTATCAACTTGCCCTGTCAATAATGGTTGACTTTCCTTTGCCTAACAATGTATTCACAATGAAACCAAATGTTGGAAACTCTTCTCAGCAACAAAATAAGTCAAACTTGAAAAGGGTTGAAGTAACAAGTTTAGACTTGCTGTCAGGTATGCATAACCTATAGTGAACAAGCTTTGTCATTTCTATCCGAGTGAGCTCTGAGGCCTAGCCATCATTACTCCACACCACTGGAACATCAGCACTACCTGTTTAACAAGTTAAGCAGGAGTGTCACCACGCCTCTCGGGGATGAGAGGTAGCTAGTGTCACAGAAACTAGAGGGCTCTGGAGAGGGAGGCTAAAGCGAGCTGTAGCAGCAGCCTCTTGTTTGTGTTTCACTGTAGCTTGGCAGTGGGCACGCACACTGTCAAACACCTAGGCCTAGTCCTATACTACTCAAAATCAGTTACCACGTTCAACCACAAGAGGGACAAGATGGATTTATAGGAATGACAGACAGTACCACACTCGTTGGCATTCTTTAGAACAGGTGGCGATTGGGAAAACCAAGAAATAAACAGAAAAGGTATCAGTACTGAGTAGCTTTAGAACCATATTCATATACAAGCCATTCAGAGGACAGTATTGAAAGTGTAATAAGTGAAGTTTAGATAGTACTTACCTAGAAACTGCAGTACGCTACTGAAACCACTATAAATCCAATCAAATATGAAGGACATATCCGGAGCTGGTGAATCCTGTAAGACCGCAAGAACAGAGGCTATGAACAACAGGCATGCAAGAACAGTACATGTTAAAACGTTTGATTAATTACTTGGCCCTGATCTTCCTTAGACACAAAAAATATTAAGATCTAGGCCTACTGGAAGCTAGAACACAAGAGCAGTTTCCCCAATCTCAAATAAGGAGCCATTTTAGATCAACAATAAAAAAATAGTTGGTGCTTTCAAGACAACTGGGAACTCTGAAAAAATACAAGGTCAAATCATGACATCAGTGATCTTTGTCGGAAAGCTCCACAAAGAGGCCTGAGTTCCCGAGTTGGAATTCCGAGTTAGATAACCGTTAACTACTTTCCCCCCCAGTCTGAGCTTGTTTTATTCAGAGTTCCCAGTTGACTTGAAAGCACTGAAGTTGGAAATCTCAGAGTTGTTTTGAATGCGGCATGACCCAACAGTGAAGAGATAAGGCTATTAGTTATCCCGGATTCCAAAACTGTTGATCAACAATCTATCAGTCATGGGCACCTTCCTAATATTGAGTTGCGCCCCTTTTGCCCTCAGAACAGCCTCAAGTCATTGAGCATTGACACTACAAGGTGTCGAAAGCGTTACACAGGCATGCTGGCCCATGTTGACTCCTATGCGTCCCATAGTTGTCAAGTTAGCTAGATGTTCTTTGGATGGTGAACCATTCTTGATACACACGGAAAACTGTTGAGCTTGAAACCCAGCAGTGTTGCAGTTCATGATACACACAAACCGGTGCGCCTGGCACCTACCACCATACCACGTTCAAAAAGCACTTTAATCTTTGTCTTGCCCATTCAGTCTCTGAATGGCACACATACACAATCCATATCTCAATTGTAACACGACTTAAAAATCCTTTAATCATCTGCTCCCCTTTATCTACACTGACTGAAGTGGATTTAACATGTGAAATTAATAAGCGATGATATCGTTCACCTTGTCAATCTGTCATGGAAAGAGCAGGTCTTCCTAATGTTTCGTATACTCAGTGTATAAGACACCATTATTATAATGTATTTAAATGTAACATATTACAGAAAGGGGGAGTGGCCATATACAGTTGAAGTCGGAAGTTTACATACACCTTAGCCAAATACATTTAAACTCAGTTTAAACTCTAGTAAAAATTCCCTGTCTAGGTAAGTTAGGAGCACCACTTTATTTTAAGAATGTGACATGTCAGAATAATAGGAGAGAATATGATTTATTTCAGCTTTTATTTCTTTAATCACATTCCCAGTGGGTCAGAAGTTTACATACATTTAATTAGTATTTGGTAGCATTGCCTTTAAATGGTTTAACTTGGGTCAAACGTTTTGTGTTGCCTTCCACAAGCTTACCACAATAAGTTTGGTGAATTTTGGCCCATTCCTCCTGACAGAGCTGGTGTAACCGAGTCAGGTTTGTAGGCCTCCTTGCTCGCACAGGCTTTTTCAGTTCTGCCCACATTTTTCAGTTCTGCCCACAAATGTTCTATAGGATTGAGGTCAGGGCTTTGTGATGGCCACTCCAATACCTTGACTTTGTTACCCTTAAGCCATTTTGCCACAACTTTGGAAGTCTGCTTGGGGTCATTGTCCATTTTGAAGACCCATTTGCGACAAACCTTTAACTTCCTGACTGATTTCTTGAGATGTTGCTTCAATATATCCACATCATTTTCCTGCCTCTTGATGCCATCTATTTTGTGAAGTGCAACAAATCCTCCTGCAGCAAATCACCCCCACAACATGATGCTGCCACCCCCGTGCTTCCCGGTTGGGATGGTGTTCTTTGGTTTGCAAGCCATCTCCTCCAAACATAACAATGGTCATTATGGCCAAACAGTTCTATTTTTGTTTCATCAGACCAGAGGACATTTCTCCAAAAAGTATGTATCTTTGTCCCCATGTGCAATTGCAAACCGTAGTCTGGCTTTTTTTGAATGGCGGTTGTGGAGCAGTGGCCTCTTCCTTGATGAGCGGCCTTTCAGGTTATGTCGATATAGGACTCGTTTTACTGTGGATATAGATCATTTTGTAACGGTTTTCTACAGCATCTTCACAAGGTCCTTTGCTGTTGTTCTGGGATTGATTTGCACTTTTCACATCAAAGTAACCGAACACGTCTCCTTCCTGGGTGGTATGACAGCTGCGTGGTCCCATGATGTTTATACTTGCGTACTATTGTTTGTACAGATGAACGTGGTACCTTCAGACACTTGGAAATTGCTCCCAAGGATGAACCAGACTTGTGGAGGTCTACAATGTTTTTTCTGATGTCTTGGCTGATTTCTTTTGATTTTCCCATGTCAAGCAAAGAGGCACTGAGTTTGAAGGTAAGCCTTGAAATACATCCACAGGTACACCTCCAATTGACTCAAATTATGTCAATTAGCCTATCAGATGCCCAAGAATTTAATGTTCATTTCTCTACCATAAGATGCCTCCATCAGTTTAAAGAATTTGTCAATACGATCAACTGGCCTCAGACCACGCCAGGCCCTTTTGCAGGGAAAAACTAATTCTGATTGTCTGGGCCTGGCTCCCAAGTGGGTGGGTCTACGCCCTCTCATGCCCCTGCCCAGTCATGTAAAATCCATAGATTAGGACCTAATTAATTGATTAATTGTAAATTGTGTTTATATTTTTGTTCAGTATATAACTTGTATATTAAAAACAATAAAGTATGTGGACACCTGCTCATCCAACATTCAACACCATTATTATGGGGTTTGTCCCCCCTTTGCTGCTATAACAACCCCTACTCTCCTGGGAAGGCTTTCCACTAGATGTTGGAACATTGCTGCAGGTACTTGCTTCCATTCAGCCACAAGAGCATTAGTGAGGTTGGGCAATTCGGCCTGGCTCGCAGTCGGTGTTCCAATTCATCCAAAAGGTGTTCGATGGGAATGAGCTCAGGGCTCTGTGCTGGCCAGTCAAGTTATTCCACACAGATCTCGACAAACCATTTCTGTATGGACCTTGCTTTGTGCACGGGGCATTGTCATGCTGAAACAGCAAAGGACCTTCCCCAAACGGTTGCCACAGTGTCACATTAAGATTTCCCGTCACTGGAACTAAGAGGCCTAGACAGAACCATGGAAAACATCCCCAGATCATTATTCCTCCGCCACCAAACTTTACAGTTGGCACTATGGATTGGGACAGGTAGCTTTCTTCTGGCATCCGAACAAACCCAGATTTGTCAGTCAGACTGCCAGATAGCGGATGGCCATTTTTGCTCCTTGACGTTCCCACTCCACAATAATAGCACTTACATTTGACGGTGACAGCTCTAGCAGGGCACAAATTTGATGAACTGACATCCTGACATCCTATGCCACGTTGATAGTCACTGAACTCTTCAGTAAGGCCATTCTACTGTCAGCAACAGGTTTCATTCAAATAGCCAAATCCACTACTTTGAAGGGGTGTCCACATAAATGAAAACATACTTGCGTATAAAGGCCTTTTACAAAAAGTCCCACGGTACCTAACATAATTAAAAACTTTAAGCATACAAGTTACCACACCCGGTCTTAGGGATTGCCAATTCCTCTATCGAGTTAGGTAAATCAGCTTTTAATTTCCGTCACCTTATTTTAAATGTTCCTATATTTGATGTTTCGGTGCAATTCCAAAAGATAATTGAGGACTTTATTATTGATGAATGTGTTTATGACCATGTTATTTTTCCCGCTTGCATTTTGTATTTATATTTTGATGCGTGTATTTTCTGTAATTTATGTCATTCAGGCCTCATCCACAAGAGACCTTAGTGTCAGTATGACTCCCTGATAAACTAAAGGTTAAATAAAATATGGTATCTGAGTGAGTAACAAAATCAAAATCTGGAACCAGGGGAAGCATCAGTGACACAGGCAAAGTAATATGGCATAATTAGTCTATTAGCCTATATTTGTGTTTCCAAAAGTAGACTAACAACCATCCTAGAATCCAGGGCCTACAAGACTTTAGAATCCCTGCAATCCGAGTTCAGCATGTGGAACGCGGTGCGTGTCACATCGTCGCAAGGAGAGAGTCTCATCTGAAGGATTTAGCAACATGTGATAAGAACAATGACAATGAATGGCAACCCTCAGGAAGTATAATCTTGTTCCAGTGAGATTCAAATGGACAGAAGTACAGGCAGTTCAGACCAATGTTCACAGTCTCTTTCCTAACAGCCAAGACACGTGCTCATGAACATGGCCTCAACGACACTGACTCAGAGCCTGATGATGTGGACCATGGGCCTTGTAAATGGATAATCCCAATCAGGTTTAGTTTGCTAACATTAGCCTATTGTACTTTCCATAAAAAAATACATGCAAGATACAAACCTAATGTTCTGCCATAATCATTCTAGCATGGAAACGCTGCACAGGGAACCTTTTAAACTTAATATTTAACATTAACAATTTGACTAAACTAACAAACCAACGGCCATCTATGTGCATGCAGCTTCAGTAATGCAAAATAAAATGCCATTCACAGTCAAAAGGTAGGTTCCCAACACCTCTACATAAATACCTCCAGTGAGCACTGAGCAGGAGATTTCTATATATATATATATTTTTTTTTAAAGGTCAAAATGGACACGCCTACAAGGGTTTTTATTTTTTACTAATTTTCCACATTGTACAATAATAGTGAAGACATCCTAACTATATAATAACATGGCCTTGATGACAGCTTTGCACACTCTTGGCAATTTCTCAACCAGCTTCATGAGGTAGTCACCTGGAATGCATTTCAATTGACAGGTGTGCCTTGTTAAAAGTACATTTGTGGAATTTATTTCCTTCTTGATGCGTTTGAGCCCTTCAGTTGTGTTGTGAAACGCTAGGGGTGGTATACAGAACTGTTGGCTCAAACGCATAGTTTTGAAGTCTTCACTATTATTCCACAATGTAGAAAACAGTAAAAAATAAAGAAAAACCCTTGAATGAGTAGGTGTCCAAAGTTTGACTGGTACTGTATATTTGAAATAAAAAGAGGCCTCAGTGGCCTGGCTGGCTGAGCTGGTAATTTTACTGTGACTTTTGTCTCAGACTCAACTGTCTCCCCGTCTAGCGTGCACCACAATGCGCCCGGCAGGCTGGCCCGACCTGTGACCAGTTATGCAACGTGCAAACAGCTCCAGGGCTAAAGTATATGGGAGCCAAAGGTCAAGACCATGCAAATACAACTGAACTACACATCAGCAGGAGCTCTCCCCTTTGCCCTGGCTGCTGCTGACACACTGTGGGCTGGAGGATGTGTGTGTGACGTGATCCAGTGGAGGCAAAAGATCTACTGGCAAAATTTCTGAATTGGAGTGCCTGTGTTAACGCAGCCAATTAAATACCCATACTCTAGAACAGTTTAGCAGGGAAGCCAGGATATTTGGTAGAGATGTACCACACCGGCTTCTAGTATTTTCCAACTATCAAAGCAAGAGAGCAGAGCCCTACGCTAAACAACCTCTGATTTATCATACCAGTCTGATTTTACATGATTACGTCAATGGATGCTCAAAAAAGTCACAGCAGTAGTCGTCATGGAGATAGTATTCTATGGTGTTATATGTTCAACTTCATTCTGTTAATTCCCCTGAACATCAGTCCTTTTAAACATGTAATTGATCAATCTAGGCCCAACAATAATATTTTGAATTTACAGCATCTAGCCTAGCCAAAAGAAAAATCAGAAGTAGTGACACCCCTGCAAAATGTTGTATGATATTTCAATATTAAGGCCAGTGGGCATTGAGGTGCAGGAACAGAAGTGTACTAAGAATATACTTCCAGTAGGACATCAGACTACCTTACAGATCTATTTGCCAGGCCAGCTGGCTCGTGTTCTCACCTTTTTCCTATAGTCTCTTAAATAGGAGAACGTGTATTCAACTCAAACATAACCTACAGGTTATGACAGCTAGAGATAACTTACAAACACTGATCAATCAAGTCACTGTTTTCAGCTCAAAGCTTTCTATCCCTAACAGAAGTTGAGGTGAGAGCAGATTGCTCTAGAAAAGCCATAGCTACTATATATGTGGGGGAAAGAAAATACAATAAATAAATCCAGATTATAAAACAGGTTTTTGGGATGCTGATTGCCATAACTCCAGCACAGAGTTATGGCACCACAATCTCAGCATTCTCCAGGTTCCATTTATCAATGCACACCCACACCCAATGCCCAGCCAGTCAATTGATAAACTTCATCTCCCCTGGAAAAAGCATTGAGACAATATTTCTCTATGCTACTAGGCTAACATTTGGGTTGTCTTAACCTTGCTGTCTGCTTCTCTGACCTGTGGAACAATGTTGCAGTTTTTTTGACAGCTTCTCTGGCCAGGCGAATTCATTTATCAGGATAATTTTTTAAACCTTTATTTTACTAGGCAAGTCAGTTAAGAACAAATTCTTATTTACAATGACAGCCTACCGGGGAACAGTGGGTTAACTGCCTTGTTCAGGGGCAGAACGACAAATTCTTACCTTGTCAGCTCGGGGATTCGATCCAGCAACCTTTCGGGTTACTGGCCCAACACTCTAACCACTAGGCTACCTGCCGCCCCAGACATATTTCATTATAAATAAACTAAAGCGCACATATCTTGCCGTCATTTCGGCTGCTTGTGTTAATTTCGGCAAGCTAGCAAATGAGAAGTAGCTAGCGTGCATAGCTACATGTTAATGATTTGTTTACTATAACAACAATTGCAAATACAATGGATAGAATGAACGACCAGCCCATAGATAATTTTCCTGACATAGTCAGCTAATGTGTGTGAGCGCATCCACGGGGCAGAAGTCAGCGTGTTGTGATTCTCGGTGGCTAGATTGCTAGCAAGAATGACAAGAAACTGCCATTTGGGGAATCATAAGTGACTCGTTTCATCTTGTTCTTGATACCATGTCTTGTTTTGACAGATTTCATGTCAATGCTAATAGGGCCCAAATTCGCTAGCTAGCCAACCAACTACTGTAAGTATTTATTTGAGAGGAAACAAGTGCTAATTGTGCAAATGTATTTATAGTTTCAATAAAATATTGGAGACCAAATATAGCTTACACGTCGTCAACAATCTAAGCCAACCCTGTCTGTTTTGCACCATAGTTGTGCACGTGTCAGTTTTGTTGATAAACAACCAACCCGTCTATTTGGCTAGCAACTTGAGAATCTGTAAACTAACAACTGGCTTTTGCCAGTATGGTGGAAGGATAAAATAAAATGAATTTATTCAATATAATAATGTTTTTCATATTAACGATTTTCACCCTCCAGACATTATTTCCTAAAGGACTTAATGATGAAATGCCTATGTATGTAATGTTGTGAATTTCAACATGATTTATGTGCCTATTTAAGATTACTCTGTTTTTCGTACGATAACTCAATGACTTATGAAAACTTGCTATGTCCTCATTGTGGTTTTACAGACGTGTTTCATACATCTTATTTATACACTTTTGTAATATAAATGAAATGCATATTGTTATATTTGGTAGCACTTATTCGTTTTTCCTTTGCCTCCAACCCCCTTCGATGTGTGGAACGGATGTGGGTGGGACTAGGTCTACATAAGGGTGCAAATGACAAAATTCACAAAAGCTGACGGAGGCCGTGAGGCCAATACGTAAGCTTATTAAAGATCAGTGGTACTATCAAGAGCAGTGTGTGGTTTCCTGTTTCCTTCATTGTATCTTGGAAGGATAAAATAAAACAAATTTACTCAATATACTAATGTTTTTCATATAAACATCAAATCTTTGAACATGTTGGCAAGCGTTTTATAAAAGCAATAAGGCCCCCGAGCACAGGAATTATCAAAAATAACACCCCCTCTAAGGGCTCTTTTCTTGGCTTCGCCACAGGCCTAAAAACAGCCTTTAGTCAGGAGTTATTCACACGATAATTCCCATGTTCTCATGCCTTAATGCTTAAGTATAATCTGTATCAATCTAATATGAAATGCTTAACAGTCATGGTTATAATCAGAAGACAAAAGACAATTGCACAGTGTCAGACACTAAATATACTAATCTCAAATGCCATAACATTGTTGATCTCACACCTGTTCTAATCAATCATCATTTAGAAGGGGGGGGGGGGGGGTTCAATATATGGCCAATAGAATTCAACATGGAGGAAAATCTGGGGTTATTTGACTGATTTAGTTATTTCTAGTTTGGTGACTAACCTTACTAGGAGAGGATATTTCTGTTAAGGTATCAACGTGTCTGACTTCAAATTAAAATACACATTTTGGCTAAAGGTAATTGGGTTCAACATTGCATAGAATTCACCAACTCACACACCTCAAACGAATCTTATGTCAGCAATACATATTGAGTTTGATTTTATTGACTCCAAAAAAATAAAATTTCAGCTCGAAGGTGATCATAGCTATCAGATTTTTACGGCCTATTGTGATGCTCTATTATCCGCTACTGGATATGTCCTGTTTGAATGTAGGAAATGTTTCATTATGAAAACGAATCCCTTTTTTGTTCAATGAAGTAAACCAAAAATGTGTATACACCACCAGGTGTAGACACGTTTAGCCGAATCGAGAACGAAGATACTGCCAAATTAAGGTTGGTCGAAAGTTCTGTGTTATGCCGAAAAGTAACTTACTTACCAATGCTGTAACAGCATCACATTATCCCGTTACAATCCGCTAACTACCTGACATTAAGGCATTTGTTTAATTGATGGTGCAAAATCACCATGATGAATATTATAGCAACGACCACTATGACCAGTTGGCTAGCTAACGTTTGGAAGCAAAGCTAAAAGGATAGCGAGCTGTGAAAGTCACAAATTGTATTATTACGTTTAGCTGGCAGCGGAAGAGGAGTTGGTTTTATTCTCATTTAGCTAACTGGTTAACATTAAAATCAAGCTAACGACAACGCTGACATACACACGTAAGTTGCCATAGTGATTGGTTGGCCCTCTAGCTAGCTAAGTGTATTTGAATTCATAGATACGTGTCATTTTCAAAGTTAGCTACAGACATTAGCATCGAGCTAGTAGTGGGAGGGAGAAAACTAAAGTTAGCTGTATTGGCGTTAACAGCGAAGCGGTTTGTTACAACTAGAGAACATTTCTCAAGATAGTAAATCACATACTACTAATGGGCCTAATTTAAGGTTACCATATTATATTTCAAAATAAGACAAAACGTTAGCTAACTAACGTCAGCCGTAAACTACACACTTTGTTTTAGGCTTCCTGCTCAAATGACGTTAGCGTAAAGCTAACGTTAACAAGCAGTGTTGCCGTACGTTCAAATAAACTCACTGGCGCAAACTACATATTTGAAATAATTAATGCGAAACACTTACCCGTTAGCTATCTAAGTGTATATCAATTGACTAAATATGTTTTCTCTTAAAATCATGAAAATCGGCCTTCTGGTGAAATGAGAGTCCGCAATTCGCGTCTTCCTCTATACCTTCGTGTTTTGTTACAGAGCCACGACACAGCAATGGCTGTCCTCAGGCCTAGCCGCTTCCTGTTTATGTTTCACAATCATCTTTCCGGTAGGGGAACAACAATATTAATAAAGTTCGTGCTCTCCTGTAATGAGAAGGTGTTAACATTTCAATACTCATGTTCATCAGGCCATATTGTACAAACAATCTGACGGGGCAGTTTGTATGTCCACATTTCTGATCTGAACAATAACGACTTCCAGTCCAAAATCTTAATCTCCAGCAAAAATCGCGCTGGAGATAAGTATTTATTAAAACGTTAAACATTAGTCTGGCTTTATATAAACTCATTTTATTTGTAAAAGCCAGTCTGTCACCGTGTATTGAACTGATCCCATGTTTTTGGACTCAAACATCAAAGGAAGCGAAGGCAGTACAAAATTGTGAGCGTTTCACTGTTTCCAGTACTGTCGATATCAACTATGCACAGGAAGTGCCACGTGTACCAACTGCGCATGCTTGAAGAGGTTTGACGTTGTGCCTGCTGGGTGGGACTAGAATGGGTACAGTTTATGTCATAATTGACTTTTAATATAATTTACACTGCAGGTTTGGATAATTAATCGTAACAGGTTCTGAGAATTAGGTTAAGGTTATGTTAAGGGTTGGCTAAAATGCAACACAAATTATTTTGGACATAATCTGTACCCCATCTAGCCAATGTCTACTGGGTGATCCCAACTTCCTGTGCAAGAAGATAAGTGATTTCAGTGGCCTCACATGATTGTCTTGACAAGTCCTACACCCGTAGTTGAACGGGGAACGGCCCAATCATGGTCCTGTGATAGCTAATTAACTTTTTGTTTTACTTGAAAGCCTGTGTGGTGAAGTCGCTCCGTTAACCAAACATCTAACGTTACCCTGCTAGCTAAACAGCCAACTTAGCCAAGTAAGACGCAGTTAGCTATTCGTCAACCAAGCATTTCTGCAGTATATTTGATTACGGTTGGTGTCTATTTCATAATGTCAAGTACAGATTTTAGTTCTCAGAATGGGGCAGGAGGACCGCCGTACGCAAATGGTGAGTACTTTCGCCACGGGTTAACTATCTTTTGGCTTTCTACCTAGATAAAATAACGTTAACTAGCTAGTAAGATAAGATTTTATCCGACCTTATCTGACTTGGCTTGTTAGCAAGATGGCCAGATTACAACATTAGCTTGCTGCCTTGGTAATAATGCTAGCCATGAATGATGGCTGCTAGTAGTGGGCTAATTTAATATTGCTCTTATCGAGACCACAAGCACACATGTTCATATAGATAGCTACGTTATTTGGATATCTTTAAGTTAGCGTTTTGATTCCCCAACTACGACAGGTAGCTAACATTTATCTGGCTCAGAATAGTTGAGACAAGTCAGATAAGTTTGTTAACGTTAGCTAGCTTAACTTGGTTATCCTCTAGAGACACAAATTTAAGTTAGTTGGCAATTCGAAATCAAATTGTATTTTTCACATGCTTCGTAAACATACCTGTGTATATAAACCCTCGATTGCTTGTACTACGTATTGGCCAATAAGAGGCTTTGAAGCCACCTGTCGGCCATATTGGCACTCATCAGAAAAGCAGTCGTCCATACGAATGAATTGACTTCTACAGTATTTCGTTTAAATGTTTGTAGATGTATCTTCTAACTTATGGTAGCGAAATTAATGTTCCCTTTTCTACCATAAACTGCCTCCAATGTCGTTTTAGAGTTCATCCATAGATTATGGCTTATAAAATGTATTTCAGTTGACTGATTTCCTTATCAACTGTAGCTCAGTAAAAATGTTGCATTTGTTATATTATTCAATATACAATGTTGATCCATCCTCAGTTTTCTTCTGTCACAGCCATTCAACTCTAACTTACTATTAGCCTCATGGTGAAATCCGTGAGTGGTTTCCTTCCTCTCCGGCAACTGAGTTAGGAAGGACGCTTGTGTCTTTGTAGTGACTGTATTGAAACAAAATCCAAAGTGTAATTAACTTAACCATGCTCAAACCTCACTGGTCTTTGTGGTTGAATCTTTTTGAAATTCACTGCTCTGAGGGACCTTACAGATAAATGTATATGTGGGGTACAGAGATGAGGTAGTTATTCAAAAATCAGTTTCAACACTTATTGCACATAGACTGAGTCCATGCAACTTATGTGACTTGTTAGACATTTATACTCCTGAATTTATTTAGGCTTGCCATAAATGGTTGAACACTTACTGACTCAAGACATTTAGATTTAAATTTTAAAAATTAAACACAATTCCACTGACATTATGGTGTGTTGTGTGTAGGCCAGTGACAGCACATCTCAACTTAACCAATTTTAAAATCAGTCTGCAACACAAAATGAGGAAAAAGTCAGTGTGTGTACTTAATGAAAGCACTTTGTTGTGCTAGCTAAACATTTGGCTATGATCTAGCACTGGCATTATGGAGACTGAATTAAATTAAGTAATCTTGCTAGGTAGTCAGCTAGCTGTAGCCATCTGGCAAGTATCAACAAGGGCTTTCTGCAAAATAGCAACATTAGCACAGCTAGCTAGAGAACATCAGAATCTAGACCATAGACTAAGCAACACACGGGCATGCATTGCCAAACAATGATACTGCCACCTTCTGGTTTGGAGTATTTAACAAGTCTGAGTGGCTGACGACTAAGGTCTTTGCTGTGTGAACATGCAATTCTGATTGCTGACACTGTTCAGAGGTGCTAAGTGTTGTCAAATGTTTGACAATCCTACTGGTGTATGAGCTATTACGATTAAACTCCCTAGGCTAATCTGGCTTTGTTTTTTCCTTATCTCTGCATTTGTTGGTATAATTTCATTATTCCAATATGTTTTCATTAATTGTATTCACTTAGTCTATTTTATGAGGATTTGTAAGATTCTTATTTGCATAAAATAGATAGTCTTATCAAAAATAGGTAATAGTATTTATTCTCGGAGCGCGCTGCCATGTAACCACGAACAACAGTTTATAGACAAAATATGACGTCACAGGTCATAAAATAATCTTTCTCCAATAGTTCAAAAGTATATTTGAGAACTTAAGAATGTTTTTCATCCATCACCCTTCAGCAGACAGTTCCAGCTAATGGAAAACCTAAGAAAACACACAATGCCTCATCTGAACGTTCCAGTGCTAAGTTGAGTCGGCTCAACCATAGGTTAATTACCCTTTCTGCTTACTTAAAAAAAAAAAAAAAAACACTTCCAATCTTCTCCAACCTGGCTGGAATTATATTTATTTAATGTCATTACCCCAGTGTTATATGCTCCACAATCCCTCACTTATGAATTCATATTGTTAATCAGATATAATAGAGTATAAGTTTACTTAGTTACAGTTCTATTTGAAATCGGGATATTGTTTAGTCATTTATTAATAAAATTCCTAACAGCATTCGAGGCAATTAAATGCCTCAACTCCAACATTGGTCTTTCAACTCTGATCAAACCAAGATGCTGCAAACATCCATCTTACTAAAAGAAGGCATTCCGTATGTTCACTAAATTCCTGTCCTATTATGTTGGTAGCAAAAGCTAGCACTCAAGTGTTAAAGTTCATGCCAAAGTGGATTTAATCTCTGCTTAATTCATCTAACTTTGCTTACTGTTTCCACTTTAAAACTATAGACCTTCGTTGCTGTACAGGATCTACTTCCTGTGACTCCTATTCTTTCCTGTCGTGCTCATTTGCCGTGTCTTACTCTTTAATTGGTTGAGCAGTTGTACTCTCCCCAGGCCAGGTTCACTGTTATTGGAGGAAGCCCTCAACATGACAGCTGTGGCCTGCCGTTAGCTTCATTTTGGCCATTTCCCTGGGGCTGCTTAGAAATGCTGGGATTCTGGGTTTTTGTCTTCACTATTGAGACGTTTTCTAATCAGTCCGTTCCTCTCTGTTCACACTCAGTGTCAGTAAAGGAGCAGCATGCTTTAAATCCAGGTATGAAGATAATGTCCTTCTCTGTAAGTGTGTTGAGTAAAGTTATTGCTTTGTCAGTCTGTTCACAGATTGTTTTCCTTATTTTGGAGGCCTGGAGTCTTTAAATCCTAATTTCCCTTGCTGCATTTAGCCTAATAATAATGTTGCTGTTCTCAAAGTTATCTAGCCTATATCTTCCTTCAGAGAAACAAACGGTTGTAGGCCGAGTCAATCAGTACTGCCATGCAGTTCATAGTGTAGTAATGAAACATTGGTTGTAGAGTGAGATTTTCTTCATCAGTGTTAACTGGCATGCAAATGAGGCAGTGGGCTATTATTGATGTAGTTTGTTTTGCATGTCCTGGGGGTGGAGATTTCACTTAAGGACCAATGGAATGGTCTAAAATGTGCAGACTCTGCCCACCCTAAGCACTGTGCCATGCAAAATGAACCTCCATGGTTTGAATGCAGATTATAGGGACATTCACGTGGGATGTCAGAGTATGGTGCTTGTCTATAAGTGAAACTGGCTTGGAGTCATCTAACCTCATCATTTTCCTGTCTTCCAGGTCCCTCTCAGAATCCAGTAGCGCTGCAGCCACCGGGACCGGGTTACATGGCCCACCAGACTCCATACAACCCAATGCAAGCCAAGGGCCCTATGCCGCCCGGCCCTGGACTCTATAACTCCGGTCCCTACCAGCCCATCCCACCAGCCAGCTCTAACCAGGCCCTTCCAGGTCAGCCCATGTTAAAAAGGCCTCCTATGGGACCTCAACATTCCATGACCCCACCTCAGTCTGCCAGCCCTAACCCAGGCTCCAGGATTCCCCCAGCGCATGCCACCCCTCCACCTGTGTCTGCTAACAACTACCAGCACGCCCCAGCCTGGCAGTATGGGGGGACTCCACCGATGGGAGCTCCTCCATCAATGGGGGCACCGCCTCCTATGGCCATGCCTCCCCTTCGGCCTGTGGGTAATCACATGACCTCCTCGCCCAGCCTGGCAACCCCCCAGGCCTCCTCGGCAGAGTACCGTGCAACGCCTCCTGTCTTCCATAATGCCATGCAACCCCTGTGTCCTCCCACCTCGCTCCAGGGATACACCCAGCAAGGTAAAACAGTGCTGGAGGGAGCATTACAAAGGCTGCATGATTAAGTGTTAGATATTCCACAGCTGTTTGTTTCCACAATGAAGAACACTTTGTTGAAAACTTGAGATATCATTATGATCTTATGACGTGTTTCATGACATGTTATCGTTGTTTTGTCTGTGTAATGACACGCACCGGTGGTGGTTCAGCCTAAGATCTTTAGAACTAACCCAAGACAGACCACAGCATGTCGTTTCCAGTGGAGGAAAAAACAGAGTGGCAGAACAAGCAAGGAGGTGGGCGGAGCCAAGCACGAGCTAGCAAGATCCTATTGGCACTTTCTAACATGGCATGTCCAGTAACTATTTACCCTTGCACTCCTAAACCACATTTACAAATATAAACAAATTGGCAAAGGGTGAAGTCTACAAAACTTAGTTCACTCCGTTCGTAACAGATTCTAGTTTTGTGAATAGCGCTCTATTGAGATGAAATGTTCTATTGATGAGCAGAATGTCGACCGAAGTCAATCTCACTCCATCTTCTCCCACTGTCGGCCACTGGACTTCCCCTCGGCCATATTTTGTGGGTAGTGGAAATGCCTGCCCGGATGCTTCAGATTTGCACATCCGGTGAAACATCTGGCTCCTTGTTCTGTGGTTGAGCTAACTGATCTTGAAAGTGGACATTGCCTCCTCCTGCTCCCGTTCCCACACGAACAGATCAGTTTGGCAACACCTATCTCCTTGGCAGACACTCAACTCAGAAATACTTAGGCCAAATTAGTTTTAGTAACTTCTGGTGAAGTTATTGGAAATCTATAATTTCCAGAGTTCTGAGTTTAGTCACCACTAACCACCACTGTAGCGGTATTTGTGGTGTGTGGCTTATTTTTGGTCAGAAGCCATCAGTGATTCATGACCAACGCCATTATTGCATTATACAACATTGTGGTCTAAGAAATATCACATTATCTGGCTGACATAACTGTCTTCCTGACTTCTGTTTTAACATTAACTCTAATCTGTCCAGTTTACTATTTTCATTCAAGTTGATTTGATTGAGTATTTATTCATACTTGCAATCTCTGAATGACAGATCTTTGATATTGGAAGCAACATCAGATTGCTCTTATTTGGAATGCCCCAGTGTAGTCACCTAGGGGTGTCTTCCAGTTCATTGACATTAGCTAGCTCTGGGTCAGGCTCATCAGCTGTCGTCAGACCTGTCACCTCCAGTGTAGGGTTATAATTAGAGGTTGCCCGATTAATCGGAATGGCTGCTTTAATTAGGGCCGATTTCAATATATCAATCATAATCACTAGTTGATCACTAGTTGATGATATTCCTAGTTTATCTAGCGTGTCCTGCGTTGCATATAATCGATGCGGTGCGTATTCGCAAAAAAGGACTGTCGTTGCTCCAACGTGTACCTAACATAAACATCAATACCTTTCTTAAAATCAATACAAATAATTATATATTTTTAAACCTGCATATTTAGCTAAAATAAATCCAGGTTAGCAGGCAATATTAACTAGGTGAAATTGTCACTTCTCTTGCGTGCAATGAGCGCAGAGTCAGGGTATATGCAACAGTTTGGGCTGCCTAATTTGCCAGTATTTTACGTAATTATGTCATAACATTGAAGGTTGTGCAATGTAACAGAAATATTTAGGCTTAGGGATGCCACCTGTTAGTGAAATACGGAACCGTTCGGTATTTTATCCAGAAGAATAAACGTCTTGTTTTCGAGATGATAGTTTCCGAATTCGACCATATTAATGACCTAAAGCTCGTATTTCTGTGTCATGTTATAATTAAGTCTATGATTTGATAGGGCAGTCTGACTAAGCGATGGTAGGCACCAGCAGGCTCGTAAGCATTCATTCAAACAGCACTTTTGTGCGTTTTGCCAGCAGCTCTTCGCAATACTTCAAGCCAATCAACTCCCGAGATTCGGCTGGTGTTACCGATGTGAAATGGCTAGCTAGTTAGCGGGGTGCGTGCTAATAGCGTTTCAAACGTCACTCCCTCCTAGACTTGGAGTGGTTGTTCCCCTTGCTCTGCATGGGTAACGCTGCTTCGAGGGTGGCTGTTGTCGATGTGTTCCTGGTTCGAGCCCAGGTAGGGGCGAGGAGAGGGACGGAAGCTATACTGTTACATTGGCAATACAAAAGTGCCTACAAGAACATCCAATAGTCAAAGGTATATGAAATACAAATGGTATAGAGAGAGAGTCCTATAATAACTACAACCTAAAACTTCTTACCTGGGAATATTGAAGACTCATGTTAAAAGGAACCACCAGCTTTCATATGTTCTCATGTTCTGAGCAAGGAACTTAAACGTTAGCTTTCTTACATATCACATATTTCACTTAATTTCTTCTCCAAAACTTTGTTTTTGCATTATTTAAACCAAATTGAATGTTTCATTATTTGAGGCTAAATTGATTTTATTGATGTATTATATTAAGTTAAAATAAGTGTTCATTCAGTATTGTTGTAATTGTCATTATTACAAATAGATTAGTAAAAATCGGCCGATTTAATCGGCATCTGCTTTTTTTGTCCTCCAATCGGTATCGGCGTTGAAATATCATAATTGGTCGCCCTCTAGTTACAATGCTGCTTGTCACGGGACGTTTTCCCTCTTATGCACGGTAGTTCTCATATACCCCCATGTCTTATAGGTTACATTGTCATGATGTATAGTTGCCAGTTTTGTCTAAGGTTATGTAATAGGTTAGCCTTGACCACAGCCATTGTGCCACAGCCAGGTTGATGTCTGGGCTGGCAGCACAGTACTATGTAGGTGCCATTGATGTAATATCCCAAAATGTCAACCAAACAATTGTACAACGTTTTAGTTGATGGGTGTCGTGATAGGATACTGTGTAAGAGATATGTGTAGCTAAATGTTGTTGTCCAGGCTCTGCCCCTCTTCTGATGAACCCCATGGCGGCTCCTCACTCATACCAGCCAGGTATGAGAGCACCTTACGGCGGCCCCCCACCCTCTGTGAGACCCACCCCACCCACTACTGGACCCCCCATGGGCAATGCCACCCCTCCCCTGGGCCCCAAAACTGATGGTAAGGAAATATCAGTTTTGATACTGCATGAAAGGTCTGAGTAGGAGTGCTGATCTGTGATCAGTTTAGCCTTTTAATGAATAAGAGGGGAACCTGATCCTAGTTTGTTTACCTTACTTGTTGAATTATCCACATATGTACTGTGGTTTATTTGTTGTTCAGTAGTTGTACAATAATTGTATAAATAGTTATTTTTTCCTCTGGGGTGGCGGGGTCTAACGTGGGGTTTCTCAGTAGTGGAACTAGCTCCCAACAGCCACCCCCTTTGGGTCTCATTGCCTTCTCTGTCTTCCCACCATGCCAGCTCAGTGTGGGAGTGATGCTAGTGATGCTTCCCACACTGAGTACGAGAACCAGGAGAATGATTTTGAGTGTCCAGGTGTGGTTTCGTCTGTCAGTGTGTTGTGTCCCCTGTGCAGTTTTGATGACGATCACATTTGATCCATTGTCTTCTATTAGATTTGTTAACATGGTTTCGTAAGGAACAGAAGGCCTCGAACTTCTATGAATATTTCAGATATCACCTGTTTACATCTGACACTATTTCCAAGTTTGTCTGTCTGTCGTCCCCCCCCCCCCCCCATGTGTCCAATTTATCACATTGTCTTACTGTCTGTTATTGTGACTGTGAATTGGGTACCTTGAATGCATAATTCATATGTTCTCAACCCTTTGGCAATGAAACAAAGTACAACTGACCTGAAACGTAACACAAACATGTATGCTAATTACTAAGTTTTCGCAAATGTACAGATTGTGCCTTTTAAGTGCTTACACAAGTAGTAGTGTTTTGTTTGTTTTAATGCATCTTTATTCTGACCCCTAAATGTTATGTTTGCACTGTAACAGGACACATGCCCACACCTGGTAATGGTGCTCAAGTTCCCAACAGCTTTGATCACTTGGAGATGGGCCCTAAAATGGGTCAGTCCTCCACTACATTAGTTTCATCAGAAATGAATAACTAATGTAACTTTATAGTCCCCTAGATTTACTGCTAGCAACACTAAGAACTGACATGAGGCCTGTTTTGGTGCTTGTCCCTATAGCTGGCCCACTCCCACCCCAGCAGCCAGGCCCCCCTACTCGACACATGGGTCTATCCTACCCCTCTTTACCCCCGGGGTACCAGAACACCTCTGCACCCCCTAATGCCGCCACCATGCAACATCCCGTGCAGCCCTCGACGCAGCCTTACAGCCATCCTCAGCCATACCAGCAGGTAAGTGACAAGACTTCCATCTATGCTTTGCCAATTCAAGTCTTGGATTTTGTTTGACAGTGTTTGAACTACTTTGCAGATATGAAACAGACGTTCATAATATCAGTAATAAAAAAATATCAAAATCCCAGTTTATGCCTCACACTTTTAAGCGATGTTAAAAATAGAACCTATCTATTTCATGATGTATGTACTGTAAGGCATTGTTGGGAGAATAGGTGGATGCAGTTATAGATGGATAGTAGTCCACAAATTATTGCTGTTGTAAATCATAGCTGCCTGGCATTCAACCCCACTGGTGATCCATGCAGTGCAAACAAATGAAAAACATCTTTAAATGTTGCAATAAACCTATAGCGACAATTTGATTGTTTGGAGTTACTAAATACCTTTTTGATTAGGGCCGCAGCTTATTATGTACATCTGCAAGCATAGCAGCAAAGACTGGACATATCTCTTTAGTTTCAATATATTAAAGTGCTGTATACAGCATCCAATAAGCATCACAAAGGGCTGTATTTCCAATAAAACAATGGGCAGTTTGGGACACAGTTGCTCTTTCTTTCTTTTAACAAATAGGCTGTCTAACCTGCAAATTCACTTCTTCTTTTTTTCAAAATGTCTGCGCCGATTGAGTTTGACTCCCCTGAGCTAGTGTATCTATTTAGTAAGCTAAAAACCCTGCGCCTAACACTAGCTGCTGGGAGGATGTCATTGGAGGTGTGACTGACCTTTTCCCCTCACCTTTTTTCAGTGGCTACAGCTCGAGGCAGGTGTCATTTGGTTAGCTAGAAATAAATGTACATCGCTTTCCCAGGTAGTTATGCTGAGCTTGAATGAATGCTAACTGGATAACAGATCTCTTAATTGTCAATCAAATGTATTTGACATCGATCAAATGAGAGGGCAAGCAAGTTTCCCATTCAGTTATCAGAAGGTGGGTTGGCACAAGCATGCATTGGCAGGCAAGCTGCAGAAGGACGAGCATGATTTTATTCCACATTGTTTAAGTGCAATTTTGACAGCCAACTATTTTTTTATTTTGATTTATTTTAAAGTTTGAGAGGGTTTATCTTATGTTCCCTCGTTAGATTTTAGCTTATCTCGCTCTGGCTAGCATTAGTTGTTGATCTTGTTGATGTGCATAGGCAACTGAGGGGAGGGGAGCTTAACTTTTCATGGTGGTTTGATCAATAGGACTGTGAAGATCCCAAATGTGAGGACTCCCGTGGTATTTACATATGTGCAGAAATCCATTCAGGTGTATTTTGTGGCTTTTGACGAATGCGTTCTGATCTAAAATTGCGCTGTTGCTACTGCCTGTAATCACACAGTCCAGTTCAAAGTGATTGATGGAAGGCACGGGTTGCAAATGGATTATTTGCATATATGCCTACTGAATCTCTGATTGGCTATGGCTCACCGGTCTGCGTCGACTACGGTTCTGATCAAGACGGATGTTTTTATTAGGTTTATTTACTGCAGTGTCTGTTAATTGTCTAAATGCACACCTGCTTTCCCACTCTATTGCTATTGAATTTTCACAAATGCCTTACTATGTCATTCCTAAACATTCTATACATTTGTGAAAGTGACCATATTGAAGTGCTAAGATAAAATATAAAAAATATCCTGGGGGTATATATGAATTTATTTTAATATTTCATGATGCTAAAATGCTGTCAGTTCCACTTTAAATTCTACAGTTCATAGCTGAACCTTCTGTATGATATTGTCAGAGCTTAGCGCATGTCTGACTATTGAACACATTTTAAAAATTAACTCTATGTTGAAATAGGACATGCATAGACTGAAATATTGAAACTGACCAGGGATGCACCACAAGTGCACAAATTTTTGATCAGACCTTCAAGGTTGCACCCAAGTTAAGTGCTGCCCTCGTTCATTGTATTCACCGGTTAACTGTCCTAATTTCCCTCCCCAGCCCTCTGCAGGTCCAGCCCAACTGAGCCCCTCCTTGTCTGGTTTGAGTCTGCAGTCTCAGACCCCAGAGGCCCTGAGGGTGGTCAACCTGCTGCAGGAGAGGAACCTGCTCCCTCTGGGCCCAGTCACCCCTCCTACGCCCTGCCTGCCCCAGGACCTGCAGAAAATCAACTGCCACCCAGAGTGCGTTGTTTCCCAACATCAACCCTCCCACCACAATGTTGAACATTTTGTGGTGGGAGTGCACATGTGTTAATGTGCTTGAACTTGGCCCTACATGTAAATAATATGTACTGGTTCTGACCTGGTGTGCATCTCCCCCTCACTACAGGGTCTTCCGCAGTACCCTGACCAGCATCCCCCAGACCCAGTCGCTGTTAAACAAAGCCAAGCTCCCACTCGGCTTGCTCCTCCACCCCTTCAAAGATCTCTCGGTAAGACGTTGCCCACTCGCTCTATGCAAAACATGCCCAACCTTCAGTATAATCTTCCTTCTACCAATCCCACTTCTGGTGAAAGATCAAAGGATACATATAGCCTAGAATAATTGTCTTCAATCTACACATCTGTGATCATGTCTGAATTGTAATTAGATTCTTATATTTTTTTTTAAAGATTAGTGTGGAACTTGGCATTGATGATAGGCTATGACAATCATATTGTTTCTCTGTGCACTGCAGAAACTAGTTGTATTATAAGTTAAATTATTCAAGAGCCGATGGGTGCATATACAGTTTCATTTAAATGTATGTACTAATCCCAGATTGCCCCTTAATTGTTTTGGTTTGTCTGTGCACTGCAGCAACTGCCTGTGGTCACCTCCAGCACTATAGTGAGGTGTCGCTCCTGCAGGACGTACATCAACCCCTTTGTGACCTTCCTGGACCAGAGGAGATGGAAGTGTAACCTGTGTTACCGGGTCAACGACGGTGAGGACCACAGCCACCCAGCTCCTCTCAAATGACACCCTATACCCCATATATGGCACTTCCTTTGACCAGATCCAATGTTCATTATTTAAACACTAAAATTAGGTTCCAAGTGAGAAGTTGGGCTGGTCTGAAGCTGAAAAAATAATGGAAATTCACACGAGCACCACAAGGACTTACTTGACCCATGCTCTATCAAGGTTTTCAAGCACACCGCTTTGACCTAAATGTCCAGAATATCGTTAACCTGCCGATATTAGTGCTGATGGACAAGCCTGGTGCTGCTCTTTTCTGACTGAAGATAACCTCCGTCTTTGTTTGGTATAGTTCCGGAGGAGTTCATGTACAACCCAGTCAGCAGATCGTATGGCGAGCCACACAAAAGACCTGAGGTCCAGAATGCTACCCTCGAGTTCATTGCACCATCAGAATACATGGTAAATTCACATATGTAGTCTTTCAAGATTGTCTATATATTCTGCCTGAAAATATTTCTTATCTATGTGGAATGTTGCCCCCTTTAATCCGCTAATAAAATGCAGATGAAGTGAGCTGGGTGCTACTGCTGCTGTGTTCATGAAGTGATTCCATCAGACTTTATGATGCTCTTAAGTTTTAAATCATTTGCTGCAGTTTTTCTAGGAAACCTTTACGTGTTTTGTCTGCGTGTTTGTGTTAGTCTATGTATTGACGTGGTGAAACCTGTCATACTCAGCTGAGACCCCCCCAGCCTGCTGTTTACCTCATCGTGCTGGACGTATCCCACAATGCCGTGGAAACAGGATACCTAGATGTCGTCTGTCAGTCACTGCTAGAGAACATCAATGCGTATGTATGATCAACGTCACCACTGAGACACTAACAAAAAAGCTGATTCGGCCTTTGCAGCATGGTCATTGTCTTATGTCCTGGGCTTCATAAACTAACATTGTCTGGAAGTTTTAGTCAACTTGCTAGCTTTAAAGTGTTTCGTCTCCAATAACCCCAAAACAATGTAGCTTTTAACAAAAAAAATAGTGTCCTGTGACTGTCTGCTGAACAAGTCCTTCTGAATGCCTGTGTGTTCCAGGCTCCCTGGGGACTCGAGGACAAAGATTGGCTTCATCACATTTGACAGCACCATCCACTTCTACAACCTCCAGGAGGGCCTGTCCCAACCACAGATGCTCATAGTCTCCGACATCGAAGGTGAGAGAGAAAAATAGAGAAGTTTGTGAACATGGGCCGGAGCTCTTTAAATTGCGTTGTGTGTGGGGTCTGTTCAATTTGTGCTCTGTCTTGTAAGAAAAAAGGCAAGGGTTTACAAGCTTCATCTGTAGACTAATTCACTGCCTAGAAGTGATCAAATACTGAAAAAATAGTCTAATGGTCTTCTGTGTTGTCTTTTCTCCAGATATATTTTTACCGACACCAGACAGCCTTTTAGTGAACCTCAATGAATGCAAGGAGGTAAGGAGCTAATATTCCCCAGAGACAGGCTAATGTAAAACGAAAAGGTTGTGACTCAAATCTGTCTAACAACTCACCGCATTGCCTGAATTAATCAAGACACACTCGCATTGGGTAACTTAGTTTTGCCTAAGCCTCTCTTTAGCTCTGTTTTGCATTTCAAAACTTTATGTAAATGCGTTATTTATTTTTGCAGCTGGTGCAGGATTTGCTGAGGAGCTTGCCCCAGATGTTTGGCAAGACCATGGAGACCCAGTGTGCTCTGGGCCCGGCCCTGCAGGCAGCGTTCAAGCTGCTATCGTCCACCGGAGGGCGTGTGTCCGTCTTCCAGACCCAGCTGCCCAGTCTGGGTGTGGGGGCCCTCAAGTCCAGAGAGGACCCCAACCAGAGGGCTTCTGCCAAGGTGGAGACTAAAGAGACCGGTTCACACTGGTTTATACATTCTGTATCTGAAATTGCACCCTAAAATGTCCCATATGTAGGGAATAGTGTGCCATTTGGGATGTACACACATTTCTAGTTGTATAACATGTTGCATGCCTGTTGTGCAGTGATGGTTGAAACAACTTCAATCCCGAAGATAGGGTTTCAGGAATGTGTTCTGCATACTATACCCACTTAAAACATTTTTTATTTTTTTTGTTTTACTATTGTCTGTGATGCTCGTTGTGTGGTGATTCCCCAGGATATCCAGCACCTTTCTCCTGCCACAGACTTCTATAAGAAGCTGGCCCTGGACTGTTCAGGACAGCAGGTGGCTGTGGATCTGTTCCTACTGAGCTCCCAGTACTGTGACCTGGCCTCTTTAGGTGAGTGGCGCCTTCAGCCGCATACACCTGCACTACAATGTGTGATTGTTTACGAAGTCCCCCTATTCCACAAGCAATCAGTGCCCTGTGCATGTCTCTGATGTATGTTACAGTTATGCGTATGTTACTGTATGTGTCTTGCTGGTGACAAATGAAATTTCCCCTTGTGTATAGAACATCATACCTTGGCTGGATTCATGTGTAATCTCTCAATCTTCTCTCTCCTCCCGTCAGGTTGCATATCCAGGTACTCAGCGGGAAGTGTGTACTACTACCCCTCCTACCACCAGCAGCACAATCCAGCCGGGGTAGAGTGCTTCCAGAAGGATCTCAAGAGGTACCTCACCCGCAAGATCGGCTTTGAGGCTGTCATGAGGATACGCTGCTCTAAAGGTGACAACTTTTTTTCACTGTGCTGGTTTTATTGTATTATGTGAAAGCAGCAGCGCTTTAATTGTCTAAAACAAATTTTATGCATCTTATTTCATCTGAAATCTGTGTAAATTATTTGCTGATCATCTCAATGCTCATTGATGGCGGATAATATTAACCCTGTGAACTTGTGAGTCTGTCCCTGCTCCAGTAGATTACTTTATCTGGGAGGATGAACTTGGAATGAATTCAACTCAAACCCCTTAACCTCCATGTAGGCTTGTCCATCCACACGTTCCATGGGAACTTCTTTGTGCGCTCCACGGACCTGCTGTCTCTGCCCAACGTGAACCCGGATGCAGGCTTCGCTGTGCAGATGTCCATTGAAGAGAACCTGGTGGACATGCAGTCTGTCTCCTTCCAGGCTGCTTTGCTCTACACGTCCAGCAAAGGTATACGGTCTGGAGCTGCTGTGGTGGGCTGGGGGTTTACCAAAAAGCGTCATTATTTTTCTGTGGGATTTACTTGGTTGAGACTCATTGTAAATGTCCCAAATATCACACTATTCCATGCATAGTGCCCTACTTTTTACCAGGACTTAAAAGGCTCTGGCTATAAAATGTAAAAAAGTGCACTATATAGAGAAGTTCCATTTGGGACTCGGATTCCATGTTTGTAAACGTGAGCCATGAAAGGGTGAGATGGAACCCTTTTTAAACTGAATACCAAATTGTAAACATGCTCTTGCTGAAGTGCAATTGAGTTGATTTTTTTCCCCCATTGTAATGCTGAAACAGTAACTTGTTGCTTGGTGTTGTATTTCTACAGGAGAGCGACGAATCCGAGTCCACACCATGTGTTTGCCTGTTGTCAACTCCCTATCCGACATCTTCGCTGGGGCTGATGTCCAGGCCATCACTTGCCTGCTGGCTAGCATGGGTAAGTAGTTTGTTGGTATTTGTGTGGTTATTAAAGGCATGTTTATTTCCATCACGGTGAGGTCCTTAGTGTGTTCCATCATCCTGTGATCATTAATGTCTCATAGTGAGAGCAGGATTGTCATCCCCACCCTACCATTGCTGCCTAATTTGCATGGACAGATGGTTGTAAGTGATATCAGATGGTTGCCTGGTTACCGTGACCTTTGTGGGATCCAAGTGGCTACATGAAACTGACTGTGGACTAATCTTCATATAGTGTGTTGATGGGGGTTTTACCCAGGTCTATTCCTTCACTGATGAAATGTTAGTCTTCTAAAGAGAACCTACTGTAATAATATTATACCATTATTATTGATAGTTTACCATAATATAAAGTAACAAATGATTTAACCCAACGGTTGCTCTTTTGTAAATAAAGGCCATGACTACAAACATGTACTGTACATTCATGTAACTTGTGAATCACAATCCCTGAGACCAACGTAGCTGAGGTTTGAATTTGGTTCTTTTTTTCCTGATGTGTGTCCTCTCGCTCTCCAGCTGTGGATCGCTCTGTGACGGCCAGTTTGAGTGACGCCAGGGACGCGATGACCAACGCATCCATCGACTCTCTGACGTCCTTCCGCACCTCTGTACTCACCATCCAGCAGCCTGGCCTCCTGGCCCCCGCCTGCCTCAGACTGTTCCCCCTCTACATCCTCGCCCTGCTCAAACAGGTACGCTATCCACCCACTCCCTCCCTGGCTAGTCCCCTGGCAGTCTACGGCTTCGTCTCAAATGGTACCCTGTTCCCATAGGGCTCTAGTCAAAAGCAGTGCACCATTGGCCTCCTGAGTGGCGCAGTGGTCTAAGGCACTGCATTGCTGCAGCCTTTACTCCAGACCCGGGTTCATTTCCCAGGCTGTGCCTCAACCGGCCTGATAGGCCCATAGGACGGTGCAGAGTTGGCCCAGTGTTGTCTGGGTTTGGCCGGTGGACCTCTACTTGGCTCTAGCGACTCATTATGGCGGGCCGGGTGCCTGCGTGCTGACCCCGGTCGCCAGTTGAACAGTGTTTCCTCCGACACATTGGTGCAGCTGGCTTCCGGGATAAGCTGGCGGGTGTTAAGGAACGCGGTTAGGTGGGTTATGTTTTGGAGGACTCATGATGCCACCTTCGCCTCTCCTGAGGCCTTTGGCGAGTTGCAGCGATGAGACGCCCCCAAAAAAGCAGTGCACCTTTAAGAGGATAGGATGCCATTTGGGACGGAACCTACCTCTCACCAAACAGGCTATGGAACATAAACACCATAAGAAATCTAGTCATATCAACTGATAATGTAAGACCCAGCTACTGCGATTTGTTTCTCTCCTTCATGCTTTGCTCGTATGTCGTTTTTGTTCTCTGATCCACAGAAAGCCTTCCGAACGGGTACAAGCACCAGGCTGGACGACCGTGTGTATGCCATGTGTCAGCTGAAGTACCAGCCCCTGGCCTACGTCATGCTGATGATCCACCCAGCGCTGTACCGTGTGGACGATCTGACTGACGAGGTCAGGGCTAGGGGAAACCCTGATGTTCACGCAGATAGATAATGCCAATAATGAGAAGCTATATTTTTATTTTAGTTTATATTTGAGCATGTCTTAAATGATATAATGCATACACTACATGGCCAAAAGTATGTGGACACGTGCTCGTTGAGCATCTCATTCCAAAATCATTGGCATTAATAGGGAGTTGGGGCAGGTAGCGTTCTTCTGGCATCCGCCAAACCCAGATTAGTCCGTTGGACTGCCAGACAGTGAAGCATGATTTGTCACTCCAGGGAACTCCGCTCCAGAATCCAATGGCGGTGAGATTTACACCACTCCAGCCGGCACTTGGCATTGTGCATAGTCATATTAGGCTTGTATGCAGCTGCTCGGCCATGGAAACCCATTTCATGAAGCTCCTGACAAGCAGTTAATGTGCTGATGTTGCTTCCAGAGGCAGTTTGGAACTCGTAGTGAGTGTTGCAACCAAGGACAGATTTTACAAGCTTCAGTACTCTGATCCCGTTCTGTGAGCTTGTGGCCTTACATGCTGACCAGACCGGACACGTCGCGTGCGCGAGCATCGCAAATTACATTTAGAAAGCCATGTTATTCAATTATTGCACCCACACTGCTAGCGCCCGCCAACGAGCGTCTGCGACACCAAGGGCTAAAATAGAACTCATTCCTATTTCTGACGCAGATCGCGCTGAAAGTCCTGCCTCTCCCATCTCATTGGTTTATAGAAGCAGGTACCCACTTGCCATCTCATTGGTTATACCCACGTGGGTGACTGAAAGACTAACTGTTTTGCCGGTAGTTGTGGTAATACAATGAAAGTTTAGATGCGATCACCATATAAGTTAAACGGTGAAAAAGCCTGGAAGGAGGAGAGATGACTAGAAACAAATAAATGTATGCACGAAGGCTCACGCGCGCAGCTGGTTTGGGTTCCGTGTCACGCTTCGCGACTGAGCCTTTTGTTGCTCTTAGACGTTTCCAATTCACAATAACAGCACTTAGTTGACCGGGGCAGCTTTAGCAAGGCAGAAATTTGACGAACTGACTTGTTGGAAGGGTGGCATCCTATGATGGTGCCACATTGAAAGTCACTGACCTCTTCAGGTCATTCTACTGCCAATGTTGGTCCATGGAGATTGTCTGGCTGTGTGCTCGATTTTATACAGCCGACTCCACTATTTGAAGGGGTGTCCACATTTGTTTGTCTATCCATGGTTTTGCTTCCATCTGACATGTGGATATATTGTACGTTTCCCCTTTATAAACTTTTATTTTATTAGCTTCTCCCCTCTTCTTCTCCCACCACAGGGAGCCCTGAACGTCAGTGAGCGCACCATCCCCCAGCCCAGAGTCCAGCAGTTGTCTGTGGAGAAGCTGAGCAGAGATGGGGCCTTCCTCATGGACGCTGGCTCGGTTAGTAGAATGACCATGATGTATTTATTTGTTATGGACAGATGCAATTCAAATATTGACATATGAATAATCCAGAGTCTGATGCATTACACCATCATGCTTTAGCTTGCCCTCACTTACCTTTTTTTTTAAAGGAATGTCATTTGGCGAACAACCTAAAATAGACATGCAACCATATCTACAGTGGATTTTTCTGGAGAAACGGGCCGATGGATAAAATGAACACAATCTTGACTGACTTCTCCTTTGTCCTAACAGGTGATCTATCTCTGGATTGGAAGAAACTGCAACCCCAAATTCCTCACGCAAGTCCTGGGGCTCCCAAACTACGCTGCTGTGCCCCTGAACATGGTAAGGAACCTAAACACCTGCTCCCATTTTTCACTCTTAGCCCAGCTCCTCTGCTCCTGTCAAGGTTCTGTATCGCTCACCAGGACCTCTGTATTATACTGTATTTACATGTGCTAGTATCTTTTGTTTGGTGTATATATATTTTAGTAGTGCATCTCATTTAAAACAGCACAACAGATTTCCTGAAAGGGGTGCCATAAAGATATTTCATTATAATGGTGTTGAATCTCCCAGAACATGCTCCCAGAGTTGGACACTGCAGAGTCCCAGAGAACCAGAGCGTTCGTTGGCTGGCTGAGGGAACAGAGGCCCTTCTTCCCCATCCTGCATGTCATCAGGTAGGCATTAGGAACAGTGGTGTGGCTTTACTAGACCAGAGCACTGGTAGAGTTCAGAGGCCATGTCTGTGTTCCAAATTGCACCCTATTCCACTTAGTTCACTACTTTTGACCAGGGCTGTTGAGCTCTAGTCAAAAGTAGTGCAACCTATGGGGAATAAGGGTGAAATTTGGTTGCATACAATGTTTGATGATTTCCTTGGGTAAACAAAGGCCAAAATAGAATGCGTAGTATTTAGATCTGGTTGAACTCATTGACAGGGTTGACAGCCTACGGAGTTTTGTTGAGCTGTCAACCGGCTCAGGTCAATTCTGCAAGAGACTATGCGTTAATGTTGTGGATCCAACCTTCCTTTTCTGTTCCCGTTCAGGGATGAGAGTCCACTGAAAGCCAGCTTCTTGCAGAACATGATAGAGGACCGGACAGAGTCGGCCTTGTCTTACTATGAGTTTTTACTCCACATCCAACAGCAAGTCTCCAAGTAAACCCAGCGTATTGAGTCAGTCAGTCCTGGGAACATCAGTGTGGGAACCTGTCAGGGACTGCTTGCTGCCTCTCACAGGATCTTCGGTGGTGGCTCACCATTTTTGTGTGTATCATTGCCTTTCCTGAAGATTTCCCCCAGCTGCAGACTTTCAAACGAATCAAACTTTGTGTGGTAAACAGGACAAGGACAGAGGTGACTAAGCGAGGTCTGATTTCGCTGCTGGTTTGACTATTTTCAAGCTGGAACAACTTGTCGAAACCAGGGAACTCATGATACGGTATGTACGTCAATGATTGAGGACATCAGTGTTTATTCTCAAAGAACAAGGTTTTCTTAGATCTTTTCATATACAGTCCTGGCTATGGATGTCAAGTCTTTTGATCAAAAGCATAGTTGTATTTGCTAATAAAATAATAGAAGTATCATGCTAAAGGCAATGTTGGAGTATCGCCTGCCCTTAAGGACTTATTATTGGATGTCACCTTGATTGAGCGTAAGAATAATATCTCAGCTACAATAATAATGATCTACTGATTTTAGTTGTGAAGGACAGATGTGTGCTTTATTTTGGTTATTGTGTCGAACAAATCTAGGATTAATGCAAAGGCAGAAATGTAGACCCTTTGAAGGCGAATTAACCTTGTTATAATTTGCTGCCTTTTGAATGTTGATGAAACAATGCAATGCTGTCATCTCTTGGGTCTGGTCTGTCCTTCTCTCAACCTGTCTTTCCTGTATCTTCTCTCTCACTTGTCATGGACATTCGACACCTCTGAAGACGTTGCTTTGTTAAATATGAGAATCCCGATCTGATTAAATCCTCTAATTGCCTTCTATGGGACATTTTTATTATTAAACCTCTGTTTAAATACAAACGCTATATATGAAATATTTTAATATAATAGGATATGGGACATTCTTGAATACAGACATAAAGCCATTGTGATCTTTTAATCATGCTTATTGATACTTGTGTATTGAAAAGACTACATTATGGTAAAGAATTGTTGATTTTAGTATGAACATATTAAGGTGACATGACGCTAATAAAATGTTCGGAACTTTTTAAACTTAATTGTGGTTTGTCATGAATGAGCAGGGTACGATTAGCATGGTCGTTGTCTCAAATGGTATACCTTTTCAAATTCCACTGTCGTAACATAGTTCATGTGAAAAGGAATACGAACATATCAAAATGTTTTCTGATGCAAAGAGAATATATAATATCTTAGAAGTAATGACGAATAAATAGTGACTAAAGGTGTCACTCTTATTGTACTTAACTGCAGGAAAGGTATGAATTGTTAACGTTTATACATTTAACAATGCCAGAGGATGTTGCTGTTCTGGTCTCAATCGTTCTATGGTTTTAAGATATTATTTGTTCTTGTGGAAGTTTCCAGAATTAAACAATAGTCATATAAAATGTTTGCGTGTTTTATTCCTAAAAGTTGTTGAAGTAGTTTGCCTGAGAAACGGCAGGTAGGCTAGTGGTTGAGAGCGTTGGGCCAGTAACCGAAAGGTTGCGAGATCGGGTCTGACAAGGTAACAATCTTTCTGCCCCTGAACAAGGCAGTTAACCCACAGTTCCTAGGCCGTCATTATAAATAATTTGTATTAACTGACTTGCCTAGTGAAATAAGAGGGATCAATTGTTTAGAGTACCTACTTAAAATATTTCGTTTTGACTGATTGTTGCATGAGTTAGAATTGATTGGTTTTCACTTGAAGGGGAATCATGGATTTCGATACTGGAATACTTTTATAACCAACCATAGATTTGACCGCCATCCCCGGCAGCCGTGATTCTTTGGCTAAACTGACCTCAACCATTTCCCATGCACTGTCAATGGGGTTTCTAAACCAACCCGGCTGTAATAATTCTGGAAACTGGTTAATTTTGTGGCTAGTCGGATTTCCCCATGGGGAACACTGTAAACCGAAAGGTGTATATTTCTTCGCCCAACACCGGTCACTGAGTTAGCAAGCTGAAGTTGGCTAGTGAGTCACAGAAATGTACGTTCATCCTATTCATTATTTCAGTCCGATTGGCCTTAAAGTAAATTAATCAGCATGGCTTAAAATAGCACTGTTGGCGGTATAAACACAATTTCGCTAAACATGTGTATGTAACTTTTATTTGATTAATTTCGTTTTTGACCTCGACATTCTTGCTGGATAGACACTTTGATAGCGAACATGCGCTGCTAACTTGCTAATGCTAATGGCGCTAGCTAAACTCCTATGTTAGGCTGGACACATTGCATTTTAACAACGCTTTTCTAAAAAGTGGTTCATTGCATCCGCGGTGGAGCCCAGTTTCATAATATATCCCAGCTGCCTGTCGTAGTTGAAATAATCACGAAAAAGCAGGCCTTAATTTAGGGCATTTTATCACCCTGCCAGCTCCTATGAATTCTATTGAGCACTGTGGTACCAACTCGCCTTCCGAACGTTCGTGTAATGTGTCCAGCCTAACATAGGAGTTCAGCTAGCGCCGTTAGCATTAGCTAGTTAGCAGCGCTAGCTATCAGTGTCTCCAGCAAGAAAGTACAACAAATGGGACAATGGTAGTTTCGCTATAGTTGGCAATGGAGACCTGCTCACGTTAAGTTAAAATGTAAACAACAAATTACTCATGTTACTCTGAGGTCGTCCCATTGTTTACTATAGGGAAATATAGGTATGGCTGTCTTATTTTGCCAAATATCTCGCGATATGTATATTTCGATTTTGTCATTTCGGACACCATGTTAATCAATATCTTTCTAATTATGTAAGGCTGGGTATTGTATCTCGTCATCAAACGCTAGACCTGAAATAGTCAGTTGCCATTTTTTTCCCCTACTTCCTCGCTATGCAGACAAGCACAATTGGCTCCACTGAGGTGCAGATGTTTCCTTTCTACACTAGTTATTTCAGTTTCGTCCTAAGAACAGATTGTAGTGTTAAAATAAAAATGGATACTTTTTTGGTGCCATTTAGGCTAAATGGCAATCTAAGCTTCACTCCAGTCAAAACAGGCTCTGCGAACGTTCGATTCCATTAATTTGATATGGGCTCGCGATAGTTTTAGCTTAGCCAACGTTCTAAAGCCGTTTTCAGCCTTGGGTGAATTTTGACTCGTTATTTTGTCCAGCCGACCTATGCGGATGTTTATCTAGTTCCCAAGAGCAGCAGACCGGTAAGTCAACTTTTCTTTCGAACTTTAATCATCTGTAAAGTTGTTTTACATGCAATCATGCTAGCTAGCTATATTTTGACACGTCTGCACCTGCTTCACCGGCAATGACGGGTGATGCAGGTAATTATCACATGCATACTCTCTCTCACTTGGGGCTCTATTCAATCACATCCGCATAGCGGTTGTTTTGGTGGTGTCTGAGGTGGAACTGTATTAAAGCTGTCAAATTAACAAGCGGCTCCTGGCCTTATACCTAAAACGCGCATTGCCGTTGGCGGCAGGGAGTCGCATTAACAGAAATCTCATGCAGCCCTGTTTACAAGTTAGAACAGTGGAATTTGAGATGTAATCTACACCTCGATTAGGCTGATATAAATCCTCATTTAGTTTACTTTTGAATTTGAGCGTCATATTTATATATAACCTACACTTTTTCGTTTACGGTGTAGATTCGTGACAATGATCAAGAGCCGCTGCTTGCCGATTTGACAGATCCAACATCAGACACCGATAAAACATAAGCAATGTTGGTGTCAGCTATCGCTGGTTAACGCTTGATCTTATTGAATCTAGGCCTTATACTCATTCACTCTGTTTACTTGTATGATTATTGTCAGTTAAGAAAATTATGCCTCTTTTAGATCTGCCACCCCAGGTAGTTCAGCTGTAGTCACAGCAGTCCTCAGCTGTGGTTTTTAATTTACCAGCTGCACCAATTCTTAGTTCACTGGCCTTGAAGGGAGAAACTTTTGAGGATTCCCAACTGGATACAGGTAATTCAGAATTATATTACATGCATATATGCTCAATCCCACCAACCGATGTGCACACAAACATGTTGAGCTGTATACTTACTGCCACTTTGTGTCCTTTTCAGATCTGCAATGCACTCCACCACTGCCTGACAGCCTCACCCAGAAGTGCATACACTGGGCCTATCAAGACTGACAAAGCAGAGATGGGTGGGTGACAAGGAAACTTAAAACGCAAGATGCACACACACACTCCCTCTCTCTCTGTCACACACACATAATCCCCAATGTAAATACATTGTAGTTTATTTTATGTATGCTCCATTTTATTTGAGGAAAATGTCTGCAATAAAGTTTGTTCACAGTTAAGCAATGTCTTTGTTTTATTGTATATTTCTCCGTATTAAATGTAACCAATAGAAAGTCTGCAGACCTGCAACCCTCGGAATGTGTGCAGGTTGTCATCTGAGCCTGAAACTTAAGAGAGATGGGAAGAGTGCAGTTTAAAGGTTTATCGTTAACTGACACAATTTAAAATGAATACATATGTGACCAACAGTTACTGTATCATGATTTAGTGTTTTAATTACTCAAGTAGTGCCTCAAGGTAGGATTGAACCGTTTCTCAAAAGAAGCAGAACAGGTCAAATAAGGTGACCAAAAAAACGCAAGAGGTGCATATTACTTCGCCCAGCAGCATTCATTGAGCGAGCAAGCTAAAGTTAGCAAGTCACAGAAATGTACGTTCCAGTGGCAGTCAGTGCCGTTTTAAGATGAGGGAGGACAAATTGTTTGTTTTTTTTAAGCATGGCGTTATTTCTATTACAGCATATTGGAGGACTGTCATTCATATTCCATTCACCCAGTTCAATGTAATGGCAATAGGTTTAGGCTACTACATGATACTCAAATGTTCCTATACTCATGTCCTATACCCATCAACCTAACCTATGAATGACAGTTTATAACAGGTGCACACAGGTCGAGAGACATTTAAGGTGACAGACGGTGACATTCAATAATGCCTTACACACTCTTACCTGCATCTAGATGATATAGGGTGTAATCATTAGTCCAACAGTTGCAAACAGTAGTTTTTATTTGACAAATTCAGGTATGTTTATCCCTGTTACATTTGCTTCTGTTTGAGAAAATTTTTCAACAGAATCAGCAGAGTGAATACTACACTGATCACGCGTAAACACAGTTCACTTTCATAGCAGCCACGTTGTATTCCATCTCGCATCTATGCGCTCACCTCTTCCCTTGTGGATTTCAATGCACAACACAGCTGTAACACAACAGTATGTGACCAGGCAAAAAACACCTTTCCAAGCCAAACCGCTACACACAGCCTACATCGTTGTCACCATATTAGCTATATTAGTAACATCATAGTCAGCATAGCTAATAGAACTAACGCGTTTGTAAACCCACTACAATCCTGTATTAATGGTGGCCCCAGTGGCAATAAATTAGTAAAACCAAAAGCTTACCTTGACTTGGAAGAGTTCCAGACTTGTGTTGGAAAGTCATAGTCAGCTAGCTAACATAGCATGTTTGCGGTTTCAAATACTAAATGTTCAGTGAATGTAAATATTTAGGTGTTTTAAATTATGCTAAGGTTCCTACTAACCTAAATTGACAGTGACAAATTCTTGCCTGTCCATTATTCTAGAACTAACGATGACTGAGTGTGAGGAATGTTTTCCATAATGTACATTTCATGCATATACATTTGAACAAAGAACATCACATTTAGTGTCTCCATTTATTGAGTATGGAGACAAATGGCAAAGGTGTCTCAGGCAGTATTTGATCAATCTAAATATTGTGTAACCTACCAATAAATGTATATAGAGGAGTGCCGGGTGGGGGGAACAATGTTAGTCCAGAAATTTCAGTTTTACCTTATGCCAAAAGCAAGCAAGGTAGAGACAACAATACATCACGCAAAGCAGCCACAACTGTCAGTAAGAGTGTCCATGATTGATTCTTTGAATGAAGAGAATGAGATAAAACTGTCAATTTTGAGTGTCTGTTGCAGCTCGTTCCAGTCGCTAGCTGCAGTGAACCTAAAAGAGGAGCGTCCCAGGGATATGTGTGCTTTGGGGACCTTTAACAGAATGTGACTGGCAGAACCAGAACGGGTGTTGTATGTGGAGGATGAGGGCTGCAGTCGATCTCAGATAGATAGGGAGGGCGGGGGGGCTAAGAGGGTTTTATAAATAAGCATCAGCCAGTGTGTCTTGCGATGGGTATGCAGAGATGACCAGTTTTCCGAGGATATAGAGTGCAGTGATGTGTCCTATAAGGAACATTGATGGCAAATGTTATGGCCGAATGGTAAAGAACATCTAGCCGCGAGAGAGCACCCTTACCTGACGATCTATAATTTATGTCTCCGTAATCTAGCATGGGTTGGATGATCATCTGAATCAGGGTTAGTTTGGCAGCTGGGGTGAAAGAGGGACGATTACGATAGAGGAAACCAAGCCTAGATTTAACTTTAGCCTGCAGCTTTGATATGAGCTGAGTGAAGGACAGTGTACCGTCTAGCCATACTCCCAAGTACTTGAATGAGGTGATTACCTCGACCTCTAAACCCTCAGAGGCTGTAATCACACTGGTGGGGATAGGGGCATTCTTCTTACAAGAGTTTGTTCACAGTTAAAGCAAGAGGAAGCTTGTTGGACACTAATAAAGCTTTGTTGTAGAACATTTAACACAAAATCCGGGGAGGGGCCAGATGAGTATAAGACTGTGTCATCTGCATATAAAAGGATGAGAGAGCTTCCTACAGCCTGAGCAATGTTGTTGTTGTAAATTGAGAAGTGTGTGGGGCCTAGGATCGTGCCTTGCGGTACACCCTTGGTGACAGGCAGTGGCTGAGACAGCAGATGTTTTGACTTTATACACTGCACTTTTGAGAGAGGTAGTTAGCAAACCCCTCAGAGACACCTATACTCCTTAGCCAGCCCACAAGAATGGAATGGTTTACCGTATCAAAAGCTTTGGCCAAGTCAATAAAAATAGCAGCACAACATTGTTTAGAATCAAGGGTAATGGTGACATCGTTGAGGACCTTTAAGGTTGCAGTGACACATCCATAACCTGAGCGGAAACCAGATTGCATACCGAGAGAAGTTATTCTAACACTTGATAAACAGGGCAAAATAGAAATAGGCCTATAACAGTTAGGATCAGCTTGATCTCCCCCTTTAAATAAAGGACAAACCGTGGCTGCCTTCCAAGCAATGGGAACCTCCCCAGAGAGGAGAGAGAGGCTAAAAAAGGTCAGAGAGAGGCTTGGCGATTATAGGGGCAGCAACCTTAAAGAAGAAAGCGTCTAAACCATCTGACCCAGATGTTTTTGGGGGGTTAAGTTTAAGGTGCTACTTTAGCACCTCGGACTCAGTGACCACCTGCAGGGAGAAACTTTGTAGCGGGGCAGGGGAAAAAGAGGTTAGGAGCATTGGGGCTAGTCGCATTAGAAGGGGTGGGAGATGTGGAAATGTTGGATGGGCAATGAGGCATGGCTGAATCAAATAGGAATCCTGACTTAATGAAGTGGTGATTTAAAAGCTCAGCCATGTGCTTCTTGTCAGTAACAACCACATCAACTTTAAGGGACATGGGCAGCTGTGAGGAGGGTTTATTCTCTTCTCACAAAACATTACTGATGAAAAAAAGTAAGAAGTTTCTTCGTAATATCTTATGTGGCATTGACATTAGGGACGTGCTTGAAACCAATAAATAAGCCTATGTGACGGGGATGATAGGATTTGGTTATTTTGTTATTGTTCACACATAACAGCCATCAGACTAGCTATATGAAAACCAACAATGGATAACCAAGGAAAGTGCAATAAAAACTTAAGCAAACAAGAGCTTGAAGTGATGATGGAGGAAATAGCAACCAGGAAAAGGTTGCTGTTGGGGAGACTCGATAACTGCTGGTCACTGCAGAGACCAAAAAGAGAGGATTGGCGAGAGTGGCCGAGTCTGTCTCTGCCGTCGGGGGTATGGCAAGGGACAGTGACGCCGTAAAAAAAGTGGTCCGACATCAATTCGGTTGCTAAGAAGAAGGGAGCTGATAGACCATTCATGTGGACCAGCTGGAGGAGAAGGTGTCATTCATGATAGGTGAGACTGCTGGGGACTGTGCGACCGGTAAGTTAGGTAGCTACATTAGCTAGCTAATGCGTAACGACCTTAACGTTAGCCAAGTTCTTCTTTGCAAATTGACGAGATAGAGCTAGCTATTTAACACAAATATTTTAATATATTTTTAATTACTAGCTATTTAGATAATGCGTGTTTAATTTGTTTTCTTGCTGTATTTAAGTATCCGGTAGCCAACTGGATGTGGCGCAAGAAAACATTCATCGTTACAAAAGTATCCATTCGGCTCAAGACAAGGGTTTAGCTGTCCTAAAGTTAAGTGCATTTTCAATAAGAAATCCTAAAACATTATTTTCAAGAATTCCATTTCATCTTACCTTTTTTCTTAGGAAGAAACATTTTTTAAAATTAAGAACATATCCAAGGGCTTTATTGTGGAATAGCAACTTCGCTTAACTTTCTTCATTAGTCTTTAGTTAAGGAAAAAATGGCAGTTAAGAAGCTTTTGTGAATCCGGCCCCAGGTCTTTAACCATTTTCCAGAACTTCTTGGGGTTAGACCCACAGAGAGAGAACTGTTCCTTACAGTAACTAACTTGGGCCTTCCGGTTAGGGCACTTATTTCTCATTTGCCTGAACCAGAGCCAGTCAGCCTGAGTATGCATGGGCCGAGCATTTTCGCCAAATGCAATTCTTGTGGTGGAGTAACTCTGTAAGATCACGGTCGAACCAGGGGCTGAACCTCTTTTTAATTGCTATTTTCTTTATGGGGGCGTGTTGGTTAACATCACTGAGAATATCAAATAAGAAGTTCCAAGCGTCTTCGACAGAGGGGATCAAGCTGATTCTATACCAATTTACAGAGGCCAGGTCATGAAGGAAGTCTTGCTCATTAAAGTTTTTCAGCAAGCGTCTATGACAAATCAGGACAGGTCTTTTCACTGAGCAGCCATTACGAACACAGGCTGTAACACAGGGATCATTAAGGTCATTACAGAAAACACCAGACTAATACCTATCAGGATTATTTGTGAGGATAACATCAAGGAGAGTAGCCTTTTCTGGGTGTCTGGAGTCATACCTTAGTAGCCTTTTCTGGGTGTTTGGAGTCATACCTTGTGGGATTGGTAATCCCATTGCTTTAGGACTTGGTCGGGTAGTTTAAGCATGTCCCAGTTTAGGTCACATAGCAGGACAAATTCAGACTTAGTGTAAGGAGCCAGGAGAGAGCTTAAGCCAGGTAGGGTACAGGCCGGTGCTGATGGAAGACGATAACACCCAGCCACAGCCGACGAAGAGCTATTAGAAAGTTTAATGCATAAAACCAGAAATCAAATTGTTTGGGGACAGACTTGGTGGAGACAACTGAGCACTGAAGGTGATCCTTGTTAATGATTGCCACTCCCCCACCTTTGGAAGATCTGTCTTGCTGAAAAAGGTTATAACCAGAAAGGTTAACGTTGGTATTCAAAACACTCTTTCTTGACCACATCTCAGTAATGACCAACACATTTGGATTGGAGCTGTGAACCCACACTTTCAATTAATACATTTTAGGTAATATAATTGAATTGGGGCTAGCAACGGTAGATGGGCCAGGGTGTACATGCACTTTTCCAGATATCATCAACAGTAATACAATCAAGGCACGGCATATGATAGGGTGTTGATTTATGACATTTGAATGTGCATTAGATGGCAACAAGATCATATTATACAGCAATTTCATCAGGTAACAACAATACAAAGTCGGTGAGAGGTGGTTAGAATAGGATGGGAGGCCAAAAGTCTGTGTAACCAATAGAGAGTCAGAGTCCTGAGTGTGGAACAAACCTAGTCTGTCCCACGGTTGGGTAAAGAAGAACGTTCATAGTCAACGAAGCATGCAGGTGTCATGAGGCAAATAGCAAAATGCACAAGAAAAAATATATAACTATTTGGGGCAAGCCATTGTAAGTCACTCGCCCCAACAGTGCCTGTGTGCTGGAGGTGAGTGAAAGCTCGGGAGACAGGGGGAGTGGTGGGGGTACCTGAACCAGACATGGGGAGACAACCAAGGCAGACGGTAAACAGATCGCCAGATGAAATCCAAGCAGCAGGCAATAGCAGTAGGTGTCACCCACTTGGGAGAAGCTTTTATTTCTGGAGGCAGATTTCTTGTAGAAAATCAGATTTTCTCTGAACAGCAGGATGGGGCTTCAAGGCCTCTGGATTTGGGTGGGATAGCCTGCCATTTGCTGGGCTCAAAGACTTATACACCTTTCACTTCACATCTGAGTGCTAATTGAAGTTATATCTGGTCTGTCTCAGTTCCAGGTTGGATGGTGTCCTTGGTAGTATTAATCCTTCCAGGTAATTCTGTCCAGAATTAGGTCGTAGGTTTTGAGTTTTGATCTGGAGTGAAGGTTATGCTGTGGAGGGTAGCATCCTGTATATGTCCCTGCCGAAAAATCCAAGTTTATCTAATTCCAAATCTATCTTTTTGTAAAAAAAAACATGTTGAAAAATGTGAGAGCTCACATGCATCTGTCTCTCGCATGGGAGAGAGAGAGAGATGACTGTACAGTATTAGCTGATGACTGTATTAGAATACTTGGCCTATAGATTATTTTTTTTATTTTTTATTATTACTTGGAATAATGATAGCTAAAGCTCCATGTCCCAGAATTACATGCTAGTACTAGTGATAAAGCTGTCTGCTGTTAGATACTGTTAGATATATTATTAGCTACTACTGCGTTGTTAGATACTACTGCACTGTTGGAGCTAGGAACACAAGCATTTCGCTACACCCGCAATAACATCTGCTAAATTTGTGTATGTGACCAATAAAATTAGATTTGCTCCTGCTAGCAAGCAACAGGTCTAATTGTTGTAGCCAGCTACATTGCTAAGGTTTCTGCGTTCTAAATAAAGTTGGGAGTTATTTTACAGCTTGCATTGATGGTATCAAATTTCTATAACTAAATAGATTACAAATATAAAAAGACAGAAATCACCAGCTGTGTTTATATACCTTAGGCACAGAGAACATGATTGGCAGATGTGATAAGCAGATGATAGTATCTGGATAGCACACACATTTTGATTGGTTTACTATTTAGTACTTCATAGTGTTTGCCTGTCCAGCTAGCGAGTGTCTCTAGCACAAATGCAAGCGGAGCAATCAAGGAGGGAATGGGAGGGAGGGAGGGAGTTTTCATGCGAGGCAAACTGGTTGCGGACTTCTAGGGGTTCAATGCGAGTGGTTTTCTCCATTGGTTTGAATGGGTAGTTGAGTAGGGCGAGACTTCAAAGAGTCAAGCCCTTCAAAACAGACAAACTGATGCGTAAAAAAACGCAGAAACTCAGTCAACCAATTGAAAACATAGAACTGCGTTTTTACCTAATAATTTCTACCCACCACACCACTGTATTTGACATGCGTTTTAGTTTGAGCGCACCCTTGTAGGCCTATTGAGGTCTGGTGTAGTCCACAGTCAAACATTTATCGGTCACTGTTAGCCCAGTAAATGTATTGAAAGAGGACCCAGTGAATGTAGAGAAAGAGGCCATGGATGGCCACGGAGAGAAGAAAGAGATATGAACCCATACTGTATTTGACTTATTTTCTAAAAAAAATGCATGTCTTAGCATCAACAGTTTGTGTGTGTTGTTTTGTGGGTCAGAGCAAGATGAATGCTGTTTTGAGTAAAATATAACATGTTGAATGTGTCCTTATGGTTGTAACGTTAGTTGTATTGACAAAACACAATATGGGTTAGGGTTATGACCAAACCCTAACATTATCCTAAAAGTATTGAGGAATCATCTTAGGTAATTGCAGATTTTGGCCAATAGGTGTCCTCCTAAGCGAATATATTGTATGTGATGGGAACAAGACATGGGTTTTGAAATGTTATCCAGGGTTGCATACAATTCATGTGTATGTAAATCACACCTGGGTCCAAATTGTATTGTTTTCTTTCAAATACATTAGGTGGACTTGATTTACAGATGTGAATGTTTTATAGTTCCTGTGTAGGCTACAGTTTTTTTTTTTTTTTTTTTGGAAAGGTATGTGGCCACTTAACAGTTTAGTAGTTGAGTCATTTGTCTGTATGTGAGTGAAAATAAATGCTAATCTCAATGATATTGTTTTAGAGTTGATATAACCTATGTGCACAGTGATTCTGAATTATAATGTAAAACGCCGACAACCAAAGCTAAAAGGAATAGATGATTCAAATGGACAATTTTTTTCCAAATCCATCAACCAATTGCACATTTCTGAAATTCCTGTTTATTCAATTTGGGAGATTTTTTAAGGATGTCTCATGTTTATTGTGTTGTGAACTGATTAGGTAACACACTCTGTACGAACATTGTCTGGATGATGGCTTGTCTCGCTGCGATAATCAAAGTGTGAGGGTGTCAGTCAAGGACCTCAAAATCATTTCACTTTGCTATAATACAAGGATCCGTGAACATCTTGATATGAATTGACTTTAGTGTTTGCTAGACTTATGTAGTCAACTTCCCTAAAAGTGCATTCCTCAATTGAAAATGAGGTTGAAACTTCTCACCGAACCTGAGATTGAATGATGAAGATAAATCTGTTATTGGTTTGACATGTGCAAAGTCTACACTGGGAAAAAAGCAAGAGCTTACAGACATTTTGGCATTTTTCATTACATTCTTGAATTGATTAAGTATTCTAAATTTGACATGAACTACATTCCATTAGGGTTGCACAATTCATGGTCATATGGCAAAGTAACAGGATTTTTCAAAAACCATGGTAATTCATTATCTTGGAAATCGATGAAAAATGTGGGAATTTATACTTGTAAAAGTATGTATTTTTGTTGATTCTTTATCTTTTTGTCCATGTTGTCGATGAGTTTCTAGTGGATAGACCATGATGAAAAACATAAAATCATCAATGTTGTGGTGCAACTCTTCAAATTGTACAATTACCACACTCAGCACCAAAACACAGATACAGTGGGGTCTGGAATTATTGACACCTTTGATAAAGATGAGCGAAAATAACAGTATAAAATAAATAATTCAAATACTAAGCTATATTGTATGGTTAAAAAATTGGAAATTATATTATTTTAAACTAATACAATTGCTCAGAGAAAGATTTAGTTAAACAAGTAATAATTAAAAAATAATGTTCTCAGAAGTTGAGTATTCAGTCCAATATTCCTAGCATGCAATGACTACATCAAGCTTGTGACTCTTCAAACTTGTTGGATACATTTGCAGTTTGTTTTGGTTGTATTTCAAATTATATTATTAGCAGTGAAGGTGATCCTTGGTCAAGATTGCCATTCCACCACCTTTTGAAGATATGTCTTGCCGAAAAAGGTTATAACCAGAAAGGTTAACATCAGTGTTCAAAACACTCTTTCTTAACCACATCTCAGTAATGACAAACACATCTGGATTGGAGCTGTGAACCCACACTTCCAATTGATCCATTTTAGGTAATAAGCTTCTAGTGTTAACATGCAGAAAACTCAGGCCTTTTATGAGAGCAGAAATCAGTAAAACAGGTATCAGAGCACAAGTCAGAATTGGGGCTGGCAACAGTAGCTGGGCCAGAGTGTACATGCACATTTCCAGATATCATCAGCAGTAATACAATCAGGACATGGCAGAGGACCAGGAGAGCTCTGCAGTGTTGATTTTTTATGACATTCAAATGTGCATCAGATGGCAACAAGATCATATTGTACAGAAATTTCATCAGGTAACATGAATACAAAGCCGGCAAGAGGTGGTTAGAATAGGATGGGAGGCCAAGAGTCTGTGTAATCAATAGAGAGTCAGAGTCCTGAGTGTGGGAACAACAGTCTGTCCCACGGTTGGGAAAAAAATAAAGTTCATAGTCAACAAAGCATGCAAGAGTCATGAGGCAAATAGCATAAAGCACAAGAAAAATATATAACGACTTGGGGCTAGCCATTGTAAGTTCAAAGAGTCACTCGCCCCAACAAGATAACTTGAGAGAGTATCTCTCTATGAGTCCAGTAGGCTATAAAAGTATGAGATAAAATAAATAAATAGTAGGCCTATACTAGTTAATTAAAGAATTTCTGAGTAAGCTCACATAATAAGCTTCACAAGTTAATTAGCCTACCTAAAATTCAGATCAGTCCAAAGTCTGCGCTGTGTGTATAAGTGCGTGTGTGCTGGAGGGGAGTGAAAGCCCGGGAGAGAGGGGGGAGTGTGGCGGGGGTACCTGTCCCAGACAGGGGGAGACAGGCCAGGGCAGGTGGTGAACAGATCGCCAGATGGAATCCTAGCAGCAGTCAACGATAGTAGGTGTCACACCCGTTTGGGAGAAGCTTTTTTTCAGAGGCAGATTCCTTGTAGAAAATCCCAGCTATCAAGTGTCTGTCGACTGTTTGTTTTTTTTCACGTGCAAAAGGTGGTTGTTAGCTATCTATATCTCTTCAGTTATGGCAAATGTTCCTTTACGATGTCCTCTTATTGAGGTAATTTACAGTTGAAGTGTCCTGGCTGCATATCGGTTAAACATTTTTTTTTCTTCTAATTAGCTCTAGTGCGCCTAAAGTCATTTTCCAACGCTTTGTCACCGTTATATCAGTTCTAGCACGTTGTCGCTGTTATATCAGTTCTAGCGCTTTGTCGCTGTTATATCAGTTCTAGCACTTTGTCGCTGTTATATCAGTTCTAGCGCTTTATCGCCGTTATATCAGTTCTAGCGCTTTGTCGCCGTTATATCAGTTCTAGCGCTTTGTCGCAGTTATATCAGTTCTAGCGCTTTGTCGCTGTTATATCAGTTCTAGCGCTTTGTCGCTGTTATATCAGTTCTAGCGCTTTGTCGCCGTTATATCAGTTCTAGCACGTTGTCGCTGTTATATCAGTTCTAGCGCTTTGTCGCCGTTATATCAGTTCTAGCGCTTTGTCGCTGTTATCAGTTCTAGCGCTTTGTTGCTGTTATATCAGTTCTAGCACTTTGTCGCTGTTATATCAGTTCTAGCGCTTTGTCACTGTTATATCAGTTCTAGCGCTTTGTCGCTGTTATATCAGTTCTAGCGCTTTGTCGCCGTTATATCAATTCTAGCGCTTTGTCGCTGTTATCAGTTCTAGCACTTTGTCGCTGTTTTATCAGTTCTAGCGCTTTGTCGGTGTTATATCAGTTCTAGCGCTTTGTCACTGTTATATCAGTTCTCGCTCTTTGTCGCTGTTATATCAGTTCTAGCGCTTTGTCGCTGTTATATCAGTTCTAGCGCTTTGTCGCTGTTATATCAGTTCTAGCGCTTTGTCGCTGTTATGTCAGTTCAGTTCTAGCGAGTTGTCACTGTTATATCAGTTCTAGCGCATTTGTCGCTGTTATCAGTTCTAGCACTTTGTCGCTGTTATATCAGTTCTAGCGCTTTGTCGCTGTTATATCAGTTCTAGCGCTTTGTCGCTGTTATATCAGTTCTCGCTCTTTGTCGCTGTTATATCAGTTCTAGCGCGTTGTCGCTGTTATATCAGTTCTAGCGCTTTGTCGCTGTTATATCAGTTCTAGCGCTTTGTCGCTGTTATATCAGTTCTAGCGCTTTGTCGCTGTTATGTCAGTTCAGTTCTAGCTAGTTGTCGCTGTTATATCAGTTCTAGCGCTTTGTCACCATTATATCAGTTCATGGGCTTTGTCGCCGTTATATCAGTTCTAGCGCGTTAATATGTTTTATGGGGGGGGAAAGTATGAAGTAGGTTACCTTCAGCATTTGTACAAATTATGCCGCTGACAGGTGACGATTGCTGGCCGGATACTTGCCAACATGTGTCTGACTGTTCCATTCATAGGAATGCTCACAGAGAGGGCATGTCTGCATGATGCTGATGAGAGCCCCCTTGCTGGTCTTCACTATGTTGCATGTTCGGCTGCAAATCTCTCGAACAACTGCAGCAGGTCATTTTATGGGGTGGTGTTGACTGGGAAAGGCCTTTGACAGGGTGTTATAATAGACAGCCATGTGGTAAATTGCATTTTGTTCTGAAGAAAGGACAAAGCTTTTGCCAATGCACTTCACAACCAAAATGACTGTACTAGTTGTATCTGCATGGCTGGGGAATTAGCCTACTAGTTTATTAAGCCGGGTATTTTTGAATACAACTTTTAACATAACATACATTATGTCACGTTCTGACCTTAGTTCCTTTGTTATGTCTTTGTTTTAGTATGGTCAGGGCGTGAGTTGGGTGGGTTGTCTATGTTGTGTTTTCTATGTTGTGTTTTGCGTTTGGCCTAGTATGGTTCTCAATCAGAGGCAGGTGTCGTTAGTTGTCTCTGATTGAGAATCATACTTAGGTAGCCTTTTCCCACTTGTGTTTCGTGGGTGTTTATTTTCCGTGTCAGTGTTTGTTTCCACACGGAACTGTTTTGGTTTTGTTTTTTCACATGGTCGTTTATTGTTTTGTTCAGTGTTCTTATTAAAAACCAAGATGAACACTTACCACGCTGCGTATTGGTCCGATCCTTGCTACTCCTCCTCAGAAGAGGAAGAGGAAAGCCGTTACACATTACCTGTTGTTGTTGATGAAGCCGTCTGTGTCATCAGGGCAGTAACTTGGGTTACTATCAGAGTAGTGATGGCGTGTCCTTTTCATAACGGAAAAGGTGTCACAAGGGTACTTGTGTCGCATGACACACTTGTATTCTGAGATCTTCCCTGATATGCTGTGAAAATAGCAAGTGAACAGTGAAGTAAATCATTTTTGAAGGTCGCTAGACCATTGCAATCACATTGCTGTTATGATACCCACCGTTGCTCCTTCTGATAGGTCTGGCATCCATTCATGACCAAAGCAACAGTCTGGCACCCAACTGTGCACTTTGTCTAACAGAAAAACAGGGTCAACGATTGTCATCATCCCTCAATTATAATTATAAACTGGGTGGTTCGAGGCCTGAATGCTGATTGGCTTAAATGCTTGATATTTCAGACCGTACACCAGAGATATGACAACTTTTACCAGCTGATAATAGCAATAAGGCACCTCGGTGGTTTGTGGTACACTACATACAAAAATCTGTGGACACCACTTCAAAATCAGCTTTTGCTGACGAATAAAATAAAATGTATTTATACAGGCCTAATTACATCAGCTGATATATCAAAGTGCTGTACAGAAACCCAGCCTAAAACCCCAAACAACAAGCAATGCAGCTGTAGAAGCACGGTGGCTAGGAAAAACTAAAGAGGAACCAGGCTATGAGGGGTGGCCAGTTCTCTTCTGGCTGTGCCGGGTGGAGATTATAACATAACATGGCCAAGATGTTCATAAATGACCAGCATGGTCAAATAATAGTAATCACAGTGAACAGGTCGGGGTTCCATAGCAGCAGGACAGTTGAAACTGGAGCAGCAGCACAGCCAGGTGGACAACAAGGAGTCATCATGCCAGGTAGTCCTGAGGCATGGTCCTAGGGTGGGTAGAGAGAGAGAGTATTTAAAAAATACTCCAGATATAGCAGACTGACCCTAGCCCCCCGACACATAAACTACTGCAGCATAAATAGGAGCGGTCAGGAGTCACTGTGGCCCCATCCGATGATACCACCAGACAGGGCCAAACAGGTGTA